>NC_139682.1:5000-605000 GCF_964106915.1 Podarcis gaigeae | reverse complement strand
CAACCCTCTCGCCCACCAGCTCCCTGCCCTCAGTCCCCCTCCCCACATCCTTTGGGAGACAGTCAGGGCCTGGTCCTCTGCTCCCTTGGGAGTCCCCTGCCATTGGCCACAGGCTGACCCCCCCCCCCACTGCTGCCCCACTGCAAGTGATTGTCTAAGCTCCAGCTCTTCTGGTTGTGCAGCGAAGACAGGCCTGGTGATGGCAGAGGCCCTGGAGTGACGGCGTCCCCCTGGACTGCCCCCCAGGGGCATCTCCCTCCCCCCGCCACTGGCTTCTTGGGGTTGTGGGGTCCCAGGAGCCTCCCTCCTTCATCTGCCACAAGCGACCAGGGGAGGGGGGAGGTTGGAACTGGTTGCCCTTGGCTCCGCAATCTGCTTTTCAGATGTTTGCCCATTAACATCTGGCTGGCTGGTTCTTCAACTCTCTCTCTCTCTCTCTCTCTGGCTGGGTTTCTCTGCGCAGCTCTGGTTATATATTGTGCTCTTCCGATCCCCCTGGGGGGCCCAGGGTGCTTGCATGTTTCAGGCGGACGTGGGGGGGGGGAGAGCGAACATGACAGGGCTCAGAGCTCTGCGCAAAGCATTGTGCGGACAAGGATCCTGCTGGCTGGCTTGTTATCTACACTTGGGCCTCCCCCCTCACCCCCCCCCGGGGCTCTGGATGTTGCATTTTTAGACTGGTGCGGGTGGGTTTGCGTGTGCTCATGCATGGCGAGCAGAGGAGACCTTCCGCATCAAAGTTTCATAAGCGAGGTGCATTTTCCACTCTGCGAGAGATGCTTGTCGTGTTCCCCAGGACTTGGGCTGGGGCAAAAGGCTCCCAAAGCAAAAGGCATTTGGCAAGCAGAGGGCTAGGAGCACAGTTAATTCAGAGGCAAAGTCGTCATGCGATGAAACTTGCTGGCAGCACAAGCCTATGCATATTCACTCAGAAGTAAAACACAGGGGGAAAAGCACTTTTAATGCACACATAGTTAATCACTGGAACTCGCTGCCCCAGGAGGCAGCGATGGCTGCCAGCCTGGATGGCTTTAAAGGAAGATTGGACAAATTCATGGAGGAGGAGAGGGCTGGCAATGGCTTCTAACCTGGTATGCCCCACGGAGGACCTTAAGGTCCATAAATAGCAACACCCTAGAGGTCCCAGGCCCTAAGGAAGTCAGATTAGCCTCAACCAGAGCCAGGGTCTTTTCAGCACTGGCCCCGGCCTGGTGGAACGCTCTGTCTCATGAGACCAGGGCCCTGCGGGATCTGGTTTCTTTCTGCAGGGCCTGTAAGAAAGAGTTGTTCCGCCTGGCCTTTGGCTTGGAATCAACTTGATCCCCTTCCCCTCTCTCTTTCCTTTCTCCTTCTGTGATGGAACTCCTATTTGGGGACTTCCCTGGCTTTTTTCTGGCCCACGTAGGAATAGTCTGGATAGTCGGCCTTGGTGAAGACTTGACGTTTTCATCCCCAAAAACGTTTTCGATTTGAGTTCCTACTGAAATGAGGCTGCATCTTAATGTTGTATTTTAATCTTGTTTTTAACTTGTATTTTAATCAGTTGTTTTTATATCTGATGTTAGCCGCCCTGAGCCCGGTCTTGGCTGGGGAGGGCGGGGTATAATAAAATGTATTGTTGTTGCTGTTGTTGTTGCTGTTGTTATTATTACCAAGTTGGCTCTGCTCTGCCTCCATAGTCAGAGGCAGCGATGCTTCTGGATCCCAGTTGCTCTTGTGCCCGGATCCTGCTGGTGGGTTTACTGCAGGCATCTTGGTGAGCACGTGTGAGAAGAGAAGATGCTGAACTGGGTCGGGCACTGGCCTGATCCAGCAGGCTCTGGTTCTGATGGGTCAGTGCCCCTGAGTGCAGAGTGTGACCCTCCTAGCTCAGTGTTTAAAGGACCCCAACCTTGGCTAAGGATGGCCTTGCTTTCGCTGCCTTCTTGACTAGTCATCTAATTATATTTGTGCGCATTGACCAGCTGCGAAACCTTGAAAAATAAAGCATTTTGAAGAAATGGGACATGTTCTTTTCAGTGTGAGATGACTTGTGATTTAATAAATAGAACCTACCCTTTGTTGATATAGGGACGCGGGTGGCGCTGTGGGTTAAACCACAGAGCCTAGGGCTTGCCGATCAGAAGGTCGGCGGTTGGAATCCCCGTGACGGGGTGAGCTCCCGTTGCTCAGTCCCTGCTCCTGCCAACCTAGCAGTTCGAAAGCACCTCAAAGTGCAAGTAGATCAATAGGTACCGCTCCGGCGGGAAGGTAAACGCCGTTTCCGTGCACTGCTCTGGTTCGCCAGAAGCGGCTTAGTCCTGCTGGCCACATGACCCGGAAGCTGTACGCCGGCTCCCTCGACCAATAAAGTGAGATGAGCGCCCCAACCCCAGAGTCGGCCACGACTGGACCTAATGGTCAGGGGTCCCTTTACCTTTACCCCTTGTTGATGGGAAGAAAGGTAATTCTAATAGTTTCTTTTCCTTCACATCTTGGAATGCGAAATATTTGGCGACTGCCGGTCAGAGAAGTGAACCAAGTAGTTTTAAGAAATAATCTAGCTCCAGCTCCATCCATGCACATCAAGGCCGGATTAGGACATGCTCTGTCAAGTTTCAGAGCACCCCTGCCCTGTGCTACCATAAGACAGGTGTGTGTTATTCTAAGACATGCATTATTCCTTCTTGCATTGCAGGGGCTTAGACTAGATGACACTTTTGGTCCCTTCGGACTCTGCCATTCTATAATTCTGTAACACTAAGGACAAGGGAAACATAAATAATACAGTATCCTGTTTGGATACGCACATGTACAAAAATATGACAACCGAAAGCATATATCTTGCAATACTTCTATTAACTTTTTCACCCATTATGTAAAATCTGGTTTAAAGAATTGTACTAACCTGAGACCCTAAACTGTAGCTGAGTGAGGCGGTACATAAATCTGGCTCCCGTGTCCATCAACAGAGTCTGATTCCTCTGAGCCAAGCCCAGTCTTCTCTGCTTCTTACTAGTCAGAGGAAAGTCGTATTCCTCCTCTTCTAATGTTGGCCTCTGGCTATATCCGGGCAGAGTATTCAGTGTTTTAATGTTATATATCTTTGGTCCAAAGGGACCGTGGATGCTGACTCCATTTCCGTCTCTCTTCCAATACCCTTAACTGCCGCCCCCCCTCATTCCAGAGCTCTCCCAGTTAGTGGAACTGCAGAAATGACTTTGAGGGGGAGTCGCTGGGGGCTCCGCTGAACTGACGCTGCAGGTGCTTCAGGCTTGTGGGAGATCCCCAGGGGACCATGCAGATACAGGGGGTGGGATCGGTTTCAGGTGTTGCAGCTTGAGGATGCGGGCAGGAGATGGCTGGTGGAATCTAGAATCACAGTCCAACCCCCTACAATGCAGGAATCACAACTAAAGAGAGCTGGCCAGAGGCAGCCCTGGAGGGGGGTGGAACTCGGCCCCCACCAGGCCCTGGGGTCTCCTGCAAGGAATTCCTGGCATGAGGGATCGATCTTCATGTCCTCTTTACAGACATCTCCCCCCCCCATTTTTTTATTCATTTTATAACACAACTAAACAACACAAACAGAAAAACAAGCAATACAAACAAATTCTTGTCTTATCCTTATTTTTTCAAAACATTGTTAGGTGGGCTTCCCCAAGTCCAACCCCCCGCATCTGATTTTCATTTTACCTCATCTTTAGCAGTTTACATATATCATAATTTTTAACCTTTTTTATCACACTTACTTTTACCATAAAAATCTTCACATTTTATCACTTACAAATAATACTATTTTAAAATACACTATCTTCTACTTCTAACCCTACAGCCTATACCCCCTTCCAAAGCTATTCTAGAATTTAAATATTAACATATTTTTTCAAATATTCCTTAAACTTCTTCCAGTCTTCTTCCACTGTTTCTTCTCTCTGGTCTTGGAGTCTCCCGGTCACTTCGGCAAGTTCCATATAGTCCATCATCTTCATCTGCCATTCTTTGATAGTTGGTAAATCTTGTTTCTTCCAATTCTTCGCTAGCAATATTCTCGCAGCTGCTGTGGCATACAGAAAAAAGTAACATTCTTTTTGGGGATTTCACCCCCCACTATACCAAGTAAAAAGGCTTCTGGTTTTTTAATAAATGTGTTTTTCTACACTTTTTCCAGTTCATTATAAATCCTTTCCCAGAAGTCTTTTACCTTGGGGCACGTCCACCACATGTGGTAAAAGGTTCCTTCTTTTTCCTTACATTTCCAGCATTTATTATCATGAGTCTGATACATTTTTGCTAACTTCACTGGTGTTAAGTACCATCTGTACTTTACAGACGTCTTCTTAACACAGAGTTGGTCTGCCAATGGGCCTGATCCCTGAAGCCAGCTCCCCAGAGGGCACTTCCTTGGGGATCCTGCCATCTTCTGCTCTGTGGACAATGACCAAGCCAGTGTAGACAGGAGTGTGAACAGGATGGGAAGATGGGCTTGCAAGAGCTCCTCTGGGTTGGAGATTCTGCCTGCCTGCCCTCGTCTGTGCCAGCTCACCGTCCGAGTGAGGAGTGAGCGGGCACTGGCCAGGCGGCCCTTCAGCGAGGGGGTTGAGGGTGCAGCAGTGGGGCTGGTTGGGCTCCGGGGCCCAGAGACCTCCAGAGGCAGGTAGGGCAGGATGGGGATCCCTGTTTGGGGGTTCCTGGTTCGGGCCACCTCAAAAACGTGCACCCGGGGCCATGGGCCTTTGCCCCCCATTCTATAACAACAACAACAACAACAACATTATTATTTATACCCCACAACAACAACAACAACAATATTATTTATACCCCACCCACCTGGCTGGGTTTCCCCAGCCACTCTGGGCAGCTTACAGCACATAAAAAATTGTAAAACATTAGACATTAAAAATTTTCCCTAAACGGGGCTGTCTTCTAGAAATCAGATAGCCCTTTCTTCCTCCATGAATTTGTCTAATCCTCTCTGCCTCCCGTGGGAGGGAGACCCATAGTAAGTGTGCGCAGGATCACAGCTTGTGTCTGGATATTCTTGAATCTAAATTTAACACGCACCGTGGTAGTGCTTAGCAACTATATCCATTCTTCTTTTCTTTTTTTATCTCAAATGCCCCAAATTCCAATTAGTTGGATTTTGAGAAATTGTGGTTGAAGGAGTGGTTCTTTTAAGTAGAACTGAGCAGCCAACGTTTCTTTTTCTTAATGATTTGCCTCTGCTGTGTCCGGATCGCTTGAATGGGAGGCTCAATTTCAGCCCCTCCCTCCAGAAACCCTGAAATGAAATGAAATGAGGTCATGTTTTCCCTGAGCATGAAAGGCCAAAGCAGATTACAAGGAATAAGATGATGCTGGAAATGAATGTTAATGAAGTGTTAAAAAAAGAAGAAGAAAAGGGTGCTGCAATGGACAGCAGCTTATCTAGGAAACAGATCTTTGTTCAGGGGGAAAGGATCAGTGAATCCACCAGATCACTGTGTGGTGGGGGAAAAGGCTAATACAGGGGTCAGCAAACTTTTTCAGCAGGGGGCCGGTCCACTGTCCCTCAGACCTTGTGGGGGGCCGGAAGATGTAAAAACACACTGATTCCCAGACCGTCCGCGGGCCGGATTGAGAAAGTGATTGGGCCGGATCCAGCCCCTGAGCCTTAGTTTGCCTACCCACGGGCTAATAGGACGAGCATTTTCAGAAAGGGACTGTAAATACCCTTTGTCAACCTGGCATTAAGGCATCTCTGGTGTGGCTGCAGTCAGAAGCCTCTGGGACAGCCCTGCTTGCTTCATGGGCACCAAGAATGGAACCCTGAGCTGGGAAAGGGAAGGCAGCAGGATCAGGACCTGGAGGAGGAGGAGGAGGAAAGGACAGTCAGGGACCGGCTGGGGGCAGGGGTGGGGGAGAGACCCCCATGGCCAGGAGGACTCAGGGGCTCAAGGTGAGGCATGGCGCCTACGCTCTGGTTAGATCACGCAGGGCGGCCTCTGAAGACGGTTCAGAAACTTCAGCTGGTGCAGAATTCAGTGTCTGGGTTGCTCACTGGGGAAAGAGGGTTCGAGCATTTTGCATGGATCCTGGCCCAATGGCACTGGCTGCCAATTTGTTTCTGGGCCCAGTTCATAGAATCATAGAATTGCAGAGTTGGAAGGGACCCCGCGGACATCTAGTCCAGCCCTCTGCAATGCAGGAATCTCAACTCAAGCATCCATAACGGCTCTGGCTATTAGAAAGTTCTTCCTGATCTTCAGTTGGAATCTCCTTTCTTGCAACTTCAAGCCATTGGTTCCAGTCCCTTAAGATATTTGAAGAAGGCTTGTCATATCTCCTCTCAGTCTCCTCTTTTCCAGGCTAAACATCCCTAGCTCCTTCAAGCGCTCCTCCTAAGGCTTAGTTTCCATACCCTCCTCTGCACACCTTCCAGCTTGTCAACACCCTCCTTAAACTGTGCTGCCCAGAACTGGACCCAGAACTCCAGGTGTGGTCTGTCCAAGGCAGAACAGAGCAGGACTATGACTTCACTGGATCTGGACACTAGACTTCTGTTGATGCAGCCTAGAATAGCATTAGGTTTTTTTGCTGATGCGTCACATGGTGGACTAATGTTCAGCTTGTAGTATTTCAGCAGAGACCAGGTGGCCCACCTGTCGCAGGTGCCAAGCTTCTATCCTGCACTGGGCTGGACTGAGGTTTGATTAGATGATCTGATGTGAGAAGCTGGACTCTGCAGGTCTTTGGTCTCATCCAGAAGACAGGCTGTTCTTGTGTCAGATTCAGTTGCCCAGAGATGCTCGTGGCCAAGGCAATGAATGAAGCCAAATTGACGGGTGGGGGAAGGGCAGGTCTGTGAATGCCCCCCCCCCTTTAAGCAGCAGTCCTCACTGGAAAGTTTACTCCTTTGCTGAGAGGGCAGCAGGAGAGGGGCTGGATGGCTGCTGTGAAGAATGGCACAGGCAGTTTCTGGCTGTTGCCCTGGGAAGAGTCTTCAGCCCCAGGACAAGAGAACAATTAGCCGCTGTTCCCAGGAGGGCGGGACTGTCAGAGCTATTTATCAGGCCAGCCCCGGAGCTCCTTCAGCCAGGCCAGTGTCCTTGCAAGGAGAAACTGAGAAGCAGGCAGTCTCCTCCGTCGGGCAGCAGAGGCTGCAACAAGGCACAGAAGGAGGTGAGGACAAGTGACCCCATTTAATTGCAAGATCATGCCCTGGCCTTGTGGCAAATGACTCGGGCAGCTCAATGCCTGTCGGAGGGGGAACATTTCTTCCAATCAGGAGGAAAGTACCTGGGGATCAGGGCCCCCAAGGAGGCAGCTGCAAAGCCCCCAGACTCTGAGCAGTGGGGATCTCACTTAACTCCACGTGTTCCAATTTTTGCAGGTTCATTGAGTGGTTTGTATCGGAGAAGTGCCTCGTAGTGGGGTATATTCTGGTATTTTCTGCCAGGCCCCAGGTCCTCTGACTGACACCCCTTTTGAGCGTCTCCTCCTGCTCCTCCTCCTCTTTATTTAAACCTATTTTCTTCAGGAAGAAAGGAAGGCTGAGAAACTGAGGCAAATATTGAAGTTCTGAGCTCCTCCATTCATGCAAAGGGACTGGTTTTCTCTCACACACCACTTGCAAAGCACCACCTCCCAATTATACAATTAAGCACGGTACAGAGAAAGCTCTTCTCCCCCCCCCCCGCCCCATGATAAAAGTTTAAAGAATTTTCCATTGCATGGAGGGAGAGGAGAGGGGAACATTTTCTTCCTCTCTGAACACCAGGACTTGGGGGCATCCAGAGAAGCTGAACATTGGAAGATTAGGATGTGGTTGAACTGTGGAACTCTCTCCCACAGGAGACAGTGTTGGCCCCCAACCTAAATAGCTTTACAAAAGGAGCTGAAGATTCATGGCAGAGAGGGCTCTCCAAGGCTCAGCTCCAAGGAGCAATGCTTCTGAATCCCAGAAGCTGCAAGAGGGAGAGTTCTTGCACGCAGGTTCTGCTTGTGGCTTTCCTACAATGCGTATCTGGGTGGCTGCTGTGTGGATGCTGGACTACAAGGGCCTCTGGGGCTGATCCAGCAGGGCTCTGTTCTCCTCTTCTCCAGTCCCCAAGAGTCTCCCATCCTCAGGATGAGTCGTTTTCCATTTACATCCCACTTTCCCCCCATCATGGAACTTAGAGTTCCCCCACCCTTCCTCTTGCCCCACTGCTGTCCCCCAGGGGAAACCGCTCTTTAACACTCAGTCAGAGCAAACGGCAATTCGGGTTTTCTCTGGACTGATGTTTGCTCCAATTGAGAGCTATAGAACAAGTTTTCCCTGTGAAAGGAGTGGATCGGGGGGGGGGGGGGACTGCTTGGAGCCATGCTTGGTTGGGGAAACCCACCCAGATGGGCGGGGTACAAATCATCATCATCATCATCATTTCATTATCAAGCAGAATACCTCCCCCAAGGCCCACAGTCTCTAAGCACGGGGCAAGTGGGAAGGTGGAGGAGCCCTAAATTTTGCCTCAATTTATTGATTTGCCTATTACTTTATAATTTTGATTTTATTTCTCAAACCTGTATACTGCCCTTCATCCAAAGACCACAGGGCAGTTCACAGCATGGAGGTAGAGTGGGATTCCCAAGCCGTCGTCTCCTGTCCAGACATTGACCAGACCCAGATGCTGACCCGGAAAGAGGAAGAGCTGCACTTAGGATTGTATTCAGTGGTGCTCAGGCAGCATCCCAGCTGTGCAACGGGGCTTTCCCCCTCTCCCCCCATGTTGGGGGGTCTGCAGAGGGCAGGAGAGGGAGCTTCCATTACTCAAGTGGAAGTTGATTACATGAGCGGAACGGGAGTGTTGGATCTGAGCCTTGGGTTTGCTCAAGGAAGGAAACCAAAAGTCGAAGTCATTGTTTCTGATGGGTGGGGTATAAATAAAAAATAATTATTATAATTATATTATTATTATTCATCACCCACAAAGTTAATTCAGGTTAAATAGGATAATGGAACAAGTTCTGTTGCACAACAAAATGAATAAATCTGCAAGACTCTCAGATGAGAAGGGAAGGTCTCCGTGTCCCAGCCCTTGAAGGAGAGATTTTGCTGCTCATTCTGCGGCACTTGCTCTGCTCAAAAATCTTGACCCAGAACTTGGCTGCTAAGGCCAAACCTTCTGGATTCTCCCTCCTTCCCTCCCTTTTCTGCTTCTGCCAAGCAGGTCCCAACAGCCCAAAAATACACGTCCACCTTCTGGCCTGGAAAGCTAGATGAGCCAGACGCTTGGCCTTCAGAAAGGAAGGTCTTCTCTGAGTGCAAAGGCTTTTCCTCATCTTTTTCCGTTCATGCTATGCCACGATGAGGGCTCATTCACACCCCCAGTATCCCCCTGGGGAAGCCCACTTTTTACGGCTGAATCAGGGCTGTATGATCCATAAGCAAAACAAGCATGTGCTGAGGGCCTCAAAGGGGGGGGGGGGATAAATAAAGTGGAAGCATACCCAAATAATCATTGTTTTCCATCTTACTGGAGGATTTATTTTGAAAAATAAAATATAATTTTATGGTTTATTGTTGTTTATATTTTGATTAAAAAAATATCATTAGTATGTTGCTCATCTGGGGGGTTTCCAACACATATAAAAACATAATGAAACATTGAACTTTTTTAATAAAAAAAATCCCTATACAGGGCTGCCTTCAGATGTCTTTTGAAGGTTGTATAGTCACTTATCTACTTGGCTTGGGGGTTGCATATCTCTATACCCATCTCCAATGAAAATAGAGATGTCCTAAGGACATAGCTGCCAACTTTTCCCTTTTCTTGTGAGGAATCCTATTCGGAATAAGGGAATTTCTCTTAAAAAAGGGAAACGTTGACAGCTATGCCTAAGGAAAAGCAGGAAGTTCCGGGATCAGATCAGAAACTGGGATGGCTTCTGTAAATCCGAGGCTGTCCCTGGAAACCAGGGCCTGTAAGTGAAATTAAGAGGCAGTGTGGCCTAGTGGTGAGAGTGTTGGACTAGGACCTGGGAGACTTGGGTTCACATCCCTGTTTGGCCATGAAGCTCACTAAATACATGGCCTTCTCAATGGCCCCCTGCCAAGGATTCTCTAGCTGAGATTCCTGCATTGCAGGGGCTGGACTAGAGGACCTTCGGGGTCCCTTCCGACTCAGGGGAAACCCAGCCTGTGTGTACTGCTGGTGGGAGGCCACAGAGAGCTGGCGGTGCTCCCTGTCCCGTTTCTGTCCGAGCTCTGCGGCCGGAGAACCTTGAGCTTTGCAGCAGGTGGACCGTGAAGATGGGCTTCTAGCAGCCAAGGGCAGAGGGCAATTTGGGTGCCAAGCAGGGGGCAAATCCTGTGCAACGTGGGTGGGAGGGAGGGGCAGGAAAATGGCCTCGTGCCTCTGGCACTGATCCATCTCTCTCCCCCTTCAGGCGATGGAAACCCCAAGGAGAGCAGCCCTTTCATCAACAGCACAGACCTGGAGAAGGGGAAGGAATATGACGGGAAAAACATGGCCTTGTTTGAGGTGAGCTGGGCGAGTCCTGAATCGGGAAGGGAAGATTTGGGATGGAGGAGCCACAGCTGGCGGGGGAGAAGGAGTCTGGCATGTAGGCAGACTCAAGATGGGAAACGCAGAGCGTTAAACCAGAAGCATTCTTAAAACAAAAAAAATTCCTTCCTTAAAGACCAACTAAGTTAGTTCTTGGTATGAGCTTTCATGTGCATGCACACTTCTTCAGATACACAGAGAATAAGTGTGCATGCACACGAAAGCTCATACCAAGAACTAACTTAGTTGGTCTTTAAGGTGCTACTGGAAGGAATTTTTTTTGTTTTGACTATGGCAGACCAACACGGCTACCTATCTGTAACAGAAGCATTCTTGTTAGGGATTGTAGGAAAAGGCCTGCCAAGGAAATGAAAGAACTTATTTATGTACGCAACAACGGCGGCAAGAGTCTTGATAGCACAAGGATGGAAGAATGAGGAAATCCCGACAAAAGAACAGTGGCAAGGGAAATTGATGGACTATGCAGAACTGGGGAAATTGACACACAAACTGTGGGACAAGGGCAACTGTGGCTTTAAAGAAGAATGGGAACTTTTTCAAATGACTTAAAAAAATACACCCCAAAATGAATTGGACTCCCTGGCAGGTTTTGAATAAACACGCACAGATTTATTATTGTTAACATAATAAATAGATCATTTAAAGATCTTTACAATTTTATAATATGCAGAGAATAATTTGTGTTGAAAAACCAGAGAGAGGAGCTGAGGGAAGTCCGGGGGGGTGGGGTTGGGGGGTTGGGAGGGTTTTTCTTGGTGAGGTGGGAGGGGGGAAATGGGGGGGATGAAGATATGTTTTTGATAATTCTTAATAAAAACCATTAAAAAAGAGAGAAGGAAACACAGAGAGTTAGAGAGCAGACACGCAAACTGGGTTTCCACAGTGGGAGGCAGCCGTGCTCCTGAATCCCAGTTGCTAGAAGCTGCAGGAGGCGAGAGTTGCTCTTGCGCTCGGATCCTGATTCTGGGTTTCCCATCTGGGCATCTGGTCAGCCACTGTGAGAGCAGGATGCTGGGCTAGCTGGACCCCTGGCCTGATCCACAGGCCCTTCTTAGGGAGGTCTATTGTGGTAGCAGAACCTCCATGCTCAGGCACAGCCTACCTGTGAATGCCATTGTGCTCAGATTGTGGGCTTCTCAGGGGTTCAGCCACCGTGAGAAGAGGCTGCTGGACTAGATGGGCCCTGGCCGGATCCAGCAGGCTATTATGTCCTTATGTACAGCCTAGCTGTCAACTTTTCCCTTTTCTTACGAGGAATCCTATTCGGAATAAGGGAATTCCCCTTTAAAAAAGGGAACGGTTGACAGCTATGATGTACAGTTCAAGGCCCAGCTTCTCCAAACAGGCTCAGGTGATGAGAAAGACCTCTGCCCTGAGCTGGGAAGGGGAGGAAGAGTTGGGCACTAGCTTGCAATGGAGGCGTTGTCAGCAGCCAAGTCCGCTGCCTCGCTGGCCGGCCCCCTGGCCCCCCTGAACTGCCCCAAGGTGCAGAACCCGCCCAGGCTGACCATGGTGATGGAGGAGATGGACACCCTGAATGAGCGCCAGGGGGTCTCTGTCCTGGCCATCAAGCGCTACATCCTGGGCACCTACCCCGGGGTGGACCCCATCCGCCTGAAGTATGCCCCGAAGGTGGCCCTGGCCAAAGGCCTGGAAAGGGGCTGCCTCATCCGGCCACAAAACTCTTCCGCACTGGGGGCCACAGGGAGATTCAATCTGGGCACAAAGGAAGCCAAGGGAAAGAAACCCCAGAAAAGCATTCGCATTCAGATGGAAAAAGAGCGCCCACACCGAAGAAAGCGGCCAAGAATCCCAAGGCAAAGGTTCCTGTGGAGAAACCGAGGCAGGGAGCAATCGCAGAAGGGAAGGAGGAGGAGGAGGAGGAGGAGGAGGAGGAGGAGGCTTCCAGCAAGAGGACCAAGGCGAAAGCTAGCAAGAATCCAGGCAAACCTCCAGCAGAGCCCAAGGCAAAGAAGTCCCCCGGGGGGGTGGGGGTGGGGAAGAGGCCCAAATCCTCAAGAAACGGAGCTCTTCCAAGGCCCTCCTGGCAAACATACCCAGTGCCCCCCGGAAAGCAAGACGGGGGGCTGAGGACGAGGGCCCCCCCAGGCAGAGGCCAAGGCACCTGCAGCGGCCAAGAAAACCAAAGAGGCCAAGGGAGAGAAAGCCAAGGCTGACCAGGGGTCCAAGCCCCCCAGAGCCAAAGGGGGAGAATCCAGCCAGCCGGGGCCCCAAGGAGGCCTGAGGGGCCAGATTCCGCAGGGAGGGCGGGGGGGGGTACATGGCTGTCCAACGCGGCACCCTCCATCCACCTTGTCCAAGGGAGAGGAGACCCCTTTTATGGTGGGGGCTGCCCCTCCACCTCTGGCACCACGTCCCCATTTAGGAATGGACTATTTATGAAGCAAAGACCCTGTTTTTAAACATCGTGTCATTTTCCAATAAAGCTCAGAATGCAGCAAAAAAGAAAAAGAAAAAAGAGAGCTCTGCCCTCTCTGCCTGAAACCCTGGGCAGCTGCTGCCAGCCAAAGTAGGCAGCACTGGCCTAGTTGCATCAACAGCTTAAGGTAGCAGCATCACCTGCGTTTCAAGGGAGAAATGGGGTGTGCAGAGTTTGGGGGGAGCGGAGAGGCAGTTGTGGGCCAAGGGGGATGTGGAGAACCCCTCTTCAGCCCCGCTCCTCCTTCTGCCCCACAGGAGGAAATGGACACCATCCCCATGGTGTCGTCCATGCTCAGCGGCCTGGCCAACTACACCAACCTGCCTCAGGGCAGCCGGGAGCACGAGGAGGCGGAGAACAACGAGGGAGCCAAGAAGAAGCCCGTCAAGGTGAGCCATTCAGGGGAGGGGGCGCCGGGAGACTGGTCTTTGCCTCTGCGGGGTTCCTTGTGGGCTTGTGGGCGGAGGGGGGCTTGGCTCTGGACCCCAGGTGTGTGCCTCCTTTCCAGAGGGTCAGGGGCTGAGCTGCTGCCTGTGGACTCTCCATGGCTCTGTTGTGGCTGTGTTGTTCTTTTTTAAAAAATAAAACAAAATGGGTTTTTAACAAAAAATGAAGTGCAAATATAGGCGGGGGACAACGACAAGGAATTAAAACGTGCAAACCACTAAGTGTCACAGCCAGGAAGGACAAGAGCAGCTCCAAAGGGATAGTAAAGTATTCCCTTTGCAAATAATACAGATTTTACAAATCAAAGTATCCACCGTTCTTGAGAATAAAGGTTCCACAGAGTCTTACATTTGCAAATCCCTTTGGCGCAGAGTCACCACGTGCCTCAGTTATCTGCACATGAGGAAGGGGCTTCGGGTGACGATCTCAGGGTCCAGGTCGGTTATATGGGGGAGGCGGTCCTTGAGATTCTTCTTGTGGGGATTAAACGAGATGGGGAGGCTGCCATGTCCCCCCCCCTTGCGCTCCGTGGAGAAGAAAGTGGGCTGTGAATAAAGAAAGAAATCCTTCTTGACGGGACTTTGGGCCTCCCGTGTGACCCCCACCCATTCTTTCCTGCCATTATTGCACCGCTTTCGGCAGAAGTGTTGAGGAAGAAAGGATTTGTTGGAACTGTCTTGAGGAACCTTTGAGCCCTCCTTGCCCTCTCCATCCCCTGGCAGAGCCTGGCAAGGCACCTCCATCCTTCACTGCCGGCTGCCCGGTGCCAGGGGGAAGAGGCTCCTCTGCCAGGGCGAGGGAGGGTAGTTCTGAGAACAAGCCCCTCACCCGCTCACCCAGCCTGCTCCCCAAGGCACCTGGGCAACCTCCTTCCTGAGCCTGGGAGGAGGGTGGGGAGGGGTATCCATCCTGCTCCGCCCCCCCCCCGGGTGCCTCACCCCCCTCTCTGCCCCCTCCCTCTCACAGGCTCCCCAGATGGGCACCTTCATGGGCGTCTACCTGCCATGCCTGCAGAACATCTTCGGCGTCATCCTCTTCCTCCGCCTGACGTGGGTCGTTGGCATCGCGGGCATCATGGAGTCCTTCTGCATGGTCATCCTCTGCTGCTCCTGCGTGAGTCGCCCCCTCCTTGGGGACCCCATGGGCAAAGCGGGGAGGGGAGGGGAGGGGAAGGTTTTCACCAGGCAGGCAGGATTCCTCAGGGCCGGCAGTCCAGGCCATCGCTCTGGCCGGAAACCTAGGGAAGGAAGGTCAAAATGAGGAGCCCCTCAAAATGCCCACATTCTGTCCCAGGCTTTGAGGTCTCGCCCCAGGGTGGGGGGTCCCGTGGAAGCTCACGGCTGCCCTTTGGGATGGTTGGCAGTGGGGCAGGTGACCTGGGAAGGGGGCAGGCTGTCCCTCCTAGGAAGTTTTTAAAGAGAGGTTACATGGCTCCCTGTCGGGGCATCTCAAGCTGTGATGGCTGTGACAGCTCTTCAGTTTTATGATTTTGTAAATTTGGGGGTGGGTGGGTGTAATCAAATCTACTAAATAGATCTATTAACAAACACACAGGTAATTCAGAACAGCAGTCCAGAAAATAATTACAGCAGAAGATTATTATTTCTTCCTCTGATAAATTGTCCCAGTTGACACAGCAGGCAGGTACATTGCAGGATGGAGGAGCACCTGTCAGGGACTCCTCACCTGCGATTCCTGCATTACGGGGGCTGGACTAGAGAACCCTTGAGGGTCCCTTCCCCCTCTACAATTCCAGGATTCTGCGTGCCAGGGGTGGACGCAGCCAGGCCTGGCGTAGGAAGGCAGCTGCTGGCGCTGGGGACGGATACACCTGCCTGGATGGGCAATGGTGCAGGGAAGCTGATTAATCCCGCCTGCCTCCCGGGGACTCATCCAGCTGCATCCTGCCCCAAAGGCACCGCTCAGCCCATCCATCTCCCGGCCGTCCCCAGGAAGCAGCCTTGCCAAGTTGCTTCAGCCCCCACCTCTCCCCACCCCATTACCTGCCCCCAACCCCCCAAAGGGACCCCCCAAAGACACCCTCTTCTGGCTGGTTGGGGCAGCCCTAAAGGCCTGGGTTCAAGTCCCAGGAAGGAGGAGGGCAGGGCACTCGTTTTGCAAAGTCTGCTTCAGCGAAGCAAATCACAGAATCTCAGAGCGTTCAATTTTGAGGGGCTCTGTTTGTCATCTAGTCCAACCCTCTGAAATGCAGGAATCCCAAAAGTTGTTTTCACAAGCCTAACCAGACATGGAATTTTACTTGTTTTTAAATTCTGTTGCTACTGTTTATATTTTGCACCACTTCATTAAGGCTGCCTCTTTGTTTGGAGTCTGTTGGTTTTGCGGGTTTTCATTTTTGATAAGTATTGTTTTGTGAAAGCACTTACAGATTTATTTATTTTCAAATCAAGCAGCCTATACATGGGGTTGAAGAATAAAGAAATCAGTATAGCTGCAACACTTTTCAAATGCAAGCCTGTTCTGGAAAAGGGGCATCATCGCCTTTGCTTTCTTTTGATTGCCCTTTGAGGATAAATGAAAGGAAAATTTTAACAGCGCTGTGTTGCACACAGCGACTGATGGGGGGGGGGGGGAAGAGTGTGGCTCTGGCCCTGTGCCCCCCCGGCCCCTTTGAGCTGGTTTCTGGCTGGATGAGATGTGGTCCCCATTCCAGGGGGACCCTGCAAGAGGAGGGGTCTCAGCAGCACAGGCAAGGGGTGGCCTTCAAGGGGAAGCCGCTTCCCAGACCCTGAGAGCCTCTGAGCTTCTCAAAATAAGAGTGACTTCCCTGTATGACTGACAACCCAGGCGGGCTCTGCTCTGCCTTCACAGCTGGAGACAGCAATGTCTCCGAATCCCAGATGCTGGAATCCTCAGGAGGGGAAAGTGGATCTGGGATCCTGCTTGTGGGTTTGCCGTGGGGGAATGTGGCTGGCCACTGGGAGATGCTGAGCTAGATGCAGTGGCGTAGCGTGGGGGTGCAGGGGGGGCCGACCGCACCGGGTGCAACATCTGGGGGTTAGGGTTAGGGGGCGCAAATCCATGGGTTAGGGGGCGCAAATCCACGGGTTAGGGGGCGCAAATTACTTGCCTTGCCCCAGGTGCTGACAACCCACGCTACTCCACTGGCTAGATGGTCCCCCTTTGGTCTGATCCAGAAAGCTTTTCTTATTTTATTATTTCATAACATTTATATACTGCTTGATTGTAAAGAAAGCTCAAAACACTTTACAAAAAAGAGAACAGAACAGTAAGATTATTAGTAAAAGCAATACAAACCTTCCAAAAATTAAAACCAACAATAAACTAAAAATACAACAACATCCTAAATGTCTGGGTAGGCTTGCCAAACAAATGTTGCTTCAATACAACAAATGTGCCTGCTTGGTGTCAAGAGGCAGGGAGTTCCGCAGGGCCAGTGCTGCCGTACCAAAAGACTGATTTCTGACAGATGCAAATGTCCTTATGTTCTGACCCTCACCTGCTTCTCAGCCCCCTCCACCTCCACCTGCCGGGGGCCACTTTCCTGACTTTGCTTCTTCCCTCTGGCCCTTGGCTTCCTGGTGACCCCCTGCCCTCCACTCTCCATCATCCGGGAGCCAGACAAAACAATCTAGGGGGGAAACGGAGGGTCTTGCCTTGTCATGCCTTGGGAAGAGGTAAACCCGGGAAGGCTGACCTGGCGCTCATTGGGATTCCTGCATCACGGGGATTGGGCTAGATGGCCTCTGGGGGTCCCTCCCCATTCTGCAGTTCTAATCCCCCCCACCAAACCCTCTTTCATTGCAAGTCTCCTACCTCTCTGCCTTTCCCTCCTCACAGACGATGCTGACGGCCATTTCCATGAGTGCCATTGCCACCAATGGAGTCGTGCCAGGTGGGTAGAGTCCTTTGTGTCTGTGTGTCTGTCCACCTGCAATCGCGGAGCCCCAGGCCAAGGGGAGGGGGGTCTTCCTCAGCACTCCTCCTGATGGCTTGCCAGCGCCTTGGTCCACCTCCCCCCCTGCCAAGACCCCTTGCCTCTGCCTCCCTCTTCTGCAGCCACTTTGTCCTGCCGGGTGTGCTGGGCCCAGGGGTAAACCTGAGCAACGCAGTCCAGGTCCGGCCCCGAATCAAAGGGTTCTGCTAGGAGTCATTCCGACAGGGCCAAGGCAGGACACGAGGCAGGGAACCAGGCAAGGACAGACACAGGATCACAGGCAGGTTCTGGCAAACGTTGCTCCCACAACCTGGGGCGGGGTCCACCAGCCTTTTATCTCTGTCTGGCTAATGGCCGGTCCTGATCCCCCGCGACTCACCTCCCTGTCTCGCCCGAAGGCGAGCACTCCTCCTGCGAGTACTCAGGTCTCTCCTTCTCTCAGACCTCAGACTCTGCAGCTCAGGAGACGTCGGTGGGTGACTAGACCCAGAGGCCGCCTCAGCCTCCCCTGACCCAGCCAATAGTGGAGGAGCTGTAAGTGATGGCCCAGCTGGAGGCAACGAGGTCATCCCCGCATCTGGAGCCAGGGCAGGCTCAGGCCCCGGACTCGGCCCAGCTGGTGCTTGTTGCAGGGGAACCTGTGCAGACTGGGTCTCTTCAGGATCAGGCCCCAGACGTGGTTCAGGTGATGCCTGAGGCAGAGGATCTGGTGCCGACCGAGACTCCTCTGGTTCCAAGTCCGAGCCCAAGTCCCAGTCCCTCACACTAGGGCTACTTCGCAGGGTTGGCGCATAGCAGGAGGTACAGCTGGGAGGCCAGGCAATGGCCCGCTGGCTTTATCCAAGGGCATCGGCACTCAGTTGCATACCCTCCAACGTTCCTCCGATGAGAATAGGGACATGCCATGCCATAATGATAATTTTCCTCTTTATACCCCACTCGTCTGACTGAGTTGCCCCAGCCACTCTGGGCGGCTTCCAGTATATATAAAAGCATAATAAAACATCAAGCATTTTAAAAGAAATCTTCCCTCTACAGGATTGCCTTCAGATGGCTCAGGGGTTGGGTAACTCCATGTCTTCCAACATTTCTCCAAGGAAAATAGGGCCATCCTAAGGAAAAGCAGGACATTCTGGGGTCAGATCATAAACCAGGACAGCTTCTCTAAATCAGGGATGTCCCTGGAAATTAGGGACACTTGGGGGGGGTCTGCAGTTGCTCTCAAATTTCCCCCCACCCCAGTGCCCAAATGCTGGCATCGGTTGCAAGGCTTTTATGATGGCAGGATGGGAGTCTCTTTTATGCAAACCTGCATTCCCCCCCCATCATAACATATAACATCTGTAAGACACATTCTTATGACGTGACTCACAAGTTACGAGATCCACAAACCCTTGGGACTTGGACTTTGGTGTTCTGGAGATTCATTTATTTATTTTATTTGTCTGTTTCATAAAATTTATACACCACTCGGATGCTGAAAAGAAAAGCCTTCAGAGCAGTTTACAAAAAGATAAAAACAAGAAGATTTACAATACTTTAAAACATACGAAGACTTAAATGGATCAAAATGCAGGCCAGCATTTCTAAGCACCTGGGCTGGTTTGCCTCAGCAAGGATGTTTTCAGCTGGTGGCAGAAAGAAGACAGTGCGGGCTCCTGCCTGAGATCAAGAGGAGGGAGTTCCAAAGTGAAATGAAGTTTCAAATTTGTGAATGAAATAAAGCTCCCGCGTTCTCCCGCAAAGGTGTCTTTGTGCCAGACCTAATTTGCTGGCCAGTTCACCCCATAAGGGCGACACGCCACCCTCTCTTGTCCCAAGCATCCAAGTTTGCACCATTCAAGTCCTCCCTATAACCACATACGCTGCCGCTAAGCAAAACCCAATTGGTGGCTCATCCCTTGTTCTCATTTCAGTGCAGATTTGGGAATGCCAGCTCTGGAGACTTCATGACATGCTGGTGTGTGATTTTACTTCTCTCATTAGACGCTTGCTCCTCCAAACTGGCAGCCTCGGGGCATGTCCACCACAGGTGCCTAACCTGCCTCACCCGCTCCCCAGACTTGCGCCAGCACAGAGATGAAGCACAGCAGACCCACAACTTATGTGTGATCTGCTTGCACGATTGCAGCTCTGTGTGGCTGTCAGGAAAATAAATAAAGGGAGGGAGGGAAAACCATTGAAAGGGACCATCTGAGATCTTACGATGACCCCACAAGATCTCATGGGATCGTCACAAAGCCCAGTGTGATCTGCTTGCACGATTGCAGCTCTGTGTGGCTGTCAGGAAAATAAATAAAGGGAGGGAGGGAAAACCATTGAAAGGGACCATCTGAGATCTTACGATGACCCCACAAGATCTCATGGGATCGTCACAAAGCCCAGTGTGATCTGCTTGCACGATTGCAGCTCTGTGTGGCTGTCAGGAAAATAAATAAAGGGAGGGAGGGAAAACCATTGAAAGGGACCATCTGAGATCTTACGATGACCCCACAAGATCTCATGGGATCGTCACAAAGCCCAGTGTGATCTGCTTGCACGATTGCAGCTCTGTGTGGCTGTCAGGAAAATAAATAAAGGGAGGGAGGGAAAACCATTGAAAGGGACCATCTGAGATCTTACGATGACCCCACAAGATCTCATGGGATCGTCACAAAGCCCAGTGTGATCTGCTTGCACGATTGCAGCTCTGTGTGGCTGTCAGGAAAATAAATAAAGGGAGGGAGGGAAAACCATTGAAAGGGACCATCTGAGATCTTACGATGACCCCACAAGATCTCATGGGATCGTCACAAAGCCCAGTAAGGGAGGGATGGTCACGCAGGAGAGAAAGGTTCTGTTGGGTCTTCCTGACTTTGTGCAATTTTGCCTTGGCACTCAGACCCCCAGCAGGTTGCTCCTGCGCAAGTTTTGGGGCTACTTTATGCTTATGCGTATGTTGTTGTTTAGTCGTTTAGTCGTGTCCGACTCTTTGTGGCCCCCTGGACCAGAGCATGCCAGGCCCTCCTGTCTTTCACTGCCTCCTGCAGTTTGGTCAAACTCATGCTGGTAGCTTCAAGAACACTGTCCCACCATCTCGTCCTCTGTCGTCCCCTTCTCCTTGTGCCCTCCATCTTTTCCAACATCAGGGTCTTTTCCAGGGAGTCTTCTCTTCTCATCAGGTGGCCAAAGTCTTGGAGCCTCAGCTTCAGGATCTGTCCTTCCAGTGAGCACTCAGGGCTGATTTCCTTAAGAATGGAGAGGTTTGATCTTCTTGCAGTCCATGGGACTCTCAAGAGTCTCCTCCAGCACCATAATTCAAAAGCATCCATTCTTCGGCAATCAGCCTTCTTTATGGTCCAGCTCCCACTTCCATACATCACTACTGTGAAAACCAGAGCTTTAACGGACCTTTGTCGGCAAGGTGATGTCTCTGCTTTTGAAGATGCTGTCTTATGCATATATGAAAGCTTAACTCTCTCTCTCTCTCTCTCTCTCTCTCTCTCTCTCTCTCCCCCCCCCCCATCTGACTCCAGCTGGTGGGTCGTACTACATGATCTCCCGCTCGCTCGGCCCTGAGTTTGGGGGCGCTGTGGGGCTCTGTTTCTACCTGGGCACCACTTTTGCAGGTGCCATGTACATCCTGGGCACCATCGAGATTCTGCTGGTGAGTGGGATCTATGCTGCATATGTGGTGGACATGCAAAAAAAAAATAAGGAATTCTGGGATGAAATATATATGGAACTTTAAAAAATGTTTAAGGGTTTGTTTATATATAAAAAACCCCAGAGGCCTTCCTTCTTCAAATATTAGGTCCTGACATCCAAAGAATATAAGGGAGCTTTTTTATACGTGACAGTGGCCGCAAGAATTTTAATAGCAACAAATTGGAGAGGAGGAAAAATACCATCAAAGTCGGAGTGGCAACAAAAATGAATGGAATACGCAGAGCTGGCTAAGCTTTCAGGAAAAATAAGAGACCATGCAGACCAAGTATTTTTTTTTAAATAAATGGGGTTTATTTAAAAGTTGCATTAAAGATTGTAATAGCATGAAGTCTGTGGCAGCCTTTGAATAGCTTCTGTAGTCTACTGAATAAGTTTAAGAAAGTACAATATTTTTAATAAGTAATTATTAAAAGCAGAGATGAATACAGTGGTACCTTGGGTTACAGATGCTTCAGGTTCCAGACTCCGCTAACCCAGAAATAGTACCAGTTACAGATAGGTAGCCGTGTTGGTCTGCCATAGTCAAAACAAAAAAAATTCCTTCCAGTAGCACCTTAAAGACCAACTAAGTCAGTTCTTGGTATGAGCTTTCGTGTGCATGCACACTTCTTCAGATACACTATTTCTATTTCCAGAAATAGTACCTCTGGTTAAGAACTTTGCTTCAGGGTGAGAACAGAAATCGTACTTTGGCGGCGCAGTGGCAGCAGGAGGCCCCATTAGCTAAAGTGGTGGTTCGGGTTAAGAACAGTTTCAGGTTAAGAACGGACCTCTGGAACGAATTAAGTTCTTAACCCGAGGTACCACTGTAGTGCACTAGTTAAATACACACTGAAATCTATATGGAATTGGTGGGAAGTCGTTAGAACCAAAAGAAGACTGTGAAAAAATGTAACAGATTTTGATAATTATTATTATTTTTTGATAACTTTCATTTTGTGTTATGTTTTTAAAAGTTCAATAAAGCAATTTTAAAAGGGAGAGAGAGAGATTCTGCTGGTGAGTGGCGGCAGGCAGACTGAGAGCAGCGAGGGTGGGCAGGGGCACGGGACCCCAAGTCCTTTGGCCTTCACTGGGTGAGGGGAAATCCATTTTAAAAGTGTCTTGTTTAACCCCCGCCAGGCCAATTTTCAAGTCCTTCTGACCTGCCTTCCTTCTTATCCCTCTGTGGGATTTGTATGGCTTCCCCGCTGCCAAACCATAACAGGCAGATCCTTGTGTTGCAGTTCAGATCAGGGTCAAGGTGGCTTGCAGCGTGGGAAAAATGCACAACTGCAACACAACAAAAGTAGTCATAAACGATAAATACAACATTTGAAAGTGCACACGATCTAAAATAAAGATACCAAAAGCCAACTTCGGCAACAACATGCCAGCCCAGGAAGAGTGAATCTGGAGCGTAAGAAAGTCTAACAAAGTTCTGATTTTCCCCATGACGACTTCAGTGCTCCCCCCCCCCCATTTTTCAAATATCAAATTCTTTCCAAAAATAAAATCTCTTTGCCGCTGCCCTAAGGAGCTCTTGTGCAATGCAGCCTTGTTCTCAAAGCAGAACAACCTCGGAATACCTGAGTGGCTCCTGGCATGGCAGCTGGATTTGCAAAGAGCGGATTCTGGGTTTCATTTTGGTCCACAGAAAGCAGAGAGTCAGGATGGAACTGGGTGACTCTTGGGGTCCCTTCCGACTCTGCGATTCCATGAAAAGAGATTCTTTAAGAAAATTCAATGCAACCCCTGCCTTGGAAGAGAAAAGGAGTTCGTGAAAGACTCCCTTTGAAGGAACTAGAAATAGATATATTTTTAAAAGCAAACATAAATAATGACACTGGATCCTGAGGCGGAAGAATAGCTGTCCTGTCTCCCCTTTTTTCTTTTAGAAGATGTAAGCAAAAAGCTTAAGTGACCTGATATCTCATCTCCGTATCCTTCATTTGCTCTCTCCGGCATAATATCGTGCTTGTTTTTTCCGCTTGTGCTTTTGTCTCCCTGCAAAAGGGAGAATATAATGAAGCTGGGGGTGTTTTGGATGCAAAGCTTGTCCCTGTCGGCTCAAAGGACTTTTGCAGATGCAGCCCCCCCCAGCAAGACCCCCTCCTCCCTTTTTGGCAAGGAGGGAGGGTCAGCCGGCAGAGGACTGTGTGAGGAGGATGAGGATGGAGAAACCCACTCCCCAGTCACATCTCGGGGCTTCATGACCCTCTTCTCAGGAAACACTTGCAATCAAAATTAAACCACCATGGAAAATCCTAGCAGCAAAAGGAGCAGCGGCCTCTGCCTTTTAGAAAGCCGCAATCGTCCTTTTCCAAGAGGAGCCCCTCGCATATTTCCACGTCCCACTGCTCAGCGCCAGAGTTCATTGTTCCCAATTTCTAGGCGCAAATGGGATCGTTTATGTCACCCTCTCACCCAAGCTCTTGCTAAGGAGGCCATTTCAGCACTTATCACATATATTAAATAACTCGCGTTTCCCAGATGCTCGAGTGTGGAATTATGCCTCTGCCGTGAAGATATGTGAACTGACAATCCGTAGCATATATCCTTTCACAGATTAATTATCACCCTGAGATTGGGGAGCTGTCATCCACGTTAAAAGCATTAAAATGAGCTGGGGTAATTTAATCTCCTTTTGGTGCAATAAGCTCATCTGCGTCTCTGGGCTCCCAGAACCCTTTTTGCAGCTTGTGATAGGGGTGGCCCCCTCCCCGCTGTTTCGCAAGATGCACAGCCCTGCCCTCATTTGACCCAAGCAGGGACAGAGCCCCCCCCCAGCCCCATGGAGCCTCTCTGAAGCCTTCCCCACGGCACCCTGTGCGAGGTCAGTGAAGGAGACCCTCCTGCACCCCCACCTCCAGCTGGGCCCACCCCTCGCCCTTCTGGGGGGCTGCTTGGCCCACTTCTGAGACACGGCATGAGAGGTACCCGGAGGGCTGCCCCACTGAAGGAGGAGCCAGCTTGGTTTTTGTGCTGCTCCAGATTCAAAGTGCAAGAAAGAAGATTCCAACAGAACATCAGGAAGAACCGGGGGGGGGGGGGGGCAAGAGGAACGAACTCCCTTGGAAGGTGGCCGACTCTCCTTCCTTGGAGTTTCTAAGCCAAGGTTGGGGGGGTCGTCTGCCAGGGATTCATTAGCTGTGATTCCTGAACTGCAAGAGGTTGGACTGGACCAAATCAATGATTGATTGATTGATTGATTGATTGATTAATAATAATAATAATAAGGTAGAGCAACTCCGCTAGGAGGAAAGGGGCAGCATTGGGGACTGTGCAGTTGGTGGGGGGCAGGGGGCTATGGGTTTGTTCTTGTTTTATGATGTGTTTTTTGTTTTTATATTGTATTTTAATGTTGTGAACCCTGCTAAGATCTACAGGTGAAACACTAATACTAATAATAATACTAATAATAGTTTAGAGAAAAGGCAAGTAAGAGGTGACATGATAGAAGTTTATAAAATTATGCACGGCACAGAAACACCCCCCCCCCAACACTAGAACTCATGGGAATCCAATGAAACTGAATGTTGGAGTCCGTCAGGCAGTGGATAAACTGTGGAACTCCCTGCCACAGGAGGCAATCATGGCCAGCAAGACAAGTTCATGGAGGAAAAAGTTACCGAGGGCTCCTAGCCAGGATGGCTCTGATCTGCAGCTGGAACCCCCAGGAGGGGAGAGTTGCTCTGGTGCTCGGATCCTGCTCCTTGGTTTCCCATGATGGGCGTCTGTTTGGCTGCTGTGAGAACCACATGCTGGACTCGGTGGGGCTCCCTTGGCCTGATCCAGCAGCTCTCCATGTCCCTGGGGCCATTTCCAAGCCCACAATGTTGTGGTTCGGAGGGTGGGTGGCCCGGCCTTCCTCTGAGTTGGGTCTCCTTCCTGTTGAGATGCGTCCGGGGAGACGGGGGCAATTGGCAGCTCCCAGCTGGCTCCAGCCACCGGCCGGCAGCCAGGCAAACTCCGGTCCTCGGAATAGCATCAAAACTGTGACTCAAGCCTCAGAAACCTTTAGAGACTGAGCACACAAGTCAGCAGAGATAAGAACTCTTTGCAGATTGTGCTGGAATTAAACAGACATGGGACATACAACAATCCACACATCTGTTTAGGTGGAATGGAACTATGTCCTAACCCTTCCTTCTTCTCCGCCAGGCCTACATCTTCCCCCCGATGGCCATCTTCAAGGCCGAGGACGCCAGTGGAGAAGCGGCTGCCATGCTCAACAACATGCGTGTCTACGGGACGTGTGTGCTCACCTGCATGGCCACCGTGGTCTTTGTGGGCGTCAAGTATGTCAACAAGTTTGCCCTGGTCTTCCTGGGCTGCGTCATCCTCTCCATCCTGGCCATCTACGCCGGAGTCATCAAGTCGGCCTTTGACCCGCCCAGCTTCCCGTAAGTGCCAACAAGGAAGAACCCCCAGCCCAGCCCATGCCAAACAGGGGCCTCCATTTCTTTTTTAAATATAATTTATTATTATTATTACAAATTTTACAAATTCTTCGGAAACACCATCCAAACCTATCTCTCATATCCCTTAACTCCCCATTCACCTTCCATGGTGTTCATTCCCTTATAAAGCTGCGGTGTTACTTCTCTTTTATCCATTACATGCGTTAATTCCAAATTATTAAACTGCAAATTCTCATCTGTTGCCATACTTCAAATCCTGCATGCATTTTAACACAACCATGCTATTTTTTTCAAAATATTTCCATCCCTCAAGAATTTCTTTCCCCCTGTTTTGTTCCCTGATTCTCAGTTAGTCTCTGCATACATCCCGTCATCTTCCTAAGCCAGCCTTCTTTCGCGGGAACTACTTCTTCGTTCCATTTTTGCGCAGAGTCATAAACTATTTCTGCCGCTGTCATAGCATACAAAAACAAATGAAACCATTCCTTCAGAAGCTCTGGTCTGACGATACCTAGCAGAAAGGCCTCAGGTTTCTTGGGAATCCTCACTTTAAAGTATAAATGCCTGAAGGTATTTTAATACTTGAAGGACTATTGTATTTTAATATTTCGTTGGAAGCCACCCAGAGTGACTGGGGAAACCCAGCCAGATGGGTGGGGTAATAATAATAATAATAATAATAATAATAATAATAATAATAACAATAATAATAATAATAATAATAATAATAATAATAATAATAATAATGTTTAAAGTGGGAGGGTGTGTGTCTCCATTTCAATACAGTTGTACCTCATGTTACGTTTGCTTCAGGTTGCGTCCCACGGCGACCCGGAAGTAGCGGAAAGGGTTACTTCCGGGTTTCACCACTTGCGCATGCGCAGATGTGCAAAATGACATCACACGCATGCGCAGAATAATAATAATAATAATTTATTATTTGTACCCCGCCCATCTGGCTGGGTTTCCCCAGCCACTCTGGGCAGCTTCCATAAAAACAAAAAATACAGTAAAATATCACACGTTAAAAACTTCCCTGAACAGGGCTGCCTTAAGATGTCCTCTGAATGTCAGGTAGTTGTTTATCTCTTTGACATCTGATGGGACTGTGTTCCACAGGCCGGGCGCCACTACCGAGAAGGCCCTCTGCCTGGTTCCCTGTAACTTGGCTTCTCACAATGAGGGAACCGCCCGAAGGCCCTCAGAGCTGGACCTCAGTGTCCGGACTGAACGATGGGGGTGGAGACGCTCCTTCAGGTCTACTGGTGAATCGCATCTTGCATATGCACAGACGCGGGTTGCGTTCTTTTCAGGTTGCGAACGGGCCTCCAGATCGGATCCCGTTTGCAACCAGAGGTACCCCTGTACTCTCCTTCCCACTGGGCTCTCTACAATTCTATAAATAAGTCCATCACTAATCCCTCCTCTCCTTTGGGTGGGGAAGGGGCAAGAACCTGCAGGGCGGCCCCTCTGGCCAGGAGGCAGCAAAGAGGTGACCAGTGGCATAGCGTGGGTTGTCAGCACCCGGGGCAAGGCAAGTAATTTGCGCCCCCTAACCCATGGATTTGTGCCCCCTAACCCTAACCCCCAGATGTTGTGCCCGGTGCAGCCGGGCCCCCCCTGCACCCCCACGCTACGCCACTGGAGGTGACCCCTCCCCTTCTCCCCCCACAGGATCTGCCTGCTGGGCAACCGGACTCTGTCCCGCGACGGCTTTGACATCTGCACCAAGGTGGTCCAGGAGGGCAACGAGACCATCGGCTCCCAGCTCTGGGGGCTCTTCTGCTCCTCTCGCTTCCTCAACGCCTCCTGCGATGAGTACTTCGCCCTCAACAACGTCACCGAGATCCAGGGCATCCCGGGAGCCGCTTCTGGCCTCATCCAAGGTAGGAGGGCTCTCAGTGGCGTCACTGGGGGGTCAAAAGGGGAGCCCCAAAAGCCGTGGGGGACCTGGGCAGAGGGGCAGCTCTATTCATTTATGGACTGAATACCCCCCCTTTTCCTCCAAGGAGCTCAAGGGGGCGTTTTCTCCCCCTCCTTGTTTAATCCCTGTGAGGTAGGCTAAGCTGAGCGATGGCAACTGGCCCCCCAGGACACCCCCAGGGAATTTCTTGGCCAAGTGGAGATCAATCATTTTATTTGTATGTCACCTTTCCAAAGTGAAAACTATGCTCAAGGCGGCTTAAAGGTAAAGGTAAAGGGACCCCTGACCATTAGGTCCAGTCGTGGCCAACTCTGGGGTTGCGGCGCTCATCTCGCTTTATTGGCCGAGGGAGCCGGCGTACAGCTTCTGGGTCATGTGGCCAGCATGACTAAACCGCTTCTGGGGAACCAGAGCAGCGCATGAAAACGCCGTTGACCTTCCTGCCGGAACGGGACCTATTTATCTCCTTGCACTTTGACGTGCTTTCAAACTGCTAGGTTGGCTTACAACGTATTAAAAAACCCCACATAACATTGACAAATGAAGGAGAATATAAGGAATATTTTGAATATAATAGAATGCCTGGAGGTCAAAAATGAAAAGAAAGCAGCAATGATGTTTATAGATGCTGAAAAAGCCTTTGACAGCATCTTTTGGAAATTCATGACAAAGTTACTTGAAGAAATTAAATGGAATGAAGAAGGAAGAAATGTGAGCCTAAATTTCTAAAGGGGATATCAGCAATTTATTCAGAGCAAAAAGCAAAATTAATCATAAACCAGGTGATAACGGACAAATATAAGACACAAAAAGGAACTAGACAAGGATGTCCACTATCACCATTGTTGTTCAAAAGCAGTTATAAATAATAAAGAAAACTTCAAAAAGCACACAACCAAATTGAACAATTTCCACATAAATCCAAAATAAAGATACAAAAATATTGTATCATCTGCAACAATACCCCCTCCAACAAAACCCCCCTCAACAACGCCCCAACGCAAGACGAATAAATAAGCTGTCAGCATGCATCAATCAGGATTCGAACCTTGATCTCCCAGGTCCTAATCCATCACTCTAACCGCTACACCAACACCGGCTCTCCGCTTTCCCGCGGCTGTGTCTCCGGGATGGGGAGGGTGGCGCAGTTCATTTATGGTGCCCCCTAAAACCCTAGAGTGCCGTGGGGCAGAAGCACTTCCCTGACCTGCTGGCAGGTGAGTTGCCCAGAGGGGGAGGGGCAAGGGGCACGGAGGGGGGCAGAGGCCTCAGACTGGCTCTGGGGGCAAGACTAATGGCATTTCTGGCAAGAAGGCGGAGAGGGACCATGCCACTTGTGCGGTGCCCAAACCCAGCCCAAGGTGGGGGGCTTGGCGGTGGGTTGGGGGGCCTCCCTCCACTGGCGTAGAGGGTGAGGCCACCCCCTGCGGATGGCAGCCACTCACCCGCCCTGCTTCATGGCGTCTCCCCCCACAGAAAACCTCTGGAGCACCTACTTGCCCAAAGGGGTGATCATTGAGAAGTCTGGGATGACCTCGGCGGCTCCTGCAGATGCCCTCCTGGACATGGACCAGCCCTACGTCTTCAGCGACATGACCTCCTACTTCACCCTCCTGGTGGGCATCTACTTCCCCTCAGTCACAGGTAATGGACTCCGGTGGGGGGGTGGCACCCGGGCGCAGGTGGGGCAGAGTCTCTGGGGCACAGGTGAGGAGGGTGCCTGGGGAAGGAGCAGGTCTGGGTGCTGAGCTTCCTCCAGCTCTCAGTTGTCCCCCCTGCCAGGCATGACTTTTAGGAGGCCGTATGGGGGCTGGGGAAATTTGGGGCTGGGCGTCATCGATCCCACCTCCCTACTTTCTGCCCCCAAGGCAATAAATGGAGCCCTGGACCTCGGGCCATTTTGATGGACGCCCCCCCCTTTGCCCCAGGGTCAGTTCAGAGGCTGGGAGGGGTCTGCTTCACAAGCCCCCAGACACCGGGGAGGGCAGGGAAAGGGTCACCCCGCAGCCCACTCCTCAAGTCCTGGGGAGGGAGCAGTGCAAGACCTTTGGGGCAAAGGTCAGGGGTCGGCGTTCCTGTCGATTTCAGCTTCTCTTTTGTCCCATGTGAGGCCCAATCCTCCACAGTTCTGCAGGAGTTTGTGGGTTGGTGTTCTTTTAAAAGCAAAAAAACCCAAACCATGAAAACTGATTAGCATTTCAGTACACATTTTCGCTAACACACAATTTTTTGCGTGCATTTTCTTCTGACACAATGCATTTCTAAAATATTTGCCAGCCTATGCATTGCATATACTTTCCCGGAATAGACACAATTTTGTGTAGCTTATTTGGTTGCAGAAGGGCATTGCAAAATTCAGGGAAAGGTGGCTTTCAAAGGAGGGCTGAGTTTTGGTCAGCAGATTGTTTTGGAATGTGCAGGTGAGGCCACTTCGCTTTAGCACTTGAACTGAGCCGAATTCCTCTCTCCTCCCTTGAGACCCCACGTCCTTGGAGGGCCGAGACCCCAGACACTGCAGCCTCTTCCCCTCGCGCCTCTCACGAAACCCCCTTTGGGGGGGGTTGGGGCAGTGCTCTTGTCCTGCAAAGCTTCCAGAGAGGGAGCCCCCACGGCAGCCCCAGTCCTGGCCTGACCTTGTTACAAACAGGCACCTTCATGGGCAGCTCATTAGCCGCCACAGCTGGAACTAATTGGGCCACGATAACGAGAGGAAGGGATCTCACATCTGCACCCGAGAGGGAAGCTGGGGGGGGGGCTCAGCTGGGCACCAGAATCAGAAGCCCCTCCCACCTGCCAGTCAGCCCCTTCCTCTTCAAGCATCCTCTTTGGGGATGCAGGAGAAGTTCCCCAATGAGGAGACCTTCCCTGAAGGGCTGTCACATGGAAGAGAGAGCAAGCTTGTTTTCTCCTGCTCTGGAGGGCAGGACTCGAACCCATGGCTTCCAGTTACAATAAAGGAGATTCCAGCTAAACGTTAGGGAAAACTTTCTGACGGTGACAGCAGTTTGACTGGGGAAAAGACTCCCTGGGAAGGTGGGGGGCTCTCCTTCCCTGGAGTTTTCAAGACAGAGACTCGGGGGCCATCTGTCGGGGATTCTTTCGCTGTGTTTCCTGCATTGCAGGGGGTTGGACTAGATGACCCTGGGGGGTCCCTTCCAACTGACCTTTTCCTCCCTCTTCCCCAGGGATCATGGCTGGTTCCAACAGGTCTGGAGACCTGCGTGACGCTCAGAAGTCCATCCCCACGGGCACCATCCTTGCCATCGCCACCACGTCGGCAGTCTGTATCCTTTGCCTCCGGGGGGCCTGCCCCTATTCTCAGAGGAAGGTGGGGGCCTTGGAGAATCGGGCTGGCTCATCCTGAGCCCCTCTGCTATCAGCAGCCCCAGATGGGGCTCAGCCAGGTGATAGAGGTCATACCTGTGTGGCCAGTTCAGGGGCTGCTGGCCTGATGCCCCAGAGCGAGACCCCCCCCAAAAAAACTGTCACTGTGTCACACACACATATTGCCCCCTGGGCACATGTTGGGCCAGGAGCCACTGTGCCCATATTGCGGGGGCCGCCTCCATCTATGGGGACGGGACCTTTGCCTTGCCCCACATGAGCCCACCTGACCCCTTTGATCTGCACAAGCAGCGCTGCTGCAGCTGCCACATAAATATCCCTTCTGCATGTGTAAGAATGTGACCTTTGGAACTCCCTGCCTATTGATTCCAGGCAGGAACTTTTTTTGGGGCCCAGCTAAAGCATTTTTCTTTAGCCAAGCTCAATTAGAAAGTTAACACATGTTTTAATTTGCTTTTCGTCTGTTGTCATTTTCGCTTTCCAAAAAAAAATCTTTAAATGTTGCTGTTAATTTTTCTCGCTACTGTTTTCTCTTTGTAAACCGCTTTGAGGTGGTGCCTATTTTTCCAGTGAAGTGGCATATAAATTTTATGAAATAAGCAAATAATAAAGAGGTGCCTTCCAGGTGTTGCCTTTGAGTCTCTTCTTGCCTTCAGCTTCAGACCAGCCCTTCAAGAGCATCACTCCTCTTTTGCCTCTTTGGGACGCCGACCAAAGACAAGGGAGGAAGAGCTCCCACGTCAAGAAGGAAGACAGCAAGCGGCCCTGAAGGCAGCACAGAATCATGGGGTTATCGAGTGGGAAGGGACCCCCAAAGGTCATCTAGCCCAACCCCCCACAATGCAGGAACCATAGCTAAATAATGTCAGGCGACCCCTCTTGCCAACCCCCCCCTTCTGTCTCCCCCATGCCACATGCCAGCACTTGCCCTGATTCTCCCCAGCCTGGTCCCAAGGGTGGGGGGTCCTTCAGGACCAGGCAGAGCTTCCAGCCATTCCAGCTACCCGCCGCCTCCTTCCTTAACGCTCCCGCAGACATCAGTTCCGTCATCCTCTTTGGCGCTTGCATTGAGGGCGTCGTGCTCCGGGACAAGTGAGTATTCTTCTCTCTCTGGGCTGGGGGACCACTGGCCTCCTGGCGTATATAATAATAATAATAATAATAATAATAATAATAATAATAATAATAATGTAAAGGGACCCATGACCATTGGGTCCAGTCGTGGCCGACTCTGGGGTTGCGGCGCTCATCTCGCTTTACTGGCCAAGGGAGCCGGCGTACAGCTTCCAGGTCATGTGGCCAGCAAGACTAAGCTGCTTCTGGCAAACCAGAGCAGCTCACGGAAACGCTGTTTACCTTCCCGCCGGAGCGGTACCTATTTATCTACTTGCACTTTGACATGCTTTCGAACTGCTAGGTTGGCAGGAGCAGGGACCGAGCAACGGGAGCTCACCCCGTCGTTGCGGGGATTCGAACCGCCGACCTTCTGATCGGCAAGTCCTAGGCTCTGCGGTTTAACCCACAGCGCCACCCGCATCCCAATAATAATAATAATAGTTTATAAAATGATAATACCAGGCCTCGGGTTGATTAAACATTCTGCAGCCTCCTTAAACATGTCTGTGGCGGGGTATTGTTTTTTGCTATTGTGGGAAACGCAAGGATCTTAAGATAACATGGTTATGTTTTCAAACTTGCGTCCTCTTGTTGCAAACTGCCCTGTGGTCTTTGGCATATAACTTTAATAAATGCATATGCCACCCTCCATCAAGTGAAGATTTGCAGCGCAAAACACAAAATGTGCCACATAAAGAGCATAAGCAAAGCAGGGCAGTGGCCTTGAGAGGGACCCCCTGCTAAGCACTTGGAAGACAGAAAACTCTGTGCCCAGTGACCCCCCCCCCCGTGACAACCCCCTGCCCTGCCAAGGGACCCCTCCCGCTTCCCTGCTCTCTTCGCCCGGCAGGATGCCGGCCTCGGCTGCTGCCTGTGGTGCTGAGCTCCCTTCCCCCATCTAGGCCACCCAAGGTGCTGCTGCAGCTGCCACTGACATTTTTGGGTCATAATACTAATGGCTTTATTCCCTATACAAATATGGAGGCACCTGGTCACGGGGGGCCACCAGCTCATTTAGGGCCATACGGAACCTTTGCAAGCTGGAGAATTCTTTTCTTTATTTATTTCAAAAATCTTGATGATTTGCAAAGGGAATCTTTGTGCTTTCCTCTCCTGCTTTGCAGCTGCGCTGTGTCCTTTTCCTTTTCGCTTTCGTCCTTCCAGGCTGAGACGCTTTGTGGGTTAAGTCTTTCATTCCTTCTGTTTCATCACGCTTGCACTTTAGGTTTGTTAGCAAATCAATAAAATAAAATAAAAATGGAAATAAAATTAGGACTAATAAGCCTTGCAGGGTTGGCACAGCTATGGTGGCTGCCAGGAAAGGAGAGACTTCTTGCCCTGAGCCGAACTCGTCCAGGGGTCCCCCCTGGCCTCTTGCGCAAGGGGAGAAGCAGCCCCCCCTTTCCCAACGCTGCTGCCTTCTGAGATGAAGAGGGAGCCAAGAGAAAGCTCTGCTGCCCACTTCCTTGCCAACTGCAACACAACAGCCCTGCAGGGCTGCCAGTGGGTCTTACTCTCTGCTAGCTGCTGCCAGCCCCCTCCCACTGACATCCCTTGTGAGTTACTCAGAGAGTAAAGGCAACCCAGGCTGTCGCTGAGTCTCCCCAGACCTCAGGAGAGTGTGCCAGTCACTTCCAGCCTTAAACTTCCAGTAGCTCAAATGCCAAGCATCTGGGCACAGGGAGGGGACATTCTGAAACACAATCCAGCGGTCAAATTAAGGAACATTTTTCAGAATAAAAGTGGGTGGGGAGCCAGTAGAAGGTCCGTGTAGAGTCTGAAATAAACCTGAGCTCTGTGGCTCTAAATCTGGACTGATCCTGCCCACGCCACAACAGTGTAGGGATTCCAATTGTTGAAGTCTCTCTCCCTTCCCCTGGGAGGGTGACCCCTGGCTCTGTCTGACCAGGAAGAGTCCGAGTTAGTTGGTCCAGTCCTGCACGTTCCTCAGTCCCCTGGGGAAAGGGCGGAGCAGGTGGGGCCTTTCTTCACACCCTCACAAGTGTCCCATTTTAAGTGGGACATCCTGGATCACGGAAGCCAATCCCGGCTTCTGTCTGGATCCCAGAATGTCCTGTTTCTGGTGTGGCACAAGTCGAGAGTTGGAATCCCGGCCCAAAAGAGGCTCACTCTGGAGCAAGGGAGCAGAAAGCGCTGTCAAACCCCTCCTGACGTCCCAGTTTGGGGGACTGAAATGTTGGGAGGGCTGTGCTTCTACACAGGCTTTGGGGGCATCAGTTATGGCAACCTCTGGCCTCTATGGGCCCAGAAGGTGCCCAGCAGGGATCAAGACTAGATTGCTTTGCTCCCGATCCAGAAGCTACAGTTAGTGCAGAATGCTGCCACACAATTGCTGACAGGAAGGAGGCCTTGTCAGCATGCAAGACTTTTGCCCGGAAATCTGCACGATCAGGTTCGTTTGCTGTCAGGCCAAGTAGAAACTGTTAGTATATAAAGCCCCTTGCAACTTGCGCCCAGTTTACCTGCGAGATCACCCCGATACATGCCCCCTTGACTTCATAGATCTGCGGAAGTGGCTCTCCTACAAGTGCCACATAATATCCGTTCTGCATTTTTAAGGAATTGATCCTTTAGGGTGGCAGCACCTAACCCTTGGAACTCCCTGCCTCTTGATACCAGGCAGGTGCCTTCACTGCTCTCTTTTCGATGCCTGCTCAGAGCATGTTGGTTTGGACAAGCTTGTCCAGTTGCTTAGGAAGCTGATGCCAGTTTCATTCTGTTTTTAGTCCATTGTTCTTTTCACTTTTTGGAAGCTTTAAATTGTTATTCATTCTTCTTACAGATGATTTTATTGCTTTATCTTTTTTGTAAACTGCTTTGAGGGTTATCTTTTTACAATCAAGCGGTGTGCAAATTTTATAAAGCAAAGCCAGAGGAGGCAGTTCTGCTCTGTGACGGGGGATGGGGCTCAGAGCAGCAGAGGGCAGGCGAGGTGACCAGCTGATCCATTGAGTTTACTTACGTGCCGCTTTGCCCATGAGGTGCTGGGCCCAAAAGCAGCTCTCAGCAAACTGTAGAAGCACAGAACTGTGGAATCAAAACACCGAAACCCAAAGCCCTGAAGATGCCACTGTACAGAACGCAGAGCTTGCCAGTGCATTCAGCCCTGCCCTTTGCCCCTCCAGGTTTGGCGAGGCTGTGAGCGGGAACCTGGTGGTGGGCACCCTGGCCTGGCCCTCCCCCTGGGTCATTGTCTTCGGGTCCTTCTTCTCCACCTGCGGAGCCGGGCTGCAGAGCCTGACGGGGGCCCCTCGCCTGCTGCAGGCCATCTCTCGCGACGGCATCGTCCCCTTCCTGCGGGTAAGTGCCTGCCTGGGGGGAAGGGAGGAGCGTGGCCACAGCGCGGGGTGGGGGGCAGGAAGACCCTTCCTGGTGCAGCCAAGGATGAGTTGAACTGAGGGGGTTTCTTTTGGGGGGGTTGGTGAGGACCCTGCCCCCTTCTGCAGAATTCAGAAGTGGCCCATGGGAGGAAAGGATCGGGGGGTCTTCTCAGGTCACTCTGTGCCCCCTCCGGGGCTGGGATCTGCAGAGCTGGAGCTTCTGCAACTCTCACATGATGCTAATTCCGCACTCTTGGGAACTCCCTTTCACTGCCCTGTTAGGGGCTAGAAATGTTTTTGTCCCAGCGCACTTTCCAGGCTCATAACTCTAACCCATAATCTTGAGAAGTGGCTTTAATAAGTATGCATGTTTTCTACTCTTTATTATATGTGTGTATGTGTCTATATAATGTAACTTTAATGTTTATTTCTAATTGGCCTTTTAAATAACTGCTTCAGACTGTTTATTGCAACCGACGTAGAGAGGTCTTGTTTCCTAGTAGCAGGAAAAGGGGGGAAGAGCACAGTGCTTAGAGGGTCAGACCAGCACCTGGGAGAGAGACCTGGGTTCAAATCCCCCCCCCCCCGGCCATGAAGCTCACCAGGAGGGTCAGTCCTTGGGGGCCAGTCCCTGCCTCGCAGCCTAGCCTCCCTCTCAGGGTTGTTGTGGGGATTAACATGCGGAGGGGCATAATCCTGCAGGCCCCCTTGAGCTCCTTGGAGAAGCAGGTGGGACAGAGATGCAACTGGTTTTGATACTGGCCCAGCTCCCCTGTCTGATTGGGCCTGATGTGCTGCGCGTGTGTCTGTGCTGGTGGAGCCAGCCTGGGTGTGGGTTGTGGGGGCCCCGGTTTCTCAGCGCGTTCTGCGCACTTAGTGAGCCACATCTGCGCAAATCCAAGCCGACAGCCGACAGGGACTTGCGGCTAATTTTAAACTCCCTCCTCAGCTGCCTCTTTTGCAGTCTTCACTTGAGGGACGAGCCATGCTGGGTAAGAGGAGGAGGCGTCGGCTGTCCTGCCTCCACTCCTGTGCCCCCTCCCTGCACCCCTCTCACTTGCACACACACGGGCACAGATACATGCACATACAGCAAGCGGTTGGTCGGACAGGGTGCGTTCCAACCCTCCTTGTGCCCTCAGCAGGATCAGGCCAAGGGTTTTCCTCACTAGGATTAGCCAAAACCATGGAGAAGAGGGCCCTGGAGGGCTCCCAGCCTGGCTGGCGCTTCTCTGCCTGCGCAGTCAGGGCAGCCATGCTCCTGAATCCCAGTGGCTGGAAACCGCAGGAGGGGAGAGTTGCTCTCATGCTTGGATCCTGCTTGCTGGCTTCCCACAGGCTGGCCCCTGGGAGAACAGGATGGTGGAACAGCTTGGCTCTTGGCTTGACCCCACAGGCGCTTCTTGTGTCCTTCTGCTCCCTCGGTGGCCAGTCAGAGGCGTCCAGGAGAGCCCAAAGATAATTCCCAGCAGGTAGCCTGGAAGTTCCCTTTTGCTGATGGCACCCGAAAGAGTTCTCGCTCCTCCTCCTCCATCCATCTATCTCTTCTTTTGTAATCTTTTTTATTAGTTTCCCAATATACTCCCAACAATAACCAAATTATAACAAGAGCAATTCATTCTCCATCCCTGTACCTTGTCCCTTTAAAAGCCACCTGAGCCGTGGGCAGGGCTGCATCCCCCCCCAGGCCCATGTGAGGTCGGCTGCCCCCCAGGCCAGGCAGGGAGCTTGGTGGCTGAGCAGGGGCTTCCGACACGCAACCCTCAAACTGCCTCCGACAGAAACATCTCCAGGTGTCAGAAAGAAAAGGAAACAAGAGGCAGCTTTGCCCTGCCAGTCTCAGCACCTGCATCTCCAAGGTCACTGTGCCCTTGTCTCCTCTCAAATCAAATGGGTTGGATGGTGAAGCCCCTCTTGAGCAGAAGCATCAACCCAGCTAAGGTCAGAGCGGGCGCAGGAAGTCCGGGGGGAGCATCGTCTGGGTTTCAGCCAGGCTGGGTGTAGCCGAGTGCCCTGTCTCCAGCTGTGCGCCAGAAGCCCAGGCATAGTCAAGCTCCTTCCTCCAGAAGACAGTGGTGGTGGATGGAGGAGGAGAGGCTCAGGCTCCGTGGTCGGAGATACCAGTTGCTGGAAACCCCAGGAGAGGAGAGTTGCCCTTGTGCTCAGATCCTGCCTGCGCTTCTCCGGAAGAAGTATCTGGTCAGGCCCTGGGAGTGTTGGGATGCGTCCGGGGAGACGGGGCAATTGGCAGCCCCCAGCTGGCTCCAGCCCACCGGCCGGCAGCCGGGCAAACTCCGGGTCTCGGAATAGCATCAAAACTGCAACTCAAGCCTCAGAGACCTTTAGAGACTGAGCACGCAAGCCAGCAGAGATAAGAACTCTTTGCAACAGAAGAAGCGGACAGAGGCATATTTACAGGCGTTTATTCAGCATCGGGACAAAGGAAAAAACATGTCTGCTCCCCTTCGTGTCCAAGCAAAAACAGCAAGCACAAAGCAAAAACAATACACAAATGGAAGTTCCCGGCAAGCTGTGCTGGAATGTAAACAGACGTGTGCCATGCAGCAGCTCCACACATCTGTTTAGGTGGAACGGAACATCATAATCCTAACAGTGAGAACAGGAGGCTGGACTAGATGGGCTCCCTTTGGCCTGAACCAGCAGACTCTGCTTATGTTTGTAAGCTGAGTTTCAAATACTGCAGCAAAGGAAGTCTGGAGCCGTTCAGCTGCCTTTTCGTCCTCGTGAACGTCTGATCCCACCTTGAGACGGGAGGGAGGGAGGGAGGGGGCTGGCCCCATGCCTCCATCCTTTGCTTCTTCTTCTTCCGCCCTTGCAGTGCCCCCGTGCACGGTTCCCGCAGCCCCCTCCTCGCTGAGCCTTGAGGCTTTGGACGCGCCCCCCCTTTGCTCCTGCACCTCCTCCTGCCCTTGAGGTGTCCCCTTCAAGTAGCCAGAGTTGTCAGCTGCTTCGGCTGCACCTGCCACATCCACCTTGTCTGCCGCTCCACACTTTCCGCAAGGTGCTCTGGAGCCAGAAGCTACAAGGTCCTTCCTTCGCCCCCGGCAGCTTCTCGCCCAAAGCTGTTTTCTCGGCTGCGGGAGGGCTGGGGCTGGGGCCCCACAGCAAAAGGAGAGCGAGGAGGCAATGGGGCTGGTACAGGGGGCGGCTGGGGCCCGTCCAGCAAGGACATTGTAGAGCCGTGACTTCCCCATTCATTCAATTGCCCAACCATAAATCAGAATTATGCACAGTGCACCAAGTGTAGCTGCACCATAGATTTGTGTAACAGCCTTAGGATAGTGTCAGTTTTATTTCCATGGAATCGTAGAACTAGAAGGGACCCCAAGGGCCATCTAGCCCAGCCCCCTGCAATGCAGGGCTCTCAACCAAAGCAGCCATGACAGACCATCCCTAGCATGGAATTTGCCCTTTTCGTGGCTGCCACACACTGGGGTGACATTTTCGTGGTGCTGTTCACTACAACCTCACAGGCTCCTTCCTGGTCACTCACTGCAAGTTCAAACTCCCTGAGTGTATTTGTGAAATAAATGTCTTTTGATCACACTGGATTGCATTTGCCATTTTTACTGCGGGTTCTCTCAGTTCAGAGAAATCCTTTCTGGAGCTCTTTGTGCTCCATTTTTGTTTTGAGCACCCTGGACAACTTGGCTCTGCCTTTCTGCTAAAAGGAACAAGGAGGCAAAATCAGCAAAGTGTCGCCATGAAGAGCCTGGCAAAATATGCAATTTAAAAAAACCTCGTGTGATTTTGCAAAAAATTAAAGGCTCAAATTATGGAGCAGGAGGGATTGGACAATAACCCAAGGGGGGACTTTAGATCAACTCCCGGAAGACTTGGCTGCACCCTGGAACCAGGATCCATCTCTTGCTCTGGCAGCGGAGGCCAAACAGGGACAGATCTGGACCTCATCTGCTGGGCTGCAGTCAGTGCATGATCATGTCTGGCTGTCCCCTTCATGAGACCATCAGGGGAGCCTGCGGGATCCAGCCCAGCATCCTGTTCTCACAGTGGCCAAGCAATTGCCCCGGTGCGAAAACCACAAGCAGGATCCGAGCACAAGAGCGAGCCCTGTGGGTTCCAGAAACTGACACACAGGTGCATTGCTGCCCCCGTCCGTGGAAGCAGAGTAGAGCCATCCATAGCCCTCTCCTCCTCCATCACTTTGCCTAACCCTCTTTTAAATCCAACCAATTTTTGGCCATTGCTGCCTCTTGCAGGAGGGAGTTCTAGTTTAACTCTGCACTGAGTAAAGAAAGGCTTTCTGTTATCTGTCCTGAATTTCCCAACGTTCAGCTTCATTGGAGGGCAAAGAGCCTTCCCTTCTCTCTCCACTTTCTCCAGGCCAGCCGTCATTTGGCAAACCTCTCTTGCTCGCCTTTCCTCCAACCCCAAAGGTCCCAGGCGCTGCGGCCATTTCTTCCCAGGGGCGCCTCTCCCTCCCTCCCCAGGACCAGGTATGGGGCCCTTTCCTGACCCTCCTCCTCCTCACGGTCTCTCTGCCTTCTCTCTTCCTCTCCCGCAGGTCTTTGGGCACGGCAAGGCCAATGGGGAACCCACCTGGGCCCTCCTGCTCACCGCCTGCATCTGCGAAATAGGCATCCTCATTGCCTCCCTGGACGAGGTGGCCCCAATCCTCTCCATGTACGCCCCTCCCCCTCCTGGGACCTCTGGGGGCCCCTCTGAGCACGGGGCAGGGGGTCTCTCTCCAGCAGCCAGGAAGAGGCCGGACTGCCCAGCCACCCCCAGGTCTTGAGCATCCCTCAAGCTGGGGCAGCCCCTCCTGTCTGCCAGTGCTGCCCTCCCCAGCCCCACCCTCCCACCCCACGTGGGGCAGTTCCTTCCAGGTGCTGGGACGGGGTGGCTTTGAGCTGCCCTCTCTCCCCCCCCCCCCACATTCAGACCCTTGCTTCCTCCCCCCCAGGTTCTTCCTAATGTGCTACATGTTTGTCAACCTGGCCTGCGCGGTGCAGACGCTGCTGAGGACTCCCAATTGGCGGCCGCGGTTTCGGTATTACCACTGGTGAGTGGCAAAGGGCCAGGGATTCTTGAGCTGCCGTTCCTGCGGGGCAGCAAGGGGGTTGGTCTAGATGGCCCTGGGTGGCCCCTTCCTGTTCTCCAGGAGGAGCCTCCTGTTGGTAATAATAATAATAATAATAATAATAATAATAATAATAATAATAATAATAATTTATTTATTCCCCACCCATCTGGCTGGGTTTCCCCAGCCACTCTGGGCGGCTTCCAACAAAGCACTAAAATACAACAACCTATTAAACATTAAAAGCTTCTCTAAAGAGGGCTGCCTTCAGATGTCTTCTAAAAGTCTGGTAGTTGTTCTTCTCTTTGACATCTGGTTGGAGGGCGTTCCACAGGGCGGGTGCCACCACCGAGAAGGCCCTCTGCCTGGTTCCCTGTAACTTGGCTTCCCGCAGCGAGGGAACTGCCAAAAGGCGCTCGGCGCTGGACCTCAGTGTCCAGGCTGAACGATGGAGGTGGCAAGGGAGGCTTGGGCGGCTGCCGGTGCTCCTCTGGGCTGGGCTCAGCTCTCCTCCCCTCCCCTGGTGCCCACAGGACCCTCTCCTTCCTGGGCATGAGCCTCTGCCTGGCCCTGATGTTCATCTGCTCCTGGTACTATGCGCTGGTGGCCATGCTGATTGCAGGACTCATCTACAAATACATTGAATATCGAGGGTAAGTTGGCGGGTCGGGGGCTAGCGGGTTCTCCCGGGTGTTTTTTGGGGGGAAGAACCCAGGCTCCACTTGAGTGAACCCAGGCTTCACTCCACTGCTTTGCGAGTTCCAGGGCAGAGGTAGTGGGGGTGGTTTCTCCTTCACCTTAACTGACCCACCCCTCCCTCCCTCCCTCCCTCCCTATTATTAAATTTATATACCCCAGGGTTTGTGTTGTCTTCCGGGACAGTAAGACACAGCAGAGACTGTGGCGGCTTTATGATATATCGCTCTATTGACTACAACCTGCTCCTAGATGATGATGATGATGATGATGATGATGATGATGATGATGATGATAATGATAATAATAATTTTACTTATACCCCGCCCTCCCCAGCCAGAGCCGGGCTCAGGGCGGCCAACACCAATAAAATCACAATAATAAAAACATAATAGGGGAAAGAGGGGGAGGGGAGAAAAGAAAGAACCCAATTTAAAATACAGGTTAAAATGCAATTTAAAATGCAGCCTCCTTTTAAAGTAGCTGGTAAATCAAGACCATAAGGGGAGGGAAACGTAAGGGTCAGACTAAGTCCAAACCAAACGCCAGGCAGAACAGCTCTGTCTTGCAGGCCCTGCAGAAAGATGTTGAGTCCTGCAGGGCCCTGGTCTTTTGTGACAGAGCGTTCCACCACGTCGGGGCCAGTACTGAAAAGGCCCTGCCCTTAGTTGAGACCAATCTAACCTCCTTGGGGCTCAGGACCTCCAAAGTATTGTTATTTGTGGATCTTGAGGTCCTCCGCAGGGCAGACCAGGAGAAGCGGTCCCGTAGGTATGTGGGTCCTAGGCTGCGTAGGGCTTTAATGCTCAAAACCTTTAAAGGGATTGCAGAACATTTGCATCCTACAAGGGTCTGGCTCCCCCTTAAGGGCGGCACTGGATGCAAAGGACAGCAAAAAGCCATCCTTGCGTCTCTGGCCTCCAGCCGGTCACTCCCAGCTCACTTGCAGTTCTGCCCTCCTTCTCTTTTTCGCCGCAAACTGACTGCAAGGAGCTCCCCCCCCCAAAAAAAAATATAACCTGGCCTTGGCCTCTGTGCATCAGCACCCGACCAAGAAGGGGTCCCTCTCCCCCTTGCCTGGCAGTCTTGCCCTCTGACGGTTTCCTTGATGGTCATCACTGGTCTTTGTCCCCTTGAATGGCCCATCCAGCTAGTTCTGCCCAGCTCCCGTGGCTCCTTAGCACAAGTAAGTCCAGGGGGTTCCCTATGTTTGGCAAAGTTCAATCAGACTTCTGGCTAAATCCTCAGACATAATAATATTAAAGCACAAAAATACACAACATAGTAACCAACAAAAACAACACCCCCACACTCTATGAGGCCACAAATAGCTGAATCAGTGAATGACACGCTGGAAGAGGAACGTTTTTGCCTGGCGCCTAAAGACAACGCAAAGAGCCAGGCAAGCCTCCCTGGGGAGAGCGTTTCCCCAAGAGGGAGCCACTACAGAAGAGGCCCTGGTCTCATGTTGTGCCCCCCCCCCGGCCCTTGGTGGAGGAGGAACACCCAGAAGGGCCTCAGAGGATGACCTTTGACTTTGCAGAGCGGAGAAGGAGTGGGGCGATGGGATCCGGGGCCTGTCCCTCAGCGCGGCCCGTTATGCCCTCTTGCGGCTGGAAGAAGGGCCGCCCCATACGAAGAACTGGAGGTAAGGGAGCAGACTGACTGGGTGGGTGGGTGTGGGAAGAGGGAGAGGCAAGGAGACCGGGGGGGGGCACCTGTGGGAAGGCTGCTGGGCAGTGGGGTGCCAGGGGCCCTGGATCAGCTGCCCACCACAAGAGGCATAACAAGTGCAGGAGGGGCAGAGATGTGCCTGGCACGAGGCCTGGAGCAAAGGGAGGGCGTGAGCATGAGGGGGGCGTGAGGGGGGCTGGACTAAATGACTCTTGGGGGACCCGGCTGTTCTATGATCCCTAAGGGATGGGTCAGCAGAGGGAGCTGGCAAGGCAGGAGAGAGGAAGGGGACTTGGGACTGGGAAGGAGAGGCAGTGAGAGCGGGCAGGAGTCCTCCAATGCTAGTCCTACTCAAGAGGAGACCCACTGACACTGATGGCCATGGTGAACTTGGTTCCCTGCATTCCAACGGGTATACTCTGAGGAGGGCCCGGCCAGCGCCAACTCCCGCCTCCCCCTTCCCAGGCCGCAGCTGCTGGTGCTTGTCCGCGTGGATCAGGACCAGAACGTGGCCCACCCGCAGCTGCTCTCCTTCATCAACCAGCTGAAGGCCGGCAAGGGGCTGACCATCGTGGGCTCCGTGCTGGAGGGCACCTTCCTGGACAACCATGCCCAGGTCCAGCGGGCAGAGGAGGTGAGCAGGGCAGAGCGGCGCTCCTGGGGTTGGGGGTTGCAGGGTCCCGATCCCTGCTCTCGGCCGGGAAGGGGCTCCAACTTTTCTCCTCCCTGCTCCCTCGCAGTCCATCCGGCGGCTGATGGAGGCGGAGAAGGTGAAGGGCTTCTGCCAGGTGGTGACGTCGACCTCGGTGCGCGACGGGATGTCCCATCTGATCCAGTCCAGCGGCCTGGGGGGGCTGCAGCACAACAGCGTCCTGGTCGGCTGGCCTCGCAACTGGCGCAGCAAGGAGGACCACCAGACCTGGAGGAACTTCATTGGTACACGCTGGGCGGGGGGCAGGGGGCTGGGAGGGCAGAGGGGCCCTAAGGGCCAGGCCAAAGGGGGCCCACCGACTCCAGCCCCCTGCTCTCACAGGGGCCTCTTGTGCGAAACCCACAGGCAGGATCTGAGCCCAAGAGCAGCGCTCTCCTTTCCAGCTACTGGTACTCAGCAGCATTGCTGCCTCTTGCTGGGGGTGGGGAGCGTGGCCCTTGTGGCTAGAAGCCCCCCATGGCCCTCCCCCCCCCCCATGAATTGGCCCAATCTTCCTCCAGTGCCACCCAGGTCAGCGGCCATTGCTGTCTCCTGCAGGAAGGAGTTCCAAAGATTAACGATGTGCTGCAGGCAGAATCACTTCCTTTCATCTGCTCACCTTAGGGTTCTCTGCTATGTTAGAAACTCAGATATATAAGCGAGGCACCAAGTGGCTCCTTAAACCAGAGTTATGGTTGCCAAAATCGAACGTCTAGTTGCCATTTGTGGCCAGGCGGTTCTAAAGTTGTGTTTGTCAACGCACCATTTTGGTTCTGGAAATTCATTCCAGTTGTCCAGATAGAATTCTACAGGACAGGGTATTAGTGTGTGAAAATGGTCTATCTCTAAGGATCCCCAGCCAGGCACCTCCAGATGATGCCGTCCTGGCACCCGGGCATCTTCGCTTGGTCACAAGTGGCCAATAACCGGGTGCAAAATGTGTGAATTTTGAGCACTGGTTCTCTGTGCCCCCTCTCCTCTTGTGGGCAACGCTTCTCTCCCCTGCCTGCGCCCCACAGAGCTCGTGCGAGAGACCACCGCTGGGCACATGGCCCTCCTGGTGGCCAAGAACCTGGCCATGTTTCCGGCCAACTCGGAACGCTTCTCAGAGGGCCACATCGACGTCTGGTGGATCGTGCACGACGGAGGGATGCTGATGCTGCTGCCCTTCCTCCTGCGTCAACACAAGGTATGCGGGGAGACGCAGGGGGGGTCGAGCTGAGAAGCCTGCCCTGCAGGGGGTCGGGGCCACAGGAGGGTGCCGGTTGGTACTCATACAGTTTAAAGATGGAGCTAACTCTTTACAGCCGTGCCTCTGCTTACATATCCCTCCAGTTACATAAACCTTGGGATACACAAGCGGCAAACCTGGAAGTATGTTTCCAGGTTTTTGCCGCATGCGCAGAAGCAGTAGACCGCTTTGCACAGAAGTGCTGTTCCACCCTGCAGGTGTGCACAGAAGCAGTCTCTCCGGTTGCGAAAACCTCAGGATCCGATGTGGTTGAGTGTCAGGCCTGATGAGAAGAACAGTTTGTTCTTGGTGGTCTTACTCCATGGAAATCAGCTGTTGAGATCAAAGACCCCCACCTCCCCCCTCCTCTCCAGGGTTTCCCCCTGCAATCTGAGGCTGTGCCTGCATGCCGCCAACCTCTCCTCTGCCCTCTTCATTCCTCTTCTGGTTCTGGGAGACCAGTGGGGAGGGGAGCTCATGGCAGCAGGAGGGGGAGAGACCTGTGACTCTTCACCAGCCGGACTCATGTCTGGCCCTCCTCTCCTGCTTCAGCTTCTGATTCTTCCTGCTCACTAAGCCCTGTTGCTTCTTCCGCTTCTTACACCTCCTCCTCCTGGTCTGCTCCTCCTTCTCCCTCTGACCCCTCGTCATCATCCCACCCCCGGGCTCTGGGCCTTCTTCCCTTGGGGTTCCCCGTGGGGGTTCCTCCCACCGTTCCTCTGTGCCCAACCAGTCCAGAACAGCTGGACTAGATGGTCTCTTGGGACCCTCCCAACTCTGCCATTCTATGCTTCTACAAGGAAGGGCAGAGTCCTCAGCAGGGACACCCAACAGCAAATCCACTCCCTTAGCAACCACAAATGGCTGTATTGGAGCTCCAGTCTCTTCTGGCGGCTGCTGGGGAGGAAGGGGCCCATGTTCTTTTTAATAATATTTTTATTGCATTTCCATTTTTAATATTTAGACGCATTCTTATTATCCACTCTACTTTTTTGCTCATATGAACCCATCGACATCCTTCCTGCCTGCCTCATGGCTTTCAAAGTTCATCTCTATATCATAGCAGTTATACATGTTCCATTTTACGTTTTTCTCAGTCAACACCTCAATTTTTAAGTAAATGTAAAAAAGGTAATAATCATTGTCAATTCTTCTTACAACCCTGCTCTTGTTTTTAATTGCTTATGGTGATCCTTCAAATATTGTACAAATTCACTCTAGTCTTTTTGGAAAGCTTAATCATGCTGGTTTCAGATTTTCCCAGTCAGCTTCTCCAGTTCCGCATAGTCCATCATCTTCATCTGCCACTCTTCTATCGATACAATAGTCTTTATTGTCATTGTCCCATACAGAACAACGAAACTGAAAAAATCTACATCAGACATTCAAAAAACCAACAAGCCTGCTATCCCAGCCTGGTTAACCCCCTAAAAACTCTGATACCCCATAATTAAATACAATATACTCCCATAGAGACTACCTTAAAGGTAAAGGGACCCCTGACCATTAGGTCCAGTCGTGGCCGACTCTGGGGTTGCGGTGCCAGCAGGACTAAGCTCCTTCTGGTGAACCAGAGCAGCGCAAGGAAGCGCCGTTTACCTTCCCACCAGAGTGGTACCTATTTATCTACTTGCACTTTGACGTGCTTTCAAACTGCTAGGTTGGCAGGAGCAGGGACCGAGAAACGGGAGCTCACCCCGTTGCGGGGATTCGAACCGCCAACCTTTTGATCGGCAAGTCCTAGGCTCTGTGGTTTAGCCCACAGCGCCACCCGTGTCCCTTTTGGAGACTACCTTAAAGGTAAAGGTAAAGGTACCCCTGCCCGTACGGGCCAGTCTTGCCAGACTCTGGGGTTGTGCGCCCATCTCACTCAAGAGGAGTTCTGTTGTATTAGGAAACCTCGCACCACGGCTTTACTTGCGTCCCAAATTACTCTTTTCTCCACCTCTGTCTTCAGGTTTATCTCAAAGTAATCTTTCAAAGTTTTTTGGGCCTTTTTGTAAATCTCTTCATCTCTAAATAGGGTGTCATTCATTCTCCATCTGAAGGAACCAGCTGTTGTCAATTTCATCTCCATCTTTACAGCATTATGGTCGGGGCAAGTCTTTGGGCAGATTTCTACTTTATCTTTGGAGCCATCCCACTAGTAATCCATATTTGGTCAATTCTTGTCCATGTCATTTTTGCTTCGGAGAAAAAGGTTCCCTCTCTCTCAAGAGGGTTCCTTGTTCTCCAGATGTCAATCAAATCCATGTTCTCAGTCATCTCGAAGAAAGTCTTTGGTAATCTCCCATCCTTAGAGACCATGGATAAAGTCTTTGTGCTTTATCCATGTTTGTAGAGACCACACCATTCATGTCTCCCATCATAATTACCTTATGGTCCAAATAGTCCATTAAAGTCTCATGCAGCTTCTTAAAAAATTCTGCCTTCCCTTCATTTGGTGCATAAATTCCAACTGTCAAAAATTTTTCTCCTTGAACTTGTATTTCAATTGCCAAAAATCTTCCTTGTTCATCTTTAAAAATTAATTTTGGGGCCAACTTCTCCTTTGCATAAATCACAACTCCTCTTTTCTTTACTTTATCTGATGAAATGAATTCCTGCCCTAATTTTTTGTTTATAAGCAATTTTCTATGTGCCCTAGTCACATGAGTTTCTTGTAAGCAAATCAAGTCCAATTGTTCTCTCTTCAAAATGTGAAAAACCTCACGTCTTTTTCTGGGAAGGTTAAGTCCATTACAATTCCAGCTTAGAAATTGCAGAGCCATCTTGTTGTTTAATCAGTTGTTTCTCCAGTCGCTCCCTGCGGCTGTTCTTCTTCCGTCGATGGTTTAAGTCCAAATGACAAATTGCTTATCTCTACTCCCGGGGTCAATTCCACCACTCCTTTCTGCAAGTCCTCCTCGTTTCTGTCCAAGAATTGCTCTTTATCTTGTACTGTTCTTATTTTAACTTTCTTCCCTTTATAGTTGAAAGACAAACCTTGTGGAAATTCCCACCTGAAAGGTAAATTGTTCTTTTTCAGCAAGTAAACCAGATTCTTGTAATGAGTTCTTGCCTCCAGGATGTATTTAGGGATGTCCTTGTAAATCTGCACAAAAGCATCTTCAATCTCTAGAGATCTCTGGTAGTGTAAATTTAATATTTTATCTCTTTCTTCTTTCAATCTTAAGGTTATCAGACAATCCCTTGGAATCTTCCTGTTTTGCCTCCTTCCCAATCTGAAGGCAGCTGTAATCTTAAATTCCTCTTCCTCTAAGTTTACCTGCCAGAATTCTGAAATTCGCCTCATGTTCATCCAGCTTTTTACAAACTGGTACTAATTTTTCCTGTGCAGTTTCTGCAGTAGTTTTAGCTTCCTCAGCAATTTTTCGAGTTGTGGCGTTTTCTTCAATCAATTTATTTATAGTTTCTGTATTAGATGTAATACTTTTGGTGTTTAAGTCCAATTTTTTAGAAAGTTCTGTCAACTGTTTGGTATTTTCTGAGCTCTGCTTTGTCAAAACTTCTAAAGATTCATTTATTTTAAGTAGTGCTTGTGTCACTGAATCCATAGGTATATTTGTGACTTTTTCCTGCCCAGCTGCACCTGTTGGCAGTGTGCTTGATATTGAGCCCCTTTTCTTTTGTGCAGCTTTGGCTTTAGATCTTGTTGCTATCTCTTCTGCTGGGCCACTCATATCCCAAGGTCGTTCTCACAGGAGCAGCTTTTGTATGGAAAAATCCACTGACTTGTGTTTTTTTTTACAGTCTATGTTACAGCTGTTGCCACTCAGCCCTCTAGAGGGAGTAATTCAAAGTATCCAGTAGGCAGAGAGACAAAGAAACAAAAAGTCCCCACAGAAACAAAGTTTTGGCAGCAATCTTCCAATATATACAAACTGACAATTTGTAGTTTCAATAAAGTCTCAAACTTGTATCAAATAAGGTCCCAACTTTGTAGCAAGTCTTTATCTGACAGCTCACCTTCTCAGTGCTTTACTCAGGCAGTCCGTTCCCAGAGTCAAGAACGGCAGAAAACTTTTCTTCCCTTTGTTTTTCCATGCAGGTTAAGCCAAATCCGTCTCTTTTTCCCCCTTGCTCCTGCTTGCTAAGGGGGAATTTAAATTCAATGTCAAAGTTAAACAGTTCAAATTTAATTCTCCTCCAATTGCAGCTTTGGAATTTCGTTGCTTTAGATGTCATGCAGTCCGGGGAAGGAAGACTTCCTTTATTTTGCCTTTCCCGTTTTCGGCCGAATTTCAGACAATAAATTTTTAAGTCCAGTAAGCTTTCCAATCTTACTTACGGGTATTCAATTTCAGTCCAGATTTCAAGAAGGAATCGGCGCTCTCCGCCTATGGTGACGCGGCTTCACTTCACGGGCTGGGTAGCGACTCTCAGCACCGCACACACCCCCGATGCCACTCCGGAGCCTTTAAAAAGGCTCCTTTACAGTAAAGGGGGGCGCAAATGGTGCCCACCGAGTCTCCTTGTTCACAGGCTTCTGCGCCTGTGATTTTAGGGGTCCCCGCTTCGCCGTAGCGGTCAGACCCGAACTCGTGAAGCAGTCCTCCTCCAGAGCTCGAAGGGAGGACCGCCATTAAGCGCTGGCGCCGACCGGAAGTCCTATGCCTTAACCTATCGTAGATATTTCTTGTTGCTTCCGTGTTCTGCCAGGCCTTGTCCCAGGAACGAGTCCCCTGAGCTGGGCAGGGCAGTTTTTGCGCTGGCTTAGTGTTTCCACCGCCTCTTTTCCTCCCACGTAGGTTTGGCGCAAGTGCAAGATGCGGATCTTCACCGTGGCCCAGATGGACGACAACAGCATCCAGATGAAGAAGGACCTGACGACTTTCCTGTACCACCTGCGCATCACAGCCGAGGTGGAAGTGGTGGAGATGGTAAGGCCGTCAGAGCAGCCGGCTGCTGGATCCGGCCAGGAGCCTGTTGGGTCCAGCCTCGCGTTCTCACGAGGGAGTCCCCATGTCCCACCCTCTCCCTCTCCCGCAGCACGAGAGTGACATCTCCGCCTACACCTACGAGAAGACCTTGGTGATGGAGCAGCGCTCCCAGATCCTGAAGCAGATGCACCTCACCAAGACGGAGAGGGAGCGCGAGGTAAGTGGCCGTGGGGCTGGTGGACCGCAATGCCCCCTCCCACTTATGGGCTGGGAAGCGCTGCAAGGTCTCGTGCAAGTGCAAAGGGAGAAATCTGCCCTGCCTGAAGAAGGGCCTGGGCAGAGAGGCCGGGAGGAGAGAGTCCTGCTCTCTTGCAGCGATTCCTCCGTGCACCTTAGAACTGGGTCCGATTTGCACCTGCCCTCGTCTCACAGGGGCCAACCAGGGGCTCATTCTGGGAAACCCACAAGCAGGATTTGATCACAGGGGCGCCGTCTGCCTTGCCAAATGCAAGGCAATTGTTTTAAAATGAGATTCAGAAGTAACACAAAACGTGAGTGAGTGAGAAGATTGAAGGTTTTTATTCTAAACAGCAAGCAATATATACATGCCAAGCAAGCACTTTGGCCTGCCACTTGGAAGCCCTCAAGAAGTGGCGACCCCACAGCCATCAGTCCGTGCATGAGCTTCTCAGAAACTATGCCCCAAACCATCCAATTCATAGATAACTAGCCTGTTAGCCTGCATGGCTTGCTCAACTGGCTACGTGCAGATAATTCATGAGCCACCTCTCCCAGTGCCTCACTTTCTCCAACATCAAAGAAGGTGAAGGTACCCAGCACTATCACAGATTAGGGCACTAAAGGCTGTTCTCAGCCATCAAAGAGCTGAACAAGAGATAGGGAGGGCGAAGCAAAGAGAGGCAGGGAGGGGAACCATGTCAGATCACTAGATCTCCTGGATCAATTGCCCATATAGGGAGAGGGAGAGAAGGGAGCCGATTCAGCTGCGTGGGTTCAAGAGAGGATGAGATCACTAACTCCTTGAAATACAACTATATTCCAGACAGATACTCCACACACCTTCCCCTCCTGTGGCTTCTAGAAACTGCTTCCAGCTGGGGAGCCCAAGCAGAGCCCCCCCCCCCCATGGCCTCTCATCCTCTCTTAAAAGCATCCAAGCTTGTGGCCAGCCTTGTTTCCTGTGGAAGGGAGTTCCATAGTTAAACTAAGCACTGTGTAAAGAAGGACTTCCTTTTCCCTGTCCTGTCTTTGATCTTTTTCACATCTCTCCCCTTGTAGGCCGTCTATTACCGTATTTTTCGCACCATAGGGCGCACCGGACCATGGGGCGCACCCAGTTTTTTTGGGGGGAAATAAAGGGGGGGGAATTATTTTTCCCCCAGGCGTGGGGCTGGGGAAGCTCGAGCTTCCCCCGACCTCAGCCCCCAAACAGGCAGCTCTCTGCAAGCCATGGGAGCGCTCCCGCTGCTTGCGGAGAGGTCCGCGAAGCCTGGACGCGCTGAGCTCAGTGTGCGCAGGCTTCGGCATGCAGGCAACTCTCCGCATGCAGCGGAAGCCCAGCGCTGGGCTACCACTGCTTGCGGAGAGGTGTGCGAAGCCTGGAGAGCATGAGGGGTTGGTGCGCACCGACCCCTCTCACTCTCCAGGCTTCAGCGAAAGCCTGCATTCGCACCATAGGACGCACACACATTTCCCCTTCATTTTTGGAGGGGGAAAAGGTGCGTCCTATGGTGCGAAAAATACGGTATATACTATACTTCTCACTACACAGATCTCAGTCTCTTGGCCAGCAATGGGTGCCACCCTAAAGCATCTCTCACAAGGGGGGGGGGCACACAGAGCGTTTTAAGGGTGTGTTCAGATGGGGAGGTGATATGAAGAAAACCTGTGCATGTTATATGCGCTTTATAACTGGCACCTCAGCCTTTGCCCACAAGGAGCCTGAGGATGAGTTGGACGTCTAGCCGATAAAACACCTGGCACACAGCCAGAGCCTGGCACCAGCCTGGCACCACCCACTGGGGGCAGCTCCCTTGCCAGTGGCCTCTCCTCTCCCTTCTGCCCCCCAGATCCAGAGCATCACGGACGAGTCGCGCGGCTCCATCCGGCGCAAGAACCCCACCAACACGCGCTTGCGCCTCAATGTCCCCGACGAGCAGGTGGGCGACAACGAGGAGAAGCCGGAAGAAGAGGTGAGGCTGACCGGGGGGAGGGGCGGGCTCAAATGCCCAGAAGGGGCAGAGCAAGAGCCATCTGCAGTTTCTTATAAGAATAGCGCTTCTATTAAACAATGTGGGAATGTTGAAGATAGTAGGAGAGGATATATTAATTAAATAGTATCCTTCCTCACTCACGCTAGGGAGTCATTTAGCAGAGCACATTCCCTCGTGGACAGCAGGAGGCCAGGAGATGGATTCATGAGAATCATTAGAGTTAAGCAATCCAGTCTGGCTTGTTCCTGGTAAATCCCCTTAAGGTCAAGGGACCCCTGACCGTTAGGTCCAGTCGTGGCCGACTCTGGGGTTGTGGTGCTCATCTCTCTTTATTGGCCGAGGGAGCCGGCGTACAGCTTCCGGGGCATGTGGCCAGCAGGACTAAGCCGCTTCTGGTGAGCCAGAGCAGCACATGGAAACGCCGTTTACCTTTCCGCCAGAGCGGCACCTGTTTATCTACTTGGACTTTGAGGTGCTTTCAAACTGCTAGGTGGGCAGGAGCTGGGACTGAGCAGACACAAGGGGAGGAAGTCCAGACCAGGTGTGACAGGAAGTCCTCCTGGCTGGGGCAACATCTCCCTGTGTGACCGTTCCTGCTTCAGTGATGTTACATCCCACAACTAAAGAATTTGCCCAATGAATCCATTTCCAGTTAACCTGATTAAGTGCCAAATTGTTGCAGCCCTGAAAAAGAGAGCGATCAGAGTAGGTCGGGACCTCAAAGGTAACCCAGTCCACTGGTGGAATCATGGGAAGGGACCCCTGGGGGCATCTAGTCCAGCCCTGAATCTCAACTAAAGCATCCCTGACCACCCAGGCAGAGACTTGTGGGGCATGGCCTTGATCCTGACCGGGGCTGATGGCTGCATTGCGAGGGGCTGCGCAGGGTCCGTGCCCTGGCCCCAACCTCTCCCGCCCTCCTCCTCCTCTGCCACAGGTGCAGCTCATCCACGACAAAAACGCCACCAGCGGCTCCCCGTCTCCGGGCGACGAAACGGAGGCGGAGGTGGAGGCGGAGCCAGAGGCCGCCCCGGAGAAGGTGCACCTCACCTGGACGAAAGACAAGCTGGCCGAGAAGAACAAGGGCAAGAGTCCCGTCAGCCCCGAGAGCATCAAGGACTTCTTCAGCATGAAGCCGTGAGTCCCGGCGCCAGCACCTCTGCCCCCCAGGCAGGAGGGACCCGCTTCTGCTCCTGCCGGGGCATCGCTCTGAGGGTGCCGGGAACCAGGGGGGCTGCTGGGCAGAGGGGAGGGGGCTTGGTGCCAAGGGAGGGGCTTGCCAGGCATGCCTCCTGGCAGGGGGACCAGGTAGTCAATGACCAGCTCTCTCTCTTCCTCCTTCCTTTGCCTGACGCTGCCAGGGAGTGGGAGACCCTGTAAGTCTTTGCTTGGGGCTGCTCTGCTCTGTGTCATGGGGGGAGCAGGGGGGCTCTCAGGGCACCTCTGGCTGGGCTTTTCTCCCGCCCCACCTGTCGTGGGGCAGGGCGCTGGGCTCGGGCGGGCAGGGTGGGGTCCAAGGAGGCTTCTGGAGCCAACCGACCAGGCCCCCGCCGTCTTCCGCAGGAACCAGTCCAACGTCCGGCGGATGCACACTGCCATCCGCCTCAACGAGGCCATCGTGAAGAAGTCCCAAGACGCCAAGCTGGTGCTGCTCAACATGCCAGGGCCCCCCCGGAACCGCAAGGGGGACGAGAACTGTATCCTTCCCTGGCAGAGCCCCCACGGGCACCTGGGGGCAGGGGCATTTCTGGGGCGTCCTGAGAGCGAAGCTTTTGAGGGGAGCAAGGGCAACACAGGAAGGGAAACTGCAGATACTCTGCCTTTTAATAATAATAATAATAAGAAGAAGAAGAATAACATTTATTTCTATTCCGCCCTTCCTGGTTTAAAAACCAGGCTAAGGCGGCTAACAGCAAATATAAAACATTAATTAAAATGCGACTTAAAAACAGCATAGGTAAAGGGACCCCTGACCGTTAGGTCCAGTCGTGGCCGACTCTGGGGTTGCAGCGCTCATCTCGCTTTCTTGGCCGAGGGAGCCGGCGTACAGCTTCCGGGGCATGTGGCCAGCAGGACTAAGCCGCTTCTGGCGAACCAGAGCAGCGCACGGAAACGCCGTTTACCTTCCTGCCAGAGCTCTACCTATTGATCTACTTGCCCTTTGACGTGCTTTTGAACTGCTAGGTTGGCAGGAGCAGGGGCCAAGCGACAGGAGCTCACCCCATTGTGGGGATTCGAACCGCCGACCTTCTGATCAGCAAGCCCTAGGCTCTGTGGTTTAATCCACAGCGCCACCTGCGTCCCATAAATAGCATAAAACAGCATAAAATACAACATAAAAGGCAGCATCAATATCAATAAAATTCAAAAATGCAGGGGTCATTTGGGGTAAAAGAAAAGAAAAAAACAAAACGCCAGTCAGTAGACATCCAACGATCAGCTGGGCTAACTGGCCAAGTTGGTCCTACCTGGACAAGTGCATTTAGAACCCAAAACGGCAGAGGAGAATCGGGTCCCTGGTTCTTCTGGGGAGGGTGGGCCAGGGCCAGGGTGGGGGCCTCTCTTCTGTGCCCTGGGTACCCCTCCGCTCCTTAACTGCCCCCCAGACATGGAGTTCCTGGAAGTCTTGACGGAGCACCTGGACCGGGTCTTGCTGGTGCGCGGTGGGGGCCGGGAGGTCATCACCATTTACTCCTGAGAATCTGGCCGAGGCCGTTGCCCGGAGGTTTGTGCCCCGCCTGAGAGCCCCGCCTGCCCCTTTCCGCACCCATCTCTCCCGGAGAGCCAGCAGGGAGGGCCTGCCGCCCAACACCGCTCCACTCGTCTCTCCGCACGTGAACTGCAGCGCCAGGCGCACCCATCCAAGCACCGCAGCCGCCAGCTCCTGCCCAGCGGCACGGCTGCTACCGCTGACCCATAGGTCGACCTCGGCTCTTGGGCCGGCGCTCGCCGTGGGACGGAGGGCGGCCGCCGGCAGCTAAGTGACTTCCCCGGGAGGCCAGAGACTCGGATGCGCCGAGCCCCTTGCCCTGATCCTGCCTGCTTTTCTATCGTTGCCTTTTGTCGGGTGTGCTCCTTTCTCCCCCTGCCCCGCCCCCCAACCCAGCCCCCCAGGTGGGGAGAGGGCACCAGCCGAGGCCACCAGCATGCTTCTTCCCTTGCCAATGCTGGACTCTCCCCTCCCTGCCCTCCTAAGACAAGCCCCCTCTTGGGGACCAAAGCAATGGGGCTGGGCAGCTTTCGTAGAATCATAGAACTGAAGTTGGAAGGGACCCCTGGGGTCATCTAGTCCAACCCCCTGCCCTCCTGCTTTGCCCTTTTTGCCCAGGAGGGCCTGGCAACTACGGCTGACCCCCCTGCAGGCTGCCTGGGCTTAGAATGGCAGAGTTGTCGAGTGGGAAAGGGGGTCATCTTGTGTCCCGTCCCCCCGCCAAGCCCCTCTAAACTCGCCAACCATTTTGCACTTTGCTCTTCCCGTCCGGCCCAGAGGGGCACTGGGGCGCAGAGATGGGTCTCTCTGCCCCGTCTTGGACGGAGAAGCCAAGCCTTTTGGGGTCCGTGTTTCCTCCTTCCTGCCAAAAGGGCGGGAGAGGAGACAGGACAGACCCCACTGGGGCCCCCGCAAGACCACAGCCCCTTTGCACTTTAGGACTGGCTCTCCCGGCCCATGGGGCTGGGCTGCCAGGTGACACCCCCCAGGGGTCACAGTGGTGGCGGGGGCCCCTCTCGCCACCCTCCTGCTTCTGTGGCCCCTTCCTCGCCCGCTGACATTCCCCAAATGCCCCGTATGGGACGGCAGTCTCTCCCATGGGGGAGGCAGGTGCCTCAGCCAGATGCACTTAATGCCCCCCACCCACCCGCCCTCCTGCATGCCCCCCCCAGTTCTCATCTGGCTCAACAAAGGGCTAAGATGCTTTGGGGGGGATTCTGTCCCCCCCCCATCCTAGAATCGCAGAGTTTGAAATGGGACCCCACGGGTCATCTAATCCAACCCCCTGCAATGCAGGAATTGCAACAACAAAGCCTCCCTCCCTTGCCTCCCCCCGAAATGTGTGACGCAGCCCCTTCCTCCCCCCCTCCCCCCCCAGTGTCCGCTGTGGGGCTTTTAACCAATGTGAATAGTCCTCCGTAGCCAGAGGGACTTCGCTCTGCCTGATGTGGGGCTGTATATATTGTAAATAGCACAGGACATGTATTTTTAAAGGGGTCGTATTTATGTGGGGGGGGGGGACAGAAACGAGATGAAAGTCTATACATAAAGAGAGTGAGAGAGAGAGAGATCCAGCGGGTGGGGTGGGTGGCTGGCTGGGTGAGACGCCCCCCAGGCGGGGCCAGGAGCCAGGCCTGGACCGGCTTGGCGAACAGGCGCCACGCACTTCTCCACGGGCGCTGTGCAGTGGCAGGGAGTTCCGCTGAGACCGGGCGGCGCCGGCGGCTGTTTCCTCCTTTGTGCACTTGTCTCTTCTTAGCTTCTTAGGGTTCTTATCAGGGAAAAGGGCCAGAACCACCTGAACCTATTTCACAGCAGATCTGAGCTTCCACTTCCGAGTGCGGCCTGCTAAGCTTCAAACTCTCCGCGTCCCCCTCGCCCCACCAGGCAGCCTGGCCCCCGTGCCTCCCCACCTCCTCTCCTAGGGCCGGGCCGTGGCTGGAGCAGCATAGAATCAGGGAGCTGGGAGGGACACCCCAAGGTCATCTAGGGCAACCCCCCGCCATGCAAGAAACAGAGCTCAAGAATCACCCCCGGCCACTGCTGGAAAGCCTCCAAGGAAAGAGAGCCCATCCCCCCCCCGCATTGGAGAAGATCCAGTGGGTCCTCCAGTCCACACCCCTGCAAGGCAGGGACCCCCAAAGGTCCTCCAGACCACCCCCTGCAATGCAGGGCTCGCAGCTTCCCATCACCCGCACCCCTGGCAGCTAGATCACCCCTCACTGCCCCTTCGCCACCCACCTGGTGGGGTTGCAACTGCTCCCCCGGCTGCACCTTCTGGCGCACTTTCCATGCAGGCTGTTCAGAGGGTGTGACCCTCCCTCCACCTCCAGAAGGCCTGGGGGGTGTCTTCTTCTCCCGCCGCCGCATGGCTGGCTCCTTCCCCTCCCAGCTGCCCCACTCCCCCCCCCCCCATATTTCCCAGTCCCTCAGGAGAAGCCCACGCTTAGCAGGTGGCACTGCATGCGAGTTTACACCCCCCGTTCTGACCCCGCACGTTTGGCCCCCCGTGTGTGTGTGTGTGTCCCGTGTGCCGCTCTCCCCTGGAGCCCCTTCAGCCCCGTCCGCCCAGGGAGGGTCCTCTTGTGATCGGGGGGGGGGGGAGGGGGCAGGACATGCACCGCTGCTGGACGAGGGGGTTGCAGCGGAAACAGGACCAGCTTCAGAAACAGCAAAAAAGGAGAACTCCAACGTGCAGACTGAGAAGGGGTCTCCTTGGAGAGTCCCGGTCCTTCAGAGATGCTGCTTCTCAGAAGGACCCAGAGGCCCTATTTGTGTTGGTTAAAACACACTCCCCCCCCCCCCCCAAGCTCCATGTGCAATATCTTTGTTAATGAATGTTCCCACCAGAGTCGGCTCATCCAGTAACCTTTATAATCCGATCACCGTAGCTAACCTGTTTTACGTCCATCCAAGTGACTCTTGATTCGAGTGCAATATTTCGATAGCTTTTGTGAGCTCCTCCATTGTAGGCTTTTGTGTTCTAGGGATTTGTGTGTGCAAAGCAACGCCGATCAGTTTCCTCCCTGTAAATAAACCAGGTTGCCGATCCAAAGGAACGCGCGTTAGGCTTGCCTCTACTTTTGTGCGAGTGTTTCTGTGGGCTGCCTGGCTACCGCCCCCCCCCCCCGCGCTGTTCTCTATGCCGATAGATATCCATGGGGTCGTGGCTCCTCCTCTGTTGACTGCTTGTGTTGATGCTTCTACTGTATTTTATTTTTTAGATTCCTGTCTGCACAAAATGCAATAAAAAGGATTTTATTACACCCTTCATTGGCTGCGGGCGGCCTGCTTATGTCCTGGAGGAGAATGTTGCGTGTGCACAGAGTCCGCCTTCAAGCGGCACATAGTTAACCTGTGGAACTCCCTGCTGGAGGCACCAATGGTCCCCTACCTAGGTAGCTTTAGAAGAGTGTCAGTTCCTGCAGGAGGGGCATCCCCTGGGGCTTCCAGTCATGAGAGCTATGCACATGCAGAAGGGGAGGTCTTGTGGTGGGATGCTTCTGGGGGGGGGGGTTCCCACAGGCCACAGAGAGAACGCTGGACTAGGTGGGCAACTGGCCTGATCCGGGACCTTAGGTTCTTATTTTTACAAGCAGTCGACCGGTGCTGAGCAGGCTGGAAGGAAACTGGAATGGCCTTCCCAACAGCTTGCATTGGCCCAGCTCACAGGGAGGGGAAACAGCTCTTGGGGTTCTGCCACCCCATGACTGACCTACAGCTGCTGAAGACCTGGAGGCAGGATAGAGCGGAAGAGGTCTTTGCCGTTCTGCATTGCCATCCACAGGGAGGGACTCCTGGCTGGGGCAAACGCTGCAGTTCCCTTCCACCGGAGGGGAACTGGGCTGCCGTTGCCCCCAGAGAATGGTACAGTGCCACGGGGACTGCTTCCGTTTCTCCAGCGCGGAGCTGCTCTTGAGTGGGGTTCAGGCGCTGCAACAAGCCTAGAGAGCAGGAGTGCAGTAATAAAGGATTGAGGACTCAAAGGTACAGTTTCTAAAACTGAGTTTACAAAAAAAGGTTTGAAAACCTAAATGGCAAGTTTTAGACACAGCCCAACTTGAAGAAAGCCAAGCACACTAATAAAGAGTTGAGGACTCAGCTGTGAAAATTTTAGTATTGCCTTTACAAATAGGTTTAAAAAACCTAAATGGCACAAATTCAAAGGAACACAAGATAAGCTGTTTTAGATTTTAAACAAACTCAAGAACAGGGCTGAAGCGCTCCCATGGTCTAGATGTTACTGCTGATGTTAAAGACTGCGCAGGGGGGGACTCACATGCCCCAGCACTGAAAGACCAACAGCCAGGCCCTCTTGGAGATGCCAGGGGTTACAACAAACACAAAAAGGAGCTTTTACAATTATTGTCCAACGTTTAGAAAACCCTTTTAGCAAGCCGTATAAATAAAAAGCGGAATGAAAATCCTGGGCTGGGAGGCTCTTGGCACACATTCTCTCCGAAGGACTTGATCTCAAGATTGAAGAGCTAACCTGAAGGCGCCTTTCCCCCCTGCAAGACAAGCCTCTGTTCGGGCGGGGGGTGGGGGGAGACACTATGAAAGAGATTTGGTTTTTATACTTCTTAAAAATATCCAAGCAGGGGAGCAGCCTCCTGACACACAACCACCTGCCCACATATAGGAAGCTGCCCCTGTAGCGCCAAGGCAGGGGACCAGCCGGTGTCCTGAGATGATCTACGGAGAGGGCTGGGGGGGGGGGGAAGAATTCTAGCCATCATGGCCATGCTCTGCCTATGATTAGAGGCAGCTGAATATCAGCTGCTGGAAGCAGAGGAGGGCGCTCTGGCGCTGGAATCCTGCTTGCTGCTTTCCTGTGGGGGCAGCTGGCTGGCGACAGCCATTACAAAACTATCAACATTACAAAATTTCAGCTGTTTTCTACTCCGTCTTCCCCAATGCTGTATCAAGCCCTGGCCTAAGTCTTAAAGGTACAAGATCCCTCAGTTTTGTTAAGATGAACCACCTCAGTTTACAAGTATGGAAGAACATGTTTGAATACTCTCATATATCTTCTTCTTCTTCTTCTTCGATCACTCGTAGCCGAGTAAGATTGTGTTCCATAAACACCTTTGGCGTGTAGAACACTTGCAAGTCAGGAACACAATCACTTTTTAAAAAAAATTCAGTTGTAGTGGAGCAATGGAGACAAGTTGTTCCTACTGCTTGGATAGGCAGTATCACAAATTTTATGGTCTGTTTTTTAGTATACCCCAAATCCTTTGCTTATTCGGGGGGGCCACCCCACCCTTTCTTCAAAAAATTGCTTTGCACAGGAATAGAGTCATTGACATTTTCAAAAGCAGGGGGTCCTTGGCTTGGCTTTTGAAAAACAGGGGCTCCTTGGTAATCAACTAATAGGGAGCCCCTGATCTGCCTTGCATGGGCTGGGAGAAAGGCAGCAAGATTGAGGAATGTTAATACGCCCAAGGGCATTCATGAAAATTTTAGAAATACTTGCTAAATATTTTGGTGGATATATACACATTAGGAACCTTGGAAGCGCTTGACAGGGAATCTGGCCTTTGGCCCAGTGAGGGTGCTCTGCACGAACCTCCCTGGGGAGATGCTGCTGGCAGGGACCGAATCCAGGGCCTTTTGCTGGCAAGGCAGGTGCCCCTCCCCAGAGCGATGAGGAGTTCAGTCTTGGAGGTGGAAGTGGGAAGCCTGAGGTGTGGCTCTTGCAGGTGGATCTTTTGTCATTCCTCCCCAGAGAGGGTTGGGGGGAAGGGAGCCCTGACCTACAAGGAAACACCCCCTGAGCTACACACCCTCCTCTGCAGCGTGGGCGCTCCATCGGGGGCATGAGGAGGATGGTTGCCCAAGGCAGGCACAACACACTCGGGGCCTCCTGCGGGCCTCCTGCGGCATCAGGAACAGCCTGCAAAGACCCACAACCATTTTCTTTTAATGCAGATGTGTGTGTATATACACCTTTTTTTAATTAAAAAGTGGCATCCTCCAGTTAACAATACAGAGGAATCTACATGACAAAACCATTCAAGAACAGAACATCTACAGCTTCAGAAAGAGGGGTGAGGAGTAACCCCCGTGAGTAGGCCTCTCCAGCTGCAAAGGAACAGACACCCCCGTTTCCAACGCAAATTCAAGTTTGTACAACATGAAATCAAGGGGGCAACAGGACCACCCAATAGAGAAAACATTCCTTGGCCCTTTTCTTGCAGGGAGTGGCCTGAGCTTCACAGCAGAGCCTGGGGCTGCATTTCTGTGGCTGTTGCTGAAAAGAAGCAACGAGGGGGGGGGGTCATGAAGTCCACAGGCAGCTTCCCTCAACGGAGGGGGCCCTTGAGCAAAGAAGGAAGACACTCCACTCGCCTCAGCCCTTCTGGCTCTGCGTGAGAGGAGGAGCAGGCTGCCCCCGCCTGCAGCAGCCCCCTTGGGCCGGAGAGGGGGCCTCCTGGAGGGCGGGCATGGGAAGGGGCATGCACAAAGGGGAGCCTTGGGGAGAGGAGGCGGGAGAGAGCTGCCCTTGGCCTCAGTAGTGCCGATGGTAGGAGCCCAGCTGCTGCTGGGAGGGGGGGGCGGCCCGCGGCTGCCCCACAGTCTGGTTCACCAGGTGCGTGAGGGCCGGTCCGCTCTGGATCAGCGTGTCCAGGGCCTTCTGCACGCTGGGATTGTCAAAGTTGATCCCGGAAGACTGCGCCGGCCTGGAGGCGGAAGCGTTGCTGGGGGCTGGTGGGCGGTTCTGGTACAGCGGCTGCGAGGCCTGGGGAGCTGCGGCCCGAGGGCCTACCCCCCTGGCGGGACCCCCGTGGCTAGAAAACTGAGGGCCCTGGGCCGGAGCCCGCTGCTGAGGCTGGCCCAATCCGCTGCCGGTGGCGCTGGGCCGGTTCTGCGCGCTGGGCCCCGTGGAGAAGCTGGGGTTCTGGGAGGTTCCTGCGGCCGAGCTGCTGTTGGCCGTGGCCATGGCCGCCCCGCTGTTGAAGAGGCTGAGGATCTTGGCCTGCAGCTCCTGCTGGGGGGTAGAGGCCACGGGGGCCGAGGGGGCCGAGGAAAGGGCCTGCGAGCTCTGGGTGCTGCTCAGGCTGGCTGAGGTGCCCAGAGAAGACCCGGAAGAGGCTCCAAGGGGCTGCCGGGTGAGCGAAGCTGCGGGGAAGGAAAGGCCAGGTTAAGTCTCTGGAGCCCCAGCTGTCCCCCACTTCAGGCTTAGTGCCAATAATAATAATAATAATAATAATAATAATAATAATAATAATAATAATAATAATATATTATTTATACCCTGCCCATCTGACTGGATCTCCCCAGCCACTCTTGGCGGCTTCCAACCAAATATCAAAAACAATGCAGCGTCAGACATTAAAAACTTCCCTAAACAGGGCTGCCTTCAGGTGTCTTTTAAAAGTAAAATAGTTGTTTATTGCCTTGACATCTGGTGGGAGGGCGTTCCACAGGGCGGGCGCCACTACCTAGAAGGCCCTCTGCCTAGTTCCCTGTAAGCTCACTTCTCGCAGGGAGGGAACTCACAGAAGGCCCTCGGAGCTGGACCTCAGTGTCCGGGCAGAACGATGGGGGTGGAGACGCTCCTTCAGGTATACTGGACCAAGGCCATATAGGGCTTTCAAGGTCAGCACCAACACTTTGAATTGTGCTCGGAAACGTACTGGGAGCCAATGAAGATCTTTCAGGAACAGTGTTATATGGTCTTGGCGGCCGCTCCCAGTCACCAGTCTAGTTGCCGCATTCTGGATTAATTGCAGTTTCCGAGTCACCTTCAAAGGTAGCCCCACGTAGTGCTTCTGGGGGGCCAAAACGCAGTAGGCCTGGTTCAAGCAGGTGGGGAGGGCAGGCGTCCCTGACCAGCTCCTCTCACCTCCCTGGCGGAGAACATACCTGGATGGGAGTCCGTGGTGGCTCTCAGCTGTCGCTCCTTGCGCTCCCTCAGGTAGTTGATGATCTTGTCCGTCTCCTCGGAGGTCAGGTAGCGGTTGTCGCACAGCAAGTTCAGGAGTGTCTGGATGCCCGGGGGGTGGCCCCCACGGAGCCCCTCCTCCCCCTGCTGGGGGCGCTCCCGCTCCTGCAGGATGGTTTCGTCGGCCATCTTGGCGGCCTGCCTGGCGATCACTTCGCGCTCCTTCTCCCGGATCTCCGTCTTGTAGCGCTCGTAGTTCCTCGCCACCAGCACCATGGCATCCGCCTGCGGCATGTTCCTGTGCTCTGTGGTGGGAAAGGTCGTGCGTGAGCAGCAGGAAAAGCCCACCTCCCGGCCGGGTCTCCCGAGAGCTGCTCTCCCTGCAGCCTGAAGCCTCTCCTGCCTCTCTAGAGGGCTCTGGCATCTGCCTGCCTCTTGCAAAGGGAATTCTGAAGTTGCAATTCAGTTTTAATTTTGCTGATTAACTGGGGCTGTGGGTGCACACATTTGTGCGAGAGACAGACAGTCAAAGACACCCTGCTTTGAGGGGAGGGCTTCCTCTTAATGATGGGCTCTCCTTCCTTGGGAGGCTTTTAAGCAGAGGTTGGAACGCCATCTATCTGGGATGCTTTAGCTGAGATTCTTGCATGGCAGGGTTGGACTAGATGCCTCTCGGGGTCCCTTCCAACTCTACGGTTCTAGGATTCTTCTGAAAACACACACAGGTTCCAGCTCTCACAAGCCAGGAGACCCAAAGCAGACACCCTCCTCCTCCTCCTCCTCGACTTGGGCATCCTGTGGGTTCTGGGGCACAGGCCCCCTTTGTGGGAAGAAGCAGCCCCTCGCTCGGCACCCTTGTGCTCTCAGCCACCTGCACAAGTATCTCTGGGAAAAGCCCCGCCCGCAGCTGCAGCCACCCCCTGGCCCCCCTACCTTGCGGGGTGCCAAACATGATGTTGACGGTGCAGGAGTGGTGAATCTGGTGCTGCTGGGTGATGACAATGGCAAAGGCAGAGCCCCCTCTGCTCACGTCGTCCAGGGCTTGCTGCAAAGACATCTCCGAGTTGAGGAAGATCAGGTCCACCATCATGCCAAGATCGCGCACCTTGCGCCCCACGGACTCCGCGTACTCCCTGCGCAAAACAGAAGCCGCTGCACCTGAGCCTGCACCTCAAACTGCCGGCGCCCCTCTCTGCTTCCTCATCATACGCCAGGTGGAACACAGAGGTTAGGAGTAAGGAATCTTCCACTTGTGGGGCAAACATGGCCAGCCAGGGGTTCAAATTTGGACCACAAGATCCTTTTCCCCAAACCAGTTGCCTGCCCCACCCTTGACATCCCATGTAGCGTCAGGTGTGCTGGCAGGTAGGCACATGGCTGCTGCCAAGGGGCCACCGGGAGCTTGGAAGTGCCCTCTTGATTCTGCATTAGCAAGGGAAACCAGGCTTTGGCTCTGCCACCCGTCAGAGGGATCAGCTGGGCAAGTGAGTGCTGGGGAGGGGAGGAATTCGCTCACCCACACAGCCAACAACTGCAGAAGCAGCTTTCGGCTCTATTGCCCATCAGCCAATGTGCAGGAAAGCAGAAACCTCAGGTACTCTTTGCAAGCTCAGAGTGGTGCTTTGCAGTCCCAACTTTGGGACTTCAAAGAACTCTATCACCCAATGTCATTGTGATGTCAGGTGATTGACAGTTGGGTGGCTCCATGCACCCATCACATGGGGCCCACAAGGCTAGAATCTGACAAGGATCTGGCCAGCAAAGCTCCCTTGTTTTTGGCGTTTGCAGAGATGGTTTTATCCTTTCAGAATCTGCTGGGTTCATTTACTACTCATAGAGCCTGTGTTTTTACGTTTTGCTCTGCTTTTATTGTGTGCACCTGCTCTGAGGGCGTCATGCCATGAAGCGGTCGGGACCCGTGCCTAGAAAGAGCCAAGCAACCAGCCCCACAACAGCCAGAATGCAGGAGCAGCAACAGGGAGGAGAGGGAGGGCCGTGGCCCCGCCTGGCAAGCTCTTACTTGGTCTGCTTGTTGACCACAATCACTGAGCAGTCCACCGGCCGCTCCGAATCAATGCGCCGCTTGATGTCCTCAAAGAACTGGCGATAGAGCTCTTCCCGCCGCCGCTCCTCCCGCTTCATGCGCTCTGAGGGAAGAGTCACCAGGGTCAGGGCAGAGAACCTCACCTGGCCCCCTCCCCTTCCTGGCAGGACCGCCCACCCCGCTCCCACCAGCCTGTACCGCAGGATGGATGGATCCAATAGCCACCTTCGGTGCTCAGGGTGGGTCTGTCCAACTGGTCTCGGTAGCGGTCATAGTACTGGTCATCCTTCCTCCGGTAATAGTCGTCCGGGCGCGCATAGCGGTCATAGCCCTCCTCTCGCCTGCAAGGCAGAGGGAGACATGTTCTGACTGCAGCAGCCAAGCACCACTCCCAACGGCACCCCCCTTGTGCCACTCCAGGAGGCTCCCAGGTCCTGCATACCTGTAGGGAGGCTCCCTGTAGCGTTCGTAGAGTGGCTCTCGGGTGTCCCGAGGGTCCCTCAGGTCTCTGGGGTCCCGGAAGTCTCTCGGCTCTCTGCCGCTGCTGCGCACATCTCTCACCCGCGCATCCTGGGAATCTCTGCCATTCCGGCCCTCTTGAGCTTCTCTCGGAAGGCTGTGGCGGTTTGGAGAGCGGTCACGTCGTCCATCTCTCTCTCCGTAGGGCAAGGCCTCTCTGCAAGAAGCACCGGGGAAAGATCTTTAGACAGCGGGCACCGGCAGCGGGGTCGTCCCCAGCTGCCAGGGCAAGGCCCCTCCTGGAACAAGAGTCTAGGAACACTTGAGAGAGGAACAGCAGACAGAAAGCCCTGTTTAGGGAAGCTTTTAATGTTTGATGTTTTACTGTGTTTTTAATATTCTCTTAGAAGCTGCCCAAAGTGGCTGGGGAGGCCCAGCAGATGGGTGGGGTATAAATAATAAATTTATTATTACTACTACTACTACTACTACTACTACTAAACTACTACTGCTACTACTACTATCCGCAGCCTGGCTTCAGAAGGCAAAGGGACCGTGGCCTAGTTCTCACCCCAGTGCCCAACCTGCAGCTGGGCTCTCCTGCTTCCAAGACTGGCGGGGGGATGCGTGACCTAACGCTTCTTCCCACAAGAAGACCCTCTCCTCACATACAAAACCACCCTGTCGCGGAGATGCCTGCGCCGGAGCCTTTCCAACACCTAGCTTTCTGTGTGCAGGGAAGAATTCCTATGAAAGAGGCTTCAGCCACCCAAGTCCCCCCCCCCCCAGATTGTTCTATCACCCCAGGGACAACGGGGCCTTGGTCAATTCCCGCACAAGCCTATCAGCATTGAGACCCCCTCAGCTTAATCTTCTAGATGGGCTCCCCCCCCCCCAGACGTCTTTGTGTTGGTCTGAAGTGAGCCTGCAGTGACAATGGGCTCCACCACCACATCCGCCCCTGGGCTGGGCTCAGCGCTCGACGGGGGGAGAAAGCTCGCTCGGGATTTGTTTCTAACCACAGAGGTATAACAAGACCAGGAAACAAAAGAAGTGAGTGGCGGCCTGTGGAGGTACAGCAGGAGAAGGGGAGCTCTCACGTTTCAGAAAAGGTGGTGGTCCCGGACCGCAGAGCAGCGCATCTTACGGAACAAACCTTGTGGACAGCAGGAGAATGTGGACAGGCAGAATGCCTGGAGAAGTTAAGGAAGTGGGAGAGTCGGAGGACTCCTCGTCTGGAGCCAAGCGGAGCCGTCAGTGATGTGTACGCAATAAGCCAGCACCCTTCGGACGCAGGGCCAACCCTGGACATTCCCAAGAACTCAAGCACTGCGCAACGGTTCTTTATTTCAGTTCCCAAGCTTCGTTCTCCCCAGGCTCAGGGACGGCGGCAGCGCTTCTCATGTTTTCTTCAGGCTTCATACGAGTGGCGTTTGAAATGGATTTCAGCAAGCTCAGCTGAACTGCGCTCTTGACAGGGGAACCCAAGAAATGCCACAGAGCCAGAAAGGGCACCTCCCTGGGGAGAAAGCCAGCACCCTCCTCCCATGTAGGTCTGCGAACAGACAGACCCGTGGTAGGGCCAGACTCAGGCAGGTTGTGGCTACGTGCCCCCTTCTCCGCTCATCCCTTCCTCCCCCCCCTCCAACACCCACAGCAATGCCATGCCTGCCCCTCGCATGCGCTCTGCACACAGCGCTCAGAGCAAAGCAGTGCCCTGGTGCACGCTAGCGCGCTAGCTGCTAACATCAAATGTGATGCTCCGGCTTCTGCTTGTGCCTTAGCCACTGGCACCCTGGCGATGTCCTGGCTCCTGAACTAGCAGAAGCGGCAGCCAGGTCTGGGGCTTGTGCACAGCTCTGTACTGATGCCAAGAGAAGTGCCCGTGCACGATGGGCACACCGTGATGCAGCGCCAAGAGAGGACAGGAGAATCCTCTTGCCAAGATGATGTTATCTGTGCCCCTCTCTTCGGGGGCAACGCCGCTGCAACGGAAAAGCATGCCAGCACGGGGAGGAGGGAGGAAGCGCTCCCCGACATGCAGCCTCTGCCCCTGGGCGCAAGGAGTCTTGCTGCCCTCTCCTTCGTGGTACAGCCCGAGGGACGCTCTTGACTCCAAGGCGCTCGCCAGGGACGCCCCGGGGTCACACAGGCTGCAGCTCTCCTTGCCCGCAACCTGCCCCGAGCCTGGGAGGAGCCTGGCGGCAAAACGATCTTGCCGCCTGGAAGGCTGCAACCAGGAAGAATCGCAGAATCCTCGTGGGATTCCCTTCCGAGGAGAAGCTCCACCGTCCACAGAGGAAGGTGCATTTCTGCCCTGAGCCCAAACTCCTAGGGGAACTTGATGCTTCTCGGTACTTTACCTTCGTGCTGGGCTGGACCTTGAAGGAGCCTTATTCATATTTCTTCTTCCCGCTGCTTTATTAATATCTGAAAAGAATAATCAACCCGTCTGTTCAATGCTATGGAACAAAGAAAAGATCGTCAGCATATTGAAAAGAAAGCATCAACGTTCAAAGGCGGCCAGAGGGTGCAAGGAAGACCACGCCACGAGGTGCTGTCACTGAAACAACCTTTATTACATCAGGAATACAGTACAGTGAAGTTATCGGCTGACGGCATCCTCCAGTTGCAAGCTCCAGGAAGGAAGGAGCCAGCTTTTTGCTCCAACTGACCCAAAGGTACAGGCTGGAAACAGAGGCCAAAGCCCAGGCAAACCCGGCAGGCGGCCAACCAGCCCCCACCCCAGTTGCTGTGAAGCAAGCTGGGCTCCCAAAGCCACATTCATTCAGCACACAACTGCTCAGGAGGAAAGGGATCCGAGGGGACAGGAAGGTGCTGGAGCTACGCCACAAGGCCAATGAAGGTGCTGGAAAGGAGGGCGGGGGGCGGGGGAGAACACACACATCTCCAGATCAGACTACTGGGCTGCAACGTGATAATACCCAGGGCTGTCAACCAGAAGTTTGAAAACAGCCAGACCTGAATCAAGTTACACATGCATAAATCCTTTTCATTCTTTTTCTTTTAGATGACGCACCCAGAAGTCACAGCAAGCACCATCTCAGGAGAGGCCCAACCCCAGAGAGGGAGGTCTGACCACACAAGCCTCCCTCTCACCTGGGGCTGGAGCATCTCAGAAGTCAGAGCGCGCGGAAAGGAGATGGGCAGGAGAGGCTGCGGGTCCACAGGGTCAAAAGCCACCTTCTTCCACCCACCCCCCAAAATTGATGGGTGGGAGAAAGACAACAGCCCTCGTGAAGGTGCAGTTTGTTTACCCCCCCCCAAAAAAAAACACACACACACCACAGCTGGAAAACTGGGAGAGAAATGCTTTAGCCCATTTCTTCGATTAGCTGGGTATAAAAGAGTGACTATCAACGCATTCTGTATTTTTAACCACTCAAAGGTACAATTAAAAAACACATCTGAACTTTATAGTTTTTCAGTTTTATTTAGATTAGCTAGAGTGAAATATCAGTGTTATAATCCTGCATGCTGAGATTTTCTTAAAAACTTTAAAAAAAGAACTGGGGGGGGGGAATCAGATACATATTACAGCCAACAATTCCTACCATTTTTTCTATCACTTGCATAGCACCATCGTAGGAAACGTAGTAAATATTTAGAATAAAATATTTGGAGGTGCAGCCCTTTCAATAGCTGACCAGCTCCCCTGTAAAATGTCCATTTCCCCAAAGCCTGAGAAGAACCAGCCCTCCTGTAATGCCTTTCTGCAGCAAAAGGAAAAGGTAACCCTGAATCTATGGCAACTTCCCTTTTAGTGGGGAGGGGGGGAAGGAAGCCCAGGCATCCATCCTTCTTGCCGCGGAGTCTCCCTTTCTGAGCCTCCTTCTCCCATTCATTCACAGGTAGATCTTTTGCTATGGAAATGGCTGCCCCTTCAGAATAATGGCCTTTTCAAACCTCTCATTAGATAGTAATAGCAGAGGGCTGGTGCTATTTCCAAGTCTAGCCCTTAAATTTAGTCATGTTTTAATGTGTCGTGCATTTGTGGGTCAGACCAAAAGCCTCCTGCTTTGCTTTGGAAAGAGTCCCTTTGCCCCTTTTCTTACATGCCCCTCAGGCTGCGAGTGCCTCCAGGTTTGCCTTCTTGCCTTTTCTGCTTTACATAATCAGTGGAAGAGATCCTGTGCTTTGGGGTCCCATGTCATCCTAATGTGTTTACTGCCCCAGTTCACTCTCGAGTCTGAAAAGAAAGTGATGGATCGGGCCCCGAGGCAAGACGATGGCAATATCTGATTAAGAACCACCCCTACGGAGCTCCTCCTCAGTGGGCCCTTTAACACACTGCTCTAACAATGTGCACTGCACATTCATCGTAACATCAGGTTGCCTCCTGTCCCATCACGAGGTCTCTCTGAAACATCTCAAGCATCCACACTTGTACGTTGACCCTCAGTCAACTGTATCTTCTCACCTCTTTCCTGCTCGTTTTGTCGAACAGCATAAATTGAAACCCTGAAATTTGCTTGCGAAAACTATTTGAAACCCTCCTTGGCATCTTCTCTTTCACTCTTCCATTTTTACTGTGTGGCTGAAGAACCTCTCGCCTTCCTGGAAGCTTGTACAAATCTGGAACTGCAAAGGCGCCAATGCAGGGGGCTGCAGCCTTTCTGCTGGTGGACGTCTTGTTCCTCCATGCAACCTGCTTTGCTCCACAGCCAGGCCCAGCTCCCCCTCCTTTCCTTCCAACTCTGGAGCTGTTGAGACGATGTTGGCAGCAATCCAGCCTCCAGGTCAAACTGCACGTTTGCCAGTCATCGCACGGCAGCGGTTTCCGCTCCATCAACACTCTCGGCTGGCTCTCGCCCAACTCGAGTGGCACAAGGTGTCCAGGGACTTCTTCAAGGGCTCTTCAAAGGACCCCCCCCCCAACATGCCTCAGCTTACCTGTGAGGACTGGCACTGAAGATCTGAAAGCTGCCTTTTCTACGGGGAACGAGCAGGGGGGTCCATGCAGGATTTGAAAAACAAAGTCCATGATAGGGCAGCAGCTTAGGCTGAACACTGGGGAGCTCAGTGTAACATACTGGCACAAAGTTTAAGCACCGCTGGTGTGTATTGGGGGAGGGGGACTGAAGACACTCAGAGAGAGCTGAAAGGATGACAAAGGCAGAGCCAAAAACACTCTTGGAGGTCAAGGTCTACAGCGTCTTTTATTGAGTAGCATGCCCCCCCCCCCGCCACCTGTGCCTTTTCACATTCGGTCTTAGGTACCCACGCAAGATGATAGGCTGCCTCCCATCTTAAATCAAAGGCAGACAGCTTATAAGAAGAGTGTTTCTTCTGCTCCTGAAGGACTGCAGGCGCATCAAAATGTTCTGTGTCAAAAGCCATGCTATTTACTTGCCTACAGTGAGGCCAGCCGTGATTTCCGATTGTGAGGGGATCAGAGTCTGGCTCTAGCCTTCCAGAGGTGGGGGCCCCAGCAGGTCCAAGAGATGGGAAAGGCCAGAGGGGGAAAGGGCTTCCCTCCCCCAGTGCAGAAAAACTGGAAATGTGGGGAGAATGAGTAGGTACACTGGAAATATTGGCTCTTTCAGAATGTTTAACCTAGTTAATGTTTAAAATGATGAAACCCAAATACACATTTCAATAGAGTAGAGTAGTTCTTTAGGTAAGCAAGCAAGAAACTCAACAGTATTAGCCCAAAGCAGCTCCTGAATTCTGTAGACACAACACTTTCCACAACAAATTACAGCTCCCAGCTCAGTGGGTGTAGTGAGGACTAGGACAAAATACGATGCTATTCCTAATAAAGCCCCATGAGGGCAGCCCAACACCCCATTTTTCTGCTGGCCCTTAATATTTACAATCTATTGCCTACATTCCAGGGATGCTCAGCTTGACCTTCTTCCCACAGAAATGTTATTTGGTGTCCCTGCACAATAGTGAGGTCTAGCTATGATTTGTGACACAGCCTTCCTTCCATCCGCCATGATGCAGCTCAGCACTTCCACTTGCAACGTTTAACAATTTAGCCAAGTCACAGCTTCTTAGCTAGCCTTCTCTGCTGCCTCCTGCCGACAGGTAACAACTGACTATATGCATCCTCTGGGACACACCATTCTCGGTGCCGCCCATTTTTGCCAAATCTCTTCATCGAGTTTGCAAAATGTCTGCATACAGGCTACAACTGAGACTGCAACAAGGAATGACAGAGATATGGAAAATGGAGTGCCAAGGAATGCGAAGCTCCCAGCAGGTCTGACTTGGCTCACGGGATGCTATTTGCGTATGCTGAAAGACAAGATACAGTCAAACTTCTCCATCGTCAAACCCAGTTGGGTCCAGAATTGTGAACTAAGAAAGTAAGACACTTCTGAAGCGCAACCTGGGAATTCCTCATCCAAAGCAGAACTTTGCCATGGGAGCCCGGCAACCAGGAAAGCGCACACAGAGCTTGAGAAATTAGCAGAACTATTTGTCAACCTTGCGTCCTGGTCCTTCTCTTTTGAAAAAGTCTAACGCCAACATCTCTAGTTTTTTTCTACGGCTTTTAATTCCAAAATTGCTACAGCACGGATTTGTTATTTAAGGATTTTTTAAAAAATAATCCAACCAGTCCATCTAATTGCAAAGTGGGATTAATATTTCATTTCTGTAAAACCATGTAACTTTTCAAGCTAGGCCTGAAGCAATTTGCACCTTTTTATACCTCAGCAGCAAAGGAAGCAGGCAGAAGGAAGAACCCTCCTCAGCTATCTTAACAAAATTCACAAGCAAAACTTCCTGATGGAAGGATTTTAAAAAGCACCAAGATTCTCCAGAGCAACATGGAGCATCATGTCAGGGGACCAGAGACTTTTCCATCACAAATAATGGAAAGTGTTTCACTGGGGTAGAAAAGGGGATCCTAAATATTTTTCCTATGGATCCCTTGTAAACTGCTGGGGGTCTTCTTGACAGACCACTATTGTTTTTTCTGCCAGACACAACATTTGCAATGTGCTATGCTAGATGACGGAATCCTAACACTGTAGAGTTAGGGGGGACCTCAAGCGTCAAGTAGTCAAACCCACTGCAATGCAGGAATCACAGCTAAAGAACTACAACCTCAGAGACCTCGCACCACGATCAAAGGAAGTAACAGCACTATTCTAATAATAATAAAAAATTGTCCAGTAGCACCTTAGAGACCAACTAAGTTTGTTCTGGGTATAAGCTTTCGTGTCACGTCTTCAGATACACTGAAACAGAAGTCACCAGACCCTTATATATAGTGGGAGGGTGGGGTTTTTCTCAGTAAGGTAGTAGGAGATGAGTGACTGACTCAATGCGTATGGTAAACCAGTGACTGTTAACAACTGCAATTAGTCCTACAGGGGATAGTAAGCAATGACAAAAAATAGCTTTCGCATGTGTAATGAGACAATAATCCAGTACGTATCTCTATTCAGACCAGGTCTCTCCACAGTTTTCAGTTTAGTAATCTGTTGTAATTCAGCAACTTCTCTTTCAAGTCTATTTCTGAAATTCTTTTGTAATAAGACAGCTGCTTTGAGATCCTGTATTTCCGCATCTGGCAGGAAAAACAATAGTTTTTATTTCGACTGCGTCGGACCAACAAGGCTACCTACCTGAATCTAGCACTATTCTATTTTACCTTGGTCACACCTGGAGTCCTGTGTCCAGTTCTGGGCACCCCAGTCTAAGAGGACTAGAGACAAAATAAGTCTGCAAACCAAGCCTTGTGAGGAACAGTTGAGGGAACTGGGTATGTTTAGCCTGGAGGAGAGACTGAGAGGAGAAATCTCTGATGGGTCGTCTCATGGAGGAAGCAACAAGCTTGCTTTCTGCTTCTCCAGAGGGGAGGACCTGATGCAACAGACTCCAACTGCAAGGAAGGAGATGCCAACTAAACATCAGGAAGAACTTCCTGAGGATAAGGGCCTTCTATGGTGGAAGGGGCTCTCTCGAAAGGCGGTGGATACTCCTTCGCTGAGGCTCTGAAGCAGAGAGGCGGGGTGGCTATCTGCATCTGCCAGGGACCTGGATGGCCACTGGGAGAACACACTAGGCAAGTTGCAGGAAAGGACATTCCAACTGTAGACATATGGGGGAAAGTTCTGACTGTAAGAGCTGCTGGACAGTGGAATGGACTCCTGGGGAAGTGGTGGACTCTCCTTCCTTGGAGGGTTTTAAGCAGAGGCTAGCCATCGGCCCTGGATGCTTGAGCTGAGATTCCTGCACTGCAGGGGGCTGGACTAGAGGACCCTTGGGGTCCTCCCAACTCCAAGATTCTACTATTCTTTAGCCCAAATTCCTTTTTTAAAAAAAGTACTTTTCATTTGCATTTTTACATACAGTTCCAAAAGAATAAGGAAAGGAGAAAAATGAAAACGAAACCACGACAATCCAAGGTCTCAACACAAGAACACCTTGCAGGCATGGCCAAACTCGGGGACTACAACTCCCATCATCCCTAGCTAACAGGAGCAGTGGTCAGGGATGATGGGAATTGTAGTCCCAAAACAGATGCCGGCCGAGTTTGGCCATGCCTGCTAAGGGCTCCTTCTCTGGTCTCTTCCGTGTATTCCAAGTTCCCAAGCTCTACTATCTCTCTCCTCCTTCCTCTTATGCTGCTGAATTTATCCAAATCCTGCTAATCTGTTCACTTGTTCATAGCGGTCACAGCTGTCAACTTTTCCCTTTTCTTGCCAGGAATCCTATTCGGAAGAAGGGAATTTATCTTAAAAAAAGAAAAACGTTGACAGCTGTGATCCGGATATTTAAAACACTTGATGGCCATCACAGTCCTTGATGGCCTTGTTCCCTTCTCGGGCTCATCGGACCCGCCAGCGCCCAAGAGCCCAACTCCTCCGGGCTCGCCACGAATCCTCTTCTCCCGTTTTCGGGCTGCCGAATCCCGCTTCCCCCGCGGGTCAGGCTGGATGACCTCGGGGCGCCTTCGCCCCTCCACTTCCACGTGACCTTCCTGGCACCGCCCACCTCCTCTCGCCCCCCCACCAGAATAAAAGTCCCCGCCAAACCGCGCAGCCGCAGAAGCGGCCCCTCCCCCTCCGAGAGAAGAGGGCGGGGCCCACGGATGCGCGTGCACGAGACAGACGGAGAGAGAGGCGCGCGCCCCCTCGGCTCCCTCACCCACCGCGACGGACTGCGCACGCGCACAAGCGACGGGCCTGCGGGGGTTGCCGGGGCAACGGGGCCCCTCCCTGGCGACGAGGCGGGTGTCTGTGGGCCGCGGACGGGACACTGAGGGGGGGGGAAGTCGGCGTCGCCGCCTCCGCCACTCACCGGTTCCTCGGCGGCGGCCGCGACGACGGCGAGCGGGCCAAGCGAGCGCAGCGCACGGCCTCTGGCGCTCTCCTCACGGGGCATGCGCGGGCGGGCGGGGCCGCTTCAGAACCGAGCACGCAGAGCACGGCGGGAGGGGCGGGCCTCTCTCGGCGAGAGAGCCAATGGCGGGAGGGGCGGGCCTTGCCCTCATCCCTCCAGCCAGTGACGTTCTCGGGCGCCGCAGATGGGCGGGCCTTTCTCGGCGAGCGAGCCAATGGGAGTGCAGGTCCCGCCTTTCCCGCATCCCTACAGCCAGCTATGTTCTCGGGCGCCGAAGATGGACGGGCCTCGCGGCGAACGAGCCAATAGGAGCGCAGGTCCCGCCTTTCCCCCATCCCTCCAGCCAGTGACGTTCTCGGGCGCCGCAGATGGACGGGCCTCGCGCCGCCCCGCCTCCTGCCCCGCAGGAGCGGCTTCTCTTCTCCTCCAGGGGGCGCCCGAGCCGCGCTGCTCCCTTGGGCGGGAGCGTCGGGGGCCGCGTGGGAGCCCTTTGCGGGCCGCCCTCTTCCTCCTTCTGCCTTTGCACTGCTTCTGAGACCCTCAGAGGCGCCCAGGATGGGTGGGAAATATTTTTCAGGGAATGTGGTGCAATTTCCTGATTTAATTTGATTTTTCCTTTTCCTTTTCCTTGTTTTTCCAGGGCTGGGAGCTCGTTTCTGGACGCAGAGCGTGTTTCCAGGCCATCCCAAGGGCCATCAGCCAGAGGTTTAGTCATCATCACCATCATAATTTATTTTTTTATTCCCCAGCCACTCTGGGCATCTTCCAATAAAATATTAAAATACAATATTTTATCAAATATTAGAGACCGGCTAAGTTTGTTCTGGGTTTGTGCATGCACACTTTTTCAGATACCTGAAGAAGTATCAGAAGGTATCTGAAGAAGTGTGCATGCACACGAAAGCTTATACCAAGAACCAACTTCGTTGGTCTCTAAGGTGCTCCTGAACATTTTAATTAATTAATTAATTAATTAAGCCTGCGTCAGACCAACATGGCTACCTACCTGAATCTAGAATCATCAGATATTAAAAGTTTCCCTAAACCGATGCTTGGGCTGCAGTTTCTGCCTGGCCGGGGGCTGGACTAGATGTCCCGTGGGGTCCCTTCCAACCCTCCCATTCTGGGATGCTCTTCTGGAAGCCGCCCTGGGACGTTTGGGGTGCAGCAGGGCGGGCAATAAAGGAAGGAAAGCACCAAAGGGTGAGGTTTGGGGGGGGGGGAGCGGGGGGTTTCCCCCCCACCTTGCAGCTGCTCTTGCCTGTGAGTCATCTTGAACTTCTTCTGAGGAAAGGGCTGGGGGTATAAATAGAGAGGGGCAGGGGGCCCCCGTGTAGCTAGACTGGCCTAGGGAGGGTGTATGTACTGAGTTGAATAGGATCCAAAAGGCAGCAGTCTGGTTGGTCCTAGAGCAATAAGATTCAGAATGCGGCAGTCTGGTTGGTCCACAGGAGCCCCCCAATCCAGCTCCAGGTGGAAGTGAATCCGCAACCTGATTGGTCTACAGGTGAATCCCAGAATTAGCCAATCACGTGGGGCCCATTGTGTATATAAGGCAGATTACTTTGGGGAAACTTTTATTCCTCCTCACCACTATGAGCTGAATAAAGAGCATGAAATCACTTTGCGACTCTGAGTATATTTCACTGGCGACGAGGATGGGATCCCGCTGAGCTGACTGCCACACACAGCACCGCAGCACCGCCGCCTGCCGCACCGCTGCCTCACACCGTGTATCCAGGCTTCAGCTCCGGGACACAAGGAACTCAGAATGGCAACTGACAGCGGCTTCTCACCATTCAACCCAGCATCTGGAGACTGGGAAGCGTACGCCTCCCGTTTCACCTTCCTCCTAGAAGCCAAAGGGGTCACCGACAAAGAAGACGTCAAGAAGAGGGCAATATTCTTCAGCGTCTGCGGAGAGGAGACGTTTGAAATTGCCCGTTTGAAATCGCCTGAAGACGTCGCTACTGTTCCATACAAAACAATAATGGAACGGCTGAAGGGGCACTTTTCGCCACAGCCCTCAGTGGTGGCTCGTCGAAATGCCTTCTACGCAAAGCGGCAAGCCCCTGGGGAAACCATAAGTGGGTTTGTGACCTCTCTCCGCCAAGCCGCCCGGTTCTGCAACTTCTCAGAATTGGGGAACATGCTTTGTGACCGCCTCGTCAGTGGCCTGAAGGATGAGAAGCTGCAACGACGCCTCTACGCTAAGAAGAACCTCACGTTCCAGGTTGCTCTGGAGGAGGCCCTGGCAACAGAAGCTGCTGAGAGGTCGACGCAAGAGGCACGGCCGAGCCTGCCATCCCAACTGAGGGTCCACCACAAAGACCTCACTGACGACTCAGGATCCGACAGGGAGGAGGTGCACTGAGTACAGTGGTACACGCAAGTAGCACACAGACCACAGCTGCCTCGACGAGAAGGAGGGAACTGCGCAGGCTGTGGGGAGAGTCACGAGAGGAGGACCTGCCATTTCCGCAATGCAGAGTGCAGGCAGTGCAGAAAATCAGGGCACATCGCCTGGGTGTGTCGGGCTCAGCCCACCCGACGCCAGGCATCAGATGACCGATCCAAGAGCCCCAGGTCCCGGGGCCCAATGCACCAAGGCAACTTGACGGAGCTCACGGACTTCCAGGTATACCAGTTGCCCCACCCCCACATAAAGAAAAATTATGTAGAGGTACAGATAGAGGGAGCCCCGTGCCACATGGAGCTTGACACGGGTTCAACTCTATCCATAATCTTGGCAAGGACCTTAAGGAAACTGTGTCCTACTGGGGGTCCCAAAGTCAGGCCGGCCCCATTCACCCTCCGGGACTTCCAGAAACGTAAGGTCCCCACAATGGGGGTGGGGACCTTCAGGGTGCAATATTGAGGGCGGACGCAGCAACTGGACTTGCTTGTGGTCAAGGGCCCCTACATTAGCTTACTGGGATTGGCATGGTTTGGACCACTGGAGCTAGCCGTCACCGGGGTGAACCACACGAGCTTACAAGTGGACGTGGACGCCATATGCAAGGAATTTCCAGGGGGTTTTAATGGGAAATTGGGACAGTATGGACCCCAGTATGCCCTACAGGTGGACCCCACAGTACGACCGGTCAGGCTCAAGGCCCGCCGGGTCCCGTTCGCTCTGAAATCCCGTATAGACGAGGAATTGGACCGGCTCGTGGAGCAAGGAGTGCTGGAGCCTGTGCCTAACGCTGGGACACCCCGATCGTCACACCCGTCCCGCCTAATGGTTCGGTCTGCATCTGCACAGACTACAAATGTACCATAAACAAGGCCCTCACGGCCCACGCATACCCAGTGCCAGTGGTCAGCCATGTCCTCCGTTAACAGTTATTACAAAATTGCCACAGGTATGACATTTACGGCATGTAATGCCCTAAGAGAGAATTTAATGAAAATGATTTACAGGTGGTACATGACACCAGTCAAGCTGGCAAAAATTTACCATTTGCCCAAAAATAAATGTTGGAAACGTAATGAGACTGAAGGTACATTCTTTCACCTTTGGTGGACGTGACCAAGGATTAAGACATTCTGGGAGATGATTTATAACGAAATGAAAAAGGTATTTAAATATACCTTCCTGAAGAAACCAAAGGACTTTCTCCTGGGCATGGTCGGCCAATTGGTGCCAAAGAAGGACAGAACTTTTTTAATGTATGCAACAACAGCAGCAAGAATACTCATTGCAAATTATTGGAAGACACAAGATCTACCCACCCGGGAAGAATGGCAGATGAAGTTGATGGACTACATGGAACTGGCAGAAATGACTGGCAGAATCCGAGACCAGGGAGAAGAGTCGGTGGAGGAAGATTGGAAGAAATTTAAAGACTATTTACAGAAACATTGTAAAATTAATGAATGTTAGAAAGATGTTGGAATGAAGTTACATGGCTTTAGCAGAAATGCTATAAAGAATTAAGTACAATAAGATGGTAAATGGATTAAAGGGAAAAATAAGGTTAGAATGTGTTAAGATAAATTATAGGACAGAAAATTGAGGAAGATGGAAAGGATTTGCTGAAACAATTAATTGAAGTGGAATACAAAAAAGGGAGGTGTGAGGAGGTCGCTGAAACAAGTAAATGGAAGATAACAATATTGAAAGTATTGGATATGTTTTTAAATGTTTTTGTCTTGTTTTGTTATGTATATGAAGTGTTTTTGTTTCTGTATTGTATTGTATTGTTATGTTTAATTCTTTTTCTTTTCTTTTTGTAATTCTTAAATTTTTAATAAATATTATTTTTTTTAAAAAAAACAAGTTATTACGAAATTGCTTTTTGCGGTATCTGGTTTTGAAACTCAGCTCTGGACATACCTTTTTCCGTGGAAAAGCAGCATCCAAAGGAAAGGAAGGCATGCTCCCCCCCCCCCGAAGAATCTCAGGCCAGGCCTCCTTCCTCCAGGCCAGGGGGGAAATGGGGTTCCCCCCCCCCCGGCACTCCGCTGTCTGGTGTGGGGCAGTCCGGGGTTCCTTGGAGGGCTGCATCTATCAGTGCTCAGCCCAGCTCACTCCGCTCAAGAGAGGCAGCTGGAAATCCCTGCCTGGGGCCTGGGTCCCTGCTCGCTTCCTGTCTCTGTGTGATGCTCTGGTTTCCCTTCCTCACAGGCTTCTCAGGGCAAATCCAGAGCTGCGTCACCCAAGCCCTGCGGCTTCTGTGGGAAAAGGCCAGGGGGAGTGCTCAGGCCCCTCCTGCAAGAGAAGAACAGCCAGGCCCTTCGCAGTGGCGTAGCAAAGTCAGCTGGTACCCGGGGCGGGAAATTTCTTGTCCCCACCCCCATTGAAATTATTAAAAGAAGGAAAAGTAAAATACTTACAGTTGCAATTGTTATTTTCTGGTTTACAGTGGTACCTCTGGATGCGAACGGGATCCAATCCGGAGCCCCGTTCGCATCCAGAAGCAAACGCAACCCACATCCGCGCGTCTGCACGTGCGCAGGTCGCAATGCACCGCTTCTGCGCATGCACATGACGTCATTTTGAGCGTCTGCGCATGTGCGAGCGGCGAAACCTGGAAGTAACACGCCCCGTTACTTATCCCAAAGCTACTTCAACCCGAGGTCTGACTGTATTTACTTAACATTGTGAGCATAAGCGCTTACCGTGGAACCTGCTTAATTTCGCTAGTTTGCAGCCTGCTGTTGATGTGGACTGCAGGAAGCTGAGGTGCTGTGTGAGCACAACTGCAAAAAGCAAGCACCACCAGTGCAGATAGGCGCCCACTCAAAGCCAGTGGTGGAGGAAGGGGGTGGGGGATGCAGGCCACCCTGGGTGTCATCACTGAGGGGGGTGACAATGACAAAAAAATAGGGTGCTTTTTTTTTAAAAAAAAAAAACCCAATTGGGCTTACAAAACACCTGGGGCAGCTCGCACCCACCGCACCCCCTTCCTACACCTCTGCCTTCAGATGTCTTCTGAATGTCAGGTAGTTGTTTAGCATTTTGACATCTGGTGGAAGAGCGTTCCACAGGGCGGGCGCCACCACCGAGAAGGCCCGTCACCTGGTTCCCTGTAACCTCACTTCTGGCAGGGAGGGAACCACCAGAAGGCTCTCGGAGATGGACCCCGGTGTCCGGGCTGAACGATGGGGGTGGAGATGCTCCTTCAGGTATACTGGTCCGTTCACAAGGCAGTGCTGGATTAAACCCTGTGGAGGCCCCTTGGCAGTCAAAATCTGGGCAGGGGGCAGGCCTCGTGCGCATGCTGGAATAACATTGAAATAAGAAAGCTTGATTGTCGTTTGCTTTCAAGATCAAATCAATATTATTTCCATCCATTGTCGCGGGACCCCTAAAAAGTGTGGGGCCCATAGGCCAGTGCCTACTCTGCCTATTTGGTAATCCGACCCCTTTGGCTGCAGGAGAGAGAAGAAATGGAAGTTGAGGGCCGCCTCCTGATGCGCTGTAGCCGTTCACCACAATGAAATGGAAAGCTCAGCAATTGTCAGGCACTTTCTTTTCCTTTTTAAATTTTTTTTTAAAAAAACTTTATTAAACAAGAAAATACGTTAAAATACACACAAATCATACAATACAAACATTCTATAAGAAAAAAAGAAAAGAAAATAACATAGTTGCATATAGAGTGAAAATCAGTGAAAGAAAAGAAACTTCCGACTAAACCCTTTGTACTATTTTGCCTTCAAGAATTTTTACACTGTTTCTTATTAATATTTTTCCTTATCTTAGTTTAAACTTTTTCTAATACTTCCTTCTATCACAAGACTCATTCGATATCTGCCAGGAAACATTTATTATCACAGTACCCTTTGAGATATTCCTTAATTATAATCCACTCCTTATTAACATCTTGTGTTGAGTTGAGTTTCCTCTCACTGTCCCAGTTCTCCTTGCTAGCTGTAAATACTCTATTGATTTAGCTTGCCATTCGATCTTTGAAGGGGTGGTATCACTTTTCCAGTTTCTTGCTATTGGAATCCTTGCTGCGCTTGTTAATTGTCAGAGAGTGTCGGATGCTCAGCAGCCCTGTGTGCTTACAACAACCCTGTCAAGTAGGCCAGTCCTATGCCCTCTCCAAATTGCAGCTGAATCCCTCGCAGATTGGCATCCAACCTCTGCTTAAAGGCCTCCAAGGAAGGAGAGTCCACCACCGTCTCAGAGAGTCTTACCTTCAGAAAGGTCTTCCTAATGTTTAGTCCAAATCTCCTCTCCTCCCCCTCACCTCTGGAGCAGCAGAAAACAAGCTTGATCCCTCTGGCAGCCCTCAGGTGTTGGAAGATGGCTCTCCTCTCTCCTCTCAGTCTCCTCTTCTCCAGGCTAAACATACCCAGCTGCCTCAGCCGTTCCTCATCAGGCTTGGTTTCCAACTGCCTCAACCGTTCCTCATCAGGCTTGGTTTCCAGCTGCCTCAACCGTTCCTCATCAGGCTTGGTTTCCAACTGCCTCAACCGTTCCTCATCAGGCTTGGTTTCCAACTGCCTCAGCCGTTCCTCATCAGGCTTGGTTTCCAGCTGCCTCAACCGTTCCTCATCAGGCTTGGTTTCCAGCTGCCTCAACCGTTCCTCATCAGGCTTGGTTTCCAACTGCCTCAGCCGTTCCTCATCAGGCTTGGTTTCCAGCTGCCTCAACCGTTCCTCATCAGGCTTGGTTTCCAGCTGCCTCAACCGTTCCTCATCAGGCTTGGTTTCCAACTGCCTCAACCGTTCCTCATCAGGCTTGGTTTCCAACTGCCTCAGCCGTTCCTCATCAGGCTTGGTTTCCAGCTGCCTCAACCGTTCCTCATCAGGCTTGGTTTCCAGCTGCCTCAGCCGTTCCTCATCAGGCTTGGTTTCCAACTGCCTCAGCCGTTCCTCATCAGGCTTGGTTTCCAACTGCCTCAGCCGTTCCTCATCAGGCTTGGTTTCCAGCTGCCTCAACCGTTCCTCATCAGGCTTGGTTTCCAACTGCCTCAACCAACCGTTCCTCATCAGGCTTGGTTTCCAACTGCCTCAGCCGTTCCTCATCAGGCTTGGTTTCCAGCTGCCTCAACCGTTCCTCATCAGGCTTGGTTTCCAGCTGCCTCAGCCGTTCCTCATCAGGCTTGGTTTCCAACTGCCTCAGCCGTTCCTCATCAGGCTTGGTTTCCAACTGCCTCAGCCGTTCCTCATCAGGCTTGGTTTCCAACTGCCTCAGCCGTTCCTCATCAGGCTTGGTTTCCAGCTGCCTCAGCCGTTCCTCATCAGGCTTGGTTTCCAACTGCCTCAGCCGTTCCTCATCAGGCTTGGTTTCCAACTGCCTCAACTGTTCCTCATCAGGCTTGGTTTCCAACTGCCTCAACCGTTCCTCATCGGGCTTGATTTCCAGACCTTTCATCATCCTGGTTGCCCTCCTCTGCTCACCTTCTAGCTGCTCAATCTCCTTCTTCAACTAGCCTGCACTGACTGGCAGCAGCTCTCCAGGGTTTTGGATGGGGGGGGCATTCCCAGCCCCCTCCTTCTGGAGATGCCGCCCAGGACAGAAGACCTGCATGCCAAGCAGATGGCCGAATCCTGCGCTATGGAGACCGCTAGCCTGCCAGGAAGGATGTGGGGCTGGTCTCCCTTTGGGAATGGGGCTGCAGGAAGAAGGATGTGAAATGAAGATGCAGCCCAGCTGCAGGCGGAACAGCAGGTGCCTCTGAGTTCTGAAGGAGGAGCATCATCTCTTGGGAGGAGCCAGGTCCAGGTGAGGGGGTTGCCACGGTGACAAGGACCTGCCCTCCTTTGTGACATCACTTGCTTCTCCCTCAAAAGCCACCAGCTGACTTGTAGGTGGCCATTGTGGGTTAGTAGTGAGGCGGGAGAAGGAGAGAGGAGTTGGTGGTGGTTGGCAGATTAGGAGAGGCGTTTAGTTGATTGTTTTCTCAGTTTTTTATACAGTGGTACCTCGGGTTACATACGCTTCAGGTTACAGACTCCGCTAACCCAGAAATAATACCTTGGGTTAAGAACTTTGCTTCAGGATGAGAACAGAAATCGTGCTCTGGCGGTATGGCGGCAGCAGGAGGCCACATTAGTTAAAGTGGTGCTTCAGGTTAAGAACAGTTTCAGGTTAAGAACAGACCTCCAGAACAAATTAAGTACTTAACCCGAGGTACCACTGTATTGATTTTGATTTGATTTATTACTTTTATTTTATTATTTTATTTATTATTTTACTTTTTATTTTATTTTTGTGTTCTTTATTTTCATATTTTTTATTTTACATTTTTATTTTGTGCACATTTTGTATATATATATTTTGTGAATTGACAAGTAGTTACGGGTAAGTGTAGGGTTAGGGCGGGGGTTAGGGTTAGGGTTAGGGCTTGGGGTGAGAGTTAGGCTTGGGTGGGCATTTTAGATAGTTAGCTAGTTCAGAGAGAAGGGTGGGAATTTTTTGTGAGCAAAATGTGAAGACTGTAAGTAGCATTCCTTTGCTTTCTCTTGATCTCCTGGGGGTGGGGGGGTGAGTCCTGGGGTCCCCTGCACAGCCTTGGCTCTCTGGAAATTGACCCAGCCAGTCTTCTCCAGAGAGCTCAGCTCCTCCATACGCTTTCCCTGCCTTCCCCTTTTCTCTCCCCTCTCATCACTTACATTTACTAGGACATTCCTAGCCCACTTTCCTCCCAGGAGCTCCAGGTGCCCTTCATGGTTCTCCTGGCCACCAATTGTTATCTTCACAGCAGCCCTGCCAAGTAGGCTAGGCTGGCACAAGGTCCACCAGGGGGCTTCTTGGCTGAGTGGGGATTCGAATCCGGCTCTCCCAGGTCCTCCTAGTCCAGCCCTCCAACTATGCCTGACTCCATTTTGCATCTCTCCAGCTGCCCTATGACCTTGGCCTTCTCCCCCTTCCTGGGGTCTCTCTGGCTCCAAGGAAGACTCCAGCACCTTCCTCATGTTCTGCTCCTCTTCTGGGACTCCTTGAGGCCTGCAAGACCCTCCTAGGGGTCTCCTCCCTCTCCAGGAAGGGCAGGGCTGTCCTAAGAAGACGAGGCAGAGCAGCCCTTTAACAGCTGGCAATGCTTCTCTTTCCTTTGGGCTGGAGCTCTTGAACCCAGAGCACTTGGGGCCTCCTTTCTCCCTCTGCCAGCCCTTCGTGCTCTGGGCTGCCTCTTTCCAGCTCTAGTGATGCCCTTTCAGGTCAGTGAACTGCAGAGAGACGGAAGGAATTGGGCCAGACTGCCCTCCTCACACACAAACGCACCCCAAGAATTGGGGCTGTTGGCTTCTGGGTCGCTCTCTCCTCTCATCTCTTCTAGGATCAGGTGCTTAAGGCACTTGTTCAGACGTTGCAACAGGGTGGCCCCCCAGCAAGGCCCGGAGCAGCCCGTGGCGCCAAGTGAGCAAGTGGCCCTCCTTTGGGGGACAGAGGAGGGAAGGGATGGGCATGGGGGCAGCTAGTCAAAAGATGCAAAGAGCCAGACAGCTGGATCCAACCCAAGGCCCATCTGGGCCAGCATCTGGAAACCCACCCATCCCCAGTGGCCAACCTGTTTTGTCGAGTCCGATGGAGGAAGGAGGGGGCTGGGCTGGGGGGCTGGGCTGGGGAGCAGTTGTCAGCGGGAGGGGCACCTTCCCTGGGGAGCCACGTTCTGGGGGAAGGAGGCTGGGATTGGCCCCCAAGGCCTGGGGTGTCCCTCACCTGAAGTAGGACTTAGAATCCAGGAGAAAACTCTTAGAATAGCCTTGCCAGGGGCTCAGGGATGAACTCACCTCTTCCCATGTCTTTCTCTTTGCAGTTCTGCGGTTCCACATCCCTGCCCCAGGGGTGAGTACTGGAGAAAACAAGACCTGCCCCCCACTGTCTGGGCTCTTTGCCCCCCACTCTGCACTCTCAGATGGAACCGACAGCCTGACCTTTGCATTTCAGCTGCTGGAGGAAGATCAGTTGTTCCTCCTGGAGGTCATCCAGAACCACCAGGCAGCTTGGTTCAGGGGGCTCTGAACCCTGAAGCGCTCCAAGTCCCTTACCTTGGGGAAAAAATATTTTATTTTAAAAACACATATTTTTGCCATTTTGTCACCCCCTTCAGTGATGACACCCGGGGCGACCAACACCCAGCACCCCCCCTTCCTACACCTCTGGCCCTTTGGCTGTAGGACTTTCCAGGTGTTGGGACCATCAGCCCTCCTAAGCCGAGTGGCCAGTCGTGCCCCCCAATGGTCGGAGTTTTGCAGGCAGGAGCCCTTTGAATACCAGAAGTCGAGGTTTGCTCATACGAAGTGGATTTTTGTGCCCTAACAAAACAAAACCATTTTTTAAAAGGTTTGGAAACTTCTGAGGAAATGCAACAGAAAGTGTGGGATGAACATATGACTGTGAAAACATCCCGCAAGCAAATCAGGAAGAATGTGAGGAGATGATGATGATGATGTTTGCATTTATATCCCAGCTTTTCCTCCAAGGAACTGAAGGTGGCAGCCGTGCCGCTCCCTCTCCTGGTTTAATCCCTTCAGTAAGCCAGCCAGGGAGGCTGCTGTGCTGAGAGGCAGCAATTGGCTCCCCAGGTCTTCGTGATGCCCAAATGTGGGGATTTGAACCCTGGTCCAATGACAAACCTAGGCAGCATCTTAAAAAGGAGAGGCATCACCTTGCCAACAAAGGTCCGTATAGTTATAGCTCTGGTCTTCCCAGTAGTGATGTATGGAAGTGAGAGCTGGACCATAAAGAAGGCTGATCGCCAAAGAATTGATGCTGGAGGAGACTCTTGAGAGTCCCATGGACTGCAAGAAGATCAAACGCATCCATTCTTAAGGAAATTAGCCCTGAGTGCTCACTGGAAGGACAGATCCTGAAGCTGAAGCTCCACTACTTTGGCCACCTCAGGAGAAGAGAAGACTCCCTGGAAAAGACCCTGATGTTGGGAAAGATCAAAATCAGGTTGCATGATCAACAAGCAGGTTGTCTGGAGGGGGCGCATGAAGCCCCCTCCTCCAAGGCAAGGTCTGTCCAGAGCCCTTTGGATCCCCTTCACTCTCAGAGCACATTCAGCAGTCAAGTGCAAGAGAGAATATGCTACCTGACCCCCCCCCCCATGCACAAGAAGGTGTGTCCTTATCTGAAGCAAATCGCTGCAGGTGCTTCCCATACAACATCCCCAGGTATAGAGTCATGCCCCTTTTTTGGACCCCCCTCTCCCCGCAATATTCTGCAAGGTCTGGTCCCATGAACAAAAGTCTCCCTGATGACCTCAATGATCTTGCAGATCTAGAAACAGCCAGGGCAGTTCCCTCTGCCCAGGCCAATGGCTCGTCTTGTCCAGAATCCTGTTCTCGCTGTGGCCAAGCAGATATAAGAAGGATTCAAGCGCAATAGCAATATCCCCCCTCCTGTGGCTTCCAGCAGCTGGTCTTTAGAGGCACTGCTGTCGCATGGACCAGTGGTACCAAATAGCATGGGAAACAGCCCTACTAGGAAAATTAACCAATAAACTGAAACTGGGACAAATAGAAGAAGACACCTTCACCCCGGTATGGCTGCCCTTTATCACATACACAGCCCAACAAGACAATGACAAAAATCCACCAATGACATACAAATCAATATGGCTAACCTGACCCAAAACCCCCACTCACACATGAAAACAAAGACCACCACAGCCAACCCCAAATGAACAACCACATCCTGGGCCAACCCCAACCTCTCTCACCACCAAAGGAACACAAGCGAACAGCAAAGAACCTGCACAAGCAACACTGACAACAAACCCTACATATATGAAGTAAAATAGAAACATTGCCACCTGACCCCACCCCCACTCACCTTCCCCCCTCCACCTCTTTCCCCCTTTTCTTCCTAATGTCTCAACAGATGAAACTGATTTGTAAAAATATTACATGGGGGGTGGGGGGGATACAAGAGAGAGACATTGCACACACTTTTGTAAATCAAGAAAATCTTTAAAGAAGAAGAAGAAGAACTGCTGTCTCCAGCTGTGGGGGCAGAGCATTTTGGCTAATGGCCACCGAGAGCAGCTCTCCTCCTCCATGAACTTGTTTCATCCTCTCTTTGAGCCATCCAAGTTGGTGGCCATTCCTGCCTCCTGTGGCAGGGAGTTCCACAGCTCAGCTATGTCCTGCATGAAGAAGGACCTTCGTTTGCCCTGAATCTCCCAGCATTCAGCTTCACGGGATGTCCACGGGTTCTAGTGCTAGCAAAGAGGGAGAAAAACTTTCCTGTCCGCTGTCTCCATGCCAGGCAACCCAGTCAGAAGGGCAGGGTACAAATAATACATTATTATTATTATAAACTTTGCATGTCACCTCTCACTTACCTTTCACCTAACTAAAAAGTCTCAGAAACAGCACCCTTTCTTCAACTCTGCCTCTCCAGCTGCTCCACTCTGCAACCTGGTTTCCACAACTCAAGGGAGGCCCGCACGGAGTGCATCGTGGTCGTCTAAGCATTTGGTTAGCAGTGTGTGAGTTACAGCACTCAGGCCATCCTTGCCCAGGAAATAATCAAAGAAGGACCTTGTTTTGTCTGCCTTGAATCTCCCTCCAGTTTTCTAGATCTGCTTCTTCCAAATGCCTTTGCAAACCTCCCGTTGCTTCTTCGTTCCCTTATGCTCAGGCGGCCTGCCAGGCAGACGGCGCCCCGTGGCTGCTGTTCTGCCTCAGGTGCCTTTGCACAGCCCTGGGCCTCCTTCACCTCCAGCTGCCCTGGAGGCAGCTGAGCTGGCTTCCTTGCCCTGACCCAGAGGCCCCACCTGCACCAGAACAGGGCAACTGGCTGCCCTGTAGCCTAAGGCTGCCCGGAGGGGTCCAGCGTCAGCCAAAGTGAAAGAGAAAACCCCTGAATACAACTCTGATCTACCTGCTTTTCTAAATTCAGATTATTTGGAGGAAGGCTAGCATCTCCCCAAGGCAGAAACGCGCTCCCCACAAGTCACTCTGTGGGTCTGGCTGGGTCTGGGGATCACAGAATCCTAGAGCTGGAAGGGTCATCAAGCCCAACCGCCTGCAATGCTGCCATCCAGGTTTTCTCTCTCTGCTTGGCAAGGCTTAGCCTGTAGAAACAGCCTCTGCCAACGTGGCACCTTCCCTCTGCCCAAAGCAGCACCACCTGCAGTTGGGGGTCCAAGCCCTTTGGAGGGCACGGGGTTGGGGACTGGTCCCTGCTCCCCTCAACTGCACTTGGGCTCTCCTATCATCTTTGAAGTCTCTCAGCCTCACTCACCTCACAGAGTGTTTGTTGTGGGGGAGGAAGGGAAAAGGAGATTGTTAGCTGCTTTGAGACTTCTTAAAAGGTAAGGTTAAAGGGACCCCTGACCAGTAGGTCCAGTCATGGCCAACTCTGGGGTTGCGGCGCTCATCTCGCTTTATTGGCCGAAGGAGCCGGCGTACAGCTTCTGGGTCATGTGGCCAGCAGGACTAAGCCGCTTCTGGCGAACCAGAGCAGCGCACAGAAACGCCGTTTACCTTCCCGCCGGAGCGGTACCTGTTTATCTACTTGCACTTTGACGTGCTTTTGAACTGCTAGGTTGGCAGGAGCAGGGACCGAGCAACGGGAGCTCACCCCTACATGGGGATTCGAACCGCCGACCTTCTGATCGGTGGTTTAACCCACAGCGCCACCCACATCCGTTGAGACTCCTTAGGATAGTGATAAAATGGGATATCAAATCCAAACTCCTCCTCCTCTTCTTCTTCAACCGCAGCAGGCGCTGCAAACTCTCCAGGGGGTTGACTGGCCCCGCAAAGGCGCCCTCCTCCTCTGTCTTCCGACACAGACGGATGCCAGCCTGGGGCGGGGGTTCCCAGGGGTCCTATAGTCCAGCCCTCTTGCAACGCAGGCGCCTCAGCTGCAGCATCCCGACAGCTTCGTGGGCATCATTTGGGCGCCGCTGCGAATGGTCCCTAAGCGCGGCGCAAGGGGCGCCCCGATGTCCGGGGGGGGGGGGCTGGAAGCTGCCGGGACCGACCACCGCCGAGCCGCCCCCTCCTGGGACCCGGGCGAGGAGTCCCGCGCCTCCGCCGCTCCGCTCCTCCTGGCAGGGAGATTCCGGGCGGGCTGTTGTGGCCGCTGGGGCGCCGCCTCGGAGGGGCTCCGCCTCGCTGGATTGGCTGGCTGAGGACGCCCCCTCGGCCTTCGTCGCCGCCCCCCGGTCCGGCCTTATAAAGGGGGCGCCGCCCGCCGGCCAGAGCAGAGATGCGGTGGCGCCTGGTCCCCTGGACGGCGGTGTGGGGCGGCTGCGCCTTCCTGGCATTGGTGAGTGGCGCTTTCGCTTTCGATTCGGGAGGGCGCCGCGCCCACCCCTGCGCTCCCTCCCAGTTAGAGACCCCCGGGCGAGGGGCGGGCAAGCGGGAGCCCATCCCGGGAAAGCCCCCCCGCGCCGATCCAGGTCCAGTTCCTCTTTCGGCGCCTGGGAATCCCCCTCGTCCCGGAGCTGCTGCCTCGCCCTTTCCCGGGGGGGGGGGGTCCTCACTCTAGTTTGTTACTTGATCGATTTACCAAAGCGATCCCCAACCTAGAGGCTTTGCCGGTCTCACCAACCTAGATCCCCAAAGTAAACCGGCGCGCCCTCCGGGGCCCCTCTCGCCCCTCTGGCCACTGGGGGGGGGGGCGGATCTGGACTTCACGGCCCTCTTCTTCTCCCGGATGGCATTCCTGCATCGCAGGGGGTTGGACTAGATGGGCTTTGGGGGTCCCTTCCGACTGTGCCATTCCCGAACTTGACGGCCCCTTCGGACGGAGCAGTGCCAAGCCGCGTCTTTGGGGGACGGGGAGGGTCTCCTTCCGTTCGGGGAGGCGGGACCGCTGCCCGCCCCCCAAGCGCGCCGCTCTGGGGACCCGAGAGAGAGAGCGAAAGAGCGACCCTGCCGCAAGCCAGGCTTTCCTTTCCCCGGGAAAAGGGAGCCCCGGTGGCTCAGCCTCCCTCCCGGCAGGTTCCCTTTGGCTCCCCTGCAGCTTGGAGCGGGGGCGGGCTGCCCCCTTGTGGGTCTCTCCGGGCGACTGGAAACCGGACCCCAAAGTATGGGCTAAGCGGCGGCCGGATCCCGCATCTCTCGGGGGCGCAGAGGTTTGCAAGGCGAGCGGCGCCCAGATGCGCTTTTACGCGAGCTTTGCTCCTCGCGCCGGAGAGAGAGCCTTGGGTGCCGCTTGGATTGTGGCTTTGGGGGAGCTGGGGCTGGGGGGGGGTGAGGATGATGAAGATGGGGCTGCGACTAACCCTCCTCCTGCGGTGCAGTGCCTGGCGTTGGAGCTGCGGAGCCCGAGCTGCTCCGCCACCGAGTACCAGGAAGGGGGACGGTGCTGCCAAAAATGTGGCCCAGGTAATAAGCTGCGCGGACGCGACTCTTGCTTTTCCTCTTGGGGCTCCTCCGAGCCCCCACCCTGCCCTAGAGCCCCGGGGGGCTGGGGGGGCTTCTCACGGGAGGCGGGCAAAGGGACGATGTCAACAGCACGGTTTCTTTATCGAGTGACATGCCGCTTATGTGCTTTGTAACGGCTTTGAAGCGGTTTGCGCTGATGAAATCAACGGGGAAAGCCGTACTGTAATTAAAGTACACAATCGTGATTCTTTCACGGCATTAAAAACCCCTTAATTAAAAGACACAGCTAAATCAGCCAATTAAAAGCCTTTCCAATTAAAGCAGTTCAAAAACAGTTGATACAGTTAAGATTAGACGTTTGAGCGGAGGGGAATGTTTATACCCATTTATTGCGCTTCTGTCCCTGTTTTCTTCAAGGGGGTCTGTTTGGTTCTCCCCCCCCCCACGAACTCTGTCTCATTTAATCCTCAGAACAGCCCTGTGAGGTAGGCTAGGCTGAGAGGCAGGGACTGGTCCCCAAGATCTTCATGGCTGAGTGAGGATTTGAACCCTGATCTGCCAGGTCCAGTGCTCTAACCACTGTGCCACACTCTCTTGAATACAGATGACTCTCTGAAAATCAGAGTTGCATCGATAGCCCACCTGGGCAGATTCCCCCCCCCCCCCATAGCACTTTTCCTCACAAACTTTGAGCCAGTTGGGGATCACAGAATAGGAAGGGACCCCAAGGGCCCATGTAGTCCAACCCGACAATGTCTCTGGAAATAAAACTGCCCCAGTCCAAAATCTCCCCCACCCCGGCCCTCCTCCTGGGCCACTCAGGACGAGAGGGATGTGGGGACCCCTTTGGGCTGCTTGGGCCAGATCATTCTGGGCAGGGTTGTCCAACTGTCCGTCATACGATGTCACTATGACGTCATAATTTACAGGTGGGTTGTCCTGCCCACCTGTCCAAACTCCTTGCGGAGCTGGAAGAAACCCCAGGAAGAATCCTAAGGAGCTTGAGGTGACATACATGGCTCCCCCCCCCCAAGTTAATCCCCACAACAACCCTGTGAGGCAGATTAGGCTGAGAGAGGGGGGCGGTGACCCCCCCAAGGCCACCCATTGAGTTTCATGGCTGAGCGGAGATTTGAGCCCTGGACCCTTCCCAGGTCTTAGCCCAGCACTCTAACCACTGAGCCACACTGCCTTTTAAGATGCAGCAGTAAAAGGGGGGGGCAAAGAGGGAGAGAAAGAAGCTTCGCTTGCCCCTTCATTCTCTCCCCTCAACTGCTGTGTCCGCTGGGGGGGGGGGCGTGGGAAGGACAGCCAAGCCATCCTGGGCTGCCCCTTTCAACCTCTGAGGACCGAAAGGATGAGGGCAGCTCTGGGAGGGAGGAGCGGGTGCCAAGGGGCGGGGGATGGGGAGGAGCCCCCAGGACCCCCTTCTCCCTTGGAAAGCCCACCCTTCTCAGTCTGATGCCATCTCTAGGGCTGCTCAGGATCTCTCCACCCTAGGAAGAGCCTGTTGCTGGATCCGGCCAAAGGCCCACCTAGTCCAGCTTCCTGCTCTCCCTGTGGCCGACCAGATGTCCAGAGGGGGCAAAACACAGGCGGGATTCAACACAAGAGCAACTCTCCCCTCCTGGGGTTTCCAGCAACCGGGATTTCATTTTCATTTTCACTTTTAATTTGTATATCCCCTTCCTATATTACTGTACACGAAGCAGTTTCCAGCCTCAAAATATACAACACACACCTACAGGGATGGCCAAACTTGGCCCTCCAGCTGTTGTTTTTTAAATCATATTTATTAAAGTTTCAACAATTACAAAAAGAAAAAATGAACATACCATGTTATACAAAAACCAAGCAACACACCACAATATAAAAGAGGGGGGAAAGAAAAAAAACAGAAAAATAAAACCCATTAAACAAAAACAAAATTAGAAAAAAGAAAAAAGCATCAGATCTCCTTTCTATTCTATCATTAGCTTGTTCCCTCGACCTCCTCACACCTCCCTTTTTTGTATTCTAGGTTGATTGTCTATTTCACACCTCCATTTTTTGTATTCTAGGTTGATTGTCTATATCAGCAAATCCTTTCCCTCTTTTAAAATTTTTGTCCTGTAAATTGTCTTAATATAATGTAATTTTACTTTTCCTCCTTTCACCAATTAACAGTCAGTTATTCCCAAATCCTTTGTATCATTCCTGCTAAAATCATATAATATTATTCCAACATCCTTCTAACAATTATTAATTTTACAATGTTTCTGTAGATGGTCTTTAAATTTCCTCCAATCTTCCTCCACCGACTCTTCTCCCTGGACTCGGATTCTGCCAGTCATTTCCGCCAGTTCCATATAGTCCATCACCTTCATCTGCCATTCTTCCCGGGTGGGGAGATCTTGTGTCTGGCCCTCCAGCTGTTTTGGGACTACAACTCCCATCATCCCTGACACCACTGGTCCTGTTAGCTAGGGATGATGGGAGTTGTAGTCCCAAACAGCTGGAGGCCCAAGTTTGGCCATAATAAACTAATCCAATACAAACAGTCATTGTCAAACATAACTTTGAAATGGACAGACATATCAAATAAAGTAATATTCAATAATTATTAGAATATGATAGTACACAATAAAATTAACACTCAGAAGCTCAGCAAATGATAACAGAAATTCTCTCTTAATAATTACAATAACTACTTACTAAACGATGATCAATGAAAATAACTACAATTTATGGTGCATAAAATACCACAATATATACAAAATAATGTGAAAGGATGGAATTGAGAAACAAAGACACACAACTTCTAACACTACTTTTTCCTGTGGGAGGGAGTTCCATAGGCCAACTGCCCCTCTCCTGCGTCCTGAATCTCCTAGGGAGGTGGACTTTCCAAAGAGTTTCCCCATGCCAAAGAGATGTCGCTCTGCTGCTGAGCCCTGGCCCCTTCCTACCCCAGTCCATGCCAGTCTCCGCTGGAATCGCATCTGCCCCCCTCGCAGGCACGGCCCTTTCCCCGCCTGAGGTGCCAGCGCTCACCGGGTCTCCTTGTGTGTTTGCAGGCACCAGGGTGCAGGCGCTCTGCTCCGAGAGCTCAGAGACGCAGTGCGTAGCCTGCGAAGCTCAACACTTCCAGGCCGGCTGGACCAAGGAGAAGCACTGCGCCCCACAGGCCTATTGCGACAAGAGTAAGTGGGGGTCCTCTGGGTGTGTCTCCTTCTCCCTTCACCACCGGACAGACTCTGGCCATGTGCTGCCTCCAGAGGCGGCTCGGAGCAGCCCACTATCATGTCACGGAGCTGGAAATAAGCCCATTATATTTCACACCTGGCAACCCACGAGCCCCTTTGGTTTCAGATGGGTATCTGAGTCTACAAAGCCCAGGGCACAATTTTTCATGGCCCTCCAGGGCCACATTAGGCACGTGGGTGGCGCTGTGGGTTAAACCACAGAGCCTAGGGCTTGCCGATCAGAAGGTTGGTGGTTCGAATCCCCATGACGGGGTGAGCTCCCATTGCTTGGTCCCTGCTCCTGCCAACCTAGCAGTTCGAAAGCACATCAAAGTGCAAGTAGATCAATAGGTACCGCTCTGGCGGGAAGGTAAACGACGTTTCTGTGCGCTGCTCTGGTTCGCCAGAAGCGGCTTAGTCATGCTGGCCACATGACCCGGAAGCTGTACGCTGGCTCCCTCGGCCAGTAAAGTGAGATGAGCGCCGCAACCCCAGAGTTGGCCGCTACTGGACCTAATGGTCAGGGGTCCCTTTACCTTTACGGCCTCATTGGCCAGAGGCGTAGAGCAAAATATGCATCAGGAGGCTTCGTTTGGTCAGAATCGAGTCTATACTTCTGGAGTTAATAATAGACTCATAGAATCTATAGGAGCTGGAAGGGACCCCAAGGGTCATCAAGTCCAACCCCCTGCAATGCAGGGATCACAATTAAGATGGCTATCCGACCTCTGCTTAAAAACTTCCGAGGAAGGAGAGCCCTCCGCTTCCCCAAGGGAGACTGTTCCGCTGTTGAAACTTTCCGACGGCCAGAAAGTTCCTCCTGATGTTGAGTCAGAATCTCCTTCCTTGTAACTTGAAGCCATGGGTTCGAGTCCTACCCTCTGGAGCGGCAGAAAAGAAGCTTGCTTCATCTTCCATGGGGCAGCCCTTGAGATGTGAGAAGGTGGCTCTCAGGTCTCCTCTCAGCCTCCTCTTTCCCAGGCTATAGACACCCAGGTGCTTCAACCGCTCCTCCTCCAAGGCCTTGATCTCCACGCTCCCCTCTCTCTTCCCAGCTGACTGCGCATCTGCTTGGCTGCTGGACTCAGGTGGCACAAGGGCCCGATTCAGCTCCAAGGCTCTCCTCCTTCTTCTCTCCCCCTCCTCCAGATGCCGGTTTCCTTGTGTACACAGAAGGGGACGCCACGCGGAACGTCGTCTGCCGCTGTCGGACCGGCACCCACTGCTCCAGCCGGGAGTGCCTGACCTGCAGGGTGAACCGAGAGTGCCCAGCGGGCGAAGGCGTCCAGCGCCAAGGTGAGCCAGAAGGAGGAGGAACACGAGGGGCGGCTGGGCTGGGCTCCCTACATCGTATGGTGAAATTACTCACTCTGCACATGCTCACATCCCAGGGATGAATCGGGCTCATCCTTTCTATGAACAGATGCAGAGGAAAGCCCCACATCCTCTCCCATGGTATCCTATGGGTCCCATGGATGTTTTGTTGCAATTCCAGCATTTCCTGGGGTTGGACTTGATGACCTTGGGGGGATCCCTCCCACCTCTGCAATTCCAGGCTGGGGGTTGTGGGGTGTGCGGAGGTCGGCTGGACTTTCCCTTCCGGTGGGATTTCTCCCCACACCCAGACAGCCCTGGAGGGGCATTGCTGCAGGAGCTGCATGGACCCCCCCCCCCGCAGGCCCCGCATCCTGCAGATATGAGGGCTGCTGGAGCCTGGAGCCCCAGCCCCATGCAGGATGCCTCAGGGCCCTGGCGTGTGACGCTGCCTCTCGTGTTCCTTCCAGCCACCCACCTGAACGACACAGTCTGCATGGCATGCCCTCCTGGCTCCTTCTCCAACATCTCTTCTGCCAGCGCTCGATGCCAACCCTGGAGCAGGTGAGATGAGCGGGACAGGACGGGGGGGGGAGCGGTCGAACTGGAGCCGGTTGGAGGATGGATGGCGGCTAACAGATTGAGGTTGAATCCGTGGAGATTGGATGGATGGATGGCGGCTAACAGATTGAGCGGCCGCAGAGACCACATAACACCGGTCCTGAGAGATCTGCATTGGCTCCCAGTATCTTTCTGAGCACAATTCAAAGTGTTGATGCTGACCTTTAAAGCCCTAAATGGCCTCGGTCCTGTATACCTGAAGGAGTGTCTCCACCCCCATCGTTCTGCCCAGACACTGAGGTCCAGCGCCGAGGGCCTTTTGGCAGTTCCCTCATTGCGAGAAGTGAGGTTACAGGGAACCAGGCAGAGGGCCTTCTCAGTGGTGGTGCCCACCCTTTGGAATGCCCTCCCTTCAGATGTGAAGGAAATAAGCAGCTATCTTCTCTTTAAAAGACATCTGAAGGCAGCCCTGTTTAGGGAAGTTTTTAATATTTAATGCTGTATTGTTTTTAACACTTGATTGGGAGCTGCCCAGAGTGGCTGGGGAAACTCAGCCAGATGGGTGGGATATAAATAATGAAGTATTATTATTATTATTATTATTATTACTACTACGCTGGCACATTGCAGTTGGGCAGGAGACGCTGGCAGACTCTGCGTGACCGGGTCTTGCTGGGAAAGGAAGTTGCCTGCATGGCTAACCGTGCAATTCATGCAAATGTGTGCAGCTGAGCCCAGGTGCCAGTTTAAGAAAAGCAGCTCTGTGTGTGGGGTGGTGGTGGGGATTTGGAGTCAAGCTGCTTATCTGCATCTCTGGGGGGGAGGGGCCTTCATGTGCCGCTGCTTCTCTCTTCCAAACCGAAACGGGGGCTTGCGCACACTTGCGCGCCTGTCAGGGCTTCGCTTGTGAAATGCTCATGTGGTGCAAACCCTTCTTAAGAGTCTGCCTCTGTCTCCGCAGCTGTGAGGATGGAAAGATGGTACGGCTGGCAAACGGGACCCACAGTTCGGATGTGGTTTGCGGTGAGTGAGCTCCCAACCAGAGGTGGGGGCGGGGGGGGGCTGCCAGAAGGGCTGGTGCCTTGGGCATGTGGAGGGCAGCCTTCTCTGCAGCTTGGAAGGTACCGTGTCCAGGTCTGGATGTGGGCAAACTGGATGGGTCTGGAAACCAAGCCTGATGAGGAACGGTTGAAGGAGCTGAGTATAGGTAGATAAACTTTATTCGCATTAGCCAACAGCCATGGCAACATAAAACAAGCAATATATACAAATAAGGTAAAGGTAAAGGGACCCCACACCATTAAGTCCAGTCATGACTGACTCTGGGGTTGCGGCGCTCATCTCGCTCTGTAGGCCAAGGGAGCCGGCGTACAGCTTCCGGGTCATGTGGCCAGCATGACTAAGCCGCTTCTGGTGAACCAGAGCAGCACATGGAAACGCCGTTTACCTTCCTGCTGGAGCGGTACCTATTTATCTACTTGCACTTTGACGTGCTTTCGAACTGCTAGGTGGGCAGGAGCAGGGACTGAGCAACGGGAGCTCACCCCGTCGTTGCAGGGATTCAAACCGCCGACCTTCTGATCAGGAAGTCCTAGGCTCTGTGGTTTAACCCACAGTGCCACCTGTGTCCATATATATATATATACACACACACATACACATATATATATACACACACACACACGAATAGCAATGGGTAAAAAGGGCAATCAAATGACCAAGATTATCGTTCAGATAGTGGCCCTTGATCTCATTGCACCCTCGATAAACCTAGCACCCTTTGCTGTTGTCTGATCATTTTGATCTGATAAAATAAAGAACAATGTGTCCTCAGATGGGCGGCCTGGGATGGTAAGTATGGAGCTGGGTATGTTCAGCCTGGAAAAGAAGAGACTCGGAGGAGATGTGAGAGCCCTCGTCAAATATCTCCAGGGCTGCCACATGGAAGAGGGAACATGCTGGTTTTCTCCTGTGACTTCAAATTCCAAGAAAGGAGATTCCAGCTGAACATCAGGCAGACCTTTCTGCTAACAAGAGCTCTTGGACAGTGGGGTGGTCTCCCCTGAGACGTGGTGGGCTCTCCTTCCTTAGAGGTTTTTGAGCAGAGGTTGAAGGGCCGCCTGCCAAGGATTCTTCAGCTGCCATTCCTGTATTGCAGGGGGTGGGGCTGGATGACCCTTAGGGTCCCTTCCAAGTCTATGAAGGGAGATCTTACTGGGGAAATACCTTCTCCCTTTGTCAGCTGTGACATTGGCGGGGGGGGGGGGGGCAGGAACACTCTTGCCTGGCTTCCAGTTCTTATCCAGAAGGTGGCAGGGGAGGACTGCTAGCAGGGCCTGCTCCGCACAGCCCCCCCTGAAGAAGCTGTGTCTGGCTGTTCTTGTGTTCTCAGGCTGTACTGAGGAAGGAGGCCAAAGAAATTATCCCAGTGAAGCTGCCAGATGGAGCTGTTTGGAGCAGGGGCTGCAGCAGATCTGGAGGGGGGAGGGGGGCTTCATCCTGCTCAATTGCTGCTGAGCATCAAAGAGGCTGGACCAAGATGCTTCTTCCTAGGCTTTCATTGGCTCTTACGGTGTTTGTTTACTGCATTCATATCCCCCCTTCCAATTAAATCCCTGTGAGGTAGGTTAGGCTGAGAGGCAGGGACTGCCCCCCCCCCAAGGCCACTCAGTGAGCTTCCAGGCCCAGTGTGAGGAGTTGCACCCTGGTCTCCCAGGTCCTGGTCTGATGCTCTAACCACTGCTCCACACTCTCCTTATCCTTTCTTCCATTTCTGTTCTTTCCTCCCAAAGGGGCCCAGGGGCCAGTCCAGCCTACCTCACAGGGTTGTTGCCAGAATTCAATGGGGAGAGGGAGACCCACGCACATCCCCCTTGAAAGGTGGCCTATAGATGTCATAAAGAAATAAATAAAAACAAGAGACCTGCCCACACGGTCCGGCTGCATCAACTGAGACGGATCCCGTGAGCCAGGATTCGCTGGTGCTTCAGGGATCTCCCAGTGAGCCTGGGGCATTAAGTGGGGCAGGATCCGCCGCTCCCAGGGCTTCGCAAATCTCCCACTGCAGGCTGTGCACTGGTCTCCCATTAAAAACGCAACGCTGATCCGGACCAGCCGCTTTATTTTTAACTCCGCAGCATTCTAAAAATAAGGTGTTTTTCCTTTGAGAAAAAAGCCACCCTTCACAATAACTCTTTAAATGGCTGCCTTTAAGAAACCTTTAGCGAAAGCTAAATTTGTTTTGGTTTAACTCTGCTTGACGCCTCACTGATCGCCCAGCGCCTAATTGTATCCTTTGCTGTCGGGCACAAAGAGGAGGTCAATGCAGAAGACCCAGAAGTATTTAAGGGCTGTTTGTTCCATGGCTGCACCCACTGAAGATATCCAAGCTGGGGGCAGCGAGGGGGGGGGAGTGGAGGGGGAAGAGGGGTTGGTCCCAGAATATTCCTGCTCTGGGGAGGGGAATTGCAGGGGGTTGGTCTAGATGGCCCTTGGGGTCCCTTCCAACCCTGTGATTCTGCCCGCAGGGGTGTGCCCTGGTTGCCCTGGCGGTGAGGGGTTTCATGTGGCTCTTTTCCTGCACCCTCCCACAGGTGTCCTGCCCCCCCAGGAAGAAGCCAGGAGGACCCATGTGCTGCTGGTAGTTCCCCTGGTGGCCATGCTTGGGCTGCTGGCGGGGGCCCTGCTCCTCCTCCGCCGCCGCCATCGGAGGCGCCAGGGTGAGTCGCAGGACGGGGGGCTGGTGCTTGGGAGGGGGTCTGAAGGGGGGGAGTCCCAGGTGCCAGGTCCGGATTGAGGTTGGATGCGGCCTCAGCTCCTGAAGTTAATGGGGCCCTTTCTATGTCCAGCTGTCCTTTGTCCACAACAAATTATCACTGTTTTTTTGCGTTGAATAGATGCTATATGGTAATTTATGGACCTCATAGGTATCTCAAGCCATTTGCACATCACAAAGTATGTGTTGCATCAAAGTAATTGTTGAACTGAAATACAGTGAAGAACCCGTGATATTTGAGGGAGGAGGCTAGCAGGCGGGGCCCATGACTTACATCATAGTTACATCAACTGTTAAGAACAGTTTCAGGTTAAGAACGGACCTCCAGAATGAATTAAGTGCGTAACTAGAGGTCCCACTGTAAAATAAGACCTACATACAGCAACAGTGTTTTGTGTTGTGTTGTGTTGTGTTGTGTTGTGTTGTGTTGTGTTGTGTTGTGTTGTGTTGTGTTGTGTTGTGTAGGTCTGCCTGCCTCTCAGGGCCCCCTAACAGTGGGATCCTGTAACAGAAAGAGGGGTGCTTTCCTTTCCCACTCTTTGGGGTGAGCTCCCTTCTCCCAGGTGCCTGTCGCTGCCCTTCCCCTGAGGGTTGTAGTGTGCCCCCCCCCAAACCAGCCAGGGGTCTCCCTATCCAGCCTTGACCGTTTCCCTTTCTCCTGCCTAGATCTCTGGAAGCCTCCCCTGAATCAGGTGAGTGAGCAAAAGGGCCTTTGGGGAGGGGACTTCTGCTGCTGTTGGCAGCAGGCGGGAGGCCCTGGTCCCGGATGCTGCTGCATGTCCCTGCTGAACCTGCCCCCCCTCCCTGCCTCTCCCTTCGCAGCCAGAGGCCCCCGTGGTCCCCGAGAGGCCGCAACCTGAGGAGATAGAGGACCTTGCCTTGCCCTTTCAGGAGACGCTGCTTGGGGGCCAGCCTGTGGCCCAGGAAGATGGCAAGGAGAGCCGCCTCGCCGAGCAGGAGCAGACCCCAGACCCCTGCCTCCCTCGTCTCTGCCCCCCACCCCCGGCTGGCTCTGGATGCTTCCCTGCAGCTCCTCCTCCTGCTGCTGCAGGGCTTTGTCCTGGACCCCCCTCAAAACCAGGGTGGGTGGGACTTGCCCCGGTGGGGGGGGAGAGGGCCTGCCCGCCAGAAAGGGGGAGGGGGGAGGTGGCATTGCAGGGGGTTGGACTAGATGACCCTCGGGGTCCCCCCTTCCAGCTGTGATTCTAGGGCAGTAAAGGCTGCTTCCGCCTGGCAGCAAGCCTGCAGTCCTAGTGGGGAGCAAAAGGACACCTTGGAGCTGAACCTCTAACCATCGAGGGGCTTCTGTGCAGCAGTTGAATAAACTCCTGGGTTGGGGGGAAAGCTGTGAGTTTGCCGCCAGCCAGGAATAATTCCTCGTTCCCCAAGAGTTGCGCCCTTTTCTCCTGTCCAGCTGTGGAAGGGACTCTCCTTCCCTGGAGGTTTTTCAGCAGAGGTTGGGTGCCCATCTGCCAGGGATGCTTTCGCCGAGATTCCTGCATTGCAAGAGGGTTGGGCTGGGTGACCTTTGGGGGTCCCTCCCAGAGAGACTGGCAAAGACAGCCGCTTCAAGGGGCTTTGCCCCCTCTTAGGTGGGGGAGCGACCTGAGCCTTGCAGAGTGCCTCCTCCAGCAGAGGTGGGCAGGGGAGGGGAAGCAGCCCCAAAGATATGGGGTGTGGGGTGCATTGGGTTCACAGCCCTCTGTCTCTCTGGGTGCTTCTGGAGCCACGCTCTGGGCTGGTTGTCCTGGGCAGCAAAGGGGTCACTTTAAACAGAGAGTGTCAATTCATGGTTTTTATAGGAACCATTTTTTATAAACCATTTTTAATAGTCAAAACAAAAAATTCCTTCCAGTAGCACCTTAAAGACCAACTAAGTTAGTTCTAGGTATGAGCTTTCGTGTGCATGCACACTTCTTCAGATACACTTCTTCGTGTGCATGCACACGAAAGCTCATACCAAGTACTAACTTAGTTGGTCTTTAAGGTGCTACTGGAAGGAATTTTTTGTTTTGACTATGGCAGACCAACACGGCTACCTATCTGTAACATTTTTAATAGGACTGTGTTGCAGGTGTTTGCTGTTCTCTTCCGGCCACAGAGAGTTGGGGATAATAACTTGTTTGTACAATTCCTCCATCTTCTCTTCCCTGCAAAAAAACATTTTATTGTTTTCACTTATATAAATCAGAAGCAACAATCCATATTCGGCCAGCCCACCCCAATTTCTGTATCTGCCACGTCGGTCTTCGTGGGTCGAGCCGCCTCCATCCTTCAAGGGACGGAATGCCTTTCTTGTTTCATTCATGTTTTTATGCTGTATTTTATGCTGCTTCTACAATTAAGAGTTTTATATTTGTTGTTAGCTGCCCTGAGCCCAGTTTTCTGAACCCTGAAAGGCAGGGTATAAATAAAAATGTATTTATTATTATTTACTTTCTTTCATCCCGGAAACTGAATGTGTCTTTTGAGCACACACACACCTGACTTGCCTTGTGTGGGGGTCTTCAGTTTGGGGTCTGTGGCAGAATCTCTGCTGCACCCCCAGGGGGGTTGGCGAAGCTGGAGGCTGTGGGTTCCTGACTGGTCAAGAGAGCCACGCCAGGAGAGGCCAAAGGGGGACCCAGATGCCTCTTGCATCAGAATGCCTCTTCAGAGAATTGGAAGTGACCCCAAGGGACACCTAGCCCAGCCCGCTGCAAGCCCACTAACAGGGCATCAGTGCTGCAGCGTAGGTTGCCAGTGCCTGGGGCAAGGCAAATGTGCTTGGCACTGCCTACTGATAGGCTGGAATGAAGGGGCAATAGGTTGGCGGCCTACTCAAGTGGCACCCCACGAGCGTTGAGCAGGATGGGGGATTGGTTGGGAGCATCTTTCTAAAGCCCTGCAGAGGGCACCCTGGCAACCGGCCATCACCCAAATCTGCTCCGTGGTCTGCCTATGTGAAGATTGGGATATTTTCTGTGTGAGGGGGAGGGTCCACTCTTTTTTATTGCTACTTACTTTTTTCCCTTTAGAAATTTTGTGCCCCTAAGAGTTTTGCACCCAGGGCAACTGTCCCTGTGGCTTTGCCCCTGCTATGCCACCGCAGGGCATGGGGCCAACTGCCCTCCTTCCTGCTGTGGCCCCAGTAGCTGGTGATGTAGCCTTGAGCCTGGTCCAGCCCTCCCTCCTAGCCCCTGGCAGGAGGACCGTTCTCCCCGAATCTCCCCAAGGCCCTCCAGAGGGTTGCTTCTTGCACTGGGTCTGGTGTCGTCAGGTGAGCTGTAACCTACCTGCCTGCTGGGGCAACGGACAGGAGGGAGAAGCAACCTTTTGAACAGACTGGAAGGTGGGGGAATCCATGGCTGGACTAGATGACTCTTCCAATTCTACAATTCTCGATTCATTGGGGGTTTTTAAAGGTTGGGTGGCCACCTGTCAGGGAAACTCTTATTCCTGCAATGCAGGGGGTTGGACTAGATGACCCCTGGGGATCCCATCCAACAGTGCAATTCTGTGGGGGGTGTTCTTTTCCCCTGTATTTACTTTCTGGACTTCTTCAATTATGAATTACCTGTGTGTTAGTTAATAAATCTGGATTTTGTTATTATTTTGATTTATATAAGTAGTTCTGATCTTTGGAGGTTCTGGCTAAGCTTCCCTCCCGGCCCACTTCATGCCTTACCCTCAAGGTGGAAGTTCCTGCCAGGGCACTTCAAACTCCTGCCTGGGGCAGTTTGGAGGCTGGGACTAAGAAGCAAAGATCACCCGTGTGGAAGCAATGATTCTTCAACATCAACTTTGTTGGACTGGTCATGTTGTGCGGATGCCTGATGATCGTCCTCCAAAGCAACTACTCTATTCCGAACTTAAAAATGGAAAGCGTAATGCTGGTGGTCAACAAAAGAGGCTTAAAGACTCTCTCAAGGCAAATCTTTAAAAATGTAGTATAAACACCAACAACTGGGAAACACTGGCCTGCGAGCGCTCCAGTTGGAGAACAGCCTTTCCCAAAGGTGCCCTGAGCTTTGAAGACACTCAAACTCAGGACACAAGGGAGAAACATGCTAAGAGGAAGGCACGCTTGGCAAATCCACACCGTGATCAACTCCTGCCCGGAAACCAATGTCCCCATTGTGGAAGGATGTGTGGATGCAGGAGTGGCCTCCACAGTCACTTACAAACTCACTGTTAAGACCATCTTACTCTGCTACGAGGGATCGCCAGAGGAGGAGGAGGAGGCGGCTGAGGGAGCTGGCAGAGGATCAGGGCTTCTGTGTGTGGTCTGGTTGGGGGGCAGGAGTCTTGGGGATCAGACTGAGTGGCCTGTCGGGCTGGATTTGGTCCTCCGCTCCTGCTATGCAGCTTGCCAAGGCATGTCTGTGGTTTGAGAAAACAGTACAAAATGGGCCATTCAGAAGGGAGCAGGAAGGTCCGTGGCTGCTCTTGCTGCGAGCTGGGAATCCCCCAGCAGCCCAACTCCCTGCTGGGGGGGGGGTCACGAGGCTCAGCTGCTTTGCATGCAGAAGGTCACAGGTTTATCCCCTCCATTTCAAAGTAGGAGCTGGGAAAGACCCCCCCCCCATTTGCACTCAATGAGTCTCTGTAGAGACTCTGTGCTGAGCCAGATGGACCCTGTTCCCCCAAAGGCCTCTTCCTCCGTTTCCCCATAAGACGGCCTTTCCCCAACGTGGCGCCCTCCAAGCGCCTGGGTTGGTGCTGGTGGGAGTCCTAGTCCAAAACTACCGCAGGGCGCCAGCTTGGAGACTGGCGGCTTTACAACCGCCCCCCCCCCCAGCAGCCAGTCTTGTTTGGTTCATTCAGGGTGTTTTTGTGCCAAAAAGAATCACAGCATTTGACGCAAATAGAGACTACAGAAAGAACTGAAACACAAATCAAGAAGTTCCAGCCAGTCATAAGCAGAGGGAGTGAATGCAACCCCATTTAAAAAAACTGCAAAGTGAGGTGGTCTAAGAAGGGGGGGGCAGTGAGGGAGAGTTTGCCCCTTTGCCCGGCCACACTGCGGCATTGGCTCCATGAAAATCCCCTCCTCCTGAAATCCTGCCATGGGGGGGGGGGGAGAGGGAGAGAGAGGGGATGCCCCTGATTATTCATTTACTTTTATTTCCTGCCTTTCTTCCAAGGAGCTCACATTGGTGTACATAGTTGTCCTCCCTATTTTCTCCTGACAACAACCCTGTGAGGCAGGTTAGGGGCTGAGGGGCAGTGACTGGCCCAAGGTCACCCAGGGAGCTTCATGGCCTAGTGCAGATTCGAACCCAGATCTCCCAAGCCCCACCTGGCTCTCCCCTGCCGATCATCCAGCCCCCAGTCATGGCACTGCCCTACCTTGAGGGGCTGTTGTGCTTTGCACAACCTCAAGAAGTAAAACCTCCACAGGTTCCCTGCTCCTTGCAGGAAGATCTCTTGGGGGGCTTTGCTTGGTGGGTGGGCAGGCAAGAGGAAGAGCCTCTGCCTTCAGTCCCAGTGGGCATCTCCAGGCCGACTCCTGCCTGAAATCCTGGAGAGGCACTGCTGCCAGCCAGTGCAGACAATACTGCGCTACTGAACCAGCGGTCTGATTCAGTATAAGGAGGCAGGGAGAAGGAGCCTTCCTGGTGTTAACAGAAAAATCTGAGGGCTCCCTTGGACAAAAAAACAAGGACCCCAGCCAGGAATACCAGAGCAAAACAGCAGCCAGGAGGCTTGGTCTTTGTTGAAGACTGTCGCAACAGGACTCCCACCTGCCACCAGGTGGAACAAGATGGAAGCCCCGAACAAAAGAAGACCCCGACTTTTATTAGTTACTAATCCCCCAAACTACACCCCTAGAACTACATCACAACTACATCATGACTTCATCACTGACACATCACAAAAACGAGGGGTTGAGGGAGGAGTTGTGGTGGTAACCTGAGTGTCCTGTCACCTGGCTGGTTCCCCCTTTCCCCCTCCCCATGAGTACTTTCCAGGTGACAGAGGGGAGTTTGCAGTTTCCTGCCCCCAGAGGGAAGAGCTGATCTTTGTCCTTTGTTCCAGTCCGTGCTGAATCCACTCCCATATGCAAGTCCTTTGTGACCTTCATGGTCTTCTGTCTGGGACCATCAAGGCTGTCATGTCAACTGGGCAGGGCTCCTGTGGATGTGCTGGTATGCTGAAGGGATTATGGCCGTCCTGTATCAAACCATCCCTCTTTGATAGTCCTTCCTTCATGGAGTAAAATAAAAGTGGAACAGAGTAAATCCATGGTTGATTTACTATGAATTTATAACAGAAATGTCCCGTATGTCGTGTGTGTGTGGTGTTTTGGGGGGGCGGTTTCCTGCAACACTGGGGATTGGAGCAGCTTCCGGATAGCGCAGGAGGAGGGGGCATGGGTGGGGCTCTTCCTGACGTTGCTGGACCCCCAACGCCCATCATCATCATCATCCTCACCCCTGACCACTGGACGTGCTGGTTGCTGGTGGCACCTGGAGCCCGACACCATCAGGAAGACCACCGATGCTCCCAGTCCCTGACCTTAAAGGTACAGTAAGTAGACCTTGGCGGCGGCTGCCTGCTTGGCTCGCGTAAACGGCCGCATCTTCCGAGAAGGCGGCTTGGCGGGCCGCATCTCGACGCTTCAGGGGCCGGTTGCGCGGCGCTTGTTGGCAGCGATGAGTCGCTCTGGCCACCAGGTGGCGCCCACGTCACGCGACCGGCAATTGCGCGCCGCGAAGTCCCGGCGCTGGGGGGGGGGGGGAGTCGGAGAGCAGAGCCGGGGGGGGGCAGCCTTTGTTTTGCACGCGGCTGGGGCCGTTTCGTATGCAAGCGGGCTCTCTTCGCACCTGGCTGAGCAAGCCCTCCCCGCTAAAGCGCACGGCCTGGTTTTAGGGGCGCCAATGCAACCTCGAGGGGCTACAGAACCATTGCATGCCCCCCCGGCCCTCTCGTGCGATGGGGCAGGACTTGCAGGAGGCTGGGCGGCCCGCGGCGCCAGGTGGCCTCGGGAAAAGGGGCGCCGCCTTCACCTCGACTCTTCCAGGACCTCCTTGGGGGAGCCCGCGCCAGAGGCTTCGCTTGGCACTGGCTGGCGCCTTTCTCCGCGCCGCAGATTTGCCAGGTTTGCAGACTCCTCGAGTGCTGTCAACTTTCCAGAGCCTGAAGAGAAGCGCCGCGTCTCGAGGAACGGGTCGCTGCGCGCGCGTTGCTCGGCGTTTCTGCTTCAAGAGAAGCGGAGCCGCCTAGAAGCGCCTCTCCCGCTGCAGCTGCGCTTGGCGAGGGATGGCGGCGGCGGGGTCTGGATTCCCGCTTGGCGGCAGCTGGAGGAACCGCCTGAGCGGGGGCTGAATCCGAAGCGAGAGAGAGAAAAAGAAGCCAAGTTCACAAGGGAAACAGAAGCAGAACCGAGGGGCCGCCTAGCAGCCTCGCAAGGGCCAGCCTGACGCCCCCAAGGGGAGCCCAAGCAGGACCAGAGCGCAAGGGCAGCGCTCTCCACCTCTCTCAAAACAGAACCAGTGAAGGCGGTGAAGGTCCTGTGTGAGTGTTTGGAGGCGGCTGGAGGACGGATGGCGGCTAACAGATTGAGGTTCAATCCTGACAAGACAGAAATACTGTTTTGAGGGGACAGGTGGGCGGGTGTGGAAGACTCCCTGGTCCTGAATGGGGCAACTGTGCCCTTGGGATGCGCAGCCTGGGAGTCATTTTGGACTCACAGCTGTCCATAGAGGCGCAGGTCAATTCTGTGTCCAGGGCAGCTGTCTACCAGCTCCATCTGGTACAGATGGAGACCCCCCCTGCCCTCAGACTGTCTGGCCAGAGTGGTGCATGCTCTGGTTATCTCCCGCTTGGACTACTGCAATGCACTCTACATGGGGCTACCTTTGAAGGTGACCCGGAAACTATAACTAATCCAGAATGCGGCTGCTAGACTGGTGACTGGGAGCGGCCACTGAGACCACATAACACCAGTCTTGAAAGACATACATTGGCTCCCAGTACGTTTCTGAGCACAATTCAAAGTGTTGGTGCTGACCTTGAAAGCCCTAAACGGCCTTGGTCCAATATACCTGAAGGAGCATCTCCACCCCCATCGTTCTGCCCAGACACTGAGATCCATCGCCAAGGGCTTTCTGGTGGTTCCCTCACTGTGAGAAGCAAAATATAGGGAACCAGGCAGAGGGCCTTCTCGGTAGTGGCACCCATCCTGTGGAACACCCTCCCACAAGATGTCAAAGATAACAACTACCCCACTTTTAGAAGACATCTGAAGGCAGCCCTGTTTAGGGAAGCTTTTAATGTTTAATAGACTATTGTATTTTAATATTTTGTTGGAAGTTGCCCAGAGTGGCCGGGGAAACCCAGCCAGATGGGTGGGGTACAAATAAATTATTACTATCATCATCATCACTTCCCCTTTGAAGGAGAAAGGAAGCGCCTGCTGGATCCGGCCAAGGGATCATCTCAGCCAGCATCCCCCCCCCCCCCGCAATTTCCAGCCCCTCGGATTCAGGAGCATCACTGCCTCCAGCTGCACAGGCAAAGCCAGCCCCCCTGGGCCTTTGCTCTCTCTGGGGAGTGCAGTGCCCCTCCCACAAAGGCCAAACGTGGCCCCATAGGCTGGGCTCCTGGGGAGACCCCTTGGAGCTGCTTTTCTCTGCAGACCCCTGTGTCCAGAGCTCCCACCTTGGGTTGAGAGAGGCCAGTTGCCTCCTCTTTCTTTTGACCCTCCCCCTGCCCCCCCACCCCCTGCAGGGGGTGGGCTAGAGGGCCCTTGGGGGGCCCTTCCAAATGCCGCAGTTCCATAGCTCTATGGCTCTGCTGCCCCTGATGCCTTCACTGAGTCTCCTCCAGCCCATCTCCTTTCCCCATTGATCCTCTGGGTCAAGTGGGGTGGGGCTCTTGCTTCCTGGTGCTGCCCCTCCCCCAACCTGGGCCTTCCTCTCCCCCCAACCCATCTTCCTGCCCGCTGGTGGTGTCCTTCTGCCCAGCCGTCAACCTGCCAGACTGGCCAACGCATTTGCTGCCTCCAGACTGTCACCTTGGCATCCCCTGCCCCTCCCGGTCCTTCCTCTCTGTTGCCCTGACAATAGGGACAATTATGTGCCATTATCCCTCCTTGCATGGTGACAAAAAAGCTGGTATTTAAACAATAATTATCCTCTTGCAAGCGGCTGGCCAGCCTGCAAAGGCTCCCTTCTTCTTCTCAGCTTGGAAGCAGAAAAACAGCCCCCTGCCCTCCAAGGGGCCCGCCCCAGATGCAAGCAGCCCCCTCTGGGGCTAGGCCCACGCGGGGGAGTTTCATACAGATGCAGGTCACTGTTCTGTGTGGAAAGATCATTTCCATTATATACCACAAAGATTTAAACCAAGGCCCTTTGGTTGCTTTGACAGAAGTCTAATGTTCAGATCGAAGGAAGTCATGGTACCACTCTGTTCTGCTTTGGTCACCCCCTGCCTCCCCCCCCCCCCCATTCTGGGCATCACTATTTAAGGAGGATACTGGCAATTTGGAAGGAGTGCAGAAGAGGGCGACCAAGATGATTAAAAGTCTGGAAACCAAGCCTTGTGAGGAACTATGGAGAGAGCTGGGTATGTTTAGCCAGCTCAGAAGAGGCTGAGAGGAGATACGAGAGCCATCTTCCAGTATCTCCAGGGCCATCGCTTGGGAGATGGAGCAAGCTTGTTTTCTGTTGCTCCAGAGGGCAGGACCAGAACCAACCAACTCAAATGGCAAGAAAGGAGATTCCCATGAAACACCAGGAAGAACTTGGTGTGGGTCAGAGCTGGAACCGGCAACCTTGGACGGTCCCAAAGGGCCCACAATATCACACTGCGTGAGCTTCATGACCGAGTGGGGATTGGGACCCTGGTCTCGCAAGTCCCACATATTAACCCCTGTGCCACCCTGGCTCTCCAGTATATTTAAGGTTGTCAGGAGCTCCTAAGAGTCCAGCTCCCTCTGGAAAAATAATCTCTCAAAGGACCTGTTGGTGGTGTGGTGTGGGAGCTGCACGGTCAGGGAAAAACAATGCTGTCCAGGGTTGTAAAGACTGTGGGGAGAATAAATGGGTGCATTCTTCCCACCTTGGATCAAATCTATGCTTCCAGGTGCCATAAGAAAGCTGCAGAGATAGCGCAGGATAGTGCGCACCCCAGAAATGATCTCTTTCAGCTTCTGCCTTCTGGAAGAAGGTCCAGGGTTATAAAGACTAGGACTAGCCGCCTGAGAAACAGTTTCTATCCAAATGCGATTTTGGTTTTAAACGCAGTGTAAGGAGTTTCTATGAGAGTAAATTGTACTTCATTATGTGGTATCAGAGTTTTTAGGGGGATAGCTGGGATAGCAGGTTTGTTGGGTTTTGAATGTCTGATGTAGTTTTTTTTCAATTTTGTTGTTCTGTATGGGACAATGACAATGATTATCGTATGGTATTGTACTGTCAGAAAGTTCCTCCTGATGTTGAGTAGGAATCTCCATATTCTGGTCCCTCCTCGACATTGCTCCCTGCAATGGGAAGGAGAGAAAATGGAAAGGGCAGCTACAGAATGGACAGTCTTGAGACAGACAGGGGGGAGGGGGCCCACCAGGGAGCAGATCTTGCAGGGAAGGGACAAGAGGGGAGCAGCCCTGGCCAAGGAGACCCACCTCCTGGTCCAGCACCCAGCACCCTCCTCTCACAGGGCCAAGCCCACCAGGTGCCCATGATGGAAAACCCACAGGCAGGATCCGAGCGCAAAAGCAACTCCCCCCTCCTGCGGTTTCCAGCAACTGGCATTCAGAAGCATGGCTGCCTCCGACTCTGGAGGGCAGAGCAGAGCCATCATGTCTAGTAGCTATTGATAGCCCTCTCTGTGAATTTGGCTACCCTTGGCCACTCCCTGCCACTTGCACGACTCCATAACATGATAAAACTGCACATAGGTTGGAGATGAGGGCCCAAGCAGGCAAATGAGGGGGGGGGGCATCATGGGTCTCCCACACTGCCTGCCTGGGGGGTGGTCATTCCATAGTGACGCTCCTTCCCTGCCTGCCTCCCACTTGAGGGATCTCAAAGCTAGACTTCCTCCAACCTTCAGGCTTCCAGGTGTGTTGAGAGGGACAGCTGGGATCCCTGCATTGCTTGGGGCTGGACTGGGAGACCCTACAATTCTGTGAGTTGGACTGAGTCAGCTTCCCCCAATAAAGCAAATGGGACGTGGGCAAGGCCAGCAGACCCACAAGGCAGGAATGGGTCTGTTTTGCAAACTGCTCCACACCCCCCCCCCCAGTGCTGCCAGTATTTTGACAATATGCGGGTGTCTGTTCTAAGCCCCCTCAAAATCAGCTGTGCCCGTCTGTTTGGGGCAGTTCCAGGCCTGGGAATTGGGGGTCCTTGCTGGAGGCGGCAGGCAGGAGAGGAGAGGGAGGCGGGGAATGGAGTGCAAGGGGCTCTGCAGCCCTGCATTTTTATTTCCTCCCCTCCAAGGCAGCCTCTGCGCTTCTTGGCATTGTCAATTCTGCAGCAGCAGCAGCTCATCTCCCTGTTTGCTTAAGCCGAGCGCCCGCCCGTCTCGCTGAGGGTCCTCTTGGAAACTGGCATCTGCCAGGCTCCTTCCTGGAGGATCTGCAAACCTCCCGTGTTTGCAGTCCTCTCCCCCACCCACCAGAAACACTCACGTCCATCTGCAGCAGGTGCCTGGGCCTCCCCCCTTGCCTCGGGGCAGTGGCGCTGGCATCACGTCCCTCAGAGGAAGGCCTGCCTTGGCAAGGGGCGAGGGGGTGTCCGTCCCTCCTGCCTGCCAGAGAAATGGGCCTGTCTCAGGGACTCTCTGGCCCCAGGCAGAACCCTATGGGGCTGGAGAGAAGACTGCACCACTTATGGGGCTCAGCAGAGTAAAGAAGAGCAAAATCATAGCACTGAATATTAGAGTCAGCATTTGTCATCACAGAATCGTAGGATGAGGAGGGATCCCAAGGGTCATCTAGTCCAACCCCTGCCCTGCAGGAATGACAGCTCAAGGAAGGAGAGTCCCCCCCCCCCCTTCCCAGGGAGTCCATCCCTCTTACTGTCAGGAAATCCCTCCCAGTGTTTAGCTGGAATCTCCTTTGTTGCCATTCGGTTTCCATTCGTTTGGGTCCATCTTCTGTGTGGCAGCCCTTGAGATATCTGAAGATGGTTGTCCTATCTCTTCTCAGTGTCCTCTTCTCCAGGCTAAACACACCCAGCTCCCTCAACCATTGCAGCACCTGCTGGGGCTGGAGAGACTGACGCAGGAGAGACAGGCTGGGTTGCAGCTGGGGCAGAGAAGGCGTCCAGCTGTGCTGCTGCAGATGCACCAGGGCCTTCCTTCTCTCTATGCTCCTCCCAGCAGGCATTCCTCCTCTGGTCATTGCTGCAGATGCAAGACCTGACTGCTTCTCGTCCGCAAGGGATTCCCACACAGCAGGGCTGATGTTGCCAGCCTTCAAGTCACACTGGCAGGCATCTTGGTAACCCAGAGTTGGTGGCCCAGGGGCCTGGTGCTCCCCGTAGGGCACCAGAATTAGCAAAAGCGATTTGGTGTTAGCCAGCGTGAAGCGATGTCCCCTTGGGGCAAAAGGAAACGAGAGTTCTCGCTTCACAAACGCACTGAGAGGTCTGAACTGGCAGGGACTGACCAGAAACCGATTCTGGAGAAGAGCAAAATGAAAAATCAACCCATTTGCAGCAGCTGTGATTTCATGCTAGGGATCATTAGGAAAGGGCTTGGAAACAAAACTGCCCATATCGTGATGCCGCCATGCAGATCTATGGTGCATCTGGGATGCGCTGGGCTCAGAGCTCTGGCTGCCTCACCTCAGAGAGCAGGGAAGGGTTCAGAAAAGGGACACCCAAAGGATCCAGGAGATAGAGGGACCCCTGATTTGGGGGAGCCTTGGGAGGCTTTTCTTGAAAGGAAAGCTGTTCCACAGTGGGACAGAGAAGGCGGTGGACTCTCTCCACTGTCAGCCAAAATACCAGCATTGCAGGGGTTGGGCTAGATGACCGTCGAGGTCCCTTCCCACTCTCCTACTGTGGTTCTCGGAGCCGCTCAGAAAAACAATACCCCCCCCCAAGAGAAGCCAAGAGTCCCAGGAATGGGATGGCCTCTCCTCCTCCAGAGGCTGTTAAAGAGAAGCTGGACGGCCATCTGTCAGGGATTCTTGAGCTGTGCTACCTGCTTGGCAGGGGGTAGACTAGAGGACCCTTAGAGGGCCCTTTTACATTTCCATGGTTCTTTGACCCCAGAAGGTGGTGCTTTTTAAAAAAGAGAGGTTGGCTGGCCATCTGTCAGGGATGTCCTTAGCTGTGATTTCTGCATGCTAGGGATCATTAGGAAATGAAAATAAAACTGCCGATAGAATGCCATTGTGCAGATCTATGGAGCGGCCGCATCTGGAATACCGAGTGCCGTTCTGGCCGCCTCACCTCAAAGCGCTGGGAAGGTTCAGCAAAGGGCCGCTGACAGGATCCGGGGGGGGGGGGTTCCCCTGGGAGGGAAGCTTGCAGCGCTTGGAGCCTTTTAATTCAGAACAAAAGATTTATTTGCAGCGGGGTGGGGCAGGATAGAGGTTGATAAAGGATTGTCTGCCCTGGGAGCAAGGTCAGCTCAGTCCCGCTGGAGGACAGCACCCCGGGGAGAGCAGGGGCCACTCCTTGACCAGCCAAGGCCCTGCCTGTCCAGCTGGGGGGGGGTCAGTGCTTGGGGCCAGGCCAGGGCTCTGTCGGCCGCTGGCTCCGTCACGTCAGGCGAGCGGCATCTCATTAGGCAGGCCTGGCCCCGGAGTGAGGCAGGAGAGCGCCCAGACCTAATTGAATGTAACTAATTATTCACTCGGCAAATGTTCTGTTTAAATGGGATTGTGAGGGACAGAATTACTCATTCCGAGAAAGGGGGAAGGCAGGCAGAAAACAAATAGAGGGGGGATTGCGGCACGGAGGCTCCTCTGCTCCCCGGAATACCAATTACTGGATAAAGTGATTGGATAAATCTTTGCGGAGGGAGAGAACCGGACCAGTCACTTACTTCTGTCCGGCTGTTATTAGGAAGCGATGAAAAATTACGGCTCATCCCCAGCTTTGCCGCTGCTGCTCCTCCACCTTTTCCTCACCTCCCCAGCCGACTCTGGTGGATGCTGCCAAAGGGGGTCAGCGGGGGGCAGGGGACTGAGAAGCAGGTGGAGATGGGACGGGGGGGGGGCAGAAGGAGCAGCTCCTGGCAGGGGTTTCACCCTCTCTGCCTTGGGGGGTCTCTACCTTCCCAGCCCTCCTAGGGAGAGGTGGAGCTTAGACCAAGGCAGACCACTGGTCCATTGAGCTCAATATTGCTTGCACTGACTGGCAACAAAAGCTCTGCGGGGGTTTGAGGCCGTGGTCTCTCTTCCCTAAGTGCACCTCTGATCAAGTTGCCTGTCAATAACTGATAAGGGCCCTTCCTGAGGCATAAAGGGGTCTCTGACCATTAGGCCCAGTCGTTGCCGACTCTGGGGTTGCGGCGCTCATCTCGCTTTCCTGGCCGAGGGAGCCGGCGTACAGCTTGTGGGTCATGTGGCCAGCAGGACCAAGCCCCTTCTGGCGAACCAGAGCAGTGCACGGAAATGCCGTTTACCTTCCCGTCAGAGTGGTACCTATTTATCTACTTGCACTTTGACGTGCTTTTGAACTGCTAGGTTGGCAGGAGCTGGGACCGAGCAACGGGAGCTCAGTCACGGGGATTTGAACCGCCAACCTTCTGATCGGCAAGTCCTAGGCTCTGTGGTTTAACCCACAGCGCCACCCACATCAGAATCCATTCTCAAGGACCAGGTCAGCTTGGCCATTCAACAGATACTTGGCAACCTCTCAGGGGTTTCCTGCTGCCTCTGTGCGACTTGAGACTCTGAGCTTCAAGCACCAATGAATGTTTACCTTGTGCACATAAGGATTTTATTTGTGGCACCTTAGAATTCTTCTAAGAAGTGGAAGCCGCAGGAGGGGATCTCCCCTGGTCCCTCCCTTCACCACCTTCTGGGACTGAACCCAAGTCAGGACGCCTCCTGCCACGGAGCCATCCTTTCTCGCCAGGGTGTGCAAAGAGAATATTTTTTTTCTGGGGTGGGGGCGGTTAAGCACAGTCTCCAAAGAGATGGGAGCCCCCCACCCCACTTCCCTGCCCGATAATCCCCCCATGGAGAGCTGTTCACATCGCCTTCCCTCCCATTAACCGCACAAAGCAATTACTCACAATGCAACTCTGAATGTAATTACGGTAAACAAGAAAAGAAGCTGAGCTGCCTGGAGGGGGAAAGGGGGCGGGGGGGGGCAGAGCAATTATCCAGCACAATGAAAATCAGCCTCTTGGCCTCTTCCTGGGTCCTCCAGGACAGGGATGCTTGGGAGGGGGGTGGGGACTCGGCCCCCCCCCCGCACCTGTTCCGGAATACCTTTTATGGTTGTTGTTGTTTTAAAAAAAGTAGATCTTTTGCCACTTAAAACTTTGTATTCCCCTTGCCCAAGTCTGGCAAAAACAACCCACCCCCCATCCCAGGCCCTTTCTGCAGCCAAAGTCAGCCCTGCCCCGCCATCCACACACACACACACACACACACACTTCGTGCAGAAACACAAACACACCTTCATTCATGATGGCTCCAGATCCCAGGAGGAAGAGGAAACAGAAGCCATTAAAAGATAGATATAGATGGATAGATATAGATAGATAGGTGATTGATAGATAGATAGATATAAATATAGATAGATGATAGATAGATAGATGATTGATAGATAGATAGATATAGATAGATATAAATATAGATAGATGATAGATAGATAGATGATAGAAGATAGATAGATAGATAGATAGATAGATAGATAGATAGATAGATAGAGATAGATGATAGATAGATAGATAGATAGATAGATAGATAGATAGATAGATAGATAGATATAGATAGATAGATAGATAGATAGATAGATAGATAGAGATAGATAAACAATAGATAGATATAGAGATAGATAGATAGATGATAGATAGATAGATATAGATAGATACAGATAGATAAATGACAGATAGACACAGATAGATGATAGATAGATAGATAGATAGATAGATAGATAGATAGATAGATAGATAGATGATAGATGATGATAGATAGATAGATAGATAGATAGATAGATAGATGATAGATAGATAGATAGATAGATAGATAGATAGATAGATGATAGATGATAGATAGATAGATATAGATGATGATGATAGAGATAGATAGATAGATAGATAGATAGATGATAGATAGATAGATAGATAGATAGATAGATAGATAGATAGATAGATAGAGAGATACAGAATGGAAAAGCATGACCAACAGGAACTGGAACTGGAATTAATCGGGATGTGAATTAATGATTATACAATAACCACAGATCATTGTCTCAATATACGACCACAGCAAAAATACTCTAGGGAATAAAGGTCAAAAGGATTTATTGTTTCTCAGTATTGTTGGGCGGGAGGAAGACTATTGTTGACTTTTATAGTAATTGGAGAACCTCTTTTTGACTTTTTGTGCGGAAGGAAAAATAAATGAATTTCAGATGCCCAGACTAGAAGACTGGGAAAAGATGGAGACCATCCTGGAGTGAACATTTCAAATACTTTGAATAACTCTTCTATATACAACTGACAGATGGAGAATAGAAGCCCTTTTTATTTATTTATTTTTATTCATCTGCCTTCCTTTCTTTTTTTATTCCCTTCCTATTTTTCTGTTACTTTTTCTTCTTATTTGCTTTGCTTTTAATTCTGTTTCATTTTCTTTTTTGTTGTCCTCTACTCTGGGTTAAGGAGGGGATTGCCGGCAGGTGGGGCGATGGATGGAGGGCTGGAGAAGGAGCTGGTGAGGGAGGAAGGGAAGGGAGAATCTAAGAAGGATGTAGAAGCTGGAAGGTGTGCAGAGGAGGCCAAGCAAGATGATCAAGGGTCTGGAACCAAGCCTGATGAGGAACAGTTGAAGGATTGGGATATGTTTAGCTGAGAGGAGACTGAGAGGAGATATGAGAGCCATCTTCAAATATCTTAAGGGCTGTCACATGGAAGATGGAGTATGCTTGTTTTCTCCTGCTCTGGAGGGCAGGACTCGAACCCATGGCTTCAAGTTACAAGAAACATCAGGAAGAACTTTTTGACAGTAAGAGCTGTTTGGCAGTGGAATGGTCTCCCTCGGGAGGTGATGACCTCTCCTTCGTTGGAGGCTTTTAAGCAGAGGTTGGATGCTCATCTGTCATGGATGCTTTAGCTGAGATTCCTGCATTGCAGGGGCCTGGACTAGATGACCTTTGGGTTCCTTCCAACTATGATTCTAACAGTGTGGAAACCAAGCTTTGTGAGGAACAGTTGAAGGAGTTGGGATAATTAAACTCCTCCACTGTGCAAGGAGGTGAGGGAGGGAGCCCAGAACAAAAGCGTGTGACCATTTTTAAAACCCTCAGATAGTGCCTGCCCCTGTTGCAGAAAGACCACACCAAAAAACCCGCCACATGTACATCCCAAATCAGATTATGCTCAGAGTTCATGTTTCTCCAGTGTATTTACAAGTCTGTCAATCAAGACGCCTGACAATACTTGATAGTGGCTCTTGCTGGCCTGTCTGAGGCCTCTTTTTGAAATGGTGAATACCTTGACTCCAGAATCCATTGTCAAAGACCTGTCTTCACTCATAGAGAATAAGCCCTTTTGAGAGGACTGCTGGGCAATTTTGACAGACACTTGCCAGACCAGTTTTGCAGAGGGATGCTCCATCCAGGTCTCCCTGCTGCTGCATGACTTGAGGGGGTCTGGAGGTTGAGGGGGGGCTCCAGAGGGTGCTGCATTGTTCTCTGTTCTACTTCAGACATGTGCTTTATGCACTAATGTGCAATTACCTTGCGCACCTAATGAATGTGGAATTTTTAATGGCGCCTCAGAATTCTTACAATGCTTGAAACCTCTTCTTTGCTGGAGGTTTTTAAGCTGAGGTCAGATGTTTTCTTTAACTGCAGTGCCTGCACTTCTGAGGGGCTGGACTAGATGGCCCTTGGGGGTCCCTTGCAATTCTGCGATTCTCCGGGTTGCAGGATTCATTGGCTCCCCATGGGCTGAGCTGGCACACTTGGAGCAGGATGTTTCAGAAGAGGAGCGGCCCACCATTCCCGCGAGGGGAAAGCCCAGCGGGTCGGGCAGGGTGCCGGCAGCCAGGGAAGCGGCCGCGGTGAGCCTGCCTGCCTGCCAAGCGGGGAAGGAGGGGCTTTCTCTGCAGGCGCCTGGACGCTGCAGCCTCGCCTGGCACCACCAGCAGCAGCAGCCGCCTTCGCAGCTTCGCGCCGGGACAAAAGCTCCATTGTTGGCCGGGCTGCCGCGAGTCCCCGTCTGCTGCTCACGGCGGAGGCGATAGCATCGCCGGCATCATAAGTTATAGCATGTGCTGCAGGCGCCGCGGCTCATTCTTTGCTTATTGGCTTTCTTCTGTTTATCTGTAAATAATTGCCGGGACACAAAAGACTTTTAGGGCCGCTGAAGAGTTACTAACTGAATTGCCACCTTATCTGCCTGGAGGAAGGCGGAGGTGGGGGAGAAATATTTACTGCTGGGGATATTTGTCATCAGCAAATTACAGCCGCCTCTAATCCGGGCCTCGAGGAGGGAGCGAGGCAGGCAGGCAGGCAGGCAGGCAGGCAGGCAGGCAAGGGGATCAAGATGGCAAAGCGGCTCGGACGCCGGGATTCCCAGCTGCACACAAGGCTCGCCCTGCGCACAGACGCGCGCACACACAGGCACGCAGACTCACGGAAATGGATGATGATGATGATGATGATGATGATTATTATTATTATTCCATACTGCCCTTCATCCAAGGATCACAGGGTGGTTTACAATATAGAAACGCAAAAAAATAATAAAAAAATTGCATAGCATAGTCACAAGCAAAAAACAACACACACACACACACACACACACACACACACACCCTTAAAAGGCCATAGATTGTTTCCTTAGCCAAAGACCTGGTTCTAGAGGAACGTTTTCGCCTGGCACCTAAAGAGATGCAAGGAAGGCGGCAGGTGAGCCTCCCTGGGCCTCAGAGCATCATCATCTGACCACGGGGTGCAGGGGGGTTCGCTGGGGGAGAGGCAGTGCTGCAGGTATTGCACACCTAGGAGAGTTAAGGCTTCAAAGTCAAAAGCGATTGTGGAACTGAAGGACACCCCCAGGGTCATCTTGCCTATCCCTCTGAGAAGCAAGAACCACAGCTAATGAATTGTAAGGTTGGAAGGGACCCCGGTAGTCATCTAGTCCAACCCTGGCAGTGCAGGATCCTGGCTTCCCAGTGACTCCTCCTGGCAGCTGTCCTGGGTGCTGCTCACCTCCAGGCCCACTGGAGGAGAGCCTTTCAGAGGACCAGAGGCGGGGAAGACAGTGGTGTGGCTGGGAATGACATGGTTCTGGCCAGGGGCAGAGGGGCAGCTGCTGCTGCTTCCCATTGCTTGGTGGGGAAAAAGTCCCGGGTTCAGGGGTGGCAGCAAATCCTGGGTGCATTTTTCTGCTGCTCCCAGAAGACTTTTCCCGGAGGGCGACTTGAGAGCCAGCATTGCATCGTGGTTAGAATGTCGCTATCGGCTCCCCGGGAGAGACCAGGCTTCCAATCCCCTCTCAGTCCTGAAGCTCCCCGGGTGGCCTCGGGAGCCCAGCCTACCTGGCAGGGCTGTTGTGAGGAGACCACGAGGAGCACCACGCAGGCCCCCTTGAGCGCTCGGAGGAAAGGCGGGGTGCAAGTGGCTGGGCGGAGATGGAACAAAGGAAGGAGCCTTTTGCGCTGGTGGCCACTGGAGGGCACCCATGCGCCAGGGAGGAGGCCGTGGCCTGGCACCGGCTCTGGCTCAGCCCCTGGTCAGAGAGAAGCAGCCCGTGAGAGGGAGGGAGGGGCTGGGCAGGGTCCCTGCCTCAGCCAGGGGAAGGTCTGCTTCTCAGGGCCTCCTTCCCAAAGGCAGGTGTTGCCAGGAGGAGAGAGGGTCTTGTGCTCAGGTCCTGCTCCCACAAGCCCCTCCTCTCTGGCCAGGCCAGGCTCCCTGCTCCCTCTGCCCAGTCCCTCTTTCCCTCTTTTGCAGGAGCTCCATTAAATGCTCATCCTTTCCAATTCCAGCCGTAATTTCCCAGGTGGTGCTGTATCAAATGCTTTGCCGGAATCCAAACAGGCAGAGAGAGATCCCTCGACCGGGAGCGATCTTTCCTCCACGGCTAAAGGGCCTCGCTTTAGAGCTGCCATCATGCAGACGGTCAGCGACAGACCCCCCCACCCCCCAACCCCCGGGGGCGGCTGGTGCTTTGCTCTGCTGGCCAGGCTCCCCATCTCCCTAATTATACCTCCCTATAACGTTTTCCACAGGGTCCCATTGACTGTAAATTGTGAAAGGAGCAGGGCTGCACTTGCCTTGGCAGGACACGAGGCAGCCTCTTGCAGGCACCTGAGAGATGGAAGGAAGGAAGGAAGGAAGGAAGGAAGGGCGGGCCTTTCCAGAGGGAGCCCAGGGCCATTGCTCAGGGACAGGGGAGTTGTCATGAAAGAGCAGAGGCGGAGGATTCAGGAAGCAGCCCTGCTTCCCTCCTGCCTACCTGGGGGGTCCACAGTCCTGGCACCCTCAGGGCCACCCAGGCTGCCTGCAGCACCAGCAGGATTGCTGCTAAGCCCCCTGCTGAGGAGCTTCCTGTGACTCTGAATCTCAGGCTGCTGAGGGGGCTCTAATAAACTCCATGGAGAGGCCCCATTTTCTTGTGGTCTCTGCAAAATGTTGGCCTTCGTGGACAATTCTCGCTGCTTGCCTTCGTCTTTCCTTTTTTGCTTTTAAGAAAAAATCTGGGCCGGACCCAGCTCCCCTCCCCTACTCCAGGCCTATGATTCTGTGGGGCTTCTTTGCTGGCCTGCCCCCCCCCCCCGCTCGCTTAAGACTCCCCCCCATCTTTTGCTATTAGCCCGATTAAGACGGTTCTTCATCCAGTTATGCCTGGAACCTTTTCTGCAAGTGCAGAAGGCAGCTAATCTGGGCGCCTGGTAGATTTAAAAGCAATTTCCTTCCTCTCCTGCATTTGGACTCTTCAAATGCCTCCGTCTAAATCTGCTTTGGGGGTGGGGGCAACTTCCCAAGCGTCCCAAAATGTCGCTCAAGGAATAAATAAATGAGACCTGGCTGCCGACTGGCAGTTTCCACGGGGTTCCGTCTGTCGTGCCAATCAAATCAAGCAGAAACATTTTCTGGTGACATAATCCCAGGCTGCTGCTCCTGACCATCTTCCCAGGCGTCTGTGAATCGGCATCGGAATCGTTTTGGGAGTCAGACGGATGTGCTCCAGTCCCAGCAAAGCATCATGATAGCGAACCAGATGTGCCACGGAGAGACAGCTTGGGGTGTTTTCATTCCGCGGGCTCTCGATGGCCCCCAGGCACAATGGCTATGCCCTATCTCTACAGGGGGAGGCAGAAACGCAACTGGGTACCAACTGCTGGAAACCACAGGAGGGCAGAGGGCTCTTGCTCGGATCCTGCTCACAGGTAGCCCTTTGGGCATCTGTTGGCTGCTGTGAGGAAGGAAGGCTGGGCTACCAGGGCCATCGGGCTGATCCAGGAAGCTCTCCTTAGGTTTATGCAGAAGAATTATAGGATTGCAGAGTTCGAAGGGATCCCAAAGGGGGTCTAGTCCAAGGCAGGAATCTTAGCTAAGCATCCACGACAGATGGCCACCCAAGCTCCAAGGAAGGAGAGTCCACAATCTCTTGAGGTTGTCCATTCTGCTGTTGAAAGGCTTTTACCACCTGAAAGCTCTTCCTGATGTTTGGTCAGAATCTCCTTCCTTGTCACTTAAATCCATCGGTTCAGGTCTTACCCTCCAGAGCAGGAGAAAGCAAGCTTGCTCCGTCTTCCCTCTGACAGCCCTCCAGGTGGCATAGCCTCCAACATTTCTCGGATGAAAATAGAGACATCCTAAGGAAAAGTGGGAAACCGAGACGGCTTCTGTAACTCCAGGACTGTCCGTGGAAAACAGGGACACTTGGAGGGTCCTATCATCTCTCAGCTCCCTCTTTTCCAGGCTAAACATACCTGGATCCTTCAACCATTCCTCACAGAGTTTGGTTTCCTTGACCACCTTGGTCACCCTCCTCTGAACACCTTCCAGCTTGCAATGGCTGAAGTATCCCCCACCCAGGCCATGGGCCTTTCCCCAGCAAATGTCTGCTCTGGTACTCTTTTGGGGGACAGTGGGATCCCCCCAGTCTCCCTGGGAGAAGTGGAGCAGCCTGATGGGCCCTTGTGATCCTGTCACGATCCGGCTGCCCCCTCCCTCCCTCAGCCCATCTGCTCCCGGCGCTGAGAATATCTGCTCTTCCATTTCCCATTCTGTCCGTCTCCCTCCCTGCACCCCCCCACCCCTTTTGCTCCCTTTCTTCTCTCCCTTGCACAAATTATTCTGGCATCCTCCTCCTCCTCGGCCTTGGGCAGCCCCTTGCCAGCCTGGCTGACGCACGACGGGCAGGCGGTGTGTGTTTGCACTAATCAGCACTTCTGCCATATCGACACGCGGATGAAATTATGGGAACGGGAGGGGTCAGGGGTCAGCAGTGCCGGCAGGGCCTGCACTTGTCAGTAAATAGCATATGCTAATGAGGAGAGCTGCGGGGGAGGAGGGGCTGGGCAATGGAGCTGTCAATCACAGGCTGGGTGGCAGCTGGGAGAGGGAAAAGAAATAAACTCCTTTTTTTAGGGGGGATGAGTATGGGATGGAGGGGGGGGAGCTGGTGCAAATTCTCTCTTCCTGCTCCCACCCCATCAACCTGTCCCTAAACACCTCATGCCTTAAGCACTGGCTCTCCCCACCCAGAGACCAAGGAAGTTCGCATTTCTCTTTGATCCCATTCAGGAGAAGACATCTCCTCCCTGCCTGCTCTTCCCTTATTGCGCTCGATCTCTTTTACGTAAAGGTAAAGGGACCCCTGACCGTTAGGTCCAGTCGCGGGCGACTCTGAGGTTGCGGCGCTCATCTCGCTTTACTGACCAAGGGAGCCGGCGTCCAGCTTCTGGGTCATGTGGCCAGCATGACTAAGCCGCTTCTGGCGAACCAGAGCAGCGCACGGAAACGCCATTTACCTTGCCTCCGGAGTGGTACCTATTTATCTACTTGCACTTTGACGTGCTTTCGAACTGCTAGGTTGGCAGGAGCAGGGACCGAGCAACGGGAGCTCACCCCGCTGCGGGGATTCGAACCACCGACCTTCTGATTGGCAAGTCCTAGGCTCTGTGGTTTAACCCACAGCGCCACCCACGTCCCTCCTATCTCTTTTATGCCTCCCCCTTTCCCCCAAAGGAGTGCAGGATGGCAAACAAGAAGAGATGGAGCGAATAGAACACCGTCAAAACATGGCAAAAACAATTCCACCAGCATTGAGGGTCTGGGAAAGATTCCAGCTTCAAAAGTTGGTTGGAAGAAGGTCTTCAGTGGACCCCCAAAAAGACAAAAGATAAGGTTCCTGCCTAATATTCAAGGGGAGGGGAGTTCCAAAGGGCAGGAGGGGCAACCCCACGAAAGACCCCTGGAAAGGCCGCCTGGAAGCTGTTATCTGCAAGCCTCTTCTAGGACAGAGTTGTCTGGGGTATCAAGAAGTTTTACCCCTTTGTCATGACCGGCACAAACATGGAGAATCAAAATTGTAGTTGGAGGGGACCCCGAGGGTCATCTAGCCCAACCCCCTGCAATGCAGGAATCTCAACTAAAGCATCCCTCCCCTATTATATCCCTGTGCTGTTAGTGAAATAATCATTTTTTTTCCCTCAATGAGGACAAGCTTGGAAAGGAAAATTCCAGGCTTCCATTCCATGCAACCCCAGGCAGCAAAGAGAGCAGACAGAAATACTTTCAGGAGACTGGAAGTGAGGCCGATTGCCTTGGAGCAATCCTTCAACTGTGGAACTCCCTCCTGCAGGAGACAGAATGGCCAGCACCCAAGATAGAAGAGGACTGGACATATTCATGGAGGAGGGGGCTATCGATGGCTCCTAGCCAGTCGGAGGCAGCCAGGCTTCTGAATACCAGATGCTGGAAAAGCCCAGGAGAGGAGGGGTCTCTGGTGCTCGAATCCTGCTTGCTGGTTTCCCAGAAGGGCATCTGGCTGAGAACAGAAGGCTGGACTGGATGGGCCCCTGGCCTGATCCAGGTTCTTCTGCAATTGTGATGGAACCTCCAGCTCCAGAGGCAGTCTGGGAAGATTCCCAGGTTCTGAGGGGTATTTGGCCCCTGCGGTGGGAACAGATGCTGGACTGGCTGGGCCCTGGCCTCATCCAGCAGGCCCTTCTTGCGACCGTCTGGGCTTGGCACAGAGAACCCCCCCTCCTGCTCCTGGGCCCCTCAGTGACCCCCCCCCAGCTCAGGCTCCCACTCTGGATTCTGTGTGCGCTGCAGGGAAAATGCCTCCTTCCTTCCTTGCGCATGTGCCTGGCACCGAGAAGGAGAAGCAGCGCCAGTTTCCATCACCTGCGTGGCTCGAAAGGGCACTGCCTGTCAGTCAGGTGCCAAAGAGCCCCTGGTGGCCAGAGGCTTGCGAGCGGAGAGGCAGCAGATAGCTCAGAGCACCGTTTGCGCCAGTATCACGTCCTCCACAAGACGGGGGAGGTCTGCCCCCCCCTGTGCCCCCTCTCCACCTGGCAGACTCCAGAGGCTGGCTGCGGGTGCTGAGTGTGGCCTCCGAGTTGTGTGGTTGGGGCTTGTGTGTGTGTTGGGTCCTTCAGCAGCTGGCTGAGCTGGCCTTGCTCTTCCGGGGATAAACGCAGAGGCGTGCCTGGCCTCCTTCTCCTCCGAGTTCAGAGGGTCTCGCTGGAGCCCCATGCCCTCCCTGCCCGCGTTTGAAGAAGCCGGCGAGGTCCAGCGAGGTCAGGCCCCTCCCAGGCGAAGGCAAGGGATCAAAAAAGCCCCGGAAAAGGACGCAGCCTCAGTCACTTCCCCCATGCGGAGGCAGAGAAACCAAGACTTCTTGAAGGGCAGCAATGTAGGTCAAATCCAGACATTGGCAGGTAGACCGTGGGCAAGGAGACTTGCCACTCCTCACCCCCCCCCCATGCCAACCTTCCAGCGAGGAGCTGCCAGTCCCTGCTGCTCTCTTTGCCCCCCTCTGAAGGCCTGGTGGGGCAGGAGGGTCAGAGAATCGTAGAATTGGAAGGGTCCCTAAAGGGCATCTAGTCCAACCCCCTGCCGTGCAGGAATCCCCACGCAAAAAAAAAAAAAGTTCAAGAAGGCCCCATATGGAGCTCAGGATGATGATGGACAGAGGCAAACAGCCCTGGGCGGGGTGGGGGGCTGAGAGGGACCCAGCTTATGCACAGGGCGGGGGGGGGGGAGGTGGCCTCAGGACTGAGGGCCTGACTTTTCTGGAGGCTTTTGTTGGAAAGGCTTAGAGCATGGGTTGGCAACCTAAGGCTTGGGGGCCGGATCTGGCCCAATCACCTTCTAATCCGGCCCACAGACAGTCCAGGAATCAGTGTGTTTTTACATATGAGTAGAAGGTGTGCTTTTATTTAAAACGCATCTCTGGGTTATTTGTGGGGCACGGGAATTTGTTAATATATTTTTTTCCTCCAAAATATAGTCCGGCCCCCCACAAGGCCTGAGGGACAGTGGACTGGCCCCCTGCTGAAAAGGTTTGCTGACCCCTGGCTTAGAGGGAGGTGAGCTTGCTAGTGCCCCATGTCTCTGCCTGGGGCTGACCCCTATCTCCACTTCAGACGCACTATTCAAAGGAAGCAGCCAAGCACAAGAAAAAGGGGGGCAGAATCATGGCCAAGGGCAGCACCCCAAATATCCGGCTGCTTATTTCCATCTCCTTCAAACCTTCAGGAGTTTCCCTTGGTCCTCAGGCTCCTTGGAAGGTTCCCTTCTTTCCCTCTGGACCCTGGTAGTGCCCCCCCCAATGAGTCTGGGGCCAAACGCAGCTGCCATTCTGGAGGGGGGGGCTCCTGTTGCTGAGAGGGGAGGTGAAGAAGAGAGATTGCCAGGGAGAGCGAGGCGGAGAAGGGAGGAAATTCTCTTGCTCAACTTCAGGGCGGCAAGAGCCCTGCAGTCATGGAGGGGGGAGTCTGGCCAGGAGATTTACAGCCCGTCTCTCATTGTTTAAAGACTCTCGCCCAGGCCTGGTGCTGCGAACTTCACACAGGGAACGTGGCAGCAGTGGCGGCGGCGGCAGCGTAGATGCGGCAAATTTATGACGCCGGCTCTGAATCCCCAGTCCCATCGTGGGCCAATCCGTCTTCTTGGCGCTGAGGATGGAATTAAATTATTGCAAAATGAATCTGTAAAAATGATGGAAAGAGTGTCGGGCGGTGGCAAGGGAGGGGGCCCTGACAGATGGACTGGTGGCCTAATCAAGTCCTGGGCTGCCCACCCGAGTGCCCCCCATGCCCACCCTCAGGTAGGGCCACGTGCGCCAGGGAGGGAGCAACACCCTGGCGAGGAAGGGGGTGCAGATCCCTATTGGAGGGACACCTCCCCACACAGACAGAGCTGCTGGCCCAGAGGGTCAGGTAACAGACTTCAGGTGATGGGCAGGCGCCACTCATCGGATCAAGAGGCCTGGGAGAGAAAAGTGGCCAGAGGCTGTGTGCCCCCCACCCACCCCAAGCAAGCTCCCTGCCCCAGAGATCACCAGGCATTGCCCCCAATATCTGTGCTGGGAGCAATGATGCAATAAAGGAGGACAGAGTGCCTCTGAACATATGCAGAGTGCCAGCATGGCTTTACAGAAGACAAGCCCTGCTGGATGGGACCCAAGGGCCAACTAGCCCAGAATCCTGTTCTCGCAGGCACCAGTCAGGTGCCCCTTATGGGATAATTTACAAACCTCAAAATTTTGGATCCCCTCCAAGCCTGCACTAAAGTTATGAAATTGTTTTGCAGCACCTCACAAACCAAGTAATTGGGGGTCCGTAGATAACACCCAAACCAGCAAGCAGGATTCGAACACAGGAGCGAGTCCCCGTCCCCTCCTGGGCCTGGGCGGTGGGTGCTCTCTGGCACCTCTGCGCTCCTTGCAGAGCTGTGGGAGGCCTGATCCCGCACCCAGGGAGACCCTTTCTCTGGCTGGATCACAGCCGCCTTGGCCAGAGGCCTTGCCTGGTGGCCAGCGGGGCGCCCAGGGGACCTTCATGGTGGGAGGCCAAGCTCAGTATTGATCGGGGCTGTTAAGCTGATTACTGCTGGGCGGTCCCTGCTAAGTACTGAGAGATGCTGTCAATAGAGATGCTAATCACAGGAGCCCCAGGCCGGAGGGCGGAGGGGAGCAGGGAATGGGCCAGCCTTGCCCAACTGGCGCCCTCCAGCTCCCACCAGTCCCCTGCGGCTGGGAGGGATGTGGAGGCTGCTTCAGACCCAGGAGGGGTTGAGGGGAGGAAGAGGCCCAGGCCCAAATTGGCTCCAGCTCAGAGCAGCAGTGCCAAAGCTGGGGAAGGTCAGGCTGTTTGTGACCTCCTGGCAACCTGCCGCTGCGTTTTTCTGGAAGGGGGGTCTCCTGCTTTTCTTCCCTCTGTGGCGGGCAGAGATTCAACAGGTGCAGCCTTTCCTCACATGAACCTTAGGAGTATTGCTCTAAGGTTTATTTAAAATGTTTGTTAACAAGTCTTTGTCAGAAGATTCCAGGCACGGCACAAAAGCACAAATGAAAACTAATTCCACCCACATCTTCCAAATATACAATCTGAATCAACAATTTGAGGGTGACTTCTTTTTGAGGAGTGAGGGGTTGGGGTCTCTCTTATAAACCTCTAGGGCTGGGTTTACAAGAGGTGCCCAGAGCATGTGGCTCCATGCGCCATTTCATGCACAGTGTGTCCATGTCTCTAGAGAGACCTCTTGTTCCAGGAGAAAGAACCTTGGGATGGAGTGGGACTTGGAGTGTGTTTGTCACATGCACTTTATTTACAACAGTTTGAGCAGAGCCCAGAGTCCTAGACGTGTGGCGTTAGAAGGGACCCCCAGCAGGAAACACAGGCGAGGAATCTCCTCCTGAGAGCCATCGCCTGACCTCTGATGAAAAACCTGCAGTGGGAGCTGAGTCTTCAAATCCACAGCTGCCAAACTCTCTCTCCCAGCCTCTTTCCCTGAAACCGCAGCCCTGTGGGCGAATTGACCATTAGGTGAACCCACCCCCAGCCATTAAGAAAAATATTCAAACTCTTTTGTCAAAAGCCAGGCTCTGATCCGGAAACATTTCCTTGCAAAACCCTCCGGGGAAGGAGACCTGCTCATGCTAATCAGACAAACACAAACCCACATTGGATTTGCCGGATAATGTGGAGTTTGGGGAGGCAGAGGGGCTTCCTCAGGAACTGCCTCTGGGGACCTTTGGCACAGCAGCAGGATCCGGGCTGCTTGGCTTGCTCTGGCTGAGCCCTCAGATTCTGCAATGTGCCTGCCTGGGGTGTGGAGGGTGTTTGGGGAAAGGTGGTACCTGTGGTGGGGGACACATGCTGCTCCTTCCGGGGTCATTTGTCCGTATTTGGTCCCCACCTGCACTCAGCTCTCACCTGTGGCTCCTAGAAGGTGTCAGCAGGTGACAGCAGCCACACCCCAGGAATGGCCTCCACTGGCTGGCTAAACCAGGTGAGGGGAGCCCATGGGAGTCAAGAGCTTCCCCTGCAGGAGAAGACAGGCTCTGGTGGATGGACCAGGTGAGACCAAGGGTGGGTCCAATGGTCAAGAGGGCAGTTTCTAGAAAGGGAAGGGAGGGGCAGATGGGGCTCATTGACCGGAGAAGGCTGCCCATCTGGGAGAAGGAAAACCCTGATCCCAAGGCTTGGATTGTATTGGCTGAGCTGACACATCCAACTCTGCAGTCCTGCGATTCTGCGTTTAGTGGCTGGAAGGAGGGGAGGGCAGGGGGCCATGGCGCATTTGTGGAGTCAGCACTCTTGGGCAAGCTGTGCGCACTCTGCCCTGCCTGGGGAAGGATGGCAGCTGGCAGAGCACGGCTGCGGCTGGCGCGTGGCCTGCAGTGGGAGGTAGGGAGGGAGGGAGGGAGGGGGCCTCGTCCTTCACCCCAAGGAAGGCACCTGAGGAAGAATCCCTGCAAGGAAGCAGAATGCGGCCTCAAAGAGGCCACTCCGCTTTGCCAAGCACTGATGGCCACAGATGGCAGGGTGCCACAGACACCGCCACACCTGAGCGTCACGAGAGAGCTGCTCCCCAGAGGCAGCACCATGAACCCCGATCTCAGCAGCCATGAAGCAGCACCCTGAGCCTCAAAGCAGAAGGTCGGGGGGGAGTGGGGGGTCACTTCTTCCTCCCACCTTGGAGCAGCTGCCAATGGAGCGGGAGGCAGGTCAAGAGGTGGCCAGTGCCAAAGTTGTCTCCCGTGGCTCCTTCTGCAGGGTTGGAAGCAAGGCTGGCCCCCAAGAGGAGGGTGGGGAGGAGGGCACAGAGACAGGCATGTGGGGGGTTTCCAGTCAAAATCACAAATGCATGATTGGCAGACAGGCTCCTGAGGGGCTGACCCTCATGGGGTTTCTGGATCAAGATAGGAGGTTACTTCCTCAATGCTTTGGTGGGAATTTTTGAACAAAGGAGATAATCTTATGTACTTTCTTCCGGTCTGTGCTCTTGTTCTCTTCTTTCAAGGCAGCAATGTAAGCAGACTCTGTTATGGAAACTCACTTTGTAATTTCCCAATAAGAACATTTTTTCACCTGCATACTACTTTCATGTATTTGTTGCCTGCATCAAAATGTAAGTAAACCTTTTGTTCACCTTACTAAATGTGTGGTTCCTTCTTGGCAATGGGGTCAAAGAGGGGAAAGCTCAGCAGACCACCAATAAACAGGGATAAAAAGCTGTAATTACCTAATTCCTAGCTTCCAGTAAGCCGCAAAAGCACGTAAGTCTTTTTACTCTGCGAAAAGGGCTTCATAGCCTGCTTACTGTCATATTTATCCCACACATGTGGGGCAGGAGATTTGAATTTTAATTGACAGATGTAATCGTCAATCCACCTCCATCACCAAGGATATTGGCAAGCAAGGGACAGCAGAGCAGTCAAGCTGCTCCCCAACAGGGCCCTGGAGGCAGCCATGCTTCTGAATCCCAGCTGCAGGAAACCACAGATTGTTGCTCTTGTGTTTGGGTCCTGCTTGTGGGTTTCCCATCAGGACACCTGCTTGGCCCCTGTGAGAACAGGATGCTGGACTTGATGGGCCCCATTGGCCGGATCCAGCAGGCTCTCCTGGTGTTCTTATGCTCCTATTTGCTGGCTTCCCAGTGGGACATCTGATTGGCCAAAGTCAGAACAGGATGCTGGGCTCTGGTGGACCATTTTGGGCTGATGCTCCAGCAGGGCCCTTCGGACTTTCCCATCTCTCGATTCTACAGAGCGGAAGAAGAGCCTTCTGGATCACAAGAAAGGCCCGCTAGCCCAGCATCCTGTTCTCAAAGCGATCGAGCGGATGCCTGTAGGAAACCTTCAAGCAGGGCTCAAGCACAAGAGCCTCTCTAATTAATAATAATAATAATAATAATAATAATAATAATAATAATAATACCCCACCCATCTGGCTGAGTTTCCCCAGCCACTCTGGGCGGCCCCCAACAGAATATTAAAAACACGCCAAAACATCAAACGTTAAAAACTTCCCTGTACAGGGTTGCCATCAGATAGTTGTTTATTTCCTTAGCATCTTCCACAGGGTGGGAGCCACTACCAAGAAGGCCCTCTTCCTGTGGCCTCCATTCAGAAGCATACAGCAGCTGCCTTCAAAGGTCTCCCTGAGTCCTGCCCCCTGGGGTCCTGAGGATCTCAGGGGCTGGCATCTCAGGCAGTCACCTGCCACCCCCAACCCAAGGAGGGGCCCAGGAGCTCCTGCTTCCTTGCCCAAGTGGCATCCCCACAGGCCGATGTGCAGAGCTCACAGCCACACTAGCCAGGCTGGGCTTCTTCCAGGCTGGGCTGGGCTCCAGCGCCTCAGCTGGTCCGCTGGAGTCTTCCTGGCCGAAGCTCTCCTGCCCCAGGAAGCCCTTGCAGCTGCTGCTGCTGCTCAGAAGCCGTTGAGCTGGGGAAGGTGTCTCTGCTCCGTCATCCAGGAATGATCAGGCACTCAATAATTGACAGTCACTGAAGCATGGCAAGAGCACCAGGGATGGCGGAGGATGGAGGCCGCGCCAGGAGTGCCAGGCGAGTGGCTTAGCCTGGTGCCAAGATGCGTGCTCTGGGGAGGGAGGAGGGAGGGAGCAACACACCGTCCCCGTCCCCCCCCCCGCTGGTCCCTGGGGTGCTGCCCCTTGCCTCCTGCCTCCCAAGCTCAAGGTTGGCTCCTGCCAGACGGGACGTCCTGCAAAGGGAACGGCAACCCCCCTCCCAGCTCCTGGGTAGGCAAAGACCCCAGTTGGAGGCACAGGGTGCGACCTCTAGAGTGGGTCGGCTTCCTAGATATGCAGAGTTGGAAGGGACCCCCAAAGGTCATCCAGCCCAACCCCCTGCAGTGCAGGAACCATGACTGAAGAACAGGTAGCCATCCAACCTCTTCTGAATTTATGGTTATTCATGTTTTATACTGTATTTTATGCTGTTTTGTGTTGCATCAATTACCGGTAAGTGTTTTAAATTTCTTGTTAGCTGCCCTGAGCACGGTTTTCTGAACCGGGAAGGGCAGGGTATAAATAAAAATTTATTATTATTCTGAAAAACCTCTGAGGAAGGAGAGCCTCCCACCTTCGCTGGAGGTTTTTCGACAGGTTGGCTGGCCATCTGTTGGCAGGGAGCCCCTTTGCCCTTAAGCCATGCTCTTCTTATCCCCATTTCACAGAAGGGACACTGAGGCTGCCAGAAAGCAAGTCGCCCAAGGCCCGGAAACTCATTTCCCTGTATCCAAATCTGGCCTCCCACAGGACCATGGTGAACCACTGCTGTTCTTAGGGACCTCTGACCTCCAGGGACAAGACCTGCTCTCAGTCCTCCTGGGGGGCAGGGGGGGCAAAAAGAGCAACCCCACCACCACAGTCCTGGGCTGGCGGTGCAGACATGGAGTCCTCCAAAGCTGTGCCTCAGTTTCCCTGCTCCTTGATGCCCAGCCCTGACCCTGCAGCTCCCCCCTCGCTTCCCTCTCTTGTACATGGGGGGCTCCTCTGGCTCCTTGTCCTCCATCTCAGGGCTGAGAGCCCTTGAAGGTCTATGGGCACCTGGCAGCAGCAGCAGCAGCAGCAGCAGCAGAAATGGGGGGCGGGGGGCGGGGGGGGCAGAGCAGCTCAGAGAAGCATGAAATCCTGGCTCCTGCTATTGATTGAGGGGTGGGGCTGGCAGAGTGTATTTTTAAACCCGGCCGGGGAGTTGGGAAGCTTCCACTTTGTTCTGGAAATGGGAAGTTTTATTTGTGCGCAGCCAAGCGGAAACGATTTCCCCGCTGCTACTGCTTCTCCTTCTCCGCCTGCTCCTTCTTCCTCTTCTTCCTTCTCTCCCCTCCTGGAAGGACCATAAAAGGAAGGAACCTGAGAGAGGCCAGAGCCCAGTTAACCCTTCCTGGGGAGGCACGGCGTCGTAGAATCACAGAGTCAAAAGGGACTCCCAAAGGTCCTCTAGTCCAACCCCCTGCAAGGCAGGAATCTCAGGCAAACCACTGCTCCCCTTCCTACAATGGCATGGCAGGGGTCCCAATGGAGAATAAGCAGAAGAGGGGACCAAGAGATTCTGCTGCCAGGCAGAAGTTCCACCCCTGGCAGCACCTCCATGGAGACTCTGGGCACAGCCAGGCAGAGAGAGGCAAAAGGGCTGTTTTGTCATACATGGGGGGAAGCAGTGGCGTAGCGTGGGGGGTCCCAGGAACACAATCTGGGGGGCACGAACCACGCACCCCCTGCGGAGGTGAAGAGCATCGTCTTTGCTCCCCAGCCCTCGCCAGGTGAGTGCTCACAACTGGGCAGAGGCAGAGAAGGGTGGCACTCTCCATGCGAGTGCCCTGTGGTAGTGGGGCAAGTACTGGGTGAGCCCACTCTGCCCCTGCCCCGGGCACTGGCAAATGGTGCTACACCACTGGGTGGAAGAATACAAAGGTTCAACAGGGAAGAGGTTTTTTTTTAAGCCTCAAGGTCTCCAAGAATCCCAGCCCTTCTCCTCCTCTGCAAGCTGGCACCCCCAGCCCCACAACTGCACCTGTCCTGTAGAACCCAGGCAGAGGCCAAGAGGCTGGTTTTCATTTCATAACCCCCCCCCCCATTTTCTCATTTCAGGCAACTTTTCCTATTTCCTAGCTGCAGATAAGGCAGCTTCCGCTAGGACCCCTGGCGTGGGGTGGCGCTTGTCCCACCTGACCAAAGACCTGATGGTTGGGAGAGCCTTTTGGTGCCGACGGAGCTCAGAGCAGAACTGGAACCCATGGCCAGGAAGCTGCCTTGCCACCCAGCTCCTTCGTTGCTGCCACCCCCACCAACTCACCTCAGCCAACCCCCCCAGCCCAGAAGAGAGATGGGGAGGGAGGGCAGCATCTGCCAAAGATGCTCTTTGGGATCTGGAGCAGAGTCTGGCCCCCAGTCTGGCCCCCGGGTGGAGGGGAAGAGGCCCCCACCTGCCTGCCTGCCTGCTGTGCCAGGAACTGCTGGAGAGGAAGCCAAGTGGGCAATCAGGAGCAGGAGAGGCTGAAGAGGCCCTGATTGAGGAGGAGGAGGAGGAGATGCTCTTCTGGAGGGGGGGCTGCAAATCTTGATTAAAGGGGGGGGAGGCCCCTTCATGCTGGACGGGAGCAAAGTCTCCCTGGCCCATTTTTCAGCCACTGCAGACCTGGAGAGACGTAAGGCTGCCTCCTCCAGGCAGTGCCCAATTTAGGATGGGGCAGGCGGTTCCCCTGCACAGGGGACCAAGCCGAGAGGGTGCACAACAGGGGGGGCACAGGAGGGAGGGGGTCAGGCCCAGCAACCCCAGGCAGACCTCCCTCTCTGCAAGGCTTCATGTTTTGGGGGCGGCAGGCACGGCAGAGCTGCCCCTCTTGGCTGCGGGGGGCTCCCCAACAGGTGTCCTCGCTGGCTGGCGCCCGGCTCCCCCAATCTGGCACCTCTGCCCTGCCGGGGGTGGCGCACGCCGGTGGAGGCAGATGGCCTGGCATGCTGATGCCGGGACGCTTCCTGCCATCTGCTTGGTCTAATTGACTTCCTGCAGAAGTTTCGCTCTCCATCGTCTTGCTTTAAATTAAACCAGTTGAAAGGATAAAATGGTTAATTAAAAGGCCTTTTGATTAGATAGACAAATATTTACCAATTATGAGTGACCCCAGCCATTCTTCTTTGGTGTCTGCAAACTCAACCATCAGCAGTTATCTCTGCAATTACGTGGGCACTGATGGCTCCCTCCTGCCTCCCCTAATCTTTCCCTTGTGAGCATCTCTTGGAGGAGAAGAGAGAGAGAGAGAGAGAGAGAGAGAGAGAGAGGCCCTCGGTGTGCTTTGCTGAGTCGCTGCAGGGGAGCTGGGCAGGGAGAGCCAAGCGCAGCCATCGCCAGCTCATCCATGCCTCCCCAGGCAAAAGCAGCGCGCTCTGGGCCAAGCAGCCACTTCCCCGAGTCAGCAGATCGGTGCCCTCATTCGCTCCGCTGATGTATGGCTGTGCGTGTCGGTGGCGCTCGCCCCAGCGGGGCTTGTACATTCTCCAGCTCTCTCTGGAGGGAGGGAGAGCTGGACACTCAAATAATGGCACATCTGGGTGCCTCACCTCCGCCCTCTGCTTCCAGGGGCACGGGCGACTTGGGTGGACCCTGCAAGAGCCCCGATGCTGCAGAGGCCCTGGAGGCGAAGCCCAGAGGGAGAGGGTCTTCCTCCACAGCTGCCCAGGGCACAGGCTGCGACTCTCCCCATCGGAGTGCTGTCTGAGGGCTCCCAGAAAGAACCAGGTCTGCGGGAGGAGGCCCATGGCAGGGGCGTAGGAAGGGGGCGGGGGGGGAGGCCACCCTGGGTGCCCTCACTGAGGGGGATGACATTCGGAGCGCTGCCCGAGATTTCCAAGCCTCCCCCAACCCATTGGGGTAAGGGGCAGAGCTGCGCCACTTTGCCAGCGGCAGTCCCCCCTTCCCCCTTCATTTTGGCAGCTTGGGGGAGGCTTGGGAGTTGTGGACAGGTGGCGCACCAAATGTCCCCCATGGGCGGATTGCTCTGCCCCCGGCTGCAGGGCAGGCATGCTGATTTGGGCACCCGAGTGGCTATCCTGTGCCTGACAGGCTATCCTCCAAGCGCGTCTGCCCTGGGCAGCACGGGCATATCCTCTGCCGCTGCCCCAGAGCACCGGAGTCCAGCATTGCTGCCTCCAGCCCTGTAGGCAGAGCACAGCTCGACTATTACAACCCTCGACTATTACAACCCTCGACTATTTTAAAGGCATCCAGGTCAGAGGTCATCGCTGCTTCCTGGGCAAGGGAGGACCTTGACATCTCAAAGTTCAGAGGAGTCCTGTGCATTGCCAAAATCCAGTTGCCACCCCCCCCATCGCCTCCCCTTGGATGTCATAGTTGTTGCACCCCCTTCAGCCCCCCAGAGGTTCCCTGTCTGGAACGACGGCTGGTGTCATTCGATATACAATATACCCCTAAATGAACTTTCCTGACCCTGGTCTACAGTCCTTGTCTCCCACGTCTCCTGGAAGGCGCTGAGATTTCCTGAGCTCCCAAGACTTTGTGTAAGGATCAGCGCCTGTAATCTGCAGTCCCCAGCAAAATCCAATTAACTCCCTCCTGTAAAAGGGTTCCACATATACAATAGTAAGATAACTTTAAGACTCAAGAAACAAACAGAGATAACCAGTTTAGTCATTCCTCACTGGGATTGTGCTCTTCCAGCTTTCAACTGAGCAAAGTAAACAAAATAGGCAGGAAATTAATAGGAAAGAAGCAACAGAACAATAGAGTGCAGGTATTATAACAAATTACTCGCCCCAAAGACCCCTCCGCTTTCCATTCTGATGCAGGGGCTAAAATTAGTACAAAACCCCCTTGGATCTTCAGTGGTGGGTGAGCTCTCCAAGCGTCTACAAGGATTTTACTCAACCTCCTTAAGGAACCAACACACACTGCAGGACAGGGACACCCCTCCACATTAAATTAACTACGAACCCTAAAATTTGGGGTCCCCTCCAAACCTGAGCCAAAGTTTTGCAGCAATTTTGCAGGGAAAACCCTGTGTTCTGCAGAGCCCCACAAAATGAGTAATTGATAGCTCTTCTGCCTCCCCTTCCTGCATTCTTTTTAGTCTAGTTTCTGAGGCAAAATTCTCTCCCTCCCTTCCTTTAGGTTTTTGGGCATAGCTAAAGGAATCTTTTGTTATGCTATACTGATGATGGATTTCCCAACACATCTTGTAAGCTGGCTTGAGTGTCCTGTGAACCGTGGAAAGGCAGCATACAAATAAACTTATGTATGTATGTATGTATGTATGTATGTACAGACCCTGATGTTGGGAAAGATGGAGGGCACAAGGAGAAGGGGACGACAGAGGATGAGATGGTGGGACAGTGTTCTCGAAGCTGCCAGCATGAGTTTGATCAAACTGCGGGAGGCAGTGGAAGACAGGAGGGCCTGGCGTGCTCTGGTCCAGGGGGTCACGAAGAGGCGGGCACGACTAAACGACTAAACAACAACAACATGTATGTACAGTGGTACCTCGGGTTACAGACACTTCAGGTTACAGACTCCACTAACCCAGAAATAGTACCTCAGGTTAAGAATTTTGCTTCAGGATGAGAACAGAAATTGTGCTCCGGCGGCACGGCAGCCGCAGGAGGCCCCATTAGCTAAAGTGGTGCTTCAGGTTGAGAACAGTTTCAGATTAAGAATGGACCTCCGGAACGAATTGAGTACTTAACCCAAGGTACCACTGTATGTATGTATGTATGAATGAATGAATTTATGTATGTATGATCCAAACCTGCTTGCTCCCGTCCCCCAGGCAGGTGTTCAGACCCGGTGAGAATAGGATGCTGGTCTAGAGGGACCCTTGGCCTCATCCAGAAAACTCTTCTTGGGTGCTGATGGGTGGCTTTATTGAGGCAGAGCATCACTCCACCACAGAAGCCCCCACCTGCAGCCTTGAGTGGTATAGTCCAGGCAGAATGTGACCCCCAGCTCCCCCTGCTGGATAGGGCCAAGCCAAAGAGCCAGGGCCTCCCCCCCCCTTGGTGCAAAGCCGCCCCCCCCCCAGCCTGTGCCCCTGCATCATCTCAGCAGATGGTCAGGGAGACCCCTAAGGCCCAGACCTTTGCTGAGGTGGAGCCCGGCTGATTCTTCCGATCCCGCTATTCCATTTAAAAATAGTCACAGCAGCTGACACAAGCAAATAAGCCAGATAAGATGAATGAAGACAATACAATGATGAGGACCCCTGAAAATATTGAGTATAAAGTTTAAGAATAGTTTATAAAGGTTCAACAGCAGAGGTATCAAGTCTTGTCTCCTACCCAACTAGGAGAGGAGGGACCCTCCCCCACCCAAACCCACTGAAAGGAAGGGGGGGCAGGATTCTGAATGATCCTGGGGAGAGGCTCAGCCCCACCCCCAGCACCTGCCTGCCATTTCCTCCCACACTCAGCCCATCAAGGGGGGAGGGAGATAGGGATGAACCATCTCTGGCCACCCCCTCCAGAGAAGCCCCCTGCCCCACATTGGAGGAGCCAGCCAGCTGCGTGGGGCAGGAGAGGCTCTTGGCAGGCGCTGCCGCCCCCCAGCTCTCCGCAGTCCCCAGCACATGCTCCCCAAGAGCCGGTTGTCGATGGTAACGTGCGGAGAAACTGATGGATGGTTCTGAATGAATGTTCAGTGTAAATTACCCGTTGTGCGGGCTCCAATTCATGGCTAATTCATTAGACACACATTCATACACAAAAATAAAGAGCTCCTCTCTGCCTCTCTGCCCACCCCTCTCACGTCATCGTGTGCCAAAGACGGCGCAAGGAAAGGAGGACCAACCATCTCCCTCCCGAGGGATGGAGGAAGCTGCCTTACAGAGCCCAGTCACGGGGTCCCTCGAGCTCAAGACTGCCAACTCTGGCTGGCAGCAGAGACTCTACAGGGGTCCCTCCCAGCCCCACCTGAAGATGCCAGCGGGGGTTGAACCCAGGAGCGTCTGCATGCAAGGGCCCTTCCTCTAAAATAAGTCAAGATGCCAGTCCTCATTGTTCTGAAGAAAGGATTGTCTACACTGACTGGCAGTCATGGCTCTCCAGGGTTTCAGGCACAGCCTTTCCTAACTCCGGCTGGAGATGCCGGTGGAGACTGGGCAGGGAGGCCGTGGCGTGCGATGAAACTTCTCTTGGGGAACAAGCCTTGTGCCTCTCTCCCCAAGACTGGCAGGAGCTCCCCAGGCTTTGGGAAGGAGGCGTCAGGGGAACATGGAGGGGTCTAGCCTAGTCCCCCAGTCCCCTGACCCCACTGCATGGCAGCCACAGGCCCTCCCCGTCCCTGACTCAGGGGTGTCCGTGCTGGAGACTGTTTCCACTGGAAATGCAAGTATTTTACCTGCATGGTTTTTACTGCTGCCGTAGCTGAGAACCAATGCAAGGCTAAGTAAAGGTCAAGGGACCCCTCACCATTAGGCCCAGTCATGGCCGACTCTGGGGTTGCGGCACTCATCTCGCTTTACTGGCCGAGGGAGCCGGCGTACAGCTTCTGGATCATGTGGCCAGCAGGACTAAGCCGCTTCTGGCGAACCAGAGCAGCGCACAGAAATGCTGTTTACCTTTCCGCCAGAGCGGTACCTATTTATCTACTTGCACTTTGACGTGCTTTCGAACTGCTAGGTTGGCAAGGCTATGAGTGAGTAAATCATATTTTAAACTTACTTTGCAGTCTGTTGACAAATTCTAAGTTAAAGGGAGGCAAGGAAAGAGGGAGGCAGTTTGCTCTGCGGCTGGACCTATTTAAAAGAAGGCTCCACAGCCTATTCCTGGGCTTTAAGCTCTGTTCAACCCCCACACATGGGCTCCGGGAGGAATAAGTAGCAATTAGCAGATCCTCTCCTGCCCATTCAAACCCATCCCACACTCACAGGGGGGATGGCAGGAAACGTTCAGCTCCAAAGGGAGGGTTCCCTCCACCTGAAGAAGCTTCCTCTCCCAGTCACCCAGCAGCGGCCAGTTTACATGTGGGAACAGGTGCTGGGCGAGATGGGCCACTGGCCTGATCCAGGACACTCCCTTGCTGCTCTGATGCCCTTCCCCACACAGGGCACAGCAGCGACTTCTCCACAGGGGGCAGAGGCACATTTGGGGGAGTTGGGGTCCCAGAGCCACAAGGATGCTCCAAATCTGTTTGGCTTGTCTTTGATAGGGCAGCTGGCTGATGGCCTCCTCATGCCATGCTTGCTATTGGGATGGGCATCTCTGAAGGGGGCATATTTGTCCTCTTGAGCAAGGACGCCGCAGGGCTTAGGGTGTCAGCACCCAAGGGGGCCTGTGGAGAGGGTGCGGATCCCAGCAGCAGAAAAGGGCACGTCTGCGGCAGGAGAGTGTTGGATGCCAGCCCTCCCCCCCCTTTCATGTGGGAGTTCAAATAACTGTTGAGGGTTATTAATGGCGCAGGAAAGATAATTGTGACGCAAAAAACAGCAAAGCAGCCCAGAAGAGCAAAATAGATTCCTGGAATCTCGCTTGCAAAACGAAAATACCAGCGGCTGGGGGAGGCTGGCCGCCATGCAACTCTCCACCAGCGGCAGCTGCCAAGGGAGTGGAAGATTGTGGGGCAGGCGGGGGCATTTTCCAGGGGACTCCTGTGCCTGAGGTGGGGGCAGCAAGGAGGCCTCCAGCACCCAAGACACAAAGCGCTGAGCTCCCAAGCAAAGGGGCTGAGCACCTGCCCAGAACCCCAGAGCCCCTGCATTTCTATGACAACCACACTTTCTGCAAGGAGAGGAAGCCAAGGCCAGGTGCTGGAGGGAGGGGCACCCACCACCCACCCTCCCACGCGGCGGCAGCGGAAGGAAGAGAGGGAGGGAAGGGGTCAGGTCCTGGGGGCCAGGCTGGAAAGTGCCACTTTGGGCTGCGGCTGCCTGGGGGTGCGTTTGGGAAGGTCCCCTCCCCAGGCAAGCCAAGGCCAGCACTTCCACAAGCAAGGCTGCCCCCTCCACTCTCCTGGCTGTGCTTGCCCCCCACTTCCCTTTTTTCTTTTTCGTGGCCCTTAAAAGAGCCTTTTTTGTGATGCACGGATGTTTTAGGTTGTGTTAGGTGAAAGAGCTCGCTTCTTCCTCATTTGCCTTCGGGCTTGTGGCTCTCTGTCTTCGTGGGAAGCAGAACAGCCTGGATGTTGGGCAAGACTCCCCCCCCCCCCCCGGGCAATAGGGACTCCTCCCAGCAGCTTGCTCAATTCTTCATCGTTGGGAACCGCCAGCTGCAGGTGGCGGGAATGGTCCTCGTTTTCTTCTTGTCCCGGGCAGCAGTGCCAGCCAGTTCCAGTATTTCAGCTGTGAGATACCGGTACTCCAGCAGGCGGTGCTGGCGGCTGGCGGGGAACTGGAGGCCAGCGCGGCAGGATCGCGGTTTCGCCTTGGCTCTCGCCTTCCCACCTCGCTTGCCGCGGCCAGACAGGGCGACACTGACTCAGCTCCAGCTCAGAAGCGCAGCACAAAATAAAACTGCAATCGTCCCCCGCTCCCTGTGGTGCTCAGCTCCAGCTCACTTGGGGGCTTCCCAGTTGGCCACTGGGAGAAGAGGACGCTGGTCCAGGTGAGCCACTGGTCCGGGGCAGAAGAATCCTTCGTCATTTGCTCTCCTGCGTCCTCCAGGCTTCAGCCACTGCTGCCCAGACTTCAGCACCCTGCAACACCCAAAGCAATCAAAGTGTCTCTGAGCATGTGCAGAGTACTTTCCCCTCACCACTCAGCATGCCAACCCCCACACCCCTGGGACTAGTGGGCTGAGATGCCAGATGGGAAGGCGTGGCTTTTGAGCAGTCATGGCTCCAGCACTTCTTTAGAGAGAGGGATGTATTCCAGCCTGCCCCTTAATTTTGGGGGGTGGGGGTCAGATCCCCCCTGCATTGCTTTCTTCCATAGTGGCCACAAACCCCTCGCTGAGTTTAGCCCTGGACCAATCATGTGGTGGGGGGGGGGCTCCAGTCATCTCCAGGAAATGAAGCTGAAGTCCCTGAGAGATGCACTGTGGGTAGAGCAGGAAGTGAGGACTCTTGAGATGAGGCAACAGGGAGATGCAGCAGCAAAAAAAGCTAATGCAATTCTTGTTCTTAAAATGTCTGCCCAGCCCCTCACCCAAGGATCACAGGGCAATTTCTAGGCTGCATCAGCAGGTATTTGGTGTCCCGATCCAGGGAAGAAATAGTCTAGCCTCCCTGCAATACAGAAATCTCAGCTCAAGCATCCCTGAGAGATCACCATCCAAACTCTACTTAAAAACCTCCGAAGAAGGAGAGTCTCCCACCTGAGTGAGTCTGTTCCACTGTCAAGCAGCTCTTAGCATCAGACAGTTATTTCTGATATTCTGTCAGAATCTCGTTTCTTTTATTTGAATCTGTCAGGATGAGTCCCACCCTCCAGAGGAGGAAAAACAGGCTTGCTCCCTCTTCCATGTGACGGCCCTTGAGATATCTGAAGGCTGAGATATTTGCTGGTAGCTCTCATGTCCCCTCTCGGTCTCTTCCAGACGGAACATCCCCCACTCCCTCCTCACAAGGCCTGGTTTCCAGACCCTTGACCCCCTTGACCACCCTCCTCTGCCCACCTTCCAGTTTCTCAACACCCTTCTTGAAATGGGGTTCCCAGAACAGGACACAGGATCCCGGTGGGGTCTCTCAAGGCAGCGCTGGTCCTTCCCTCGCTCTGACACTAGGCTTGATCCTGTCCATGTTCCAGCTTCACTTTCAAAACAAATGAAGAAGGGGAGACCTGGGAGGAGGAGTTCCCTTTCGTTTCTTTGGCCTTGGTTGCAGCATCCTAGCAAGCGCCCGAGAGAAGCAGCTCTTGCCAAGCAGCCTCTGAGCACTCCTGACTCAGCCCGGCTGACCCTGGGCTTCATTAATTACAGCACTTATCACGGATGTTCCCTGGAGGATTCAGAAAGCTTCCCATCCATCAGCTCCACAACACAACAGCCGTACAAAGTAGGCCAGTGGGATCGTCCCCGTGGCAGGTGGGGGGCAGGGGCTGAGGCTGCTTGTCCTGGGGGCACCATGGCTGAAGAGGGCAGCCTTGACCTCCTCCAGCTGGCAGCTGACCCACGGCAGCTCTGCCCTGGGGAAAGCTTCTCTCCCTCTCTCACACAACCCTAGAACTCATGGACATCCCATGAAGCTAAAGTTTGGAAGGTTCAGGACAGACGAGAGAAAGTCCTTCTCTTTCTTTTTCAATTTTTTTTAATTAGTAATTTCAACATAATGTTTTATCAAAAAACCTTTCATCCTTGAATTCTTCCCCCTTATTTCCCCCCCCCCCCGACTTCCCTCAGCTCCTCTCTCTGGTTTATCCACATATATTGTTTTCTGCATGTTACAAAAGTGTACAGATCCTTAACTTATCTGTCTAAATGTTATCAATAAAAAGTTTGTGAATGTTTATTCAAAACCTGCCAAGGAGTCCAGTTCATTTAGTTGCTTCTTTAGGTACTTTGTAAAGGGTTCCCATTCATCTTTAAAATCACAGTTATCCTTGTCATGTAGTTTGTGTGTCAGTTTTGCCAATTCCGCATAGTCCATCTGTTTCTCTTGCCATAGTTCTTTAGTCGGGATTTCCTCATTCTTCCATCCTTGTGCTATTAAGACTCTTGACACTGTTGTCACATACATAAAGATATTTTTCAGTTTCCTTGGCAGGTCTTTTCCTACAATCCCTAATAGAAATGCTTCAGGTTTTTAAACAAATGTTAATTAGAACATTTTCTTCAACTCATTATCTATCATTTCCCAAAACTTTTTAATTTCATTACAATCCTACCACATATGATAAAAGGTCCCTTCTTTTTCTTTGCACCTCCAACACATATTTGAACTGGTTTTGTACATTCTTCCTAGCTGTACTGGTGTTAGAGAGAAAGTCCTTCTTAATGTAGCACAGAGTTAAACTGTGGAACTCACTGCCACAGGAGGCAGGGATGGCTCTGCTCTGCCCTCCACAGTTGGAGGCAGTGATGCTCCTGAACAGCAGTTGCTGGAAACCACAGGAGGGGAGAAGGCTCTTGGGCTCGGATCCTGCCTGCAGTGGGCATCTGGTTGGCCCCTGCGAGAACAGGAGGCGGGTCTAGGTGGGCCCTTGGGCCTGATCCAGCAGGCTCTGCTTATCTTCTCCTGATGGTCTGATCCAGTGCAGGGCTCTTCGGAAGGGAAGCATTTACAGCGCAGGGTCTGTAAGAAGGAGAGAGGGGGGCTCTGATCTTGGAGTCCAGCCAGGGCAAGAGCTAGATGGGTTAGGGGAGAGAGTTTTTGCAGGGGAGGCTTGCCAGGCAAACGGAGGCCCTGCAAATGCCCCCCCCCCAAGTACGCTGGCTTGGCAGTCCCACCGAGATGGAGACGGGGAGAAGAGGGACCAGAGTGCCGTGCGCATTCTCTCATCTCCCGGAACGGGGCAGGAGGAATGGGAGAGGAAACATCCTGAAGCTGTGACAAATTGGACACGGAGAGAGCAGCTGACTCGCCCGATGCATCATTGCGCATGTCAAAGGCCCCCCCCCCTCTGAAAAATGATGGGAGGGCAAAGTGACAGAGAGCTATGGAGACGGTGTGGCCATTGCTTTCTTTCCCCAAAGGTGAGATTCTCTGCAGACTGGAAAAATATGGAAGAAGCAGCACAGGGGAAAGTGAGGGGTGTGGATGTGCCCAGCAAAGGAGCCTCAGCGTTCTCCTGTCTCCACCTTCAGCTCCCTGAAGGGGTTGTTAAGAACATAAGAAGAGCCCGGCTGGATCAGGCCAAAGGCCCAACTAGCCCAGCACCCTCTTTCCACTGTGGGAAATCTGCCAGCAGAACCCGGGCACAAGAGCCCTCTGCCCTCCTGTGGGTTCCAGCAACTGGTCCTTCTCGGAAGGAGTCCTCCCATGGCCCTTCAGCATGATTTTGTGGGGCTCTCAGGGTGGAACGGTCACCCCAACCTTTTGTCGATCAGAACTGGACAGGCTCCTTCTAAGCCAAACAGCTGCCCGGCAGACGGGACGCCCCTCTCCTTTCTTTTTTTTAACAAAATACATTTTTATTCGTTTTTAACATATTATCATTCATACAACAAAACTTCTCATCTTATACAATAGTTTTTGGACTTCCGTCAACACCTCTGATGATTTTCCATTCTTATCACTTATTATGCATTTCTTAATTTCATATTATCTTTAACTAACAATTCTCCTCGTTGTCTTTTTGGCAATATTTCAAATAATTCACCTTACAAAACTTCTTGCAAACCTACTAGCATGATCTGCTCATCACAATTACTTTGCAAATAGTCCGAAAATTTACTCCAGTCTTCTGAGAATCTCTGGTCCCGCAGGTTTCAAATTCTTCCTCTTAGGTTATCTGCATAGTCCATCATTTTCATCCTACATTCTTCTTTTGTCTGTAATCCTTCTTGCTTCCAATTTTGTGCCAATAATATTCTTGCTGCCGTCATTGCGTACAAAAATAACTTACAATCCTTTCTGTTTATATCATCAACTTCAATGCCAAGTAAAAATGCTTCTGGTTTCTTAATAAATGTATATTTTCCCAGTAGTGATGTATGGAAGTGAGAGCTGGACCATAAAGAAGGTTGATCGCCGAAGAATTGATGCTTTTGAATTCTGGTGCTGGAGGAGACTCTTGAGAGTCCCATGGACTGCAAGAAGATCCAAGCTCTCCATTCTGAAGGAAATCAGCCCTGAGTGCTCACTGGAAGGACAGATCCTGAAGCTGAGGCTCCAAGACTTTGGCCACCTGATGAGAAGAGAAGACTCCCTGGAAAAGACCTGATGTTGGGAAAGATGGAGGGCACAAGGAGAAGGGGACGACAGAGGACGAGATGGTGGGACAGTGTTCTTGAAGCTACCAGCATGAGTTTGACCAAACTGCGGGAGGCAGTAGAAGGCAGGAGGGCCTGGCGTGCTCTGGTCCAGGGGGTCACAAAGAGGTGGACACTACTAAATGACAACAACACAATGCCAAGTAAAAAATGCTTCTGGTTTCTTAATAAATGTATATTTCAACATTTTTTCCATCTCATTACATATCATTTCCCAGAAAGATGCCCCTCTCCTTTCTGAAGGGCAGGTGGGCATCTCTTCTTTGCCTGTGCTGCTGCTCTGCCCTTGAGATCTGCCTTGCCACCCTCCCTCCTGCCCTTTCCTTTGCAGGATCCTTCTGCCCTCTAGTCTGGAGTCCTCCTCTTCTCATCTCTCCTCTGCACCAGAGTCACACGCAACTGGGCCCCTGATGATATCACCTTAAGAAACTGCCGGCTTTTCTGGACATTTTCCCCACGTTCCCAATTTCCTGACTTTGCACAGCCAGCCCCGTTCTGCTCCTGGCTCAGGACGGGCTGAGGGACATCCCCCCCTCCCTGGATCTGCACATGTGTTTGGTGTGCGCATTGGAGCCCCCTCAAGAGGCAGGCAGGGGCTCCGGTGGGCAAGGGGCTCCTCTTCCAGGCCATCCAGCTCTTTCTAGGTCACGGAAGGCATGGGTGGAAGGAATCCGAGCTCTTGCAGGAAGAAAAGCTCTGCCGGTGGCCTTCCTTAATCCCTTGCAAATCCCAGCCTGTCCAGGGGCACCAGAGAGAGCTGGGAGACTGCAGGGCACGGGGGGGGGGAGAGAGACCAGGCCCTCCCAAAGTGGGTGGATGCAACCCACTTTTCTGTTCTCCCTCACGGCTTTGCAGCTGGGAACGGGCATGAAAAATGCCACCAAATTCTCCTCCTGAATGGCATCAATCCCAACTGCGGTACCAGTGGATTAGCAAAGTCTGGCAAGGACCCCAGCAGAGAGAGAGAGAGAGAGAGAGAGAGAGAGAGAGAGAGAGAGAGAGAGATGTTGGAGGCCCAGATGCTAATGGAAAGGTATCCAAGCACAGCTGGAGGGCATGAGAGAAGGTGGCACAGATCTGTCCTCCTTTGGTGCCTCCTGTCTGAGGCTGGAAGCTGCCCAGGCCCTGAAGGCAGGTGGGGGCTTATCCCCCCCCCCAGCCCCCAAAGGCTGAAAAAGATCCATCAGGCACCTTCCACTCCAGAGGGATATATATTATCTAAATTTGATAAGACAACTTAATTTCTCTCCATGTCTGTTACTGGCGATAAAACCGGGAGACTTTTATGACCCGGAGTCCTCTGCAAGATTGTCAGGAACTTATTATACAAGGTATAACTGGATTTCTCTCCGCAGATGGCTTGCAGCCATGAGCTGTAACGCAATTCTGCAGCACATGGGCTGGAATAAATGCAAAGCACTTGTTACAGCAAGTTAGATAAGAGAGAAGGGAACACGGTTGCTCTTGCAGCCTAATTCCCAATCAGATCTGCTTCTTCCTGGCTGTGAAGGGCGAGAGGAGGAAGGCGGCACCTGGCCGGGCTGAGTCTTGCCACATGGCATGGGGGTGGGGGCACCACTGCTCTGCTCAGACCCACAGGGAGGGGGCCAGAAGACACCCCCTTCTTTCTGCCAATGCAGTGAGCAGCAAGGAAGGCACCGGGTGCAACTGGAATCCCCAGCACAAGGACGTGGGGGGGACACACACCCAGTTGTCATCTGCAAAGCCTGGAAGGAGAAAGCACGCATGGCGACAGCAGCAGCAAGAACAGAAAGGGCTCTTTCCTCCTGGGCCCACAGAAGTCGACCATGTTATGAGAATTATAAGGTCAAAGATAGAAAATAAATGTACCAAGCAAACACTTACATAAATATATAAACCGCATGTCTGACACAGTGCAGGAAAAAAGTTCTGAAACCATTTTGTCTCCCCCAAATTGACCTCAAATGTTTCTCTGCAAGGAGGGAGGAAATGGGTGAGCCTGTGACCTGAACTCAAGAATTAGGTATTTATCATCACAAAAGAATAGCCAGGCTGTCCAGGTAAGCCCATTAACAGCCAGGTAAACCCATCCACAGGTTTCCTGCCAGACAGGATTGTGCTGTAGATCACCCCTTCTGTGATGTATGTATGTTGTATTGGGGGTGGTCTTGGGCTCTAGGGTGGGCAATTTCAATGGCCATATAAGGCCTTGTGCACCATTGTTCAGGGTCCCTCCTCCCTCCTGCGTGTGGTGAGTGAGCACCCTGTTGCAACAGTTAATAAAGATCAGGCTTACTAGCTGCTTTGCTTCTCATTATTCTCTGGTTGGCCTCTGTTATTTTCTCCGACCAATGGAGAACCTACAGAAGGACTCTATATGGGCTCTTGTGTCCCCCATAAGGGAAAAGGAGCCCATTATGGGTAACGTGCAAGCAGGATTTGAGCACAAGAGCCACTCTTTCCTCCTGCAGTTTCCAGCAGCTGGGATTCAGGAGCAGGGCTGCCTCTGAGTGCGGAGGCAGAGCAGAGCCAGAAAGCCTTATTCTTCTCCATGAATTTGCCACAGCCTAGGTTCCTGGGGGAGAGAGTTCCATAGTTCAACAACGCACAGTGTGAAGAAGGACTTTCTTCCTTTTGCCCCAGGCTCAGGCCCTGCTCAGGGTTTGTGCCCTTGGACTGTGCAAATGTGCCAAACTGCAGCTTTTTATCTTAAAGCGTCAGAACCACCAGGAGGTCAACTCTGAATTCAGGGTGAGGTGTCCAGGTGCACATTTGCCAAATCTGGGTGTTCCGATGGACCAGTGGACCCAGGATCTTCTGCTGAGGATCTGCACCTTTCCCCATCATTGCTTCTCCAGAGAAGAGGAAGGGGGTCCAGTCTCCTCCCTCCCTCCCTCCCTCCCTCAAGTTACAGCTAGGTAGCCGTGTTGGTCTGCCATAGTCAAAACAAAAAAAATTCCTTCCAGTAGCACCTTAAAGACCAACTAAGTCAGTTCTTGGTATGAGCTTTCGTGTGCATGCACAGTGTATCTGAAGAAGTGTGCATGCACACGAAAGCTCATACCAAGAACTGACTTAGTTGGTCTTTAAGGTGCTACTGGAAGGAATTTTTTTTGTTTTCCCTCCCTCAAGAGAGGCTGTGGGATGGAGGCGGCTGCACTGCGGTCTGTGGAGCTGGCTGACCAGGGAAGGCTTCATTCCTGGAGCTTTGTGTCTGCTCAGACAAAGGCCCAAGGGCATCCCTCCCTCCAGGAGATCCAGGGGCTCCCCTGGGGGGGGAAGGCAGGGTCTGGGTCGGGCAGGGCTTTGCCTTTGCTCTGCATCCAGAGTCCACTGACTCCGCCTGGCCAGTCCCTCCCCTCCTCCTCCAGGTCTGGCTCATTCTTCCTCCTTTCCTCATTTGAGGCTGGCCAAAGCAGAGGCCAGATAACTGGCCAGCGATTCTTTATGCACTTAGCCGCTTCCAGGGCGTCCCGTGGGCAGGCAGCCGCCACCTGGCACCCTCATTTATCTCCATTTGCTGCTTCCTGCCTCGCGCCCCTAATTTCTAGCCTTATCTGCCTTGCCGTTCCCGGATCGGAAAACAATTGCAGCCCCTTCTCTGGGAAGGCCTTGCTGACAGGCCTATTAGTGTCAGCCAGTTTGAGACACGGCTGGACTGGCAAGGCAATCAGGCACCCCCAGGCCAGCTGGGGAGGTGGGCACCTGCCCTTTCCCTGGCACCATGCCCCCGGGCTCCAGAGAACAGAGGAGGAGGAGGAACCATGGAGGAAAAGGTCTCTTTGGATAAATTAACTGGCATATAAAAACCCCTTCCTTTCCCCTTTGAGCAGGGAGATATCTTGGATTGGACCAGCTTCCTTTCTTCCCTGTATGAGCTGCTGGGTTCACATGGGGATTCTGGTCCTAAGAAGCCAAGCAGAGCCCCCTGGATCCGGCCAATGGCCCATCTAGTCCAGCATCCTGTTCTCAACTCAGGAACCCGCAAGCAGGATGGGAGCGCAAGAGTCCTCTCCTGTCAGGGTGCCTGGGGGAAGGGGGTCTGGGGTCTGACTTGGGAGAGGGGGGGTCAGTGATTTGTGGGGACCTGCAGCGGCCAGGAGGAAAGAGTCAGAGCTGGAGGGTGGAGCCTGGGTGGGTCGGAAAAAGAGGAGGAGGAAGTGGGTTAGGCAAGCAAAGGGCCAGGGGCTTCCCCACAGTCTCTGCACCGCTGTCTCCCAGAACCAGGAGCGGACTGAAAAGGGGTGAGCAGGGGATGTTTCCACGCAGGCATTGTCTCCAGATGTGTGTGTGCATGTCAGGGACCGGCTGGATGAAGGGGGGGAGGCACCAGCTGGGAAACCCCCAAGGGAAGGAGGCTCTGAGCCTGGGAGTGGGACAATGACAAGTGGTCAGAGGGAAAAGAAGGAGCAGACCGACAACCGGGTTAAGTGAGCAGGAAGAGGCTGTGGCAGAGAGCGGTCCTGATTCAGAGGCTGGAGAGGATGGGGGCAGGAGACAGAGATGAGGCAGGCTGCTGCAGAATCCAGGGGGTCTCCCCCTCCTGCTGCAACCAGCTCCCCTTCCCCAGTTGCTGCAATTGCTCCGCTGAGATGTTGGGCATTGGCCTGATCCAGCGGGCTCTCCTTGCGTTCTGCTGTGCCCTCTTGGCCTGGCTCAGAGGCTGGCAGGTTCCTCTTCCCAGGCCCTCCTGCGCCCACGTGGCTCCAGGTTTCTTTCAAGCCGGCGTTTAAAATTCCAAAGAAAGCCAGATTCAAAAGTAAGTTTCTTATCGGGTGTCAGGGAGGAAATTATGAGTGCCTCGTTGTCCAAGGTTAAAAAGTGAGGGCTGTGCTTGGCTGGGGAGCGGCAGCAGATAAGATGAAATGTTTTCTATTCAAATGAATGGGCTCCTCTCTTCTCTGTAATAAACGATCAGTGTCAATATGACAAATTAATCCTGCATTGAGATCCATTTAGAGTGCAGGCAAACGGGGGCGAGGGGGGGCGAGGGAGAGGGAAGAAGCGGCCAGGTGGAGGAGAGTCAGCATTTCCGCCACCGCCATGTCCACACACCCCCCCGGGGGGGGGAGAGGTTTCTTGGAGGGGGTGGGAGGAGACAAAGGCCACTGGCAGACAGGCACCAAGGGTAGGGGCGGAGGATGCTGCTGTGGCGGCAGGGGGCAGGGGGTGGTCAGGGGCCGACCATTTGTCTCTGCACAGCTGCCTCCGTCCCCATCCCTTCCACACTTGTGGGAATGCGCAAGTGGAAGCTGCAGGCATCCTGGGAGCCAGGCCCCCTTCTCCGCCCGGGCAGGAGGGGGAGCATGCACTGCAAGGCATTGCAGCCCCACTGTTGTTGGTCCCCCCCCCCCACGTACCTTGCAGGGGTGGGACTAGACCTCCCTCGGGTCCCTTCCAAGTCTCCATTGCTGTGGTTCTGTGTTTGGGGTGGATGAGCACAGCTTGCGTTCAGCCTTAGAAGTGATGCTCAGAGGGAAGAAGGCAGGAGCCCCACAACGCAGGGGCAGAGGGAACCAGGCCAAAGCTCTCCTGGCACTGACCTGCTGCCTGTTGGCTCCTGGACCCAGCAGCCACTGCTCCTCCTGGGCCATCACCCTGGGCTGCCGGCCACTGGGCGCCTGTCTGCTTGCTCTGGGAACTGAGGTTGGGGGAGCAGGTGGGTTCCCCAAGAAGAGGCTTTCCCCCCGCTGCTTTTTCCTGGGTGTCTGAGTGTGTGTTCATATGTGCTTGGGCTCTGCAGGTTGTTTCTGTGGGCTCAGGGTCTTCTCCGGGGCAGGCAAGCTCTGAGCTTCTCCTGGATCACTTTCTCCACGTTGTATTTTACCACCCTCTGCCCTCAAAGACACATTTTCTCCCACGCTATAAAGGCCAAAACGTTGTGGCGGCCTTTCCTTGGAGGAGAACGTCTCCGCATCCTGCACCTTTTCCAGGGCCAAAGCTCCACAGTGGAGCCCCTTACAGGTAGAAGGTGCCAGGTTCATTCCGCAGCATCTCCAGATAGGAAAGACTGGGAGAGACTCCTGCCAGTCCGTGTGGACAGCACTGGCCAAGATGGGCCCCTGTTCTGACCCAGTGAAAGGCAGCCTCCTCTGCTCCACAAGCGCTGCGGATGTGGGGGAGAGAGAAGCTGGGGGAGACGAGGCTGCAGGTGCCAAGGGGTCCAAAGGCCCACCCCTGGGGCCCTTCCACCTGGCCTGGGTGACCCCAGCCCCTGCCCAGAGGAAGGGGATGGGCGGGAAGGCCCAGGGAGCCACAGACCGACCGCACCCCCGCCCCCCCGCGCACACATGCAGGCTGCCTCCCTCCGCCAGAGTTCCTCCCCGCCCCCCGTTGCATTGCAGCTGGGTGACCCACGTGGCTCCCAAGATACGGAACCCTTGAAAAGAGACAGTGACAAATGGGACTCCTGCTCCAAGTGGCAGGAGCTGCAGGCGGGGGCCGGGGGGGGGGGAGCAGGCAAGATGCGCCTTTCAGGGAGAAGCTGAAGGTCAGGAGCTGCTGCCTCCTCCTGGGCTGATGCTGCAATGGGGGGCGTGGAGGGGCTGCCCCATGGAGAAGGCGCTAGGCCATTGAGGAGGATAAGGAATCAGAAAGAGCCTGCTGCTGGATCAGGCCCAGGGCCCCTCTAGTCCAGTGTCCTGTTCTCACAGAGGCCAACCAGGTGCCATAATAATCGTAATCGTAATAGTAATAATAATTTATTATTTATACCCCGCCCATCTGGCTGGGTTTCCCCAGCCACTCTGGGCGGCTTCCAACAACATGTTAAAATACAGTAGTCTGTTAAACATTAAAAGCTTCCCTAAACAGGGCTGCCTTCAGGTGTCTTTTAAAGATAGCTGCTTATTTCCTTCACATCTGGTGGGAGGGCGTTCCACAGGGGGGGGGGGGAGAAGGCCTGGTTCCCTGTAACTTGGCTTCTCGCAGTGAGGGAACCACCAGAAGGCCCTCAGCACTGGACCTCAATGTCCAGGCAGAACGATGGGGGTGGAGATGCTCCTTCAGGTATACAGTATACCAATAGGAAACCAGCCAGCAGGATTGGATTGCAATAGCACCTTCCCCTCCTGTGGTTCCAAAAGCGTCACAGCCTCCAGCTGTGCAAATATATATATAATCCACACCTAATGACCCACCTAAGTGGTACTCAGGATATCACTCAAGAAATCACTCAAGGTATCTCTCAAGTAATTAAGGAACAAAAGAAGAAAAGGCACACTAGCCTGGGAACTTCCTCTCTGCCCAGAACATTGGAGGCTAGACACCACACCCCCTCTACAGTATTTATAGGAACTCAAACATTGAGATCCCGCTCTGTTCCAGTAACAAGAAGCCGAAAGCACCAGCCTGAAGATGACGAGTGAGACCTCGTCGAAACGTCGCCTAGACACCCCAACTTTTACACGGGAAGACACCCGAGGACACCAAAACCTACATTCCTGTACCCGTGAAAATCTACGAAAGCATATATATATATATATATATATATACACATACACACACACACACAAACTTAGTTGGTCTCTAAGGTGCTACTGGACAACTATTTTATATATTTCGACTGTGTCAGACCAACACGGCTATCTACCTGAATCCAGCTGTGCAGGAAGAGGAGATCTAGTCAGTGGCATGGGGGGCACAGAGGCAGTTGTCCCAGGTGCAAAATTGTTAGGGATGCAAAATTTCAAGACCCGGTGCTGCCTCCACACAGCTGGGCTCCGTTGAAAATAACTTCTCCACGCGAACCAGGAAGTGACTTCTCCCAGCAACAGAACCAACTCTTCTTTTCTCATCTCTACGGCCACAATCTCCTGGGTGATGTGGACCCCATTAGGCAGCTGGATGCGCAGGCGCACTCCATTTCCCTCCTCCCACTCCCCTCGGCGTGGCTCCGGGTGCCGGCATCCCACGTTACACCACTGTGGCTGGTAGCCCTTGACAGCCCCTCTCCGCTCCTCCATGTATTTGTCTGGTCCTCTTTTAAAGCCATCTACGAGAGCTGGTGGCCCTCACTTCCTCCTGAGGGAGGGAGTTCCATAGGTTAACTCTGTACTGCATAATGGGGGGAAGGGGGGGAAAAAGAAAAAAAAGGGAGGGAAAGGGGAAAAATAAAAAATACAAATAAGGAAAAGGAAAAAAATAAAAATAAAATAAAATAAAATGAAAACTCTACACTGCATGAAGACAGCTTTTCATTCATCCACCTTGGATCTTCCAATATTCAGCATCATTGGATTTCTAGTGTCAGGTGATGAGAGGAAGAGAAACATTTCTCTCTCCACTTTCTCCATGCCAGGCATAATTGAACGAAATGCAACCATGTCGCCTCTCACTTGCTTTTTCTTTAAACTACAAAGTCCCAAACGCTGCGGCCGATCTTCACAGGGCAGCCACACCATCCCACCCTCAATCCTTCCAATTTGGCAGTAGAACAGACCCAGGCGGACGCTGGGCTCTCCTCCTCCAGCAGTGGGGCAGACTGCAGCCTCGCAGACCCTCCCAGTTTCCTTGAAACACGAGGGGCTCAGGGGGGCTGCTCTGCCTTTGGCACACCAAGGCTGGCTTCTCCCCACTTCCTTCTTGCCTGGACTCTCCCTGTGAATTCAGACCCTGTAGGTGTTTGGGTTGCCAATTCATTAATCTTCCCTAAACTGCACCCTGGAAGGCGCAGGTCCTGCTCAGAATGGTGGGAATATGCCAAGAACCTCCACGTTTCTCTGTTCAGAGCCAGGATTCTAAATTGTGTTCTGGGATGCTGATTGTGAAGGGAAATAGCCAGACTTGAAAAGGTGCGTCGTGGCCACACAAACTGCTGGGCCTCCCAGCAAATGCCCTCAGGCCCCCACCCCGCTCATGCCCCCCCTTTCACCTATAGGTTGCTGACAGAGGCCGGTCCAGATTGTTGCATCTTCTGAACAGCCCAGTTTGAGAAGGATGTGGACAAGCTGGAAGGTGTGCAAAGGAGGGTGACCAAGAGGATTCAGGGTCTGGAGAGCAAGCCTGATGAGGAACGGTTGAAGGAGCTGGGCCTGCTTAGCCTGGAGAAGACGGAGGGTGATCCGATGGCCAACTGCAAAGAGCTGAAGGGCTGCCACGTGGAAGATGGAGCAAGCTGTTTTCTCGCTGCTCCAGAGTGGGGGACCTGCAAAGAGGGAAGGAAGGGGGCAGCTGCCTCCCCCCCCCCCACCGCTGTCCAGGCCAGGGGGGCTCTCTTTGTCCAGGAGGGGGCAGCCACAGAGTCCTCCTCCCGCTGCCCTGATCAGCATCCAGCCGGTGTAAGCCGGGTAGGAAAAAAAACATTTGAGAATTGGGAGCCAGTGAAAGATTACATTTATTTGTTATAAACTGATTATTTTTCTGTTTGGCTGAGGCTGGCTGGTGCAGCTGACACCCTGAATTGTGATTTATATTCATGTTTAGTCATTTATAATGAAGAGCCGGGAACTTGCTCTCCCGGAGACGGGCGACCTGCTTTCACCTTCTTCCTGCCTCACAGGGCCAGAGGTGGCCCAGCCCAGATCCCAGTTGGCCCTGATCCTACACTCCTTCTGCCACCAGACACCTTTGGGAGTGCGGAAGGCCCACTTCTTCTCCAGATAAGTGGTCCACCTAATGGAAGGAGTAGCAAGGGGCTCAGTTGGTGCGTCCTGCTTTGCCCATCACAAAACTATGGCATCAATGAATTGTAGAATTGGAAGGGACCCCGAGGGTCATCTAGCCCAACCCCCTGCAATGCAGGAATCTCAGCTCAAGCATCCATGGCCGGGAGCCATCCAACCTCTGCTTAAAAGCCTCCAAGAAAGGGAGACCGTTCCACTGTCAGGCAGCTCTTACTGCCAGAAAGCTTTTCCTGAGGTTTAGTCGGAATCTCCTTTCCTGTCACTTGAAGCCATGGGTTCGAGTCCTTCCCTCCAGAGCAGCAGAAAACAGGCTTGTTCCACCTCCCATCTGATATTTGAAGATGGCTCTCATATCGCCTTACCTCACATTATAAATAACTTCCCAGTGAATCCTTCAACCTTTACTAGATCCTTTGATTTCTTAAAAAATGCCAGATTTCTAGTTTGATCAGAATTTAATTCTGGCCCAAGATCCCTGTGTAACGCAGACCAGACAGTTCAAGGAGGGTTTGGTGCTGCCTCTTTTACTCCACATCAGTCTCCGTGGGGTGAAATGCAATGCAAGGCAATCCAAACCTGACTAGAAGAGGTGGGCTCCCTCACACAGATGCAAAAGGCAGCTGCAGCTCCTCACCTGTAGCAGGTGAGTTTTTGGGGGGGAGGTAACTAACTGAATTCTGGTGCTGGAGGAGACTCTTGAGAGTCCCATGGACTGCAAGAAGATCCAAGCTCTCCATTCTGAAGGAAATAAGCCCTGAGTGCTCACTGGAAGGACAGATCCTGAAGCTGAGGCTCCAAGACTTTGGCCACCTGATGAGAAGAGAAGACTCCCTGGAAAAGACCCTGATGTTGGAAAAGATGGAGGGCACAAGGAGAAGGGGACGACAGAGGACGAGATGGTGGGACAGTGTTCTTGAAGCTACCAGCATGAGTTTGACCAAACTGCGGGAGGCAGTGGAAGACAGGAGGGCCTGGAGTGCTCTGATCCAGGGGGTCACGAAGAGGCGGACACGAGTAAACGACTAAACAACTACACCTGGGTGACTTGACCCAGGAGCCCCTTTACCTGATAAGTTTCTCTCTGGATGGTCTTTTCTGCCCCCACCCCATCTGAGATGCATCATTTGCTAAGCAATGGTCCTCCTGTAGATGCCGGGTTGATTTCACCAAAGTGACATCGTTACTGGCTCAGCAGCTGGACTTGGGGGGATGTTTAGGCACAGGCAATTAGAGCAGCCCAACCAGAACGTACATCTTTCTTAATTAAAGTTCATCAGAATAAAACCAACACCACATTTTGTGGCACCTTCAAGGCTGATACCGATATGGTCGTTTGAGCTTTCGGATATTGGCGTGAATTTCAAAAGTTGTGAGGAAAAGGGAAGCTCCTCACCTCTCTCCTCAATGAATCCCCACAACAAGCGCCTTGTGAGGTCGATTAGTCTGAGAGGCAGCGACTGAGCCGTGAGTGGGGACTTGAACCCTGGTCTCGCCAGGTCTTCATCTAAGGGCCCCCCCCCCCCTGCTGCCTCTTCACAGCCCTGACCTGGGACCACCTTCCTCCCTTTAAGAGAAGAGGGGAGAGGGCTTCTCTGCCGCAGGGGAGGGAATCAGGGCCATGTGCTGGTTTGAAAGAGGGGAATTGCTAATATAATCCTCAAAGGGTTTGCTTTTTCCTTTTGACTTTTAAAAAAATCTAATATCTTCATTTCCATACCTTTTTTAAGCTAATTTGTGGAAAATTAAAATGGCGAGGCCCACAAAGGCTGCATTTTAATTGAATCTTGTATCTGAGCCGTGGCGCGGAGTCTCTCTTGGCCTCCTTGATTAGCCTCCTCCATTAAATCATTTTTGCCTCGTTTAGCTGAGATACCGTCTCCTTGCGAGGCCTGGGACTTGGGGAGTGGAGGAGCAGCAGCAGGAGGAGGAAGTGCTCCATGCCAAAGCAGGTGAGGACCCACCATGGCGGCAGGAGGGACAGAGCGAGAGGTGGCTGGACCCATCCGGCCTTGTCTGGGGTCCAGGGGGCTTCAGGGGCAGCTGCCCAACACTCAGCCCTTGGCCAGGAAGACCCATCTTGGCTCAGACAGAATCATAGAATCAGGGTCAGGAGGGATCTTAGGGTCATCTAGTCCAACCCCCTGCAATGCAGAAATGGGGACTCCCCTGCCAAGCCTGGAGGGTGCAGCAGCTCCTCCAGGAAAGGGACCGTGCACGGTATCCCGAATCCAGCACAGAACCACCACTGTGGGCGATCCAGCAGAGGGGATGCCACAGGGGTCCCTGGCCCCGGTGCCATCTGCAGGGGTGTGTTTAATCATTTGACTGTCTCCAAAATGGGAATGGCTGTGTGTATTGATGAAAGGGTTTAACACTGCAGTGTTCTAAGGGACTCTGAGCTTTCACTGAGCTGATAATTAACTATCACTGTTTTCTGCTAGATCACACATGAGTGTTTAACCTTAGATTAAGGTATTGAATTGCAAATTAGCCATCTTGGAAGCATGGTGGCTGAAGTTTCTTTTTCTCAGACTCTCAGAGAGTAAGGCTGTAACTAAAGCTCCCCAGGATCACCCAGACCCAGGCTGGAATTCAGGCTGTGGTCAGAGACAGACCTCTGCTTCTTGGTCTGTTGGAATTATTTCATATTTTGTAAGATGCTGAGCCTGTGTCTTGGAGGGGTACATGTCTCGGGGAAGTGTTCCGATGTATCATTTGATGTTTTTTGTTTTGTTTTGAAGAAAGTTCTGCAAGTGACGTTGCTGAATAATATCTCATGGGTCTGGACAATGCTTCATGTCCAAAAGGAGTCAGGTTTTAGACATCCAGCACAATATTTGTATCTGCATTAAGGGATATGCAAAGTGGGGGGGGGCAGTGGAGGGATGGGCACCACCCGCCTCCTCCTGGTTCTGCAGTTTGCTGATTCCGGAGCCTGGGAGGGAAAGGAAACCTGGAGGAGGAGGAAAGATTAGCAGGCAGCAGCTGGTTTAATCAAGCAAATGCCAGGAAAAAGAATCCCTGAACATGAGAAAGAGAGGGAGAGAATTGGAAGGGAAGGATGAAGCCCAGCGGACCCCCAGCAAGTGATGGAAGGCAGGAAGAGCTCCTTGTCAGCTGTGGGGATGGAGGGAAGGAGTTGGAGAGAGAAGTGAGAAGTGCCTGGTGATCTCCGCAGAGCGATCCAGGCAGTTTGAGATTCTGCCAGCCAGAGCGGGGAGGGCGGGGGGGGGAGCCTGGCACTCACAGAGCCCTGGCAGTGCAGACTTGGAAGGGACCCCGGATGCATCCAGTAGCTTCCTCTGTCATCCTGGGCGTGCAAATTCCTGTCCTGCCGCCCGATTTGTCATTTAATCAAAGTGTCTCCTGGCACACCCTCTCTGATCTAGTCGCAGCAAAGCACCTCTCGTGTATTAAGAGCTATTATTTATTTCGCTTTGATTCAGGCCACCTTCCTGAGTGCTTCTCTAGCCAAGGCCACTCACACCATCAAAATGCAATACGACGTCTGCAATGCAAGGGGCTAATACAGCCGTCATGGAATTCTGCAACTCCCTGAGTTCTGCAATCCCCCCCCCAGCCAAAAACACTCAGGGAGGGCGCAGGGGAGGGCCAGGGAGGGGGGTGTCCAGGAGAGAGTCCCAAGGGCCAGGGAGGGAGGCCTGGAGACCCCTGAACCTGAGGTGCCCAGGTAGGGAGAGTCCTGCTTCCGGGTTTCCCTTGGGGGGCACCTGGTCGAGAGATGATGATGCCAGGCGATGCCAGACTCGAGGGGCACCCTTTGGCCTGATCCAGGCAGCCTCTTGCATTGTTAGGTGAACTTGATCTCCCTCCCTCTCTCTTTGTGGATTTGTAGCTCACCCTCGCAGGGAGGTTCACCCTTCAATGCGCCCTGATCGATGCTCAGGAGGATCCCAACTGTGGGGCTGCCGAGATTGGAGACACAGCCGGGGGGAGAAAGGGGCAGCAGGGCCTTGGGAGCAACTTGCTGCTGTTTCTGAAGCTGGCAGGGAGAATATTCTGGGCCAGACGCAAGAGGCCCAGTTTAAGGACATGCCCATCCATGCGTCTCCCCCAAAGGCACCACACATCTTCCAGAGCGACTCTGAGCATCGCTGAGGAGTTTGTGGCCCCTCTGGTGAAGAGGCAGCGTTTGCCCTGGGCTCCATCCTCCAAAGCTCTCTGGGCTCAGAGCCCCCACCCCACCCTTGAGCTAGAAGCCCCCACTCAGGTCTACCAGAGATGGCACAGTGTGGGGAAATGGGGAAGGGGGCAGCGACCAGAGTCCTGAGCCCCGGCCAGCTGGGATGCACACATGGCCCTTGGAGGCTTCGGAGCCCCAGAGCTGCAAAGCAGATGGATGGTGAAGTCCTTTTCACCCTGTTAGATTACCAAGGATTAACCTTGATCTGAGTAATAGATATTCTAAATGGAAGTCCTGCTCAGGAGGATTTCCGCCATATGTTCCTGGAGAAGGGTTGGAGAAGGTGAGGGTGCCGGAGGGAGGGAGCTGCTGGTGGGACTCTGAAGAGCTCAGCTTCACAGAATCATAGAATGGGAAAGTTGGAAGGGACCCCCAGGGTCATCTAGTCCAACCCCCTGAAATCCAGGAATCTCAGTTCAAGCATCCCTGACAGACGGCCACCCAACCTCTGCTTAAACCCCCCCCCCCAGGAAGGAGAGTCCACCACCTCCCCAGGGAGACCCCTCCACTGCCAAAAACCTCTTACTCTCAATAAGTTCTTCCTGATGTCTCACTGGAATCTCCTTTCCTGACACTTGAATCCATTGTTTGGGGTCCTGCCTGAAACCCTCCAGCCTCTTCTCCCTCCCCTGCTGGACCCATTGGCTGGTTCAGAGCCCACAAGCCACTTGCTCAGTCGGGGGTTTCTGGCTTGCAGCCTTTTCCTTGCTCCTCCTCCTGGCATTTGGGAATCCTTCAAGCAGAGAGGCTTAATGGGAGGGACTCATCCTGCTGTCAGTCACAGGCACTCATCCTGCCGGCAGAACAGCGCTATAAATGAGCTGTCTTGCAGAAGGACTGACAGATGACTATCAAGCGCTAAACAGTAGGAAGACCCGCACAAGGAAGTCTGTTTGCAGCCATGATGCTCTAAGAGACACCCCCAGCTGCTCCTGGGCTCTTGTGAGCTCCACCCACCCACCAGTACCAAGATAATTGAATTCTCTCTCTCTCTCTTTCTCTCTCTCCCCCCCCCCTCACACACATGGCCAGTTCAATATATTTTGCTGCCAGTGTTGGCTTTCTAAGAATTAATGGACGAGGAGAGGGCGATGGATGCCCCAATAGCCCCTGTGAGAACAGGATGCTGAACTAGATGCTCCCCTTTGGCTTGACCCAGCAGGGCTCCTCTGATGTTCCCATGCCCCCCCCCCCACTCCCCATGCAGAACCCGGCTGGACTGGGCCCCAGCATCAGGCAGGGAAAGAGCAGCAGTGGGGAAGCAGCAGCCAGTGGCAGCGGGACACCTGCAGGTCTCTAGCAAAGGGCCTTCTCAGGGTTTGCTGGAATCATACACTCCTAGAATGGTAGAATTGGAAGGGACCCCAAGTGTCATCTAGTCCAACCCCGCTGTAATTCAGGAAGAGGAGCATCCCTCGTGGATGATGCCAGAAGCAAGCAAGGAGGACCCCAGGGTCAAGCAGAAGCCACCAAGGATCCACAGGCTCAGGAGAAGAGGACGTCTCCTCATGTCTCAACAACAACAGCCCAAATATCCACAACGCACCACAGAGGTTGTGCTGCCCCAGAATTGGAGCTGCCAGCAGGGGACTTGCAGAGGAGACACTCCTGGGTAAGGATGAGCCGTGAGGAGCAGAGGCTTGGAAGCCAAGGCAGATGCTGGCCCACAAACACCAACTCAGAAGCAGGTCCCGTTGACTTCAGTGAGTGGGTGCTGTAGGACTGCAGCCTCAGAATCCGAGAAGCTGTCTCCCTGAATCATAGAACCTTGGTATTGTAGAATGGTAGAGTTGGAAGGGACCCTGAGGGTCATCCAGTCCAACCTCCTGCAATGCAGGAATCTCAGCTCAGGCATCCCTGACAGACGGCCATCTGCTTAAAAGCCTCCAAGGAAGGAGAGCCCAACACCTTCCACCCCATGGTCAAACAGCTCTTACGGATGGAAAGTTCTTCCTGATGTTTAGCTAGAATCTCCTTTCTTGTAACTTGAATCCATTGGTTCAAGTCCTAACCCCAGAGCAGGAGAAAACAAGCTTGCTCCATGCGACATCTTGAAGATGGCTCTCATATCTCCTCTCAGTCTCCTCTTTTCCAGACTAAACATACCCAGCTCCTTCAACCGTTCCTTGGTTTCCAGGCCCTTGATCATCTTGGTTGCCCTCCTCTGCACACCTTCCAGCTTGTCAACATCCTTCTCAAACTGTGGTGCCCAGAACTGGACACTGGACTCCAGGTGTGGTCTGTCCAAGGCAGAATAGAGCAGGACTATGACTGCCCTTGATCTGGAAACTAGACTTCTGTGATGCAGCCCAGAATTTTGTTAGCTTTTTTTTTGCTGCTGCATCACACTGTGGAGTCATGTTCAGCTTGTGGTCCACTAAGAATAACTGGAGTTGGGGAGATGGTCCTTGCCACACATGGAACCCAGATGCAACTCCTGCTGGGGGTGCAATGAAGGCCCCCCCCTTGTTGGCCCCTGAGGCTTTTCCGCCCCACAGATGCAGACAGAAGCACTGCAGGGCAGCCGGATGAAAAAGCAAAGCAGCCCTTGGGTGATAAAGGAAGGGACAGCAGCAGCAGCAGAGCTTAGACTAGGTGTGTCAGATCATTGGCGCCATTGAGCAGGGGACCAAGAGGGCTGCTGCTGCCAAGCCAGCAAACTCTGCCTGCGCAGGAAGCTTTCAGAATCCTACCCTGTGAAGGCAGCACATGACAAGGTGCGGGGGGAGTGAAGTCACCCCGAGACCCTTCTTGTCTGCCTGGGGAGCAGCGTGAACTGCCAGGCCAGTGGCTCTCTGCGCAGGGCAGCTCTCCGCCTGCTTCCAGAGCCCCCCTCACACCTGAACAGGGGGCTGAGTCCTTGGCAGGAGCCGGTGACCTTGGACTACAAAGAGAGCCTGAGCAAAGAGGAGCCGTGCTGCTCACTCTGCAATCATCCCCCACTGCTAATTGCACTGCGAGGTTTTGCTCCACAGAGGGAATCGCGCAAAAGTGGCTCCCGGAATGGAAAATATCCCTGGAACTTGCAGGAGGTTCTGTAGGGGAATTCAGGAGGTAGCTTCCTGCAAAATCTTAGAGAAGAGACAGGGACAGAAATGCGCTGGCAGCCCCAAGTCCCAAAGCAGAGGCTGGCGCCCTCTTTTCAGAGACACCAAAAGCCAAACTGAGAAGATCAGAAGAGCCTCTTGGGTCAGGTCCATGGCCCACCCAGCCCAGCCTCTTCTTCTCACAAGCAGGATTCCCAGCAAGTGGCCTTCAGAAGCATTGCTGCCTCTGACCGTGGAGGCAGAGGGCAACCGTCCTGGCTAGAAGCCATGGTCAGCCACCAGCTGCTCCTCCATGCATTTTCCCAGTCCTCTTTAAAAACCAGGGAAACAGGCTGCCGGCTTCCTTCCCAGTCCCCCCCCCCCACTGCTCCCAGGCACCCCTTCTTCTTGAGGTGTGGCGCCCAATGCCAGTCTCATCTAAACAAGGTCCAAGGCATAAGCGTTTCCTCCCACACCAGGAGCGAGCAGAACTGGGAGATCTGGAATGTCCTGGGAGATCTCTGGCCACACGAAGGGCTTCGGACTCCCAGCTGTTGGAGCAACAGAGAAAGCTTCCTGCCCCATACTCTGAATGGGGTTGCTGGAAAAGAATGCCTTTGGAGGAAACCAGGAGTGGGTTTTCCTGAGAAAAGGCATGTGAGGGTGATAACAAATGCTTGGCTTGAGCATATGCTCTGAGAGCAGCACCTTCCTTAATTCTTTGCCTTCTGCCTGTCTGGCTAAGCCAATATTTCCCACCTGGTTCAGGCAGATGGACTTGGTTGGCTTCCAGATTTCACAAGCCTCAAATCTGCCCATCTCTCTGCAGCTGCTGATCACGCATCTAGCAGGATCACAGGTTAGAGGGGCTCAGCGGAATCCCTGATCTGGACTGCAGGAAGCATTGAATTCTCTCTGCCAGAGGCCCAGGCCCCTTGGTCTGCAGAAGTGCAACTACCCCTAGCAGAGGGACGGTGACATTCCAGTGGCAGACCCCGAAACAGCTGAGGATTTTGGAAAGGGATGATCCGGGCATTAAGGTTGCGTGAGTGGGAAATCAACTCGCCTGCTCGTTCCCACCGGGAAACTGTGCCCCCCATGCAACACCACTGGGAAGGCCTTTTGGTCCCAATGGGAGAGTTTGGAGCTGGGGTGGACATATTGTACCCTAAAGGGGTAGTGCCCACTGGGGTTGGGCACTGGGGGCAGCTGGTTGTGACCATTAAGCAGGGGTGCCCAAACTTTTTAAAAAGAGGGCCAGATTTGACCAAAGTTGTTGAGCTTTTTCTAGGATTGAAGTTTTGCTTTTTTGACAATTTGACCCCAAATTTGTTGAGGGTTTTTTTTAGGATTTGACCCCAGTAAATTAACTGCCACAGGGTTAGGCCCCCGAAATGGACTTTGGACATGCCTGCCACAAAGCTATGCCATGATTTGAAGACAGCTGGACACTGTTTTTTTTTTTTTTTAATATATTTTATTAAGGGTTTTCTTGTTTTACAGTGTAAGTGTAATGCCTCGTGTATTTTTTTTTCCCCCGTGTAACATTTTTACAACTGTTGCAGGAAGGCACCCCAGGAGGTGAGCCTCTGGAGCTCAGTGCAGCTGTGTGAGCTCCTGGAACTTAGAGCTCGATGAAAACCCCAAGCAGGCTACTTACTGCAGGAGTGTCTGCACTTGGGACTGAGAACAGATTTGCAAAGAGAGTCATCCTGCAAGCTCAACAATGGTTTTGAAATGCTGTGTTGTGTTTCCTTTGCTTGCATGCTGGTGGAGAGAAACTGTTTTGAGGGTTTTTAAAGAATTGCTCAGCTAATCCTTGTGTGTGTTTGAAAGCTGTTTGGAAATGCAGAATTGCGGGAGGAGGAGGGAGGCCTCCAGAGACCCTGCTGGGATGGAACCTTGCTTGAAAGGGATGGTGTCCGTGTCGGGTTTGCTACTGTGTGCAGTTTTTTATGATGTGAATTCAAATGCCTTTTTGTTATTTTGCACACCTGAGACAGATGTGCGCTTTTTGAGGGGGTAGAATGTTGTCTCTTGTGGGTGCCAGAATCAAGACACCCATAATTTTTGGAACTTAACCATTGTTTGAAGTCTTCACCTTAGCAGTGCAAAAAGGCAACTTCCTGGCCTGGAATTGCTGGGGGGGGGGGGAAGAGCCCTCCTGTAGTACAAAGGAAGGTTACCTTGGCTGGCCAGCTAAGTACAGAGCCATTAGCAGACAATCGAGAGCCATTAAGGGCCATTGAGAATGCAAAGAACTTTCCTTCCCCCCATGGCTCATGCCAGGTAACTGGACCCGAGGTCACACAGGAATAATGCTGTCCTTTTGAGCAGAGGTTTTTTGGGAAAGGAGGGGCCCTGAGGTTGGAGCCATCTTGGCTGCTGGCTGGAGAGGCTGCCAGCCAGAGCACAGCCGGCTGCTGTGAAAGGAATTTTGAGGTCTTAGATATATGTTAAGTGTTCCTACGTGTACCAACCAAGCACGTACATAGATCAGCACAGGAAGACCGACCTGGAACCATTTTGATTCCCAAACTGACCGAATGTTTTCTCTGCAAGGTCAAAGGAAAAGCCTCCCCATTGTCTTTTCCTTCACAAATCCTGTCTTAAGGGCACATTTAAGATATGAATAGGGTGTCAGCCTGTGACCTGGCTCAGGAACTAAGTATTTGTCACTACAAAAGACTGGCCAGGCTCCCCACAGTATCTAATCAAGTGACCATTAACAGGTCTGCCAGAAAGGAGATAAACAACGCACTCAGATTTCTGCTGTAGACCACCCTTTCTGTGAAGGTATGATGTTTCTGGGGGTGGTCTTGGACTCCAGGGCAGGCAATTTAAAATGTCTATATAAGGGCTGGCACACCTTTGTTCTGGGTTCCTCCTCCCTCCTGCGTGTGGTGAGTGAGCACCCTGTTGCAACTGATCAATAAAGATCAGGCTTACTAGCTGCTTTGCTTCTCAATATTCTCTGGTTGGCCTGTTATTTTCTCCTACCAATAGGGAACCTATGTAAGGACTCTTTATGGGCTCTTGGATACCCCATAAGGGAAAAAAGGGTAATTTTTGTTTACAACAGGTGGCAACCACAAAGGGGCATTTGGCTACCCGGATTCTGGGAGCGAGGAAGGACTGGTGATCCAGCGCGCACCAGGCAGTTTGCCAGGAGGAATAACCAGTCCTCCAACAATCCCAGGGTCTGGAAATAACTGGAGGTCCAGCGGGGTTAACCAGAGGAAGCAAAGCTTGATCAGGCTGGCCTTATACAACCAGTCAAGAGATCCCGGGATCACCGGGCCAGAGCATGCGGAAGTGAGTATAAGTAGGAAACACGGGTAGTGGGTTGGGTTCTCTAAACCACAGCAACCAAAATTCTTTAACTCTTCCTTTCCTTTCTTCAAATCTAAACTTTCTCCCTCCCTTTTCCATCACCTAATTTTCACCACAGACCCAAATTCATCGGAGCTGCCCAGAGGAGGGTCTTGTGTGTCTCTTGCCCTTTAATTCTATATGCCAACCTAATTACAACACTGCCCTGGACCCAAGCTGGCTGCAGCTCTGAGAGAAGCCAGGACCGGCGTTCTGGAGATTCCTCTCCATCCTAGGCTCAGGTTGTCGAGATGTGAATGACCCATAGATCTTAATGTCACTGCAGTCTCTGTCCTGCCTCACTCTCCCCAGTCCTGGGTAAGCACTGGGGCCCCTGGCAACTTGCTGAGAGTGTGCCCAACCTCTGTAACACTGGCACTAGGGGCAATTAGACAAATGTTACAAGATAACAAAGTAACAGAGTGCAAGGAAGCCAAGGGGTGCAGTCCTCCATGCATTCAGTAAACTTCCCTTTCTCTGGTCCCAGAGCAGTGCAGGATATACGTATAAGCTAAACAAGCTCTAGCTTAGGGCCCCACTCTCTTGGGCCCCCCAAAATAATTTAAAGGGGAAAAACTGGATGTACATTTCCAAAATATAAGATAAAAACAAATAAAATGCCTTTAGCTCCTATTAGTTCCATAAATTACCATATATTGTAGCATATATTCAACACAAAAAACAGCGATAATTTGTTGTTGACAAAGGACAGCTGGACATATAAAGGGCCCCATTACCTTCAGGAGCTGAGGGCCTCATCAAACCTCAATCCAGCCCTGTTCCAGAGGCAGAGCCTAAGCTGTTCATCTCTGCATCAAGAAGAAATTTCTGTCCATAAGAGCTGTTTAGTGAAGCTGCGGACTCTCCTTCCTTGGAGGTTTCTAAGCAGAGGTTGGATGGTCATCTGTCAGGGATGCTTGAGCTGAGATTCCTGCATTGCAGGGGGCTGGACTAGAGAACCCCTGGGGTCCCCTGCAACTCAACAGTTCTTTGATTCTATGCAGTCTCAGCTCCTGGCTGTTACTAGCCATCTCCAACAAGCACACACAGAGGCTCCTCAGGTTTCAGCTTCCTGCTGTGACCACTAGGCAGCTCTGCTTCCAGAGTTGAGTCATCAGAGAGCTCAATCGAATGGAAAGAAATGTAAGCCTTCCTTGACTCTTTTGCCAGAGTCGAACCTTTTTGCCGAAGGTAAAGTTTCACTACAGCATTTTCAATGCAGTGCATTCAAACACAGCATGCTATGTGCATTAAACCTATAACTTTAACGTTACGCCCCTGCCATTGACATCTGCTGCTTAGGGTTATGATGATGATTATCACTGCATTTATGAATCACTTCTCATAAAGGAGAAGCTAATGGAGGCTACTAGCCACAGCGACTCTGCTCTGCCCTGCCTCCACAGTTAAAAGAGCAATGCTTCTGAATCCCAGTTGCTGGAAACGGCAGGAGGGGAGAGTCGCTCGTGGGCTCAGGTTCTGCTTGTGGGTTTCCCTTTGAGGCACCAGTTTGGCCCCTCTGAGAACAGGAGGCTGCACCAGAGAGGCCGTGGTCCTGATCCACCCGCAGGGTCTATTGTGATAAGAGAACCCCCATGCTCAGGGATAGTCTACCTCTGAATGCCAGATAATGGGGAGCAACAACTGGAGAGGGTCCTTGAGCTTGAAACAGGCTTGCTGGTTTCCCACAGGCTAATGGGAGAACTTTTTGTGGGCCGTTGGCCTGATCCTGCAGGCTGTTGTTATGTTCCCATGAGTCACCCTGAAGTGATTTACGGTAGAATAGCAGATTCAGATACAGATACATATATAAACATAGTTAGAACAATCACATATATATGTATATATAAGCAAGGTGAGGAAACAGTTATAAAAATTGTTTGAAATAGCAGCACACGCATAAAATCAATTCAAATCCAAGGCAGGCAACTAAAGATAAATATTTCAGAAGGGTTGCAGAAAGAGGCAAGTTTGAATGGGTTTCCCAAGAGTCTGGATGGTCTGTGTGCCGTCATTTTCCTAGCCAGGAAAGGCCACTTGCAAGAAAACCGCAGGTCTGAGTTGCCAAGGAGGAGCTATCCAAGGAGCAGGGAGTCTCCGTGATATTTGCTGCACAAGAATAGATTCTCCCTCTCCAGCCATTTTTTCATTTTACTGAACCGGAGGAGTTAATTCCTGGCTGCCCTAAGCTGGCATTTAAAATTCTTCAGTTAGTGCAAGCAAAGAAGGAAGACTTTTTGACCTGCAGAAAGATCAAACTCCTAAGACGATGCTACTGAATCATGACAAGGCCGTTTTTTATCACTTAGAAACATAAAATTGTAGAGCTGGAAGGGCCCCCAAGGGTCATCTAGTCCAACCCCCTGCAATGCAGGAATCAGAGTTAAAGAATCCATGACTGATGGCCACCCAAGCTCTGCTTAAAGACCCGCAAGGAAGAAGAGGCCGCCATCTCCCGAGGGAGCCTGCAGGGCACAAGACATTTCCCTGCTTTCACCAACTTCCACCACCAAATTAACTTGGGGGTCGGGGCCTCTTTGATATAGAAAATGTCAGTAGGGCCCCCACCCCAAATGCTTGCAGGTGCTTTATAAAGCCCCGCCCCCAAGAAGTTCCAAATCTTTTTGTAACATCCTGAGCACAGAAGCAGATCTGAAACCTCTGGTTTTGGAGGGACCTGTGGAGAATTGTCTTCGTTAGAAAGCATGGTTTTAAAGTTCAAGCCACCCTTTCAGCAATATTACATTTTTAATATTGCTCTACCCTGGCTGCCCTGGTATTTTATGAGAGGGTGGCATATAAACAAACAAGGAAACAAACAAACAAACAGGTTGCCGACGCCCCTGGCCAGGGAAAGAGGAGGGAGAGAGAGGAGGGGTTTGTCTCCCCGCAAGTCCTCCTCTTTGGATCCCAGGGGAATCAAAGAGTCCACTGAAGATTGCTCTTGGGGGGGGGATTAGGAGGGGAGAAGAGAAACCTGCATAACATTTGCTGATGTCACAGAAAGGCAGAATCGGCACTCAGACATCAAGGAAGAAGGGGGGAAGATTACCAAGCACTTCTAGACACTTCACTCTGAGGAGAAGAAAGGACAGGATTTGGAAAGGCATTTGCTGCAAGAACCGGCTCCTCAATATTGCGGGAGAAGGGCCTGTGCGCATGAGGAGGGCTCTCCAGAGAAACCACCGCTTGGCTGTGTTTACTGCCTCTGATGCTGGAGGAAGCAGCGGCCCCCAGAACACGCACAGAAGGACCTGGATGGCTCACACATAATCTGGCCTCAAGGTGAGGCAAAGCGAAGCCGATTGCCAGAGGGCAAACAAAAGGAGGATTTTGCCATGCAACATCTGATCTGTTTACGCAATCCTCTGCCTGCACATAGAGAAAGCAATGGCCAGCAGCTTTGACGGCTTTTTAAATAGGTTAGACGCATGCAGAAAGGAGGAAGGAAGAGTCCCAGTGACTATTCACCAGGATAGCGAAACACATTCTGCCCTCCTTCCTTGCAGTCTTTTAGAGACTAAGGTGCCTCTGAGGATCAGGGATTCAGCCACACTTCCTCTTCGGCTGTGTCTAGAAAACATGAGTCTTGCTTGTCCCCTTCTTCCTAACCCTAACCCTAGGCATGCGTCCAAGCGGTTTCGCCTTTGCCACCCCTCCAGCTTTCCTGCAGAAAGCTCACTCTTCAGTGCTCAATTGGAAATGCCCTTGGATGGTTCGGTGAAAAGTTTTGGTCACTGCACCTTAAAAAGGAGACATTGTAATCATATTAATGTAGAGCTGAAAGGGACCCCACGAGTCATCTAGTCCAGCCCCCTGCAATGCAGAGATCTCAGCTAAAGAATCACTGGCAAGTGGTCATCCAACTTCTGCTTTAAAATTTCCAATGCAGGAGAGTCCACTGCCTTCTGAGGGAGTCTGTCCAGCTGCTGAATGGATCCCACCCTCAGAAAGTTCTTCCTAATGTTTAGTCAGAATTTCATTTCTTGTACCATTTGAATCTGCTGCTTTGGGTCCTTCCCTCTGGAGCAGCAGGAAACAACCCTCTTCCATTGTCCATGAGGCGGCCCTTCAGATCTTCCAATGGCTCTCAGGTCACCTCTCATCTTTTTCTCTCCAAGCTAAACATACCCAACTCCTTCAAATGACTGAACCCAAAGAGTGCTCACTAATAGTTCCTCATCATACTAGAAAAAAGTGACAAGTGGGGTACCGCAGAGTTCCATCCTGAACAATGGGTTCAATAAATAAAAAATAGTCTAGTAGCACCTCAAAGGTAAAGGGACCCCTGACCGTTAGGTCCAGTCATGAATGACTCTGGGGTCGGCCAAGGGAGCCGATGTTTGTCCGCAGACAGCTTCCAGGTCATGTGGCCAGCATGTGGTGAACCAGAGCAACGTACAGAAATGCCATTTACGTTCCCGCTGGAGTATTTATCTACTTGCACTTTGATGTGCTTTCGAACTGCTAGGTTGGCAGGAGCAGGGACTGAGCAACGGGAGCTCACCCCGTCGTGGGGATTCTGATCAGCAAGCCCTAGGCTCTGTGGTTTAGACCACAGTGCCGCCCATGCTGACCTTAGAGACCAACTAAGTTTGTTCTGGGTATAAGCTTTCATGCACACTTCTTCAGATACCTGGGTTCAATGTCTTTAAAAAATAAATGGAATGAAGCAATTGAGGGGACCCTGATCCAATCTGCAGGTGACACCAATTGGGGAGGGGGAGCTAATGCAGAGGAAGACAGAATCAGAATTCAAAATGACTTTAACAGATTGGAGAACTGGGCGCAAGCTAACAAAATGAATTTCAATAGGGACAATTGTAAGGTTCTGCACTTAGGCAGGAAGAACCAGATGTGCAAATATAGGCAGGGGGACACCTGGCTTACTAGCAGTACATGTGAAAAGGATCTTGGGATCTTGGTAGACCACAAGCTGAACATGAGTCAACAGTGTGCTGCAGCAGCAAAAAAAAGCTAATGCTATTCTAGGCTGCACCAACAGAAGTCTAGTGTCCAGATCAAGGGAAGAAGTCATTGTCCCGCTCTAGTCTGCCTTGGTCAGACCACACCTGGAATCCTGTGTCCAATTCTGGGAGCTAAAATTCAAGGAGGACATTGACAAACTGGAAGGTGTGCAGAGGAGGACGACCAAGAAGATCAAGGTCTGGAAACGCATTCTTTGATACTATGATTCTGTGGCTGAAGGCCTGCATCTTTAAGCCTCTCCTTAATCTGCTCTGGGCTCCTTTGCAAGAAGCATTTGAGAGTCTTACAGATGTCCAGAGGGAAGGGAAAGATTAAAGCTGGCAGCCCTGAACATTGGTCTGTTAGCAAACCTGGTCGCTTAGTCATGGGAAGAGGAGAGCTACAGCTCAGGTGCAGCCATGTGAGTCCCACATCACCTGGGTGGGGAGGGAGGGATGTGTCCCCCTTTGCAGAGGACTCTCCCGTCTGAATGGCTGTCCTACCCAGTCTTAAGTGTGGTTAAAAGAAAGAAGAACCAGGAGAAGTTATGGATGGGGGGGGGTTGGGGGGGGAAGCCTGCCTGGCTCTTTCCCCTGCACAGGCTCCTGCTGGTCTCTTGTTCTTTGGAGTTAATGTGTCCTCTTGTCCCAGTGGCTTAATATGGATTACAGCATTTATAGCAGAACGCTGTCCTCTCCCTCGTGAGGTGAGGAAGAGGATTTGGACATCTATGCTACACTTTAGCAGCCAACTCCCAATTTATGGGCGATGTCGGTTTTAGGAGGTTTGCTATATTTTTTTGCCATATTATCTTTTGGCAACAAAGGAGACCGCAGGGCATGCAGTTTTACAGATAGAAGAAAAGTCAATTAAAAAAAATTATTTATTGCTTTCCACACAGAGACAAATGTCCCAAACACAACTCTGCATGAAACAAGGACAAAAGACAGAGCAGAAACATGCTCATTCAGGAATATTTACGAAAGGACTCTCCTTCCTTGGAGGTTTTTAAGCCGAGGCTGGGTGGCCATCTGCCAGGTGTGATCTAGTTGAGAGTCCTGCATTGCGCGGGGGGGTTGGGCTAGATGCCCCCGGGACCCCTTCCAACTCTGCAGTTCTGTGATTCTAAGAAGTGCACTAAAGGGCCAAAAACATATCTCACTACGCTCCCAATCAAAGAAACAATCAAAGGAGCTGGCAAACAGAAATGTTCTAGCCTGGCACCCTAAAGGCCAGGCCTACTTCCATGCATGGAAGTGTTGTGTCTGGGGTTGGGATCCTAGGCAGGGAGGATTCTAGAAGGTAGCATCTGATTGGCAGTGGAGCCGTCCAATCCGGCTCCAGAAGGGAAGTTTGAACTAGCCTATCAGGTGTGACCTAGGGTGTGGTTACAGGATATCTAGCTTGGGTCTTGGAGGGACCAAAAAGCCAGGACACACCCAATGACTGACTGTTTTTATCTGACTACTATGAAATAAACTGGATGAAACCAATGGCTTCTCTCTGAGCATATTTCAGAAGCGTGCCATGTTCTGGGAGCCACCACTGAAAAGGCCTTCAGCCCCTCTCTCAGAGGAAGAACAAGGAGAAGAGCCTCAAGTGATGAACACTGTAATATCCGGGTCGGTTCTTATGGGGAGAGGCGGTCCTTGAGGCAATGTGGTCCTCAGCAACCGAAGACTTTATAGGCACATTTAAGGGAGCCAAGTAACCAAGTGGGGGCTGTAGCAGGAACCCCCCCACCCCAATCATTCTGTTTGTATAAACTTCACACCCACACACACTCACACACTACATACGCCACATTTCTTTCTTTTTTTAAAATATTTTTATTAAGGATTTTCTTGTTTTACAGAAGTGTAGTGCCTCGTATTTTTTTCTTCTTCTTCTTCTTCCATGTAACGTTTTTACAAATCCGTTTCATTTGTTGAGGCATTAGGGGGAGAAGAAAACAGAAAGAAAAAAGAAAGGGGGGGTGGGGAGAGGGAGGATGGATGGGGGTGGGGTCGGGTGGCGGTGTTTCTATTATGTTTAATGTATGTAGAGTTTGGTGTCAGCGTTGCTTGTGTTGTTCACTTGTGTTCCTTTGGTATACGCCACATTTCTGTTATAAATTCATAGAAAATCAACCATACATCGGATTTGCACTGTTCCATTTTTATTTTACTCCATATGACAAGAACTAACAAAGGGGGGTGACTTAGTCCTGGTCAGCCATAATCCCTTCACCGTCTCAGCACATCCACAGGAGCCCTGCCCATGCCAACCCTGATGATCCCAGACAGAAGACAATCAAGATCACAAAGAACTTGCATATGGGAGTGGATTCAGCATGGACTGAAACAAAGGACAATGATCAGATCTTCCCTCTGGGGGCAGTAAATTGCAAACTCCCCTTTGTCTCTTGGAAGTGACTCAGGGGGAGGGGGGAAGGGAGGAACCAGCCAGGTGACAAGACACTCAGGTTACCACCAACTCCTCCCTCAGCCCCTCCTTTCTGTAATGTATGCATGATGTTTCTGGGGGTGGGCTTGATCTAGAGGAGGGGAATTTCAAAGGTTTTTATAAGACCTTGCACACTATTCTTCTGGGTCTTTCCTCTCTCCTGCAAGTGAGGGGAATACCCTGTTGCAACAGTTCAATAAAGACCAAGCCTGGTGTCTTTGTTTTGTCCAAGGGAGCCCTCGGATTTTTCCTGTAACAGGGCTAATGCAGTTGTCATAGACTGGCTGGCTGGAGTGAGGGGAGGCACCAAAGGGGGGGGGGGAGCCCCTAAGGAACTCCTAAGGGAAGAAGGCTCAGAGCCAGGGGACTGGTGGTGGGACAACATTGAGTGGTCAGAGGGAGAAGGGGGGGTGGCAGAAGTGGTGACAGGGTTTAGAGAACAGGAAGAGGCTGTGGCAGAGAACAGTGCAGAAGCAGCGGCTGGAGGGGAGGGTGGCCAAGAGGCAGAGTGGAAACAGGCTACTGAAGAGGCCAGAGAGTCCCCTCCCCCTTCTGCAACCAGCTCCATTCCAGTCTGGTGTTCTAGAACCCCCCACCCCCAAATGAAATGGGCAAAGCTGCAGGGGGTGCACAGGCACAGCCTGAGACTGTGTGGGAAAGACCCTGGAGGAGAGGAATCCAAGTGGGCACTGGGAAGGTGGAGACCTTCAGTCCTCGCAACTGCTTCACCAGGGCAAAACCTCCTAGGAAACGTTGCTGAGACCATGAGGCCTGATCTGTTTCCTTGCCTAAAGAGTTGAGGACACTCTTGCTTTCTTGCTGACCTGCTCCTGCCTCCAGCCCTGACGCCCTCGTGCCAGAGCTGGCTGGTGTTCGGTGCTCCCACCGTCTTGCTCCAGTCAGCAGTCAAATCCTGCCCTGGCTGCAGTTCCTGAATCATCTTCAAAGGCAGTCCCACATTGAAGATGCTGCACCTTCCGTGTGAGAAGAAATCCCAAGGCAGTTCATAAACCGCTAAAAGCCAACAGCAAAATAGGGAGAATAAGACTGATTACAGAAATAGAGCAGTGCATAACAAAAATGCAGAGCAGAACAATTTCATCAAAACATTAAAACCTCCGTAATTAAGGTGTACGGTAAACAAGCCTATTAGAAGAACGCAACAGTTAGAACAATAATTAAAGCAGGAGGGTCAAGTCGGGAGATGAGGGGGATGATTGTTGAAACTGGCAGAATGCCAAGACTGACAGGACCCCTTGCTTTTCCGCAGGGAGAGGGTTCCGCAACACTGGCTCCACCAGTGGAACATTCGCCTCCAGGTCACCACGAGATGGTGGGCCCCAGGCCTTGGCAAAGCTCACCGGGGTCTGAGCAGAGAGGGGGGTGGGGGTCTTTCAGGGAAACTGCTCCAGAGCTATTTAGAGCTTTGCTATGTTAGCTGCAGCATCTTAAAACTGGTTCAGCGGTAAATAGGCAGCCAGGATGCTGGGTTGGTGGTAAGGAGCACCATTCACCACCCGGCTGTGGCAGCACTCTGGACCAGTCGCAGAGCGCAGCAGAGAAGTGAGGCTGAGATGGGGGCAGAGTCCCCACAGACCTCTGCACCCCCTTCCTCCTGGAGGAAGCCCGTGCGTGAAACATGCTGCGCATGGCATGTTGTCAGGGATGGAGGTTTTTAACGAGAGATTGGGCGGCCACCTGCCTAGGGTTCTTCAGCTGTGGTTCTTGCATCGCAGTGGGTTGGGCTGGATGACCTTTGGGGATCCCTTCCGACTCTACAATGCGGTGATCCTAAGGAGGGCGCCCCTCCCAGCTGCAGGCGCCGGTGTCCTCAGAAGGGACCTGCGTCAGAGGCCGAGGCTGGCGGCTCCCTTGCGCCTCCCTCCTGCCTGCCGTGCTTTCCCGGGGTCTTTGGGTGCTGGGGAGGGAAGCTGGAAGGGGAGGGGACGTGTTTGGTCGGCCCAGCTCAGCCGCCGCCGCCGCCGCCGCCAAGTTGCTGTACCTGACCAGGAACGAGATGGAGACACGGGATCCAATCCAAGACCGGAGCGGAGGCGGCAGCTCGGCTCGCAGACGGGAGGGACATGCCCGGAATGCAGCCGACGTCGTCGCGCGCCCACGGGGAGCCAAACCCGGCTCGCCTCCCTCCCTTCCTCCCTCGCAGACGAGTCTGGCTAGCTCGGCAAGCCGGAGTCGCCTCCTTTCGCGGGACCCCTCGAGCCCATCCAAGCAGACCCCGCACTTCGAGAGGGACTCGAGGGTTTGGGGCAGGAGGGCGGTCCTCGTCCCGGCCTCCTCTGCTGGGTGGGGCCTCCTCTCTCTCTCCCCCCCCCCCAGTTTCTGGGAGACTAAGGCCACTTCCTCCCAAGCCACCAACCTAGATGGCTTTCAAAAAGGCCGAGAGACAAATGAATGTAGGATATCTGGGTTCTGCTGCCCCGTCGGAAGCGCCAAGGCTTCTGAAGACGGCTTGCCGGACACCAGAGGAGAAGAGAGGGCTCTGGTGCTCGGATCCTGCTTGCGGGTTTCCCAAAAGAGACATCTGGGAGGGCACTGGCCTGATCCAGCAGGCTCTGCTTAGGGAGGTCTGATGCGATAGACTGTCCCTGAGCGGGGAGGTTCTGCTGTCTCTGAATACCAGCTAGCGAGGAAGCCCAGTTGGAGAGGGCGCTTGTGCTGGAATCCCTTCGGGCACCTGATCAGCCACAGGACGCGGGACTAGGTGGGCCACTGGCCTGATCCAGCGGGCTCTCCTTATGTTCTCAATCGTGCGTCCTCCCTGCAAGGGCTGGTGCCGGGAGACGGAGCTTCGGCTGCCGCTTTCCGTGGCGCAACCTGCTCCTTGGCCCGCTCCGTCGGAAAGAGCAGAGCACGCTTCCAGGCAGAAAGAGGCATTGGGGAGCGGGACCCCCGGGAAGCCCCCGGGAGGAGGAGGGTCGGAGAAAGAGAGAGACCCCCGCCCGAGGGGCAGCTCCTTGGGCGCCCCCCTCCCCTCGGTCCCTTCCCGGCGCAAGGCGGGCTTGGCCAGGCGGGCGCACCCGGGCCCCGCGCTGCCACCTCGGCTCGGGCTGCCTCTTGCCGACGATGCGCAATCCGAAGTGACAGATCCATCGCGGTCCATCTGCCACTCCGCCGTCAGCCCGCAGCGCTGCCTGACATTTCCAGCTCGGCCCTGACACACGAGCCCGCGCGGCGGCGGGAGCAGGAGGGGGCGGCGGAGGGCGCAGGCGGGGAGCCGTCGGAAGGGAGGAGGAGGCGGCTGGCCCTTCAGGGGAGCGGGCGATGGGGGGGAGGACCCGGCCCGGGACTTCTTCAGGGGGCCACATGCTGGAAAGAGCCGGGCCAAGACTGCGGGGAGGGAGCGGGGACCATCGTGAGCCCGGCGGCCGCCCCCTCGGGGCGCGGCCGCCCCCCCCCCCTGCAGCAGCAACAGCTCCCCGCTCCCCAGGGAGGAAGAGGCCCACGTGGCCGAGCCTTGGCCGGATTCCAGCAGGCCCGAGGGGCTGCCAGCTGCCGCCACCCTCCGTCTCCCTTCATGGTCTCAGCAGGAGAGCCGCTCAGCCTCGGCTCCGTGTTCCGGTCGCCCCCCCCCCCCAACTGTCACTCCAATTCCGTCTCCTCATAAGCGACAGGGAACAAGCTGTGCTCAGGCAGGCGAGCCGGGCAGGCAGGCAGCTCCCCACCCCTCTCCCCCCTCCTCCTCTAGGAAGCCACATAGGAAACGGCCTCATTCTGCAACAGACCATTGCTCAGGATAGATCAATCAATCAATCAATTGCATTTCTCTACCGCCCTTCATCCAAGGATCACAGGGTGGTTTACAATATAAAAATACAAATTTCCACTGCTCAGCCAGCAAAGCATGGACTACTCTGCAGGGGTGGCGCAAACCACACACCCTCAGCCACAGCCCAACCTTCACTGTGGAGGGATGAACACAGCAGCAGAGTCATTTTCTAAGGGTTTACAGACTCGAGAGAACAAACCACAGAACCAGACCTGGGCCTGAACCCTTGGCTGCCCTGCAGAGTCCTCTTCAGGCTGGGCCTGATGCCCAGTCACAAATACACCAGAAACCTCCCTTGTTTCCTATGGGCAGCCACTGCTTCTCTTCGACAAAAGATGCCTCAAGGCAAGGATTCAAAATGAAGCATAGAATTGTAGAGTTAGAAGGGACCCCAGGGGTCATCTAGTCCAACCCCCTGCAAAGCAGGAATCACAGCTAAACCAGGAAGTCCCTGTAACCCTTTAGGGGTCTCTGAAGTCACTGCTGCTTCCCTCAATGTCACTCAAAGTGGGACTTCCCTCATTGGTCAAGAACAATGGGAGGCGGGTTGCAGGCTCATATCTCGGAAGAACAATTGGGCAGAATAGTGCTGGTACATTATGTCTCCTGATTCTTGTTCAATAAGAACTAGAGACTTGGGGGAAGGAAGGAAGGAAGGAAGGAAGGAAGGAAGGAAGGAAGGAAGGAAGGAAGGAGAAGGACGGAAGAAAAGAAAGAGAAAGAAATAAAGAAATGTCTCAGAACTCAGCAGCAGCTGAAACAGGCTTGGCAGTTCCTTGGCAGGTTGCAAGAGGGCAGGGTGTGCCCCCCTCCCTGCCAAGCCTGGGGAAACATTTCCACCCTGTTCCGTTTGCCAGAGGCAAGCAGGGAAAGCAGCCTGGGTGCCTGTTTGTCTTCTTGGCCCAGAGACAGCTGTGCCCCAGCGCCCTGGAGGGCAGGCCCCCATGCCCGCCTCTCCCTCGCTCAGCTGACAGGAGACGGAGGCCAGGTCTCCTTTGCCAAGTGGCTCAGCTGCAGCCCTGCCTGCCTCCTGCTGCTGCCGCCTCTGGAAGGATTTCCCTCGGCTTTAATCTCTCCTTGGGATGGAATTAAAACTTTGCACGAACAGCGCAGAACAAAGCCGGGGTGGCGCATTGGCGGGGCAGGATCAGGCCGGCTTCCCTCCCGCTGCTGCTCTTCGCGGCCGTGTGACTCTGATCTGGCGGCACAAAGGCAGCGAGAGAGGACAATTATCAATTTTAATTAAAGGCAGGATGTTAGTGAGAAGGAGGGCTGGGCTGGCTCCCAGACAGTTCCCTGTCACTTCAGCTGCTGACGCTGCAGAAATTGTCGTGGATTCATCTCTATTAAAAACTGCCTGAGCACATCTCTTTTCCAGGACCAAGACAGGCAGGCCAGCCGTGACGCTTGGCCACAGGGGGAGCACGGGGGGGGGGGAGAGGCTTGCAGGGGACAAAGGAAACCCAGAGCCTTGGCCCCTTAGCCCTAAAGCAGCACAAGGCATAAGCCCAAGCCCAGCACTGGGAGGGGGGCAACAACCTGCTTGCTCTCTGAGCATTGGATAAAGGCTGGGCAGCTGGGAGGAGAGTCACCTGGCTTCAGGTGAAACCACCTGGCCGGGCCTTTCATCCGTTTGCAGCTGTATTAAAAAATGAAATAGCTGTGTATTGCAGCCTTGGAGAATGAGAACCAAAGGCTGTGTGGGTGTAGGAAGAGAGAGGAGCCAGCATGGAGGTGGGGGAGGTCCAGCAGACATGGAATCTTTGGGCTTGGAAAGAGCTTTCTAGAAAGCCCCAGCCAGAGGCTCCTGGGGAAATGGAGGCGTCATCATGGAATAATAAGGGGAGAAGCCCTCTAACCGACTGGCCATGGGTTCAGTGGAGGACTTTGGGATTTCAAATTTCAGCAGCTCCCTGTGCAACACCCAAATTTGGTGCGCCCCCACCTCTCGCCTTCTGTTCTAAGCCATAGCTGAGGCAGCTCCTGAAGCCCCCCCCCCTCTTGGCTTGGTGCCCAGAGCAGGCAAACTGGTTGAGCTCCCCTAAATCTGCCTCTGCAGGGAGCTGCAGTGAATTGGGCATGTCTCAGATTTGGAGAGGCAGGCAGAGGCAGAAGAAAAAAGCAATATTTAAAATATTTGTGTTACGATATTGAAGCAATGCTGCTGCAAAGTCCTAGCATGAAAAGTAAACATGATGGGAATGTTGGGACTGCCCGTGGGAAACAGAGGGACAGTCAATTCACAGTGCGAAGCACCGGAATTAGCTCAGAGTGTAATATGAGCTCTTCCGTTTGTTCCTGTCTAGGAAGTACAGGAAGTGTTTGTCACTACACTGCTGGAGTTTGAAGAGAGCAGTCATGTTTTTTGTAACGCTGCAAAGACAGAAATAAAAGCATGTAAATATGTATCTGTCTATCTCTTTCCCCTGCCGGGGGGGCAGGAAAGAGGGGGGGTGTTCTCATGTTTGAGAAGAATCGCCAATCGAGACCTAGCCTGTGCTTGCTGGGGAATGCAGCCAGGGAGGTCAACAGGGAATCAAGCCGGGTGCCTGGGATTGTTGCCAGTTTCTCCTGATATGGGCTTGAATTCCCGACAATTTGTATGCTGCTTTGCTACTGAAAATATCCAAAAGGCTTACAATAAAAGCCACCCAGCAGACACCAATAAAATCAGCGAAGCAGCAGCAGAGGCAGCAGAACAGATAAAAATCCAGGGGGAAAACCTAGTTAGCTTATCATCTCCTCAGCTCATCATCTAATAGACAGCAATGTGGGACCTGCTTGTGGTTCTGTTCTACCAAGCAGCAGGCGCCATGATGGATAAGCCTCTCTGCTGGCTCATCATCTCGCCATCCTCTGAAGAAAGGAGAGCCTTGGGAAGGGTCTGCAAAGAAGCAGAATCGTGTACAAGGAGGTGGTCCCTTCCACCAACATGACTCCAACATCTTTGGGACCTTGAGGATCAAAACCACCTCGAACTGTGCTTTAGAAGTCAGCGCAGATATTCCAAAACCACTGAGAGATGTTCAGACCAGCGTGCTCAAGGTAACAAGAGAGCTAAGCCAGTAATCAAAGTCAGTGGAAGTTTCAGGGGCGGCCTTCCTACAAAGAACACATTGCAGAAATGGCACCTTGATGTTGCAGGAGCCTGGAAGATTGTAGTAACCACAGCCAGGCTCTCTCAGCCCAGAGGGGTCTCAGCTGGTGCTGCTTCTCAGCCGAGGCTGGAAAAAAACACCAGCCAGAGAGCTGAAGAAGAGGGACCTCAGCCCATCACAGGGGGCAGGGAGGGCCACCAGCCTGGATGACTTTGGAAGAGAATTAGACAAATTCAGGGAACAGAGGGGTTTCAATGGCTCCTAGCCAGGATGGCTGTGTTCTGCCTCAACAGCTGGAGGCAGCAATGCTTCTGAAGACCAGTTGCTGGAAGCCTCATTGCTCTTCTGATGTTCTAATGGTCCCACAGGGCTGCTTCCATGCAGGCCAGCTGCAGGTCACTCAGCTGTGCTGTTCATGTGTGCAAGTTTTGAACACGGTCCACAGGGGGGTCACCCTCTTCAAAATTCCAATCCATTTCCCCCCTCATTCCATCCAGATTTACTGTTTCTGTGGTTGGGTTTTTAAAAAATGTGTGTGTGTTGGAATCCAGAAATGGTAAGATAGGAAATAATCTGGGATGGCCTTTCGACAAGGATGAGGTTGTGTGGACACTGTGCAAACCAGCCACTCTTGAGTAGCCCTGTCCTGATGGGAGAGCCTCAGCACACCTTGGTAAAGGTAAAAGGCAAAGGACCCCTGGATGGTTAAGTCCAGTCAAATGCAACTATGGGGTTGTGGCGCTCATCTCACTTTCAGGCCGATGGAGCCAGCGTTTGTCCACAGACAGCTTTCCGGGTCATGTGGCCAGCAGGACTAAACAGCTTCTGGTGCAACGGGACACCGTGACGGAAACCAGAGCACAGGGAAACGCCGTTTACCTTCCCACGGCAGCGGTACCTATTTATCTACTCACACTGGCATGCTTTCGAACTGCTAGGTTGGCAGGAGCTGGGACAGAGCAACGGGAGCTTACTCCGTTGCAGGGATTCGAACCGCCAACTTTCTGTCTGGCAAGCCCAAGAGGTTCAGTGGTTTAGACCAGAGCACCACCAGCGTCCACGAGAGGGCTAGATCTCACAGCAGTCCCAAGCTAGGAGTTTGACCCCACCCAGAGGAGCCACTTGGACAACCAACTGGTTGAGACACCTCTATTTTAGATGGGCTGATTATGAAGGGAGGCGGCTGGCAGGCCCTAGTCGGATGGATGTTTAACATGGTTTCTCTATCCTATGGATCGAAATAACAGGACCAGAGAATTAGCAATGGTAACGAGGAATAGACAAAGCCACAGATGAACCCAGCCCCAACCTCAGTTATGTCTGTAGATGGAGGAAGAGCAACTCCTAATGACCAGCCCCTCCTGCTGTCTGGTCCGCTTCCAGGGGGTCCCTTTCAGCATCTGAGACCTGGCGAGGTGCCCAGGGTGCCGGCAAGTGTTTGCCCAACCCCCTGCCCTTGGGACACTTGCCCATTGGGACTGATTGGGACTGGGTGGTTACAGGGTGCAGGGAAAGAGGTTTTACACAAGGAAAACACAGTCAGGAAGCATCCGATGGAAAAGAGAAAGAAGGCAAGCCCATCTCAATGCCCTGCAGTTTGGGGTAGAGGCACATAGACCCCTTTTTCCCCATTTGGAAGGAGAAATCTTAGAAAAGTTCATGAGTGGATAAACTCCAGAGACAAAAAAGTTCATGTTTGATCTATGACAGGATCATCAGGAAATATTTTTTGGACTTGACTGGTCAGAGAGGAAAACAAACACTTGGGTACTTCGAGAGAAGCGCAGGGATGAAAACATTTCTCTGAGGTTTGACAGCTGACACACCCTGTTCTTGCAGGGGAAAACTGCTGCATGGACAGTTTATAAGATTGAGACGTAATTGCTCTTCAGAAAAAAAAATCTTATTTCCAGGAATCTAGAAGATTAAGTAATCAGCTCCTCAAGAGGCCATGCTAGGGAGAGGTCTGGAGGCAGCTGCCATGATGACACATGATAATCTTTTAGTAACATGCAAGCAGAAATCTTGCAATCGGCTAAACTGTAGCTTGACATCTCATTACGTAACCAATATTTTACACAGTAATGTTAAAAGATATTAGTACATTTCAGAGGGAATGCCAGGGCATCAAGAAAAGGCATTGATTTCCTTCCAAAGAACCAGAGACATGAGAAATACTTCCGTTAGCCGTGTCCTGGAGGCACAGGGGGCTGTTTAATCTCTTCTTCCTATTGCACAAGGTCCAGGAAGAGAAAGGAAAATACTGGAAGGAAGAAACTGGCTGTGGAAATGGTTTCGTGGGGGAAGATTTGGCTTCCTCAACCATGGCCTCTGCTTCCAGGAAGAAGGATTTCTGGCAAGAGATGGCTTGCACCTCACAGCAATCAGAAATAAAGTGTTTGCTAGGAGTCTGACTAGCTTTAAACTGAATCCCAAGGTGGAAGGCAACAATAATTCAGAGGACAGGGGGACACAAAGTACTGGGAATTAGAACTTCCTTGGTGTACAATAAACTGAGGTCACACTATAGGAACCTGCAAATGCGCAGGAAAAGCAAGATGGAAGCAGCTGCAGGGAATGACTTGTTTCAATTATTTCTATACTAATGCACAGAGTATGGGGAATAAGCAAGATGAGCTTGAGTTCTTAATTCAGGATAGCAAATATGATACAATATCCCACTGAAACCTGGTGGGATGAGACTAATGATTGAAATGGAATAACTGAGAAGTATAACCTATTCAAAAGGAATAAACCAAACAGGAAGTGAGGGGGTGTAGCATGATATGTACGGGATGTGTACACCTGTGGGGAAATTAATGACTGGTATTCAAATTACACAAAATTAGATTCTGACTAAATATTAGGAATAACTTTCTGATGATAAGAGCTGTTCAGCAGTGGAACAGTCTTCCTTGGGAGGTGCTAGACTCTCCTTTCTTGGAGGCTGTTGGCCATCTGTCAGGGATTCTTTAGCTATGATTCCTGCATAGCAGGGGGTTGGACTGGGTGCCCCTTTGGGGTCCCATTCCAACCCTACAATTTTATGATTCCATGTGTTTAAGGGGGAAAGTCCCGGGCACCACCAGCCACTTCAAAAACTCACAATCCTCACCCACCTGGCCCTTGTGCCTATTGCAGATTCACACCCAACCTGACAGGTTTCCGGTTTCCTCATAAACTGCAACTGGTGCCATTTAAGCTCATTCCCATTGATGTAGTTTTGAAAATGAGAACAGGAGATGATCTCTGCAGCCTTACAGATGTGCAGCCGGGCACCCCACTAGTTATTCATGTTCTCGAGAAAAATCAATACAGCATCAGACCTTCAGTTTTGGGCTGTCAAGAAAGTTAATTAGGCAAGTGATAAAGTTTTACTTTAGAAGGAGAGACAGTAGATTTTGAAATGGAAAACCCACAAGGCCCAAACGAAGAATTTTTATTGTTTTCCTCTTCTGTAATCTATTTTCGGACAATGCCAGGTGGAGGAGTGGGAAGAAAATGAATTTAGATTTCATAAGAAACTGAGATACTTTGATCCTCCTTGTAAATATTCCTGGTCTTTTGAGATCTACCCTGAACCAAGCTAAAATTTTAGGGCTTGTTGTGGGACTGACTCCCCTGTGAGGAACGGCTGCTGTGTTTGGGGCTATTTGGTTTAGAGAAAAGTGAGTGACAGGTGACAGGGGTTTATAAAACTCTGCCAGCCCTAGAGAAAGGTTTTCCTCCCTATAAATTGTGAGCATCCAAGGAAGCTGAAAGTTGAGAGATTCAGGACAGGTAAAAGGAAGACTTTGAATGAAGGTGGAATATCAATTTCACAAATAAATCACATTCACCCAGTGCTATACCAGCTGCACTGGCTCCCGGTGCAGTACAGGATCAGGTTTAAGGTGCTGGTTTTAACCTTTAAAGCCCTATACGGCCTAGGACCCTCGTACCTACGGGACCGCCTCTCCTGGTATGCCCCACAGAGGAACTTACGGTCTTCAAATAAAAACACCTTGAAGGTCCCAAGCCACAGAGAGGTTAGGCTGGCCTCAACTAGAGCCAGGGCTTTTTCGGCTGCAGCTCCAACCTGGTGGAACGCTCTGTCCCAAGAGACTAGGGCCCTGCGGGACTTGACATCTTTCCACAGGGCCTGCAAAACAGAGCTGTTCCACCAGACCTTTGGCCAAGGCACAGCCTGACTCCCTCCTTTGGCAATCTTCACAGAACTCTAGCCCAATGGTTGCCATTAATTTGATTTGTATTAATTTTAGAATGAAATGAATTTAGAATGTTGTACTATTTTATTGTTGTTAGCCGCCCTGAGCCCGGCTTCGGCTGGGGAGGGCGGGATATAAATAAAAATTATTATTATTATTATTATTATTATTATTATTATTATTATTATTACTTTTTCCACACAGCACAAACTATGGCACTTGCTCCCGCGGGAGGCAGTGATGCCCCTCTAGTTAGATGGCTTTAAAAGATGATTAGACAAATTCCCAGAGGAGGAGGAGAAGGGAGATGGATGGTCAGGAATCACAATGGTCACACTCTGTCTCCATAGTCCGAATGCCTGTTGCTCTCACGCTTGGATCCTGCTTGCAGGCTTCTCATTGGGAGCATCTGTTTGGCCCCTGTGAGATGAGGAGGTGGAGGCTCCACTGGCCTGATCCAAAAGGCTCTTCTGAGGTTCTTATTGACAATCCCTAAAAGGGGTGCATTCTGGTTCTGGGGGAGACTCTGGAGAGTCCCATGGACTGCAAGAAGAACAAACCTCTCCATTCTTAGGGAAATCAGCCCTGAGTGCTCACTGGAAGGACAGATCCTGAAGCTGAGGCTCCAAGACTTTGGCCACCTCATGAGAAGAGAAGACTCCCTGGAAAAGACCCTGATGTTGGGAAAGATGGAGGGCACAAGGAGAAGGGGACGGCGGAGGACGAGATGGTGGGACAGTGTTCTCAAAGCTACGAACATGAGTCTGACCAAACTGCGGGAGGCAGTGGAAGACAGGAGGGCCTGGCGTGCTCTGGTCCAGGGGGTCACGAAGAGTCGGACATGACTCAACAACTAAACAACAATAACAACAAAAGGGGTGAGTTTTTTGGTTGCAATGATTGTCTGATAGAAGGTACTTCAGAAGCCTCTCTTGGCCCAGCCTGGCTGGCCAGAGGTCCAACCCAGACATGCAGCAGCAGCCTGAGACACACCTTGGCATTGTTATGGAAATGACGGGGGAGGGGCACATCTTTAAAGTTCTTACAATGTTACAAATAAAAGAAAATTCCTTCCAGTAGCACCTTAAAGACCAACTAAGTTTGGTGCTACTGGAAGGAATTTTTTTTGTTTTGACTATGGCAGACCAACACGGCTACCTATCTGTTAATGTTACAAATATTATGCTTGAATGTATCCTTTTGACTTGACAGCTCAGGGAAGATACCTATAATTTTATATAATTCATATAAAATCAGTAGTTTGACCAATTCTCCTCATTCCAGTGCCATCTTGGCCTTAGAGGAAAGGACTCCTTTACCTTTCTCTCCTGCCATAATCCCTCAAGCCTGAGGGCTCATACACAACACCCCGACCAGGGAGTGGCCAAGGGTGGCAATCGCTGAGCCGATAGTAAAGGTAAAGGTAAAGGTACCCCTGCCCGTACGGGCCAGTCTTGCCAGACTCTGGGGTTGTGCGCCCATCTCACTCAAGAGGCCAGGGGCCTGCGCTGTCCGGAGACACTTCCAGGTCACATGGCCAGCGTGACATCGCTGCATCTGGCGAGCCAGAGCCGCACACGGAAACGCCGTTTACCTTCCCGCTGGTTAGCGGTCCCTATTTATCTACTTGCACCCGGAGGTGCTTTCGAACTGCTAGGTTGGCAGGCGCTGGGACCGAGCAACGGGAGCTCACCCCGTTGCAGGTATTCGAACCAACGACCTTTCGATCGGCAAGCCCTAGGCGCTGAGGCTTTTACCCACAGCGCCACTCGCTGAGCCGATAGCTGACCATAAAATCCCAAGAGCTCATCCCCAGACTTGCCCCAGGACAAGGATGTGTAAAGAGTTCTATTTTTCTTTGGTGACAGGTACTTGAGAGGTGTTGAGAGAAGTGTCTGGACCTGTTTGCCAAGGTTGAACTAGTGTAACCCCGTCTACCCCTCCCCTTTTGTGACATGTCAGTGATGTAAGAGGATCTATCAGCGATGCTGTACCAACTGTATTCTGGGTGATTTGGGGAAGTTTTAACAGAGACGGTCACCCCACGCTGGGGGTTCTTACTCCCGTGGGGACCTGTTGCGCAGCAATAAAGATCATGGTCTACTGACTGCTGTTTTGCTCCAAATTACTCGGCTGGAACTTCCTTCTTTTACTGGCTGCATAGACCCGCAAGCTGGGCTGTTGAGTAGTCTCTCACTCCAGAATTTTCCATATCAGAATATTTTTCCGCAGGTTCCTTGGGATTCTCACCTTGAATGTTTTTTGAGCTGCTTCGAGGCAATATGTACGTTACGGTATTTTTGTATGGAAAAAGAAAAATTGTTTAGCCTTATTGACAATAGGTTTCCATGGGAACGAGGGCTTTACAAGCATGTGGCTTTTGAGACACTGTTTTATGTGTGTGTGTTTTTTCTCCAGAAGCCGTTTGCCGCGCAGGGTGGATCTGAGATGTTACCTGCTTCCTGGCAGGTGGGGGTTGCTGCTGCTGCTTCCCAGGAGGGAGGGGGCGGCAGGGAGGTTGGCGAAGCATAAAAGCATCAGCCTGGAGCCAGCCCCCCCCCCCCCCCCGCTGGTCCCCAAGAGCCCCCCACCTGCCAGGAAGGGAGGGAGGCTCTGCTCTCGCCCTCCCCACCGGCCGGCCTCCTCTGGCTCCTCCATACCTCTAGTAATTGCTGCCCCACTTTTCCTGTCAAGGCCCTGAGGGAGGCCTGTGGGGTATTAATAAAAAGTGCATGGCTAAAAGAGCTTGCTAACTTTCTTACTAGTTGCTGCAAACCTCAGGAGGGGAGAGTTGCTCCCGTGCGCAAATTTCCCATTGTGAGAACAGGATTCTCTGCTAGATGGGCCATTGGCCCTGATCCAACAGATGCTCTCCTGATGTTCTTATGGCTCTCCAGCAGAGCAGTGCCTGCCAGGGGGTCTGCTCCTGAATAAGTCCACCCTGAACCCAGAGACATTTCTCACCAACCCCCCCATCATTAATCCCCCTCTCCTTGGGCAGGTGTAGTGGAAATGAGGAAGACAATTGTTTTTTGAGGAGTTAGGTGGCACGACCCTTTCCCTTTAACACCCCCAGTTTGATTCTGGTGTTTCACACACCTGTCGGGAGTTTCCTGGGTTCTCCTGTGTTGCAAGTCCTGGCTGGATGCCTGGCTGCAGGTAGTGGGAGACTCTCGACCGCTCCATCTCAGGGTCCTGCGCTCATCATGAGTAATAATAATAATAATAATAATAATAATAATAATAATAATAATTTATTTATACCCCGCCCATCTGGCTGGGCCTCCCCAGCCACTCTGGGCGGCTTCCATAAAAACCAAAAATACAGTAAAATATCACAGATTAAAAACTTCCCTGAACAGGGCTGCCTTAAGATGTCTTCTGAATGTCAGGTAGTTGTTTATCGCTTTGACATCTGCTGGAAGGGCGTTCCACAGGGTGGGCGCCACTACCGAGAAGGCCCTCTGCCTGGTTTCCTGTAGCTTTGCTTCTCGCAGGGAGGGAACCGCCAGAAGGCCCTTGGCGCTGGACCTCAGCGTCCGGGCAGAATGATGGGAGTGGAGACACTCCTTCAGGTATACTGGACCGAGGCCTTTTAGGGCTTTAAAGGTCAGCACCAACACTTTGAATTGTGCTCGGAAACATACTGGGAGCAGGCTATAAAAGCCACAGGTGGGAGGGGCCCAGATCAAAGGACCTGACGCTGGGAGACCAACGGTCGGGGTCTTTCTCCTGCTGCTCTAGCTGGGGCTCCGGGCAGCTGGAGGGGAGATTGGGTAGCCCCTGTTGGGTATGTTTTATGTTATGCTTTGCATGCCTGCTGTTTTTTTGTTAATAAAACCGTTTTGGTTCCCCTTCCACCTCCTCATTCCTTTTGTCCTGATATCCTTGGAAAGAACTTCTGTATTTGGCAGCACAGAGGATGCTTGAGAGGACGATGGTGGCGCAATCGCAAGCACTTCTGGGGGAGCTGTTGCTCCATCCTTGGTTCAGGCCCTGTTTGGGAACTGGATCAGCCTTGGCTGCTTTCATGGATGGCCTTGACCAGGAGAGGAGCGCAGGCAGGGCCACCCCATTGCTCTTTCTCACTTTCTCAGCAGCTTTGGACACCATTAGTTGCTGAATCTGCCTGGAGCGGCTCCATGAATTGGGGACTGGGGGTGGCAGTGGTTCCAATTTCAGAGAGCAGCATGGAGTTGCTGCCTCTCAGCCCCCTGGCAACTGTGCCGTGGGAGGGGGCACAGAGGACCGCCTTGTCTCCAGCGCTGCTTAACATCTCTAGGAACCTACTGGGAGCTGTCCTTTTAGGGGCTTTGTAGCTGGGTGTCACCATTACGCTGATGAGCCACAACTCTATTTCTCTGTTACATCTGAATTAAGCGTGGCTGTACAGACCCTGGACCACTGCCTGGTGTGCTGGATGAGGGCCAGGAAGCTGAAGCTGAATCCGGAGAGAGACAACTGTGGCTGAGCCGTTCTTGGGCCCAGCAGCTTCTATGCTCATGACAGAGCTGCACTTTATCTGAAGGAGCAGGGATGCAGTTTGGATTTCAGCAGGAAGCTCCATCGGCTGCACCAACGGGAAACAAAGGAGGATGCCCATCCCAGTCTCTTGTATCAAAGACTGCAGAGAGCCAGATCACACAGAACTGATCAGGTCTGATCCCCATATGGAACAACTGCATATCAGGGATGTCCAACAGGTCAGTTGCAATCTACTGGGAGGTTTTGGTAGATTGCAGTCAATCTCCAGCTCTTCCATCTGCCCCCCCCCCCAATTGCTATAGCAGAAGATGGAGCTCTCTTTGCAAGGCTGACTGTTTCATTAGTGATCTCTTGGTGAGCACCTTTTTTTATTTATTCCTTCGCCCTGATCCCCCCCCCCCCAAAACAGGATTTTCCTCCCTAAAAAACTCAGCAACTTTGACCCGAATCCCCCCAAAAGGGATAGATCACTGCCAGTTTTTAATTGTGTGAGTAGATCACAGTCTCTTGGAAGTTGGCCGTCCCTGGACTGGATGATCCTTGGGGTTCCCTCCAACTCTACAGTTCTGTGATTCTTTGAAAGTGCTGCTAAGCGTGTGTTCCTGAAGGGGTCACAGCCCAGTTCTTGGGTTCCATGTGGTGATCCAGGAGGAGGAGGAGGAGGAAAGTGTGGCAGCCAGAAAGGAGAAGCTGTGAAGCCGTCCTCACCCCAAAGGGCCTGGGCTCCGGGGGGGGGGGGGGAAGGCCCTGCTGGCAGCTGCAGGAGAGCTCCCCGGGGCCCTTGCCTTGCCTTCCTCTACCCTCCGCCTCACCCCACTTGTGTGGCTGGTGGGTGGTAGGGTGGTAATCAGCCCTAATCAGCTCAAGAAATAATTGCCAAGCCTCCCGCCGCGAAATGATGGCTGAAGAGCCCCCCAGCCTCGCTCAAGTGATGGCAAGGCAGATGCCGGAGCAAGAGAACTTCCCAGAGGCTCCAGAAGAGGGTCAGCGACAAACCTCTGGGGCATCTGACTCCAAGGACAGAGGGGGCTTGGCTCCTGCTCACAGGGCAGAAGGAAGGACAGCTCTGAGGTCAGGGGGGAGGTGCAGAATTTGGATCCCCGGAGCAGCTGGGCAGGAGGAGCCCCAGGAAAGGACTGGCGGGTTCCTGACACAGCAGAAACAAACACACTCTGCTTCCACATGGCTCTCTCCATCTCCTCAGAAGAGAGGAAGGAAGTGTCAGAATGCCATTCTACAAATCTATGGGGGCTGTGGACAGTTCTGGTCCCCTCGCCTCAAAAAGGATCTTGTGGGAAAGGGTCAGAAAAGGACCACGAAAATGAGAGAAAAGGGAAGGGAGAGTCTGATGGAAGTTTATAAAACGATGTACGAAATGGAGAAAGTGGAAAGGTTTTCTCCCTCTCTTATAATGCTATGAATTGTGGACACCCAAGGAAGCTGAATATTGGAAGAGTCAGGACAGATAAAAGGAAGGCCTTCTTCACAAAGCACAGAGTTAAACTATGGAACTCCCTCCCACAGGAGACAGTGATGGCCACTGACTTGGATGGCTTTAAAAGAGGATTAGGCGAGGAGGAGGAGGCGAGACTGGCTCTTAGCCAGGATGGCTCTGCTTTGCCTCCACATTCAGAGGCAGCAAGGCTTGCAGTTGCTGGAAACAGTGGCATAGCGTGGGTTGCTGGCACCCGGGATGGGGCAAATCTTGTGCCTCCCTGGTGAACTGAGCAGCTGAACTGGGGATGTGCAACTGGGGGGGGGGGATGTGTGGAGCCCATGTGGAGGGTGAAGGGAGCCCGCCTTCAACAAGCTCCTCGCCTGCTGCCTCCACCCACTTGACCACTAGACCAACCCGCCTGCTGCTGCTCCTCAGCTGCCAAGGCTCCCTGCCTGCTATGGGGGCACAACCTGGAACCATGGCTTCCCTGCCCCCGCTACACCTGGCAGGAAACCCCAGGAGGGGAGAGGGCTCTCTGTGCTTGTGTTCTGCTTGGGGCACCTGGTTGGCCACGGTGAGAGCAGGAGGCTGGATCAGATGGGCTGATCCAAGATGCTCTTCTCATGCTCTTGGGAAATGGAGCCCTGAGAGAGAGAGCAGCCAGCCGGCCTCTGTGCAAAGCAGGCACCGGGTCTCTGGCATTCGGAAACTGCCAACATCCCCTCAGGCCCAGGTCCCTTTTTTGCTGAGGGAAAGAGCCCCCCCCTCTCTCCCCCACTTCCCAATCCTTCTCTCGCCTCCACCATGTCTTGCCTCCTTCTTCCAGAGAGAGAGAGATTGCAGGTGTGAATGTCCCTCTCTGTGTGTGCAGCTCCCCCCTTTCTATTGTACACAGAAACACACATGAAAGCCCTCTAGACCTGGGGGCCAGGAGACCTGAAAGGTTGTCTCCCCCTCCCTCACCTACAGAAGTGATCGCAGCTTGTGCTATCTTCTCAGGAGGCCAATTTTACACAATAGGGGTGGTGACCTCAACCCTTTGGAGTCCCCTCTCCTTGAATATCAGGCAGGCTCCATCTCTGTTGTGCTTTCCTCTTCCAACAACCCTTTTAAGGAGAGATACCATCTTATCAGGAGCTTCTTCCTACACAATGGCTGCCCCTGGAGCCGCCTCTGCTGCCTTTTTAACACCAAAAAGATCTTTATTTTCTGTTGCAAGGAAGTGGGGACCAAGAACAAAGATGTGTCACAACTTCTAAAGACCAGAAGCTGCCTGACCTCTTAGCCAAAGAGCAAGCAGAGACTTGAGAGGACGGCTTGTCTCCTCTCTTATCAGATGGAAGACCTTCCTCTTCCAAACAGACTTTCAAGTGGAGATCTTTCCCACCTGCATCTTCCCTGGAACTGCTTTTTAAGAGGTTTCTGTTGCTTTCTGCCTTGCTGCTTGCTGCCCTGGGCTCCCTTGCGAAGAAGGGGGTGAAATATAAATTTAATAAAATAACTCTAGAAGTTCCCTACCTTGTGAGGAAAGGGGTCCAAGCACGCAAGTTCTGAAAGAGCAGAGAGTTTAGATGCAGGGCCCAGGGAGCCACAGGTGGGTTGCCCAACACTGGGGGCATCTCAGAGGGTTGCCCTGGGCCTTATGAAGCAGCAGCGGAGGAGGAGGGGGAGGAGGAGGAGGAGGAGGAGCCAGTCCAGAGCAGCCTCAGGAGAGAGGGCAGAGGGCCCCCCTGGGAGGACATCCGAAGGGCAGCTGGCTGCAGCTGGATCAGGTCAAAAGACCCACCCCGTCCCTCCAGCATCCTGTTCCCATGGTGGCCAACCAGATGCCCCCAAGGGAAGCCTGCGAGCAGGATCCGAGCGCAAGAGCCTTCTCCCCTCCTGGGGTTTCCAGCTCCTGGGATTCAGCAGCATTTACGGCCTCTAACTGGCAGGGCAGAGCCCTCCTGCCTTGTCGCCCTCGAGAGCCCTCTCCTTCTCCATGAATTTGCTGAATCCTCTTTTAAAACCATCCAAGTTCATGGCCATCATTGCCTCCTGGGGGAGGGAGTTCCACAGTTGAAGTCTGCGCTGCTGCTTGAATTTTATCTGTCCTGAATCTTTCAACATCCAGCTTCCTGAGTTCTAGTGTTATGAGAGAGGGAGCATTTTTTTCTCTCTGCTTACTTTCGCCATGCTAGGTATCCTCTCCTCTTTCCCTGCGCCCCCCCCTTCTGCAACTGCCGTGTCCTTTTTGCCCCTGCCCACCCTGAGAGGCCCCTGCCACAGAGGGGGGCCAGCAAGAGCCAAGGTGGGGAGCACTCAGCCTCCCCCGGCTTCACTTGCAGGGTCCTAACACAACAAGAGCTGCCTGACTACACTGGGGGTGGGGGGAGAATGAGACGGGACAAGGACAGCTTGTTGCCTGGGGGGGAGCATCTCTCCCCCCATCCCTGGGAAATGGCTCCTCTGGCTCAATGCAAAGAGTGGCAATTTGAATGGCGGCTTCACAGACCATTACTCTGCTCTGCAGCCCCCTGAAGAATAATACAGTTTGGTTTGCTTGAAGCGCTAAATGCTTTCAGATTAAGGCAATATATACCTGAAAGCATCATCTAGAGTAGCACTTGCAGCTGCAAGGCAGGCTGAGATGGGCCTCAGTGGTCCTGGTCCTCTTTTCCCCAAATAAATGACCTCATCAGCTGAAAGGCTGCCCTGCCCGTCTGGGCACACAGACAGGGGCAGCAGTGCCACCTCGCCTCACCCCTTTTCACTGGGCCCAGATGTGCCATCTTTTCTCTTTTTTAAAATCTTTTTATTGAGTTCTTTGAAACAAAAAAAAAACATAAAGACATTGAGGAAAAAAATACATACAAAGGAGACAAAAACAACACATATAGAAAATAAACAAACAAACAAACAAACGCAAATCAGGTCAACACTGATAACACTAATTGACTTCCCTCCATCTCGGTTTGGGCTATGTAAACACAATACCTTTCTGCAGTTTTATTTTACAATATCTGTACATCGCAGGTTTTATATTCCACCTACTGTGATTTTAATATTTCCTAAATTTGCTTCAATGTATGTTATAAATTTATTCCAGTCATTAATAAACTTTATACCTTTTTGATGCCTGATTTTTTCTGTCATCTTTGCTATTTCTATATACTCGAATAATTTAATTTGCCATTCTCTAACAGTTGGGATGTTAGGGGTTTTCCAATTTTGTGCTAGCAATATCCTGGCGGCTACCGTTGCGTCTTGGAACAATGTTTGGTCTTCTTTCTTAATCTCCTCTCCAATCATTCCCAAGAGGAAAGCTTCGGGTTTTTTGGGAAAAGTGTATTTCAATATTTTTTTTAATTCATCGTAAATAAGTCCCCAAAACCTTTTCACTTCTTCACAGGTCCACCACATGTGGTGAAAATTACCCTCTTTAGTTTTGCATTTCCAGCATGTTTTGTCTCTGGTCTTATACATTTTTTCCAATTTCACAGGTGTGATGTACCATCGGTACATCATTTTTTCCATATTTTCTCGGAGTCCAACACATGCTGTGAATTTCATACCCTTGTTCCAAAGTTTCACCCAACTGTCATACTCTAGGTTGTGTCCAAGATCTATACCCATTTAACCATAACTTCCTTTATCTCTTCATCCTTAGTCTCCCAATCTAACAGCTGGTTATACATTTTGGATAAAATCCACCTGATATCTGGACTTTTTTACATTCATCCCCGTTTTTTATGTTCATTCCATAGGGCGTTAATTTGGTGAAATTGTAGCCATCCTGTTAATTTATCCTTTAACTCTTCATATGGTCTAATTTTCCATCCTTTTTCTGATCTTACCAGGAGATCTTCGTAGGTCCATCTTTCACTTTCCATATTTAATTTTTTAATTGTTAAAATGTCAATTGGTGATAACCACCAGGGGGTGTCTTTTTCAATAAGTCTTTTATTTCTGTCCCATACTTCGAGCAGCGAACTTCTAATGATGTGGTTAGAGAAGCCTTTATGTACCCTCTCTTTGTTGTGCCACAGATATGCGTGAGGAGATTTCACCCCTCCCATACCCAAGAATCTCCTGATGATCTCTGCTGACTCTCCAGAGAGGAGGAGGCGTGTTCTGCTATCTACTTATTCTGCCCCAGCACCACATCAATGTGTGTGTGAGTTAGAGAGTCAGTCAGACAGTGTATCGGAGAGAGAGAGAGTGCTAGAGATAAGGTTGCTGCTAAGAGCAGCTGCAGACTCTCAGCGTAGCATTGATTTATGCTTAGAATATTCAGCTCTGTATATAGTTTTGTATCATAGTTGTAGTTACAGAATAAAAGGAAGATATTCTACAGAGCTGCTCTCCGAGTGGTTTATACTCTGCAAGACTCTGCAAAACTCTGCTGCGCAACGACTGTATTATTGAGACAGTGAATCCGGTGCTCTCAGCTCTAAGCTGTGAGTCCACAGCACTGTGACCTGTTCCTGTGAGAAAGGTGGTCTCTGGTGGTGCTACCCAGCTCGCCTAGCCCAGTCGGGGTTGAGGTGCATGAGTCCAGTTGGTGGCACTGGCTCAAGGGCGATGCTGACATCGCGTGCCAGCCGAATCTGATGTTAAATCCCTCTAAGTCTAACAAATCGGTGTTTTTCAAGATAATCCATTCTTTGATCCAGCAAAGGCACGAGGCTTCATAGTATAGTTTCAAATTTGGGACTGCGAATCCTCCTCTCTCTCTTGGATCTGTGAGTAGTTTAAATTTAATTCTTGCTCTTTTCCCTTGCCAAATAAATTTGGAAAGGGATTTTTGCCAATCCTTAAAAATTGCCGTTCCTCTAATCACCGGGATATTCTGAAATAAAAACAACAGTCTCGGAAGTATACTCATCTTAATTGCGGCCATTCTTCCTGACCAGGAGAGTTTTAACCTACTCCAAATATCTAAATCTTTTTTAATCTCTCTCCAGATCTTTGTATAATTATCTTCTACTAACTTTATATTTTTCGAGGAGACCCATATTCCAAAATATTTCACCTTTTTCACCACTTTGATTCCTGTTTGTAACTCTAGCTGGTTTCTTAAGTCTTCGGCCATATTCTTTGTCAAGATTTTTGTTTTTATTTTGTTTAGCTTAAAACCGGACAGTTTTCCGAATTCCTCTAATAGCTCTAGAACTCTTCCGGCGCTTTCTACTGGATCTTCTAACGATATTACCAAATCATCGGCGTAAGCCTTTAATTTATACTCTTTTCCCCCAATTCTGATTCCTCTTATTTCTGATGTTTTCTTTAATTTGTTTGCAATTATTTCCAACACCATAATGAATAAAAGGGGGGACAGCGGACACCCCTGTCTCGCCCCCGTCAAAATCACAAATAAATTGGTAAGATTGTTGTTAATGATCAGTTTAGCCCTTTGACTTGAATAAATCGCTTTTATTCCTTCCATGAACGGTCCTTCTATCCCTACTGTCTCCATGCAATTTACTAGAAACTGCCAGGATACAGTTGTCAAAAGCCTTTTCGGTGTCGATGAAAATTAATGCCGTGGGGATATCATTCCTGAATTCCAAGTATTCAATAATATTTATTATGTGCCTTACTGTCAGGGACGCAGCGGGAGCGCAGGGAGGGGAGGAGATGGGGAGCGAGGGGGAGCAATCCGAGGGCAGCGCAGGAGAAGAGGACAGTGGCCCGAGAGATTCCATGAGCCTCTCCAGCGAATCGGAAGATTCACAGAAGGGGGCGCCGGTGGCCAGGGCAAGGGGGGCCCCAAGGGGGACACCCCAGAAGGAAGGGGCCAGCGGGGACTCCCAGAGCAGCAGTTGGAAATCAGGACCAGCTTCCCCACCAGAGCGTAGTGGGGGGTAGGAGTCCCAGGTATCAGGGCCAGCGGATTCACCACCAGCGAGAGAAGATGAGTCAGGATTGACCACGCCTCCATCGGAGAGCGGGGGAACGGTCAAGAGGAAGGTTGCCAGTTGGGCGCACGCGCCAAGTTCAAATGTACAGGCGAGCGGCACAGCAGGCAGCCCGGATAGGGAGCCAGGTCCTAAAGCCCGCCGGAAGGAGGGGCAAGAATCAGGGGGGTCAGCGTCAGAAGAGTCCAGAAAGGATGAAACCCCAGCGGGCAGGAGGGCCCAGAGGAGGAAGGAGCTAAGGAAGAGGTGGAGCAAGGCTAGAGTCTTAAACTGGTGTGGAAGGGGAGGAGATTCAGACGGAGCTTCGCCGGTCTAGGGTTTAGGACGTAGAGCTGCACGCTGCGGCTTTGAAATGGAAACTGAACGTCAATAAAGACTTTTGTACAGAACTACAGCCGGGCGTTGGTCCTCTGTGAGCTGGGACCTAGGGGCGGCTCTGACACTTACGTTATCTTTTAATTGTCTGTTAGGGAGGAATCCAGCTTGATCTTTATGAATAAAATTTATTAGGTGTTTCTTGAGTCTGTTCGCCATTATTTCTGCGAAAATTTTATAATCGTTATTGAGTAATGATTTTGGTCTATAGTTTCTTATATCCCATTTATCAGCATCTAATTTAGGTATCAGCGTGATGTGTGCCTCTTTCCAGGAATCGGGTATCCTCCCTCCTCGTAGAATATTATTCATTATATCACATAGCACCAGAGCTAAATATTTCTCTAAGGCTTTGTATGTGCCATCTTGAGTCCATGTCGGGATCAGGCCCCAAGCTCTCACACACCTGGAGCCTTTGCTCTGCCCAGACTTAGTCCAGGTGTGCAGGGCAGCCTCAAGGAGGCCAGAGGTTCTCAGACACCTGACAGGAGAAGCGCATTTGAGGCAGCACTGCTTCTGAATTCCGGTTTCTGGAAACCGCAGGAGGAGAGGGGCTCCTGTGTTTGAATCCTGATTTGAGCCACCTGTGGTTGCCATTTGGCATCTGGTTGGCTCCTGTGAGAACAGGATGCTGGACCAGGAGGGTCCTTGGCCTCATCCAGCAGGTTCTTCTTGTGTTCTTATCTTCACATGATCAGCAGACCCATGTGCAGCAGATCTTGCAGGGCTGCACCCTGTTAAAGGGAATTTCCTGGGCTCACTTGGATTGCCAAACAAAAACACCAGCCGTGAAATAGGAGCAAAACAACAGCCTGTAGGGCTGGTCTTTATTCAAGGACTGTTGCAACAGGACTTCCACCCACCACATGGAAGAAGCAGGAAGAAGCCCAGAACAAAGGATGGCTCCCCTTTTTTTATAAGTTTTCCCTTTTTTACCCACAGCACCCCAGTGTAGCATCACACATACATCATCCGTACATCACAAACTGGGAGGGTCTGGTGACAGAAACCTGAGTGTCATGTTTGTCCCCATCCCTCTCTTGACCTCCACCTCACACCTATCAAGTGATCTAAATAAATTAAAAAATTAAAAAATGTCCAGTAGCACCTTAGAGACCAACTACTGGACATTAAAAAAAATAAAATTCAACTGCATCAGACCAACACGGCTACCTACCTGAATCTATCAAGTGATGCAAAGGAAAACATTTACTGTCTTCCTGGTCAAGGTAATCACCCTCCTTTGTCCTGACCATTTCTGGATGGTTTGCCATTGTCTGTGGGATGGCTACCTGTCTAGTACCCATCTGCCAGGATGCCAGTGATTATCTCTTGCACAAGAGCAGAACAAAGTTGGAATGGCAGAAATCTGAAAGTTTTCCCATTGAGCCAGTACATAGATAGATCTATCAGTGAATTGTCACATTTGGTAATGTGCAGCAGAGGCCCTTTGAATGGTGTAGTGGTTAAGAGCAGTGGACTCGTAATCTGGGGAACAGGGTTCGCGTCTCCGCTCCTCCACATGCAGCTGCTGGGTGACCTTGGGCCAGTCACACTTGTTTGAAGTCTCTCAGCCCCACTCACCTCACAGAGTGTTTGTTGTGGGGGAGGAAGGGAAAGGAGAATGTTAGCTGCTTGGAGACTCCTTCGGGTAGTGATAAAGTGGGATATCAAATCCAAACTCCTTCTTCTTCTGTGTGATGAAGGAAGAACAGAAAAAGAGGCTTCAGCACCAGAGTCATCCTCTTTTCTTTTGGCCTTAGGCCGGCCGTCCATTGTCCTCCCTGGCCGAGGGCAGGTCAAAGGCTGGCTCAAGCAGGTAGGTGGCACTCGCCCAGGTGAGCCCCGCTCGGTGCCACCCACCCTGCCCACCTGTGGGGAAGGGAGGGCGGATATTGTGGGGACAGATGCAGGAGTGATTGTGTTGATTTTGGTAGTGGATGTGGGTGTGAATGATGTCCGGTGGAGAGGCAAACTCCCTCCCCCCCCAACCTTTGCATAAATTCCGGTAACAACCCCACCCGCCTGTTTGAATGCTCCCTGGGCCCTGGCTTCCCCCTGCCCTTTCTGCCCCTCCAGCAACTGACCACCTACATTAAGACTGCAGGCGCTTGGAAGAGATGGGTGGAACTCTACAATTCTGTGCTTCTATAGTATTTTGGGTTGCCCTGTTACCCGCTGGCATGCCCTTGGCCTGGCGATGTCCCACCAAGCTCACATCCCCCCAAGACCCCCTCCCTCACGACTGCAAAAGCCACCCAGCCCTATCTTGGGACACCTCGGTGGCCATAAATCGTGGCCATGGCCCCCGGTCCAGGCATAAATATGTCTGCTTTCTGCGGGACTGGCCATGATTATTCCTCCTGACACCAGCAGCCGACGCAACACACACACAATAAGCGCATATTTATCGTTCTGTGCAGCCCCACGGAAAAGCGACCTGGCAGTGGGGGGGGGGGATTGTGCTGAGTAAGCAGGAAAAGAGCTTGGGAGGGGAGCGGAGGGGGGAGAGATGTGGCGGGCAATTAATTATCGGCCTTTGAACAGCCATAATTTTATATTAAACAAATATGCAAATGTGGTGTAAGTGGCTGCCATTTCTGTTTGGGTGATTCAGCTGGATGGCTGGTCATCACTCATCACAAAAAGCTTGGTTCTTTTGGGGGGGGTCTTCCTGCCTTTTATTTAATGGAAGTGCATCCCCTCCCCCCAGCCCGCCAGGAGGATAATGCATGGGGTGGGAAGCAGGAGAGGCAGCAGCCTGGGCAGGTGAGCAAGCCCCCCCCCCCCAGCAGAGATTCTCTGGAGACGGCATTTTCCTGTATTTCTTATTACTATTAAATTACAATCTTGTGTAACTACTAAATGAACTATAATGTAATAAGCAGTAGTTTTAACCTTACAAAACTTCTTGTAACCCTACTAGTGATGTTAATTGTTTACAATTGTCTTTCAAGTATAACAAAGATTTGTTCCAGTCTTTCAGAAAAGTCTGATCCTGCTGGTTCTGGATTTTCCCCATCAGTTTTTCCCAATTTGGCATAGTCACAGAAGGTTTTTAAGCAGAGACTCAGCCATCTGTCCAATGGGATTCCTGTGTTGCAGGGGGTTGGACTAGATGATCCTCGGGGGTACCGTACCCCGGATTTTTTCCTTAACACGTCCAGCCCTACAATTCTGTGATTCTGTGACTCTAAGACCCTAAGAAGGTCCTGCTGGGTGAGGCCAATGGTCTATCATCCAGCCCAGCCTCCCCTTCTCACCAGATGCCCCTCAAGCAGAGCAGCTCTCCCTTCCTGGGGTTTCCAGCAGCTGCTTTCCGAAGCTGATTTGAGAAGCATCGCTGTCCCTGACTGTGGAGGCAGAGCTGAGCCAAGAAGGCTAAGCTGATCCTCTTGGAAAGCCATCTCTTCCCGGAAGTTTGTCGGCTAATTGGTGGGCATTGTCGGCCAATTGGTGTCAAAGAAGGACAGAACCTTTTTTATGTATGCTACAACAGCAGCAAGAATACTTATTGCAAAGTATTGGAAGACACCTGTCCCTCTAAAGGGGCATCTCCAGGGTCGGGATGGTGGGATGTGTGTGTGGTGCTTGTGCATTACAGTGTAATGAAGGGGGGGGGTGTCTCCTGCTACAGTTAGAATGGCAGACGAAGGTGATGGACTATATGGGATTGGCAGAAATGACTGGCAGAATCCGAGACCAGGGAGAAGAGTCGGTGGAAGAAGATTGGAAGAAATTTAAAGACTATCTACAGAAATATTGTAAAATTAATGAATGTTAGATTGATGTTGGATAGAAATTAAGTGGTTTCCAGCTGTAATGCTTTAAGAGAATATGAAAAAAGGGTTATAAACAGGTAAAAATCTAATGGTAAGGATTTGCTGAACCAACAATTTGAAGTGGAATACAAAAAAGGGAGGTATGAGGAGGTCCGGGAAACAAGCTAAAGGAAAACTAGCAATAGAAAATCTGTGTGTTTTTAACTATTTTTATTTTGTATTTTTGTTATTTTTTATTTTTATTGTAATACTTTAAAAAAATCTTAATAAATATCCTATAAAAAAAAGGAAAGCCGTCTCTTCCTCCTATAGGAGTTCCATGGCTAAACTACACACAGTGGAACCAAGTCCTTTCTTTTCTCCCTCCTCCCAGGTAAGGGCTCTTCCAAGGCCTCCCTTCCTGCCCCCCTGCATAGAGGAGCATAAGAGCAAGCAGGCTGCTGTGAGCCCCATTGCCTTGGCTGTGAGAAGTCCACATCCAAATCTCTGCTCAGTTCCCCCCCCCCACGTCCCCCACGTCTCCAGTATCTCGGAGGGTCACCGCAAGGCTGAAGAGCTGCTTTGAGCATCAGTGCTGCTTAAGGCCTCTCCAAGATCCCTCCCACTCCTGGCAAAATGGTGGTTCTGAGAGGGAGAGGCGCCTCTATCCAGATAACGGGTCCATTGCCGGCCCTGAAGTCCTGCTCCTCCGGAAGGAGCAGCTTCATCGCCGGAGATGGACCCCCATTTGTCACTGATGAGACGCCGTTCCCCTCCAGCAAACTGACACGCTGGAAGGTGCGCAGGGATGATGGAGGGTCTGGAAGCCAAACCTTATTTATGAGGAACAGCCGAGGGAGCTGGGGAGGCCCAGCCTGGAGAAGAGGAGACTTGAGAAGCGACACAAAAGACATCTTCAAATGTCGGAAGGGCTGTCAAAGGGAAGATGGAGCAGGCTTTTCCCCCGCTGTTCCAGGGGGAAGGCCCAAAACAACGGAAAGGAGATTCCGACTAAACAACAGGAAGAACTTTCTGACGGCAAGAGCTGTTGGACAGTGGAAGGTGGTGGTCTCTCCTTCCTTGGAGGTTCTGAGGCAGAGGCTGGATAGTCCTCTGTCAGGGATGCAGGGGGCTGGACTAGATGACCCTGGACCTCTTCCAACTATGACCCTATGAAGGTGAGGGCATCGGTCTTGGCAAGGGCAAAGAAGACTGCCTGCTTCTCTTCTCCCAGAAATCAGGACCAGAGGAAGCAGAGCTGTAATTGGTGGCTGGGAGGGTGGGAGCCCCTAATGGGGTCCCTGGAGCAGCCCCAGCAGAGCTCCCCGCATTAGCACCAATTAGCAAACAGCTGCAGAGACCAGAAGAGCTTTGAGAACGACGATGTCGCCGCAGTCCCAGCTGCATGCCTGGTGCAGGAGTTTGGCTGCAGCTGCACTGAGTGCCCCCCTCAGATTCGCTGCAGCTGTGTGTCAACAGGTGTGCCTGAGAGGCCAGGCCACAAGCCAGAGGACCCCCGAGGGACCCTGTGGCTCCTGCAGGTGGGCAGCAAGTGGGGGGCAGCCCAAACTGCCGCCCAGCTGGGTGGCTCAGAGTTGCGGGGCTCAGCGTGCCCCCTGCTCCTACAGGGGGTTGCTAATTGCTGGAACTCTTGTGCATGGATCCTGCTTGGTGGTTTGCTGTGGGTGAGAATAGGATGCTGGACTGGGTGGGCCATTGGGACATTCATGTGGAACCTCCAGGACCAGAGGCAGTCAATCTGGATTCCTAGGTTCTTAGGGGTCTCTGGCCACTATGGGACAGGACTCTTCTCATGTTCTTAGGAGCCAGCGGGGTGTGTTTAAGGATCCAGGACCTGTGACTCATCCTGCCTGGCTCCAGGGCCACCTTCTGCTTCCAAGCCAGGCCTGAGCCTCCATCTCCCCCCAGCAGTGGTGCTGTTCTGTCTCTGTGGCAGAGCCCCGTCTGGCCGCCGTAGAAGGGCCAGGATCCGTGCTGGAGCCCGGCAGCACGATGATGTTGCGTTGAGGCACGAGGAGCGTGGCAGAAGCTCTGCAGATGGCAACCCCCCCGCCCCCGTGTCACTCTCCCCCTGCAGACCCTCTGGAGAGCAGGCCTGCGGCCCCCGTGTGATGGATTGAGAGGCAAGGCAGTGACATCCCCTCGTAAGTCATCGAGTTTCTTTATGGGGAGATCACAAGTAATAAGCTTCCCCTCCGGAATTAGAATGACATCCTGGAAAATTACAGTCTGGCTGAACAATGGCTGATGGAGGCGCAAAGGATTCCCTCTCCGCAGGCAGGCCCCCTCCCTCCCCGGCAGTGGAGTGGGGGGGGGGGAGAGAAATGGCTCTCCGCTCAGCACCAGCCAGCCAGCAGCTTTGCCTTGACCCAGCGCCCTCTGTGCCCTCGGCTCACGACTCGGGCACCACTTGACCCCCTGAGCTCCGGCAGGACGGCGGAGGGGAGGGGGCACAGCTGCTTCAAGGGAGGGGGCACGACTAGGGCGATAGCTGGAGCTCACCAGGCAGAAGATTCATCAGGCTGCCACACGGCTAAGCCATGACTCCTCCTGCGATGGCAGGAACTGCCGTGTGGATGGTGAGTGGGCACCTGAAGCCGTGGCACAGGAAAAGAGCCAGGGCCCAAGGCAGCTTGCCCAGAAGGTGGCAGACTCCTTCGCTGGAGGTGTCTCACGTCCTCCAACCAGAACCAGAGGCCCTGGGGGATTCTGGGAAGGAGAATTCTCTGGGCCCCACCCAGCTCCTTCCATGGGCCCCTAGCAGGAACCCTTTATTCTCCATCAGCTCCTCCGGGGTGAGGGGGAACCGGCGGGGCCAGCCCCAAACCTTCCCCTGCCTCCAGCGATTTCCCCAAGCGCTCTCTGCCCAACACCCTAAGGACTAGCAGCTTGGTGGGATATTTCAGGGTGCAGAATCCTTCTGGGTCTCCGGTGCCCTTGTGTGGAGGACGCAGGTTGCTGGCCTGAGCTGATGGCGACAGTTTGCTCCTTTAAAACTCAGCAGACCGTTTTATCCACCTGCTGCCGTTTGTTCTCTGTTCTGCGTTGTAAATAAGTCCAGCTCCCCTTCCCACCTGGAGCTTGGCGTGTGAGCAGCCTGCAACCTCCAGCCCCGCTTGGTTTTCAACTCAGCTGCTCTCCTGCCTTTGTTTCTGGCCAGCCTCTACTCTGGACTTCAGGAATCAACACATTTGTCAGACGGACACTCAGCTTCCGCAGCTGCCAGATTCGGCACTGGGCAGCTGCGTGCATGAGCTGTGGGCATGGAAGTAGGGTCTGGGCAGCCCTAGTGGTGGCAGGAGGAGGGCAGGTCTGTTGCTCAAGGTGTTTGCTTGGGAGCGCTGCACCAGAGGAGGGTCTGCAGGAACCGGAGTGGGGGGGGCAGAGTGACCCATCGGCCTCCGGCTGCATCTCTCCCTCACCCCCAGCACCTGATGCCCATTCCGGGTGCTCCAACCTCCTTCGCCACAGCCTCAAGGGGGCCTCCATGTTCCTCTCCCCCTCCCCAATCCCTCTGTGCACCTGACAGGCACAGGGAGCAGGGAGCTAATTGATCCGGGTCTTCCTCCTGCTGGCCTCCCTCCCTCCCGGCTGCTTCTACAATGTCATTTTCTCCAGAAAGGCTCCTGCAATTACAGAGAATTACATATGAAAAGCAGGCGGCCCCATATTGATTGGAGCCCAAGAATAGCTCTCCAACCATTTAGAGTAGATTAACTTGGGGGTGGGGTGGGAGTGGGGGGTTCACAGTTATTTAAAGAGATTAATCAGTTCATTTCAGGTAATTCCTCCACTGTCCACAGGCTCCTCCTGCCCTGCCGGGTGTGGGAACACAGAAGGACAGCCGGTGCCAGAGACTGGCTGCGTTGGGGCAATGCCAGGGCTGGAGGAGAGCCCACCATGCCAGCCGTGCCACTGCCAACTCCACACCCTCCTTCTTGCTGTGAAGTCTCAGGAAGAAAGCCCACGGCGTGCTGGGTGCTAAGGACGGGGACTGGGTGCTGGGCAGAGGGACCCTGGGGAGACATTGGCTCACCCCTCCCTTGCCCCACCATTCCCATCTCCCTCCCTGATGAGGGGGGGCACTGATGGGCTTGGTTAAAGGGGCCCACCCACCCCGGTCTTGAAGGCTTGCAGCAAAGTCAGCAGACAGGGCACCCAGCTTCTTTTTACACAGGCGGAAAAAGGTCCCTGCCTGCAGGATCTTCCACTCTGAAACAGACCATTGTTGTTTAGTCATTTAGTCGTGTCCGACTCTTCGTGACCCCCTGGACCAGAGCACGCCAGGCCCTCCTGTCTTCCACTGCCTCCCACAGTTTGGTCAAACTCATGCTGGTCTCTTCGAGAACACTGTCCCACCATCTCGCCCTCTGTCGTCCCCTTCTCCTTGTGCCCTCCATCTTTCCCAACATCAGGGTCTTTTCCAGGGAGTCTTCTCTTCTCATGAGGTGGCCAAAGTCTTGGAGCCTCAGCTTCAGGATCTGTCCTCCCAGGGAGCACTCAGGGCTGATTTCCTTCAGAATGGAGAGGTTGGATCTTCTTGCAGTCCATGGGACTCTCAAGAGTCTTCTCCAGCATCAATTCAAAAGCATCCATTCTTCAGCGATCAGCCTTCTTGATGGTCCAGCTCTCACTTCCATACGTGAGACAGACCATAGAGGGAGGGAAGTGGGGGTGAGAGCAGGAGGTTCACAGCAGCCCTCCGTGTTTGGAGGGTGAGTCTGCATACAAGCAACGCACGCCTGTTCACAGCCAGCCATCTTGGTTCTTTGCAATAGCAGGGAGATCGCCATGTGGAATTTCAGAGTAGGAAGGGACCCCAAGAGTCACTTAGTCTGACCCCCTGAAATGCATCTCCAGCACAAGACCAAAAAAATCACAAACACAAAAACACTCATCTTGCTCTGGAAACTTTTTTTACATCTGACATTTCAATAATACCAAGAGAGATGGAGTTTGGAGGCAGGAGAAGAGGTCCAGGCAGCTGCCCTTGGCTTTGTGGCAAGATGAGTCCTGGGGGCAGAGCTGGACCTCAAGGAGCGCAGCATTGGAGAAAAACTCCAGTAGCCAAAGAGACAGGGAGGGGTCCCAAGAGGCCTCTTGGCTTCCAGGAAGCGGGTCTTGGCCATTTCCGCCTCTGCTGGCCTCAGGTGCTGCCTGGGGCCTCCCTCCCACCATTGGGCTCTTGCCTTGACCACAAACTCACAACTTCCCACACAGCCATCCCTGCCGCAGGGGAACAGCAGTATTGGCCTCCTTTGCAAGACTTTGGAAGGACCATGGGACGTTGCCTTGTCCCGAAACAAAGCCTGGAACCACCTATAGCTCAGTCCTGTCTGCGCTGGCCATCCCCACTTTTCAGGAGAAAACGGGGCCATCTTGGGCCCAGCCTTCCCAATCTCCGCTTTGTTCCTGCTGCGCGAGAAAAAGAGGAGGCAGGCGGCGTCTGCGCTGGGTGACTTTCCAAATGTCAACACAATCTGTGCTCCATTACAGCTAAATGTGATCATCTTAACGGCTGGCTTCTTAATGTCAGAGGTACCCCAGTCGATGGATTGACAGCCCCCAGCAGCACAGGGGAAGGGAGGGCCATGGGGAGGGGGTTATGGAGGGCAGAGCCCCCCTGTGCTTTCTCCAGCCTGTGCACTGGAGGGTTAAACTGCACACACACCCCACGGCTGCCCTTTCCTGGGTGCTTCCCTCCTCAGAAGAGCCAGGGGCTGAGCTTGTCAGGCAGTTTGGCTGGAATGAGGGAGGCATGCGGAGAGGCCGGGAAGGAGAGCATTTCTAATGGGCTGCTTGCGTGTGGGGTGGGTGGGTGGGTGGGTTTAGCAGCAGCTCATGTCCCTGTTGGAGGTGGTGGGCAGATGGACAGACTTCTGCCCTGGGCCAGTCTGACCAGGCAGAGAAGGGGGGGGCATGTGCTGAGAATCTCCCTGCAATGGCATTGGGAAACATCCTCAGGGCAGCTGCTGGGGGTGGTGGCAGCTCAGTGACCCAAACGGCAGCCTCTAACTTGCGAAATGGGGCTCTTGGGGCTGCCCCACCCCCAACACACACACACACACACACACCCTTCTCGTCTCAGCAGAGGAAATGGCAGAAGACAATTCAGGACAGATAAAAGAAAGTCCTCCTACACACAGCGCAGTTAAACTGTGGAACTCCCTCCCCCTGGACTTTAAGAAAGGATGAGACAAATGCCTGGAGGAGAGCGCCGTGGGGGCCCCCCAGCTGGAGGCAGCGATGTTGCTCTTGAGTCCTGCTCTGGGGCTTGTCTGGCCCCTGGGGGAGCAGGAGGCTGACTGGCCTGATCCAGCACAGACTCTTCTCATGTGGAGCAAGGCAGGGCAGAGCCCAAGAGGTGGAGCCATCCCTCTTTCTCCCTCTTGTTATGGCGAAGTGCGCACAACGCGTCCTGGGACCTTCGGATGGAGGATGGATGGCGATGCTGCAGGAAGCGCATGACGGCCAACCAGCCTCTCCAATGCACAGGAGCATCGGGGGACTTGGCCATGCTAAGCCTCGCCTTGAGCGACACTTGTGCTCAAATCCTGTGCCACAGTGAGAACAGAATGCTGGACTAGATGGGCCCCTTTGGGCCTGATCCAGAGGCTCTCCTTATGTCCCTGGGAGAGGTGAATGGCCTCTGGGCCTCGAGGATTCTGCTCCGAATGGGTTGGCAGGGGCAGGTGCTGGCAGGATGGGGAGATTTGCTCCTGGGGTTCCCCATTCTGCCTGCCTGGCTGTATCCTGAGCAAGGCCTCCACTTCATGGTCAAGAGGTTTGCTTGGCTTCCGTTGGCTCCGGTTCCTGGAGTGGGAGCACTGCAGAGTTCCTACTCTCGACCCTTTTTGCAGTGGCAGAACTGCATTTTGGGGGTCTTGAACTGTTGTGGGGGCCCCTTTGCAACCAGCAACGAGGTCTGGGCAACCACTGCTAACTCCTTCAATGACCATTGCAACATCTGTGTTACTCACTCTCAAACTTTGAGATCCACAAAAAATAAATCAATGAGTCGTGAGGCTCAAATTGTGTCTACTAGACCCAGTTTTTAAAAGCAGTATGGACCGAAGTTGCTTCTGGGGCTCCTCTGGGATTTGGGGCCTTGAAGCAGAAGCTTCCTTATTTCATGGCAGATCCGCCTGCCTCTTTGTGCCCCTGCCCACCTGAGCCATCCCTCCCATCTCCTGGTCTGTTTGCCTTTCAAGGCTGGGAGAAGCTGTTTGCTTTTCAGCTCAGCTCACCATGGCAGCAGCTCCTTCCACCAGCCCAGCCTGCAGATGAATTCCTCATGCACCCCTTGCGCAAAAGGGGTTGGGTGTGTTTGTGCACACAGGCCCTGCAAGAGGCTCCCAGAAAGGGCACCTGGTGCCAGGAGGGGGGCAGCGATGGCAGGTGTCTCCAGATGCAAAGTTCTGGGCACCTCCGTGCTTGTCCCTGGGGCAGGCGAGGGCCAGGTCAAGCGCAGCCCCGCCAACTGTCCCTTTTAAGTGGCACATCCCAGATCAAAGCAGCAAATCCTGGCTTCTGTTTTGATCCCAGAATGTCCTTTTTTGTGTGCGGCTCTCTGGCGTGAGCACCGGATGTGGAAGGTGTCCTGTGCCCCCATTATCCTCGTGATGCAGGGGGTCAGGGCATCTGTACCAGGCAGGAGCTCAGAAGCACCTGCAGCCTTGGCACTGCCCGGGGGGAGGGGGAGGCCCTTCCCTGTGGCAAAGGCTCAGAAGTTGGATCTCCCTCCTGGGGTGGGAGTACAGAGATCTTGCTTGCTGAGCACATCTGTCTCTGCCAAAGCTCTCTCGGGAGACTCCTCTGGGCTCTGCCTGGCGCATCTGGAGCAGCTTGCAGAGGGGGCTTGATGGGCCCCACAAGAGGAGACTATCGGGAAGAGGGGCTTCCTGCAGGACTCAGATGGGGGCACCAGCCTGTTCCCTGGGAGGCAGGAAGAGGTCCCAGTGCCCTTGGCCTTGAGAAAGCGAACAGGGAAGCTTCGTCCCCCACCCCCTGGCCTAAGCTGGACCCAGATGGCAGGACTTCCTCTCCTGCTGCCCCCTCCACTAGCCCCCATTATCCACTCTGGTCCTGACCCAGTCCCTCCTGCTTCCTGTCCAGTGAGAAGCCACTGCAGGACACCCCCCCCCTCAAACACACACACACACACACACACAGAGTAAATCTTCCTGCCTGCTGCCTTATCAGGCTGTGGCCCACACTAATTCCTCAATTTTGTTTTCTAGGAAGAGGAGAGATAAAGGCCTTGTTACCTTTAAGCTGCTTTGAGCATCTGCTGCTGCTGGAACCCGTTGAGGCACACGGCAAGGCAGGCTCTGCTGCTGCCAGCTGCAGAGCTGCCTGGCTTAGTCAGGATGCGGCCCCTGACACCACTTGCTGTGTCAAAAGGCAAGGACTGCGAGTTTGGGGAGAGGGAGCATGGCAGCTGCCCCTCTTCAGCTCCCCCAGTCCATTTCCACACAGCACACATGCGGCAGATATTGAGGGCTCCCCCTCACTTCCATGTGCCCAGAAAACACAGGTGCAAGCCCCTGCCCTGCTTCTTCCCCAGGGAAAATTCTCTTTAGGGTTTAATTACATCAGACAGCAAAGTTGGCACTAAAGGGCGATTTTCGGACTCAACATCCAGAAGAGTTTTTTGATGAGGAGAGCTGGCAGTGGAACGGACTCCCTGGGGAGGTGGGGGGTTTTTCAGCAGAGGTCGAATGGCCACCCGTCATGGATGCTTGAGCTGAGGTTCCTGTATCACAGGGGGCTGGTCTGGATGACCCCCAGGGTCCCTTCCAACTCTATCTGCCATTCTAGGATGCTCAGCTGCACTCCTGGCTCTGCCTTTCCAGCCCCTACCTCAATCAGGCGCCTCTCCCCCTCTCACACAGTAACTAGAAAACGTGCCAAATCCTAAAAGCAGCGGATTCAAGGAGGCCAGGGTGCCCCTCAGGAGCGCCCTTGGCATGGGAGCCCCTGCCAGTCTCTCTGAATCACCAGAGGCCACAGGACGCCAGGAGATGGACAGGTGCCCGGTCCCACCCTCAGCCAGGGTGACCCCCACCAGGCCAGCTGCAGGCAGACGCTTGCCAAGAAGCGACCCCTCTCCCCTCGGACCCCTGCTTGGCTCCTGTCACCCAGGAAGACCCGAGGCTGAGCTTAGCCTTCCTTTGGCCTGGCTATCGATTCCTCTCCTGGAATCCTGAGCGTTTGTTTTGATTTTCGGTGGTGCCAGAAGATTTGTCTCTATTGAATTTCAATATACTGCTTTCGGTACAGCCTCCTAATTTATCAAGGCCATTTGAACTCCCAGCTTATCACCTGCAGGGTCTGCCGTAACTCCCCAGTTTATGTCTGGCAGTTCAGGAAAGCACACCATCTCCGTGGAGTCTGCCTGCGGGAGCGGGAGCGAGAGACCCCTCCCCATTCAAGGCATTGGGGGGGGGGCTGCAGGGGCTTTGCTGCCTTCCCTTTCCAAACAGGATTTCCAGACAGAGGCAGGAAGCTGCTGAGCCCAATTCAGACACGTGGTAGAGAGGAGGGAGGGCAGGATCTCCTGGTCCTACAGATCGCCAGGGACACCAAAACAAAGGAAGAGGCTTATGCTGACCAGATCCAAACCGACTTAAAGGATCTAGACCACGGGTATGAAGTGGAACAGCCCTCAGGGATTGACCTCTTAGTGGAGAACAATACTGGGACTGAGCGAGACCTCTCCTCCTCCAGGGCACAACAGGGAACCCCCAGGAGTGGCCCCAAGACGGACTGCAGGGGGGCCCCAGCTGGCCCTGTGGTTGGCGACAGCATCCTTCCCTGAGACAGCAGCCCCCCTGGAATCCTAGAAGGGTGGAGTCGGAAGGGACCACGAGGCTCATCTAGTCTGACCCCATGTGAGGCGGGAGTCACAGCTAAGGAAGCCCTGACAGCTGGCCATCCAACCAGCCACGAAGGAGGATCCACAGCCTTCTGAGTTGTTGGCTACAACACCCTTGTGTGGGCCAGCAACCGGTTCTCCTCTGGCAGAAGTCTCCTTCAGGGACCCCACTCTGCACCTAGGAGGACAGGCTCCAGCCCTCCGGCCCTTCCCATCAGGCACCCCAGAGGGCTGGCTCCAAGGGGGAGCAACCAGCTTCCCTGTCTAAACCAGGAAGGACTCCAGTGAGCAGCATCAGAGGCTGCCTTCTCCCAGGTCAGGCTGGCCCACTCTTCTCCACTCTGACGGGCACCTGCAGCTCTCCAGGGTCTCGGGTTCAAAAGGGACTTCCCCATCACTTGCTAAGACTTCATCTGGCAAACCAAAACAGCCCTGGAAATCCCAGGGGTTGAATCTGGGACCAGTGTGGTCCCTGGCTCCATTTTTGGCCCAGGTGTGCAAGTGTGGGACGACCCCTCAGGTTATCAAGAGCAGATTCCAATCCAGCTTTACAGTCGACACAGAAACAGCCTTGCTTGCCCTGGTGGGAAAATCCTCTGGTGCTTCTCAGTGGCCTTCAATTCCACCAATTGAGCATGGAGGGAGTGGAATCTGGGGCCTGCGGCTCCTGTTCTTCCTGCAGGAACGCTTTCCTGGAGAGGGCTACCAGCGGCTTCCACAGTCAGAGGCACCAGTGCTTCTGGACACTGATTGCTGGCAACCACAGGAGGGCAGAGAACTCTTGCGCTCAGATCCTGCTTGCAAGTTCCCTACAGGCACCTGGTTGGCCACTGGGAGAACAGGATGCTGGACTAGATGGGCTGTTGGCTTGATCCATCGGGCTCCTCTTATCTTTCAGAAGCTGGTGCTGAGGACCTGCCAATCAGTGCCTTGGCTCCTAAGCTCATGGTGGCCCCAGGAGCTCTGCTCTGTCTCTCAGGCTGTTTAGTATCTGCAGGAAGGCGTTGGGAAAAGGTTGTATGGAGATTTGGAGCCATCAATACGGAGATGACAAGCGGGAGAGCCTCTCTCTTCCATCACAGTCAGGGCGGCGGCTGGACCGATGCCTGGAGGTGGAAACAGGCTGGATGTGGCCAAACACAATGAAGCTCAATCCCCACCAGGCGGGGGCCTGAGGGGGAGGGAGGGAGCAGCACCCCCATTTGAAAGGCAGGCTTGTCACTTGAGTCTGGCTTGTCCTTGGCGCGCTGACGGCCACAGGCAGATGTGCTTTTGCTCAGCCCAGGCTGGTGCGCCAGCTCTCTCTGTTCCCGGAGAAGGCAGATCTGCCCATTGTGACAGAGACCTCGGATGCATCGCATGTGGGCTGCTGCCTTTGGAAAATGCCCAGAAACTTCCTCGACTGCCATATTGCTCAGCTGGACCTGCCTCTCCAGAAGATGCAGCGCTCTTGCCCCAGTTCCCAGCTTGCCCTCTCCCAGTTCAAAGCACTGGTGAAAGAAACCTTCAAAGGTCCGTTCAGTTTGGGACCAGGATATCAGAATGAAGCCTCCCCTGATCTCCTACCCAAGCTAAAGGGACCCCATGCCCCCCATCAGCAACCCTGTTTTTTTGGAGGGGGGGGGGCTTTCCCTTGACCGCAAGAGGCTCTGCAGCCCAGTGCTTCCATCGCTCCAAACACTGCATTGGCAAAACCTCCCTTTTGGGGAAAGCCGTTTGGCGGAGTGTATTAAATGTGTTGGAAGCTGCTCTAAGTGTCCAACTGGGTGTTTTTAATTATTGTTTTAATCTCTGCCGTTTTCAAGTTTGTGTCGTTTTAATGGGACTGCATTGTTTTAATTGACTGTCAGCAGTCACCTGGAAGTCTTCTGGTGAAAGGCAGGATTAATGTGTGGCCAAGCCATTTATCTATGCTGCTTAATTACCCGCACCCATGGGTGCTCGCCACCTGCACCCATGGGGACGTGCGTGGTGCTGTGGGCTAAACCACAGAGCCTAGGACTTGCTGATCAGAAGGACTTGCTGATCAGAATCCCCGTGACAGGGTGAGCTCCCATTGCTCGGTCCCTGCTCCTGCCAACCTAGCAGTTCGAAAGCACGTCCAAGTGCAAGTAGATCAATAGGTACCGCTCCAGCGGGAAGGTAAACGGCATTTCCGTGCGCTGCTCTGGTTCGCCAGAAGCAGCTTAGGCATGCTGGCCACATGACCAGGAAGCTGTACGCCGGCTCCCTCGGCCAGTAAAGCGAGATGAGCGCCACAACCCCAGAGTCGGTCACGGCTGGACCTAATGGTCAGGGGTCCCTTTACCTTTACCGATGGGTGCTCCAAAGGCTGGCAGAGACCAGCTGCCCCCATGAGTGACTCTTGGCTGCCCAGGAAGACTGCCTAGCTTGGCTGTGGGCATGAGAGGGGAGAGGGAAAGCCATGATCGCCCCCATCTGCACCTGCCCAGGAACACTTAAAAGAGGGCCTCTGGAAGCTGGGGGACTGACCCCAGAGGTCAGCACACAGTGGAAGAGGGCACCCCCCACATGGGGCTCTCATCCTCTCCCTCCTGGCCTCCTTCCAGCATCTCTGCCCATCTGAGTCCACTTTCCCCTCCCAAGAAACTGCCAAGGAATGCAGCAGTCCTCTTGGGACGCCTTGCCAGGATCCTTCCCTGCAAGCAGCCATTGGGGGGACGGAGAGGAGCTGGATTTGGGGCTGGCTCAGAGGCTCAAGCGCAGACCTCAAATTAGTGGCAGATTAAAAGGGTTCTTGCAGGAGACGCCAGAGACTCCGCTTGGCTGAGACGTCCCTCCTCCTCCTCCTCCTTCCGCAGACCAGCCAGAAGTCTCGCCTGACCCCCAGCCCCTTCAGTTCAATAGGAATTGCAAAGTACAGTGTCATGAATTACAAATTACAAATTGTGAATTATAAATTAAACGCATTACAAAAATATGTGGGTCGTGAAGAATTCAACACCTCCGAGGGCCACATGACAATTCAAAGAGGCAGGGAGGGCTGCAGGAAGATCTGATCCAGACCCCTATTAGGAGAGGGAGAGCCATTTCTCTTTTGCGGGAAGGGGATTCTGAACACCTGCCTGGAGCCAGCGGCCCAGACCCACTTCTGTGGGGTCACCCCTGTGCAGCACCGGAAAGGGGCTCAGGTCCCTGCCAGGCTCCTGACTAAGCTACAAAGGCTTTCCTAAAATCATAGAATTGTAGAGATGGAGGGAGTCCCCGGGGTCATCTAGTCCAACCCCCTGCAATGCAGGAATCTCGGCTCAAGAATCCCTGGCAGACGGCCGTCCGACTTCTGTCTGAAAACCTCCAATGACACAAAATCCCCGCAGGAGGGAGACACAGGCCAGGACCCTTCTGGGGAGCTCGCTGCCCCCCAGTCCAAGCCCAGCAGCTGCAAAGGGCAGCAGGAGGTTTTCCTCCCCACCTCACCCCCACGGAGCAAGGCAGGTGCTGGGGGCCCCTCTCCTTGTCTGTCTGTCATGTCCAGGGTGGGTGCCTGCCCCCCCCCCCTTACCAAAGGAAAGCAGCACAAGGGACTCCAGGAAGACGACAAGGAGATCATTTATTTCCGGGTCCCAGAAAGACCAAAGTGTGAAAATACCAAAGGTGAGCAACTCGGCTGGCTCAGAACTCAAAGCACAGCTGCCCCCCCCCCCAGTGCTCCATGGGCCTGCCAGCTCCTCCTGCGGGGGCATCCTTCGGGGGGGCAGGGGAGACGCACCCCTATTTACAGGTGGGAAGAGGCAGGAGTGGGGGGTGTCACCAGGACAGCAGCTCTGGGCAGGTGGGTGGGAGGGCAGGCAGTGGGGGGGGGGGAGTGCCAGATACATACCCTGTTTGGCCCGTGGCCTGAGAGGCCGGCTGCCCCCAGGGAACAGGGAGGGGAGCGAGTGGGAGGTGTTCCTGAGGAGGAGAGGGAGGGGAGCAAAGAGCCGGCTGCATCCGGCCCCCGCCCTTTGGACAAGGACCATGGGGGGCAGGCTGCCATCTGCCCAGTTGCCTCTCTAGAACCAGAGGGGGAGTCACAGTGAAGTCCAGGCTGGCTTGGGGAGGCCCATCCCACCCCCCTCCCACTACCGGAACAGCCCAGGGGGACTGGGAAGAATCCTGAGAACCAGCGACTCGGCTTGGTCCGAGCCGTAACGTCAGGCAGGCGGGGGGGACGGGGGACTGGCCAGGAACAGGGAGCTTGGGGGACGCAGCAGGTGCCAGGGGAAAGGGGAGTCATGAAGGCTGCCCCACTCCCAGCCCCCCAACACACCCTTCAGGCCTGCATCTTGGCCCCAAGTCCCAATGGGCCCTTGCTGGTCTCTCGCCCCAAAAGCCGGGCATTTTGTAGGGAGAAGTGGGACTGGCATTGAGGCTGTGGGGCAACCATTTGCCCCAAGAGAGCTGCCTCCCTCAGCCCCATGGCAGGGAGAGGTGGGGGGAGTCCCAGGAGTCTGCCAATGGCGCACAACTTTTGCAAGAGGGAAACAGGCAGGTGGAGCCAGAAGGGGACGGTTGGTGGGGGGAGACCCTGCGGAGCAGCGATGCACCTGCTGGAGGGGAGGGGTGTCACACTGCAAGCACCTGGGGAGGACGAGGTGGGGGTGTCTTTGCCGGGGGGGTGTCTGGGGCTGCGTGTGGGAGAGGAGCGCTCTGCTGTGGAGAATTAGAAGACCCTGAGGATTGGCCCCCAAGAGGGGTGGAAGGTTCTAATCCAAAATGCAATATGGAACGCCGCCAAGGGAGGGAATCAAAATGGCCCCCCCACTGGAAAAGCGCTGTGCCCCCTCCCCTCCCTGGAACCCACAGCCAAAGGCCCCCCCTTCGCCGAGGATGAGGCCAGAGAGGAAGGTCCCGGGGGAAAGTCCTGGAGAGGGAGACCCGGGAAGGAGAGCCAGCCAGCGGAGAAGGAGCAGCAGCTCCTCTTGGCAGAGACTCCGCTTAGCAAATCAAAGCTTGTCAAACTTTGGAATCAAGTGACAAAATCAATTTCGACAACAAAAGGCCCCCCTCCCTCCCAGGCAGCCGCCCCCTCCCCTGCGCAGATCCATTTAAATGATAATTTGCCAGGGGAGAAGTCCTGGCTGGCAGAGATGCAGTCTTCCAGGGGCGTGGAGAGTTTCACTGCAAGAGGAGGCGAGGGGGCAAGCAGTGGGGCTTCCCTGGCCCCCTCACCCCAAGGCCCTCCCCTTGCAGCCAGGCCAGGGCACTGGGGGGTTCTGCTGTGTGGCTGGACCTGGCTGTGCCCGTACGGTGCGCCCCCCCCCCGGAAGCCACTGCCAGCCTGGCTCTCTTTCCTCCGCTGTGGGTGGGGTGTCTTTTTGGTTTGGTGGGCCTAGGACTCTGCGCCGCCACGGCCGCCGTCCTCCTCCCCTCCCCGGCGCCCGGCGTAGAGGGCTGCCAGCTGCCGGAAGCGCGGCCCCCAGCTGCGCAGGTAGGAGAAGTCCTGCTCGGAGCCCGTGGAGCGGGAGGCGATGGAGCTGAGGGAGGCGGGAGGGGAGTCGGCCCCCTCAAAGGCGTAGGTCTGGAAGGAGTCATAGGGGGGCACAGAAGGGTCCTCATCCGCCTGCCCCACTTTCCTGCTGATGTAGTCCCTGAAGACGGAGAAGTCCAAGTCGGGCGCCGGGCGCCACTGCGGCAGCGAGTGCAGCTCCGAGGGCAGGACGGGGGGGCCCTCGCCCCCCTTGGTCTCCGCAAAGTCGTAGAGGCTGCGCAGGGCAGACATGTCGTAGGCCTCCGTGTCCTGCTCCCCACCCCCCTCGTCGTTGTACTTGATGACGTTGTCGCGCATGTCCTCAACCTCCTCAGAAGAGAGGTGGCCCTTCTGGTGCCGCTTCAGGGTCAGGATCAGGAGGACAAGCACTGGGGGGGGGGGAGAGAGGGGTGGTCAAGGCGGGAAGAGCGCAGGGGACCCCCCAAGACAAGACAAGCTCCTTCCAAGCACCTCCTTCCAAAGGCAGACCCACCTCCTCTGGCCCCTTTCCAGAGAGGGGGGCTTGAGAAGGGCTCAGGCCCCACGGAGCCTTCAATGTGGGGTTCCTCAAAGTCTACAGTATCCCTCCTGCTGTTTAATATCTACGTGAAACCTCTGAGTGGGGTCATCCAGAGTTTTGGAGTACGTTGTCAGCAGTATGCTGATGACACTCAGCTCTCTTTCTCCTTGACATGGCAGTGAAAGTGCTGGACCAGTGTCTTGCCTCGGTCGTGGACTGGATGAGAGCCAACAAGCTGAAGCTCAACCCAGATAAGACGGAGGCCCCGTTAGTGGGGGATTCCCTAGACCAGACGGGTGGGAGGTCACCTGCTCTTGATGGGGTTCCCCTTCCTCTGAAGGAGCAGGTCCTTCTGGATCCACTACTGTCGCTTGAGGCTCAGGTGGCCTCAGTGGCCCAGAGGACCTTCCGTCAGCTCCGCCTGGTGTCCCAGCTGAGCCCCTACAGGCAGAGTCTTAACTTCTGCTGTCTCTGCTCTGGGAACCTCAAGGATGGATTACTGCAATGTGTTCTGCATAGAGCTGCCCCTGAAGACAGTTCGGAAGCTTCAGCTGGTGCAGAATTCGGCAGCCAGGTTGCTCACTGGAGCAAGGCGGCTTGAGCCTATTACACCAATCCTGGTCCCACTACACTAACTACTGATATTGTAAGTGCTGCTCTTGACCTATAAAGCCTTAACTGGAGCCCAATACCCCATATGAACCTACCCGGACCCTGAGATCCTCCTCTGAGCCCCGCCTTCGTGTGCCTCCTCCTCAAGGTGCGGAGGGTGGCAACACGAGAATGGGACCTTTTCTGCAGTGGCTCCCCATCTGTGGCACCTTCCTTCCATATCTTTAGGTGCCAGGAGAAAAGTTTCTCTTTCACTCGGCCTTTGGCTGATGAACAGCCTCTGCCCTTTAAAGTGTTGGTGGGAGGGGCTTCGTCGGTTTCCTTTCCTTTCCTTATGTATTTGTGTCCTCCTTTTCTATTTCTCTGTTGTGCGTCTAAGCCTGTTCTTGGCGGCTGGGCCCTCCCCCCCCGGAGGGCAGGAAGGGGGCTCCGTGGGGCGCAGAGACTCACCGACGAGGATGAGGACGCAGACCAGCAGGGCAATGAGGGCTCCGGGGCTGAGCGAGGCGGAGACCACGTAGGCGGTGGTGTTGCAGGACTGGATGGCGCCGGCGCTGTCACAGCCGCAGATGCGGATGGTGAGGGTCCCGGTGCTGCTGAGGGTGGGGGGGCCGCTGTCCACCACCAGGATGGGCAGCAAGAAGAGGTCCTGCTCCTGCCGGTTGAAGCCCAGGCGCTGCGTGTGCACGGCGGCCGTGTTGTCTGTGGGGAGGCAGAGGGAGGGGTCACCCCAGAAGGGGCATCATCGTGCATCGCAGGGGGTCAGACTGGATGGCCCTTGGGGCTCCCTCCCAGCCCTACAGTTCTGCCATTCTAATCCAAGGAATGACACAAAACAAATGAAATACCGTGAAAATCCCTGAAACAAGAATGAACCGACAAGAAAAATGATCTTATAGAAATAAACTAAATAATAAAAATCAAAAAGTTTAAGGAAGAAATTAAAAAAAACTAGAATTGTACAAAGCCTTAATGGGATGCCAACTACAAACCTCGTTTCAATGAACTTTTCAGTTTCCTCAGAAGGAAATTGAAAAACCATAAACCTTAAATGACCAAAATTCAAATTTCTAGTCAATTACTTCTCGTTTCAGGGATTTTCACGGTATTTCATTTGTTTTGTGTAATTTCTCGGTTCCGTGACTGTCCTTTTTCTACGGATACTAATCCAAGGAGGCAGAGGGTCATGGGATGGGCGGAGAGCGGCAGGCGGCCCCTTCCCTAGGCAGCCCCCCCCCCACACGAGGGCCGTCAGGTGCTCTTTGCAGCTGGTGCAGCAGGATTCGTCCTCGGGGCCAGCCCAGCCAGAGTCAGTTCTCCCCCCCCCCCACCCTCCTTGCAGGCACAGACTCTGCAGATCCTCTCCCGCCTTCCTCTCTTCGCTGTCAGGGTCCCCAGGAAGCTGCCAGCTCCTCCTGCCCCCCCCAAAAAACCTTGCTTCTAACGAGATCTTTAGAGAGTTCCTGCATCTGCTCCTTTTGCCTGCAGTCAGGAGCCGTCCGGTGTCGCTCCCAATTAGCCACCAGCCAGCCAAGAAACACACACACACACACACACACACACACACACAGAGAGGATCTTCCAGAGCAAAAAGCAGCCCGGCAGGAAACAAACCTTCTTCTCCCATTGCAAAAGTGGGAGGGTGGGGGCTGCCCTTCTGGGATGTGCCCCCACCCCAATCTGTCCTGCCTCATGTCCTGCCTTGTGTGTTTTGAGGGATGTCTAGAGAGGGACTTCTGGGGGCCCCCATCTCCCCCACCTGCACTACCTGCCTCCGTTGGGAGGGGGGAAATGGGATGCTCATAGAACCACAGAATGCTAGAGTTGGAAGGGACCCCCAAGAGCCATCTAGTCTATCCCCCTGAAACACAGGGATCTCAGCTCCGGCATCCAAGCCTCTTCTTAAAAACCTCCAAGGAAGGAGAGTCCGTCTCCTTCCATCCCATAAACGGCTCTTGCTAGCAGAAATTTCTTCCTGTTGTTGTGTCAGAATCTCCTTTCTTGCAACTTGCAGCCATGGGTTCGAGTCCCGCCCAACAAGCTGGCAGGGTGTGTGTCCCCCACAGAACACCCCATGGGATGTTAGCTGCCATTCAAGCTCCCCAGGGAAAGGCCCAAAGGCATTGGCGGGGGGGGGAGATTGGAGGGTCCAAGCCCCAGACATGGGGGACCCAACGGACCCACAGTCTGCCTCTAGGGAGGGGGAGAGAGCAGCAGCTGGGCCACCCTTGCAGGCTGTGGGGGGGGGACGATGCGACCCTGCGAGCTGCCTGCACAACAGGCAGAAATTCATCAGGGGTTGCGGGGCTGGAAAAAGCTTCCTTGGTCAGATTTCTGCCTGCCCAGATCCCAGAAGCCCAGCTGGAAACATGAGGAACTCTTGGGGGGGGGGGCACCCCAGATGCTGAGAATGTTGATGCAAATTTTATATCGTTTTGGTATTTCTAACTTTTTGTCTCTTTTAAACGATTGCTGTACATTCTTTCTGGGTTTTATCATTTTCTCCACAATTGAGCGGCATATAAATCTTAAGAAATAAATCTGCTGCCTCTTACAGTTGTGCCTGTTCCTGTTTTCTTGCTTTTGCTGATGGGGCGCACAGAACTCTCTGGGCTAAAGAAATGCAGCCCCTGCGGCCACGGAGGGGGACGGAGGCCCCTGGAAGCTCACAAGCCCAGAAGGAGAGCAGTTGTCCCCCTGCCCCACTTTGGTGGGCGTTTTGGTCCAAACCCAGATGTGTCCCAGTGGAGCTTAGATTCACAGAATCGCAGAGCTGGCAGGGACCCCCAAAGGTCATCCAACCCAACCCCCTGCAAGGCAGGAATGCTTGTGGGCATGGCAGGAGAAGAGCAGCTTCCTTGCCCCTCTCAGGAGCCAGGACGCCCTCCTTTTCCCCACCCACCCCCTTCTACCAGCCTGACCCCAGAGAGCAATCTCGAGGCCAGGCAGGGAGGGCTGTGCGGAGCTTTGCGCCCGAGGTCTCTTCCTGCCGCCGCCGAGGATGTAAAAGGAGGAGATTTAAGTGAGCGCTTTGTGTCTCCATCTGGGCTGGCATCCATCAGTGTCTTGTCTTGGCTCCAGCAGCAATATTTATAAATCACATCTCAAAACTGGCTACAAATTTGTACAAAGAAACAGATGGGCCGTTGGCGGCCGTTTGTCACCGCCGATATTTATACCGCACCCAGGAGAGAGCAGAGGGGAGGTGGACAGGGCAGAGGGGGGCACGGGGGGGGCGCTCGCCAAGGATGGGGCAGGAGCTGGCATGCGTGTATGAGTGGGGAGGGGCCCTGGGGCAGGGCTGCCGGCCTCGGGTGTGGGAGAGCAGGTGGAAGGGCTACCAGGGGGGGCAAGGTGGGGGGGCTGGACTAGATGACCTGGGAGGGTCCCTCCGTGCTCTCTGGCTCCACGGCTTACCCTCGATATCCAGCAGGGAGAAGTGGTGGCTGGAGGAGGCCTCGGGGGCCAGGGTGAAGTAGAAGCGGTGTCCGCTCTGGGGCTCATCCCGGTCCACGACGCTGATGGTCTGGATCAGCTGCAGGGAAGGAGGGCATCGCTCAGAGGAGCAGCTCAAAAGACATGCCCAACACGGGGCGCTGGGCAGTTGCTCAGCGCCAATGGATTCTCCGTGACCCCCCCCCCAAATAGATTGATCCTGATACGTTGGAAAGACACAGATATGCCCCCCCTTTGATCAATGGATATGAAAACCCTTACAGCCCATTCTTCTAGATAATGATTATCCACGGACGTCTTTAATGCTGTTTCAAATGTATTTGTCAAAACCATCCTGAATCAACCTATACTAAGTTTATATTTCAGCTTTGCAACTCTAATTACATATATTGCTCTTATGTATTCTACTTCTCCCTTTTCTTTTCTTTAAAAAACTTCCTTTAATTTGTTGTAATAATCTCAGTAAAATATACGTATTCTAAAAGAACCCCTCCCCCTCAAGCTGCACCCAAGGGGTGGGGTCTGGGGCAGGTGGGGCTACAGGTGCCTCTCAGGGGCAGGCAGAGACTGCAGCTCCCAAAAGTGCCCCCCCCCGCCATGGCAAGACAGGAAGGGTAGCCTCCCCCCCTCCCCAGCAGGGGTGATGGCTTCACCCCCTGATTGACAGCCGCTGAGCCACCCCAACAGCTTGGGGAGCTGGGATGTGGGAAAGGAAGGAGAGAAAAGCCCCCACCCCAAATGCAATGCACCAGCCCCCCCCCGATCCTGCTGGACCACAGTTCCCCACAGCCAGTGGTTAGGGGTACCATACGCCACGTAAGACACCCCCAGTCCCTCCCTAAGCAAAAGCAAGCCCACGCCTGAGGTCTCCCTGCCAAGTCCAGGGCTGCCTTGTGGGCTCAGAGCCCCTCTCCTGGCTGCCCCCCCAGCTGCCCCCCTCCTGCTCCTCACCTGCCCAGGCTTGGCGTCCTCGCAGACGGCCGCCTCGTAAGGCGTGGCGAGTTCTGGAGGATTGTCGTTCACGTCCAGGATGCGGATGCGAAGGGTCTTCCTGGACACCTGAGCATGATTGTCTGGAAGACAGAAAAGGGCAGAGGGGACTGAGAGCCGCCTCCCAAGGTCGGGGGGGGGGCATCTCTCGGAAGAGGGACCAGCTGGCTGTCTCCTGCTCCAGAACTAATGGAGGAGATTCCACTGCACCTCAGGAAGACCTTTCTGAGGCCAAGGGGAACAGACTCCCTCGGAAGGTGGCAGACTCGCCTTCCCTGGAGGTTTAGAAGCAGAGGTTGGACGGCAATCTGTCAAGGATGCTTTAGCTGACATTCCTGCATTGCAGGGGGTTGGACTAGATGACCCCTGGGAGTCCCTTCCAACACCATCATCATCATTATATCTTTATTAATACTCTGCCTGATGGGACTCAAGGCAGCTTGCAGGTAAAAACAAGAATCACTAAAAACAAGAAAGAACCAATCATTAAGACTATATAAATCTCAATGACCCCCCGGGACAATTTCCCATAGGCAAGCCTAGAATTGCAGGGTGAGTGGTACATGACACCAGTCAAGCTCGCAAAAATTTATCATTTGCCCGATAATAAATGTTGGAAATGCAAAGAGACTGACGGTACATTCTTTCACCTTTGGTGGACATGCCCAAGGATTAAGGCTTTCTGGGAGATGATCTATAATGAAATGAAAAAGGTATTTAAATATACCTTCCTGAAGAAACCAGAGGCCTTTCTCCTGGGCATAGTCGGCCAATTGGTGCCAAAGAAGGACAGAACTTTCTTCATGTATGCAACAACAGCAGCAAGAATACTCATCGCGAAGTATTGGAAGACACAAGATTTACCCACCCGGGAAGAATGGCAGATGAAAGTGATGGACTACATGGAATTGGCGGAAATGACTGGCAGAATCCGAGACCAGGGAGAAGAGTCGGTAGAAGAAGACTGGAAGAAATTTAAAGACTATCTACAGAAACACTGTAAAATTAAGGAATGTTAGAAGGATGATGGAATGAAGTTATGTGGTTTTAGCAGAAATGTTATAAAGGATTAAGAAAAAATAGACTGTTAATTGGTGAAAGGAGGGAAAGTAAAGTTACATTATATTAAGATAAATTATAGGACAAAAACTGGGAAAGATGGAAAGGATTTGCTGAAAAAGCTAACCAAACTAGAATACAAAAAAGGGAGGTGTGAGGAGGTCAAGGAAACAAGCAAATGAAAGATAAGTTATGGGAAGGTTCGTTGTGTTTTTTTTAATTGTTTTTATTTTTCTGGGGTTTTTTTCTCTTTTTCTTTTTCCCCCCTCTCTTTTTCCTTATTGTGATATGTTGTCTTGTTTTTTGTTTTTTGTTTAATTTGGTGTTTTCTTGTTTTTCTTTTTGTAACCTTTAAAACTTTAATAAATATTATTTTTAAAAAAATAGAATTGCAGGGTGAGTTTTAGGAGCCAAGTGGCTTCCAGATGGAAACTTCCTGGCTTTTCCTTCCTGATCTACTCAACAGAGGCATGAAGAAGCCTACACTGTGGTACCTCGGTTTTCGAATGCCTCCGCAGTCGAATGTTTCGGAACTCGAATGCCAAATACCCAGAAGTCAATGCCTCGGATTTCAAACTTGCCTCAGAAATTGAACAGGAAACGCGACTTCCCTTTTGAGGCTTCCGCTTTCAGTTTTGGGTTTTCGAATGTTTCGGAACTCAAATGGACTTCTGGAACGGATTATGTTAAAAAACCAAGGTACCACTGTACCAGTTTGTGTCCTCTACAGTTGAATCTGATGGACATCAAAGTGACCTCGGGGGCTGCATAATTCCTGCCCACTTAAGGCAGAATCTAGACTGTCCACTTTTCTGGCAGGATAATACCCCCCCGGGGTGGTCTCTGCCACCCCCCCCGTCACCTCTACAATTCCGTGGTTTTACCACACACCAGGGAGCTCAGAGAGGGGCTGTTGGCACCTCAAGAGCATCACCCAGCCAAAGGTGGAACCAGGCCCCTCCATAGCCAAAGTCCCTCTGATGCAGCCGCCTGGGAGGACAGAGGACTGAGGCCGTGGGGAAGGAGCAGAGCCTGACCCACGGCAAATGGAGTAGCCCCAAACCACAGGAAGCCCCTGCCTTCAGCCCCATCCCTCTGGCCAACAGCCCTGAAGAAATGCAGGCCAGCCCCAAGCTCCTTGCCCACCTCCAGGTATGCCCCTGCCAGCCCCACCTGGTGCAAAGACACCCCCTCCTCAGCCCTCCCACGGCTGCCTTGTCCACCAGCTGTGAGCCTGGAGAGGGTGTCCGACCCTGCTTGTAGGGTGGGAGCAATGCGGACGATGCCCCTGCCGCCAGGAACAGACACACACCCCACCTCTGACTCCCAGAGCTGGTGCCCTTTGCCAAGAAGCATCACTCTGGCCTGGGCTGGCAGCAAGCCCAGCTGACGGGCACTGTGCCAGTCTCCCTCCTCCGTGGCAGAGTGTGTCTGCTGGAGAGAGGCGGGCAAGGAGGGGCATCTCTCCCTGCTCAGCTCGGCCAATGCCCAAGAGAGACCATCACCTCCACCTCAGGGCACTTTGCTAAGAGAACCCATGGGAGAGGGCATGCGGGCACCACAGGGGTGAGGAAGCCTTGCCCACTGACTTCCCTGCCCCACTCTCATATCACCATAAATCCAGGAAATTGAGGCTAAAAGCAGCTTTAGTCAGCCTCTGAGCATGCCATGAAGGCCAGTCGCTGGGGAAGGGGCTGGCCTTGCACCCCATCCTGCCCACGGGGCACCCGGTTGGCTGCTGGGAGGGGCAGGGTGTGCTGAGCCTGATCCACCAGCAGCCATTTCTGGGAGCCCTTTGCACCAGGAAGAGCGGCCGCATTCTGGAATGCAGCCGTGAGCAGGAAGTGCAGCCCCAGCAGCAGCCTAGCCGGAGGGGGGGGGCTCTGCCAATCCCCGACTCCTTGGCAATGCCACCCGCAGGCTGGCCAGCTAGCCTGGCTCTGCCTTCCTGGCCTCCAACATCTGCCTCTTTGCTGATACGTTTGCAAGGAACCGCCATTGCCCAAAGGCCTGGGGGACGGGGGCAAAGGGGCATCACGCCAGCCAGAGCCGGCCTTCAAAGACCCCCCTCTTCCGGCTCGCTCTGCCACGGCTGCCACTTTGCTGATTAGAGGGGAGGGTCCCGGCGGAGGGGCCAGCGCCATCCATCAAGCGCCTGGCACCTGCCCTGCTCCACCGAAAGGAGTGGGAGAGACGGAGCTGCAAGGATGGGCTGGGCAGGGGCCGGATCTGGGCAGAGGAAATGGGCAGGTTGGCACAGGAGAGGGGCTGCTGGATCTGGGAAGGAGGGGCAGGGGCTGCCCATTGCCCCCTCCCTCCCTCCCTCCCTCCCTCCCTCCCTCCCTCCCTCCTCTTGGCCACTGCTCAGATTTCTTTAAGAAGCCTTTTCTTACAAGGCAGCTCAGGGAAAACACGTATGAAGCAGCACAAATTTAAGCCAACAGAAGTAAGCGTAGCTCACAAGAAATCTCAGAAAATCATCCAAGAAAGCGGGTGGCTTCTCCTGGGCTGGTGGCTCTGGGAGAGAGATTGCCTGGCCGCCCGCCAGGGACTCCTGAGCCGCCATCCCTGCCTGAAGGGGAGCGTTAGGGAAGGAAGATTAAACTCCCCCCCCCCCCCATCGTAATGCCCTTTTACCAATCTCTGAGGCAACCATGTTTGGAGGACTGTGCAGTTCTGGCTGCCTTGCCTCCAAAAGGATATTGTATTTATTTATTTTGGTCAATAACCAGCTGATCAAGGATAATGTGTACCAAGAAAAGGGCCACCCAGATCATCCCGGGGAGGGAGCAAATCCCTTGTGTGGAAACTCTGGTAGAAGGTGGCAGAACCAGAGGTGTGTGAAATTATGCAAGGCTGGCAGGGGAAAGTTGCCTCCTGCTCTCATCACGCCGGAAGTCCATGCGGCCATCAGATGAAGCATCGGGATGGACAAGATAGAGAACTTCTTCACATACTGCCATTAAACTCTGGAACTCCTTGCCACAAGACAGAGGGATGGCCACCAACTGGACCAATTTAGAGAGGAAGACGGGACCCTGTTTCTGCTCTGCTCTCGTGCCTCTCAGGGCCAGTTGCTGCAGAGGACAAGCAGGGAGAGATGCGGCCATGCGCTCTTGTCCCGCATGGTGGGCAGCATGCAGGACTTCAGGAGCCCCGGGTCTGATCCTGCAAACAGGCCCTGCCTGGACTACGCAGGCTGCTGGTTTATTAATGGCTGGAGGGAAGCAGAGACCCAAAGGGCAGCCCAGGACGCAGGCTCTGGCTTTTGGTGCCCTTAGCATTTCCAAGCCTGCGTTGTGCCAGGGAATGGTCTGAAGACAAGGACTGGGGGGGGGGGGCATTCTATGGCAGACCAGCTTCTCTCCGATGGAGAGCTGGAGGCGGAAGAGTTCACCCCCCCCCCCTTGCCCACAGCATGTTCAGAAGCAGAGAGAGAGAAACAGAAGCTGTAAAGCTTAGGGAGGAGTTACCCAGTTACGAGATAACGACAAGGGAGCCGGAAGGGAGGGGGCAGCTAGTTGAGACGCCTCTCGAGAGCGGAAGGAAGATTCGAGTGGCCAACCGCCCTCCGTGCGGAGAGCTGTGTATTTGTGCTTGCAACATGATGCCGTAATAAAAGGACTATAAATATATCAACTGCTCATTAATTCTTATCTGTGAAGTTACCAAAGGGAGGGGAGGACTCTCCGTGTCTGACACGCTGGGACTGGGGGGTCCTGCCAGATGTGGAACTAAACGGGGTTCAGAACGGGAGGGGGGAGGCCCCAGAGATGCCGGCGAGAGCCTCTCCTCCTGCCCTGACTCAGATCTCTGCCATGGGTCTCTGCTTCTGGGTCTCGGTCTTTCAGCCCCCCCCCCACTTGCCTTGTAGCTCCAAGTCAGACCCAAGGAGAGCCTCTCAGTGACCTTCACCTTAACTGTGCATTACCGTCCCACAGTTCAAACCATGCTCAAGGCGGCTCACAAGATGAACACAGGTTCATAATTACATACACAGCAAAAGTTGTCACAAACCATCAATAAAACGCGTCAAACAACCAAATTGAACAATGGCCGTAAGATCTAAAAATAAAGATGCAGTAAAATAACAATAAAAATAAAAATGCAAAAAATTAATAGCAGTAACAGCAAACCCCCCCCCAAAAAAAAAACCCATAAGAAGACAGCGGCGCAAGAGTCTCCTCAGCAGCCTCAGCTTTTGGAGCTGGAGCTGGTCTGGGCTGCGGGAGTCAGGGGGCAATTTCCTGGCTGCCCTACTAATGCATCATGTTCTTAATGGGTTTTACGTGTTGCTCATCTTGGGGCTCAGGAGACAAAACGAGGGTTACAAATTAAGCAACTCAACCAGCCAAACAAGCCGCCTCCCTTTTCTTCCCACAGCCCTCAAAAACACACATTTGCCTGCCAGAGGGAGGCGGCCAAGTTCCCAGGTGCCCAAGCGGGTTGCAAGGAAGGATCTCTGCCAGCTGGGGGCAGAAGCGCCAATGGGGTTCAGGGGAAGCTTGGGACCCGGGTGGCACGGGGGTCGAAACCACTGAGCCTCTTGGGCTTGCCAATCGGAAGGGCAGCGGTTCAAATTTGCTCCACGGTAGTGAGCTCCCCTTGCACTGTCCCGGATCCTGCCAACCTAGCAGTTCGAAAGCAGGCCAGTGCAAGTAGAGACACCGGACCCCATCGTCTCCTTTGACGGGATTCAGCCATCCTTTCCCAAAATTATTGAGAAATGATATATAACGAATTGAAAAAGATGTTTAAAATAACCTTGGTTGAAAAATCAGAAGCTTTCTTGTTAGGTATTATAGGCCAGGAATTACCGAAAGGGCAGAAGTTGTTATTCATGTATGCGACAGCAGCGGCTAGGGTTTTACTAGCCCCAAAATGGAAAGACGACAAGATACCAGCGAAAGAAGAGTGGCAAGCAAAACTGATTGATTCTGCAGAAATGGCTAAACTTACAGGAAGACTCAGAGACAAGGACAATAGAGACTTTAAAAAAGAATGGGAACTGTTCATGCTGTATTTACAGAAATATTGTAAAGAAATGGACTCATTAGCAGGGTTTGAGTAAACACTTGCAACTAAGAAAACAAGAGGAAAGGTTAAGAAATAACAATATGGAAATTAATTAAATGCAAGATGTAATTTGAAGAAAATGATGTACAAAAATGATGAGAAAATAAGAGCAGTAAATTTAAAGATGAAAAATAAGACAAAAATGAAGCAGAAGTAGCAAATAGTTAAAAGAACCAGAAGGGAAAGTTGAGGGAAGTCACGGGGGGGGGGGTTGTGTTTTATTTTTATTTTTTATATGATAAATGTATTGAATATTAAATAATAAAATTTGATAAAAATTTATTTAAAAGAAAAAGACTGGACTCAACCATCCAGGGATCCGTTACCTTTTTAGCTCAGGGGAAGCAAGTGTCACCGAGAATGGAAAAGAGCTGAACTTCTCTTGTAGACGAATGGAGGCCCCAACTGGCGGCTTAATCCCCACATTTCCCCGTGGATTAGCTCAAAGACCCATCCAGTCCCCCAATGGCCAAGCAGACCCCCCCATGGGAAGCCCACAAGGGGCCCAGCAACTTCCCCCTCATCCTGCATCCCCCAGTGACCCGTCTCCTTGGATAGAATCACAGAATTGTAGAATTGGAAGGGACCCCAAGGGTCATCTAGTCCAACCCCCTGAAACAGAGCCATTTCAGCTCAAGCATCCAAGACAGATGCCCACCCAACCTCTTCTTAAAAACCTCTTTCCATCCCAGGGAAGAATGGCTCTTACTGCCAGAAAGTTCTTCTGTATGTTTAGTCGGAATCTCCTTTCTTGAAGCCATGGGTTCGAGTTCTACCCTCCAGAGCAGCAGGAAACAAGTGTGCTCCATCTTGTGAGGAGGACTAGAACCCAGGAGACCAGAGTTCAAATCCCCCCCCTTGGCCCTGCCGTTCCCTGGGTGGGGCCTTGAGGGCCAGTCCCTGCCTCTCAGCCTCCCTGGCAGGGTCCTTGCAGGGGTTAGAGGAAGAGGGGAGGAAAAGGATTCTTGAATATTTTAAGAACCAGTATTAACAAGGAAATAACCTAGCAGATCTGGAGTAACTCCAGCAGAACAGAAGTTAACAGAATTTAACATAATAGGCCATATAGTAACAATTGCAAACTTATTTACTAGAACTATTTCTCAAAAATTAGATACCACTTCCCATAATGTCAAAATCGACATCGTGACATAATATAATAAAAATGTAGCTTTTCGGTTGACCACCAAGTCCAGTATGTACAAGCTACAAGTCCTATATAGTCAGTGCCATAGTACATTCTTTACTAATTTCTTCATCTCTTTTGTATTTTTCTGTAGTCCTAGTAAATAACTTTGTTATTGTTACTATACGGCCTATTACGTTTACGTGTGTTTTCAATTGGATTTGCGTGATATAGGCATTCTGGTGGTTTATAACAGAATTTAAGAGGCAAAGAACTTTGAAGATGAAGAATTTGGAACATGTGATTTAATAGAAAAATAAAGAAACCAGGAATAGGGTGGGAGGGGAGTCAGCAGGTATTTAGTCGAGAGGAATATGAAAGTTGTGCAGCCAGAGGGTGGAGGGAAGGGGACGTGGGATGTATTCTTTGTCTTTTCTGTCTCTCTATTTAAAAAATGCAAATAAAAAATAAGAGTAAAATAAAAAGGAGGGGGGTGCCATGCCTCCTAGCTTGAGCCCTCCAGCCCCCAGTTCCTCCTCTAACAGCCTCTCTTGCTCCCCTTCTCCTGAACGTCTTGGAGCAAAGCCATCCTAGCCCCTCCTGGGGGGGGGCATCTTCCCGCTGCCTCTCCTCTGCCGGCTCCTGTCCTGCTGCCCCCCAACCCCTGCCAGCCCCTCCCCTGGCACCTGTGGCAAGAGGCTGCTGGGAGGCGCAGGGCTGGGACTCCGAGGCCAAAGGGGCTCCACAGTTGGCCCGGGGGGGGGGTCGCAAGGAGGGAGGGGGCAAGGCGGCTCCCCTCCCCCTCCCCGGAGGATCCATCATCTCCACCGGCCCCTCCCCCCCCCAGCATCCCAACCCGGCTGACTGACATGCAAATTAGTTTAATTATTTCTTCTTCTAAAATAAATTATATTTTGCAGTGGCTGCAATATGTTGTGTCAGGCAAAATTACATTCAATATTTTTAAACTAATTGATGTCAGCCTTGAGAAAACGTGATTGACAGCAGCGAGGAAACGAGGCTCCGCTACCTAAATGCTTTCCTAAATTAAAATTAAACATGCCGGTTTTTTCACCACATTTCCTCCAGGAGTCGGAATGCCATTAATCTGAAAGCGCCGTTGGGGGGGGAGGCAGGTGAGGAGGGGGGCTGGGGGGCACGGAGAAGCAGGATGGGACTCCCAGCCTGGGGGGGCTGCAGGCTCCTGCGGGGGCACCTGCCGGCCTCATCCAGAAGGATCCGACCATGTCAGCTGCCCATGAGGAGGGGCACCGGCAGGAGAGGATGGGCCAGGAAGCCAGGAAGTCCCTCTGCAGCCCATGACAGGGGGGAAGGAAGCAGAGGGAGAGAGGGAGGGACTCCCCACACCCAATGGGGCAGCGAGGGGAAGCTGGCAAGGCAGCCACTCTCTGCCAAGGAGAGGCGATCCATGGGGGATGCATTCCGGCACAGAATCCCACCCCACTCCCAGCAAGATCACAGAATTGCACAGTTGGTGGGACCCCCCAGCCCGGCTCCTCTGGGGTCGCAGCGGGAGCATCCCTGACCCACAGCCACCCACTCTCTATAAGGAGCATAAAAGCAAAGATCACCCGTGTGGAAGCAATGATTTTTCAACATCAACTTTGTTGGACTGGTCGTGTTGGGCGGATGCCTGATGATCGTCTGCCAAAGCAACTACTCTATTCCGAACTTAAAAATGGAAAGCGTAATGCTGGTGGTCAACAAAAGAGGTTTAAAGACTCTCTCAAGGCAAATCTTTAAAAAGGTAGTATAAACATCAACGACTGGGAAACACTGGCCTGCCAGCGCTCCAGTTGGAGAACAGCCTTTCCCAAAGGAGTCATGGGCTTTGAAGACACTCGAACTCAGGACGCAAGGGAGAAACGTGCTGAGAGGAAGACACACTTGGCAAACCCTCACTGGGGTCAACTCCCACCCGGAAACCAATGTCCCCACTGTGGAAGGACGTGTGGATCCAGAAGTGGCCTCCCCAGTCACTTAAGGACTCAATGTGTTCATGGAAGACCATCTTACTCGGCCACGAGGGATCGCCGAAGAAGAAGAAGAATCAGTGTATGAATCAAAGTCAAACAGATGACCAAAGTTGAGGATTAAGGAGAAAGCCCGGTTGGTTTAAAAGGAACCTCCCACATGAACAACAACAACAACTTTTTTATTATTTCTACGCTGTCCATCTGACTGGGTGGCCCCGGCCATTCTGGGCGGCTCCCAGCAAAATATGTAACACCACAAAACACCAACCCTCAAAAACGTCCCTATGCAGGGCTTCCCTCAGATGTCTTCCAAAGGTCACAGTGAGCCCAGGGGGTCCCTTCCAGCCCCATTATTCTATCATCCGACTGAGGTTTTTAAGTGGAGGTCAGACAACCACCTGCCAGCGATTCCTTAGCCGAGTCCCTTCATGGCCGGGGGTTGGACTAGATGACCCCTGGGGTCCCTCCCCCCGATTCCATGATCCTTCTAACCCCATCCGCCCTGCCACCAAAGCGACCAGCTGGACCGGCCTTGGTGCACCTGGATCCTGGCCCCCGCCTCTCCCTTGGCGCAGGTGAGTCTTTGCTGGGGAGGAGTCTCCCTCGGAAAGAGGGGCTCCCCTCCCTCTGGCCCCCTCCCCATCTCTTGCGCTGCCCCAGCTCAGCGGCAGGAGGGTAATTAAGGAGCGGTCCAGCTCCGTCTGCAATTACGGCCGTTCTCCGGCAGGAAGATTTATCATCTCAATTACCAGCAGTGGACACAGCAGTCAAGGGCCCATCATTTTACATGAGCGCCGGAGAAAACAGGGAGAGAATCCCTAATATTAGCCCAAGGAAGGTAAACAGCTTGTGCGGGAGATGAAGATTTATCTGCACAAACACTCCAAGAGGCTCTCGGGCTCAACAGGCCCCTTTCATGCCGCGCCCGGCCCTGCGCATCCCCGAGGAAATGCTCTCGGCTGCCCAAAGAGCACCAAGCCAGAGCAGAAGGCAAAGCGCGCTGGATCAGGCCAGGCATCCTGCTCTCACGGCGGCCAACCGGGTGCCCATCAGGGGAGGCCAGCAAGCAGAATGACGGCACAGGAGCCACATGCCCGCCATTCTCCAATGAAAAGAGGGGCCTCCTGCTCTGCACCAGGAAGCTTCTCCCTTGCTGGATCTTGACCCACCTACACCTGCCGCCTTGAGCCAAGGGCAACCTCTCTGCCTCACCTACCTCACAGGGTTGTTGTTATTATGAGAAAAAATATTATTATTTATTCATTTATTGAATTTATATACCGTATTATACCTGGAGGTCGAGGGAAACGATAAATGGAATGAAAGAAAGAAAAAAGCTGCAAGATGCCTTGAGTTAGGGAAAAAGGTGGGGGAACAGTAGTAGTAGTAGTAGTAGTGGTAGTAATAATAATAATAATAATAATAATAATACAGTAATAATAATAATAATGATGGAATCTGTGAGAATGATCAGGAACATACCATGCAGTAAATCCTATGGAACTGCTTCGGATGGCAGCAAAAGGCTGCCCAGTCTTTACCCAGTTACCTGGGAGTAAGCTCCATTGACTACAGTGGGACTTACTTCCGAGTAGACAGTCAGGCGCCACTCACAAGAAAGGAACAAAAACTCCAGGTGTTTCTGAGGACGGCTGGCTGCTGAAGCATTGCAATTAAAGAATTTAAAGCAGATTGGTGACCTTTTCCTTTGAAATTCTAGGAGGGGCTTTTTACGCCAGCTTCACTGTCTCCTTCATTTGGTGCAGGGATTTCATTTTCAGTATAAACCGGACTCTGTTTTTGCACCGACACACACACTCCACTTTGATTGTTCTCAGAGACTGGAGGGGAGGAAACCGGGACATTCTGGGATCAAATCATAGCTGTCAACTTTTCCCTTTTCTTGCAAGGAATCCTATTCGGAATAAGGGAATTTCCCTTTTAAAAAGGGAAACGTTGACAGCTATGGATCAAATCAGAAACCAGGACAGCTTCTGTAATTCCGGGACTGTCCCCGGAAAACCGGGACACTTGAAGGTTATGCCAGTGCAGCCCTTTCACATCCTGCAGTTTCCAGCCACTGGGATTCAGAAGCATTGGACTGGGGAGCCAGAGTGAGGCCATTGTGACTCGGGACCATCAAGAGCCAAGCCAGCGCCAGAGATGGGGCAGCCGCTGACCAGCCGGCCATGACCCTCCCCACATGCAGAGGTTCAGCCTGGAAACCCGGAAGGGAGAGGAGCTCCTGGCCCCATTTGGAGGGGTCTCTGGACACCGGAGAGGCAGGGGCCTCCCAGGGCTGTGAAATGGGAGGAAGCAGGTCCCTGGGAGAGGGGTCAAGAGGCACCCTGGGGCGTTCAGCCCCACCAAGAAGCGGTGGGTGCGTGCGGGTGCAGAAAGTGCGCGCATCTATGACGGGGGTTCTTTAGCTTCGGAACCTGCATTGCGGGGGTTGGACTGGATGACCTTGGGGTGCCTCCCAACCCTACGATTCTGCGTGTCTGAATTGCGCCAAAGTGGGGTTGAGACCCAAAGAGCAGCAAGTCCCCCACCAGCAGTGATGGGCAGGGGCTGGAATGAGGCTCCTGGGCAGTTACGGAAAGATATGCATCATTCATTGTCATCCTTCTCCCCCCCCCCCTTGAAGCACCAAGAGGGAGGGAGGGGTCATGTTCCTGCTTAGGGCAAAAGCCCTTTGCAAGAGGCCCACAAAGCAGTTGGGTCCCCGGGTGTGAGATGCTGACTCTCCCCCCACCTCTCTCTCTCTCTCTCTCTCTCTCTCTCTCTCTCTCTCTCTCTCTCTCCTTCCCTCTCTCTTTCTCCCTCTCTCCCTGCCCCCCCCCCACTTTGAAGGCTGCCCCTTTACAACTGCCCTTTCCAGCAAAGGATCCCGACATAAATGGCGCTTTAAATTCAATATCCGCCATTAATATTTCATGATTACAAAGCGCTCCGGATAATGTCCCTGGCAGGAGCGTCTGGACAGTTAAAATGGATGAGTCAGAACTTCCTGACGGAGGAGAGGGGAGTCGGCGGGGAAGGCGCCCGCCCAGCGCTGGCACTAATGCGCCCTGACAGGCCCCTTCGCCCGCTGGGGGCTGCTGACTGGTCTGGAAATGGGAGCTGTTGCGGGGAGAGACGGCCCTTCTGATTCCTGTCGCCTTGTATTTGCGGGCAGAGAGAGGGATCCCCCCCCCCCCAGCCACGCAATGGGAGCCGGGGGGGGGCAGCAGAGCCCTTCTGCACTGTGGCCTGTGGGGGAAGAAGCCCCTGCAACTGGACCTACTGAACAGTTCTGAACCCTGCATCCCCGCCATGGGGCTGGCTGTGAAGAACACAGTCCATTAGGGGCGCGGCAGAGACCGGGAATTCTGGAAACATTTCTACTCTGGAAGGTAGTCACACCTCGGGTCCCTTCAGGTTAAGCCTTTTTGGGTTGTGCTTCGTGGCGACCCGGATGTAACGGAGCACGTTACTTCCGGGTTTTGCTGATTGTGCATGCGCAGACGCTCAAAATGACGTCACACGCATGCGCGGAAGGGGCAAATCGCAACCCGCGCATGTGCAGATGTGCGGACGCAGGTTGCGTTCACTTCAGGATGCGAACGGGGCTCCGGAACGGAAGGTACCACTGTAATTGCAAGACCCCCAAACATGCAAGGGCCTAACTCTGGCCCAGACCGCAAGGACGGACATTTCCGATGAAGGGAGAGATCTTTACCGAGGCAGAGGAGGCGGGCAGGCCAGGAAGAGGCCTTGAGTTGCAGCAGCCGCTGCTCTCCGGAAAAGGGGCAGAAATGGCGAGGGAGAGGGGCTGGCAGCAGCAGGCCCAGGATTCCTCTGCCCCCTGGGGACTCCAAGAAGCCCTGAGTGGTCTCCTCTGTCCCTTGTCGGATAGTCTTCTCAAGTCACCCAGCTGCAAATGCTGCATTCTTCTTCCGAAGAATAATTCAGTTTATACGCCGTCCTTTACCCAAAGATTCCAGGGCAGTTGGGAACGCCTCATGCCCAGCCTCTCCAAGGGGCCTTCCCAGAAGTGGCAGCTCCCTTGGACACTCGACTCCCAGCACCGTCAAGCTGGAAGGGTCCCCAAAGGCCATCTAGTCCCACCCCTGCATTGCAGGAAACGCTCTTGCATCTTCTTCTGCAGCCCCTCTGCCATCCTCCTCCTCATTAGCATTCCCTCTCCCCCTCCAGACAGGTGCCGCTTCCTACCTGCACTTGCCACGCATATTTATTCCTATTTATTCGGCTAACTCCTTCCTCCTCCCCCCAAGAGATTTCCTTTGGCAGAGCAGAGCCAGCCAGCCGGCTCTGCCAGGAGAGGGAAGGGGGGGGCGAGGAGGAGGAGGAGGAGGAAAGGAATCTGTCTCAGGGCCCTTCCCGAAATCCGCTTGCCCAGACCCCGGAGACCCAGCCGAGGGAGGCATCAAAGGCGGCGGCTGCCTGCCTTTGTTTCCTGCCAGCCTTGTTTGAAGTTGGGGGAAGCAGCATTCAAGCTGTTGGGCTTCCTCTTTGGGGAGAGCGGCAGAGATGGAACAGAGCAGCCCCCCCCCCAATAGAGACAGGCGAGGAGGACCAGGGAGGAGGGGGTAGTAAGCAGGAGCGCAAGAGCCAAGGTCCTCACAGGACCCCCGCCAAAAGCAGCACCCGCTGGTGGGGTGGGTTTGGGGGGCTGGAGCCGAGCTGCTCACTCTCCCCCACCATCTGCTTGGTGCTGAACCTCGGCCTCCTCCCCAGCTCCAGCCGCCTCCTGCAGGGCTCCCAAAAATACCATCTTTCACGCCTGCCTGCCTGCCTGCCAAGGACCAGGCTGGTTTGCAGAGAAATTGGGGGGGGGAGGCTACGTGTGAAGTGGGTGGGAGAGAGAGGGAGGGGAGTGTGGGGAGGGGAGCCCAGAGTGGGCACCCCATAAGCAGAGCCCAGGGGACCCCCCTGCCCAGGTGCAGCAATGGGGGAATTTTGGGTGCTGCAGAAAGAGGAGGGTGATTTGGAGAGGAGGCAGCAGCCGAGGGGGGAAGTGGGCTGGGACAGCCAGGCAGCAGCAGCACAGGCTCAGAGAATCAGAAGGAAGGGAAGCCAGAGGACATCCAGCCTGCCCCACCCCTGGTGCACTGTGCAGGGTCTCATGGACAAGAGGAAAGCAGCCTTTGCCCTCTTTTAGCTGAACTTCTTCACACAGGAGGCTGCGATGGCCATCCAGTTGGATGGCTTTAGAAGTTGGAAGGGAACCCTCAGGGCCATCTAGTCCAACCCCCTGCAAGGCAGGAATCACAGGGGGCCACCTGAACTCTGCTTAGAAACCTCCAGTGGAGGAGAATTCGCCGCCTCCCAGAGTCCGTCTCACTGCCAACATCTCTCACCATCAGAAAGTTACTTGATCTCCTTCAAAAGCGAAAGGTGGGACGCTCATAATCCTCCTGGAAGCCCCCAAAAGGGCTTGAGGGTGTTGCTCCTCCTTTGCCCCCTCCCTGACATTCCTGCCCCCTCCCTCTTTGCTGCTGCAGCCGTGAGGTTTTGGCTTTGCCTTCCTCCAGGGGAATCAAGAGGGGGCCTGAGGCACCAGCCCCAGAGACAGGCCAGGGAGGCGGGGGGATTCAGCCCCCCAGGAGGCCCCACACGCCAGGCGTGGCAGCGGAGGCAGAAGCACTGCCCGCCTGCCCATCCCAGCTCAGATTAATATTCCTGCTGGCTTGCCCCTTCCTGCTTCCCGTTGGCACCGGGGAGGGCTGCTTCAGGTCCAGACGCGCCCCTTTGCCCTCCTCCCGCCTCAGGGCTCTTCTCCTTCTTCTTGGCCCCCTCTGGGCTGACTCCATCCTGCCCACCTGCCCCCCCCGGGACTCACCTGCTTCCATGGCCAAGATGGTGATGTTGTGCCAGCCGGCTGTCTCCCGGTCCAGCACCTTGCTGGTCACGATGGCGCCGGTCAGCGGGTCAATGTCAAAGATCTGCTCCAGGTCGGTGCTGCGGTCGATGGCGTACCTGGGCACCAGGTGGGAAAGGGAGCTGTGAGGAGGATGCAAGGGAGGGGTGGGAGGCTGGCACATGGGGCAACGGAACTCTTGGGACCCTGATGTCAACCCCAGGGGGGGTAGGAAGGGGGTGCGGGGGTGCGGTCCGCCCCGGGTGTCACCCTGAGGAGGGGTGACAAAATTGCGGGTGGCACTCACCGTGGGCCCTGCAGCGCACCCAAACCATGCATGAGTGTAGCGAGTGTGCCATCCCTATGGGTGCCACTTGAGCGCTGTCTGTATGGGTGCTGTGCATGCGCAGCCTAGGCTTCTTCAGTAGTCCAGGCTCATATGTGATGTTACAGGATAGTGGATCTTATAGCATAGTAGCGGTGCATGAACTGACTAGAGAATGAACTGATCCACTGGGTCTTCTGCTTTACTTGTTGAACTTTATGATACCTCCGTTGAAATCTTGTGTGTTTATCGAGTGTGTTTCACGTAAACATAGGTTTCTTGTTGTTGTTTCACCCCCCCCCCAACAGGCAGGAAGCTTTCATGGCGGGGGGGGGGGCCTCTGGACGGCTCCTAGCCAGGATGGCACCGCTCTGCCTCCACAGTCGGAGGCAGCCAGGTTTCTGAATGCCAGTCTCTGGAATCCACAGGAGAAGAGAGTTGCTCTGGGGCTGTTTGCAGAGTTCCTACAATGGGCATCTGTTTGGCCACTGGGACAAGAAGATGCTGGACTAGAGGGGTCACAGGCATCCTGGTCCGGCTTCCGTGCCAGGGATGTGAGGCGACTGGCCCAGCAAAGAGCAGAGGGGAAATGCCAAGGAAGCGAGACTGCCAGGCCTTGAAGGCTTCTGCACCTCCGTCCGGATCCGTGCTTTGGACGCGTTCCCAGAAAAAGCAGCACCCTCTGCTGACCAGGTGTTCCTGAAGCAGCCCCAGCCCCCGGCCGCACCCTGCACAGCCCCTCCGACCCCCCGCCAGGCCGGTTGGGCATCTGCCTGCGCCGCTGTGCTGCCTCCTTTTTCCTCCGCAATAAAGTTAATGACTCGGATGGAGGAGCGCCGAGCGAGGGGCCCTCGTCAAATCCGCAGAGGATGACACAAACCGGGAGGAACTGTAAATATTGCAGAGGACAGGAGGATACAGGTTCCAAACGACCTTGACAGAGAGAAAAGCCAGGCGGGGAGGGAAGGGACAACTGCAGAGTGTTATGGCCCCCCGGGAGAGAGGAAAGCCCCACAAGTGCCCCCCCAGGGAAAGAAGAGCCTTGCGAGAGCCCCATAGCACTGGAGGGGCTTCCCCTGCAATGCAGGGAGCTGGACTGGGCGACCCTCAGGGTCCCTTCCAACTACAAGTCCCACCAACGGAAGCCAAGGGCTCCTGGGAGGGACCTTCAGCCAGATGCTTCCTGGCACTTCCTCTCTGTTCCTGGGCTGTGCCTTCTGCCCCAGCCAGGACAGATCCCTGACAGGGGCAAAAAGGAAAGCTGCTGCCCTGCGCATGCACCATGTGTGCCCAGCACCTGCTGCTTACTGGAGCTGCCCCCTGGATTCTGCAACGGAGGTGATGGCACAGTCACCCTCCTGAATGTGCCAGGCCTGACCTCCCAGCAGCAGCCCCAGAGGGCAGTCTCTGCCTGGCTGCCCTCTGCCACCTGCAAGCCAAGCTCTGCTAGGAGTTTGTGGCTTCTCCCGCTGCCTTGTCTCCCTCTTCTTGGCCCTCCTTTTGCCCCCACAACTGCCCCCTCCCTCTACCCCCCACAAGCAGCAGAGGAGGGCAGCCCCACCTCCAGGGTGGCGGGGGAGCAAACGCCAGGCGACATCCAGCGCGGCTGCTGGGAGATGCTGCGCCAGCGGTGCCAGGCCAGAGGCGGCAGGTCACGGCCCCCTCGCCTCTCCGCTCGCCCTCCTAATTGCCTGGCTGGCAAGATTATTTTCAATCAGGTCTGCTTTGTCTCTGGGGGATTTATCGTCTTTTATCCGGCTATGAAACAAGCCAAATTGCTTTGCTGCTGCCTGCAATGGTGTGTTTGCGTGGGGGCTGCTGCCCGGGGGGCCGAAGGTGGGGAGGAAAGGGTGGGCCTGTCCAGAGGGAACCTTGGCCTCAGCTGCTCTGCACCCAGCGCAGGGCTTGATCCTGCCTCGGAGGGAAGAGGGCACAGGAGCAGACCCTGGCCCAAGCCAAGGCCCCCAGGGGTCGGCCTCAGGAGCTACTTCCAGGTCACGGTTCAGCCTGAAGACCTCCCCCAGTTCCCACTTTGTGCCGGGGCTGAGCATGTGCAGAGTGCATTTCCCTCACTGCTGCCAAAGCACATAGAAAGAAGACCCCTCACTTTTTTCTCAGTCTTGCCAACCCTCCCGAACTGAGGATTCACAGACTCACAGAATTGTAGAACAGGGAGAGACCCCCAGGGGTCATCTAGTCCAACCCCCTGCAAGGCAGAGCTCAGCGGAGGCAGACATGTCACCTGCAGGTCCAAAATACCTACAGGTGCTCCAGGGGTGTTTTGAGGGAAGCCGGACTTATTACGTTTTGCATGCTGTATGAAAGCAGCGTCAGTGATACACAGAAAGAAAAGGATGCCCTTCTCTGCCCCCCCCCCGAGCCCAGCTCTCTCAGCCCTCACGTGCCCCATTGCCCCCCCCCCAGCAGCGCCCTCCAGCGAGGCCTGCCCTGCCCAGCCCTTCCCTGCACCAGCTAAACCAGTTTGTGCCCCCACCACCAAAGGCAGCAGTTCTGCCCCCCGCCCCATGCCTAGCTGGTTCCTTTGAGGCAGCCGGAGCAAGAAGCCCCTGCTTGGGATGCTGCTGGTGTCGCCAGCTTCCCTCTCCTCCTCCTCCTCCCAACGGCATCGCCTGTTGTTTGGCTGGGCAGAGCAGAGAGCGGCTTCTCCTCCCCCTTCTCCTGCGCTTTGGCGGTTTCCTTGGCACTCGCCTGCCTCAGCCCTTCCTTGCCACCCCCAAAGGCAGCGGCGGCAGCCGAGCGAGGGGCTCATCCTGGCAACCTGGCATGTGCATTGCTGCTGCTGCTGCTGCTGCTGCTGCTGCTGGGCTCTGGGAAGCTTTTCAAGCGCGGTGTGAAAAGCTCTTTGTGGTGTTTGTTTTCCCTGCCTGCCGCCTTTGTGCCGGAGCAGGTTGGCGCTCTCGGGCGTCGCGGGAGTCTGCAAACCGCCTGTGCCCAACACGTGTCTGCGGCGCCAGCGAGTGCCAAGGAGCAACAGCGTCTCTACAGAGTGCCAGCCTGCAGCTCTGCATCGCAGCCGGGGGGAAACAGAAGAGGGGCTCCAGCGGGCGCAGGCGGGGAGGAAGGCTCTGTCCTGGGCAGAGACGAGAGCGGAGGCCTGTCTGTCCTCCCAGCGAATCACAGCTGAAGCATCCCTGGCAGACGGCCATCCGACCTCGGCTTAAAAACCTCCAAGGAAAGGGAGTCCACCATCTTCCCAGAGAAGAGAGGAAAGGCTTCTCTCCAGTGGCCCCCGTCTGTCAGGCCAGCTGGGGAAGGGCAGTGCCAACGTTGCACAGAGGTGACGGGAAGGGGGTCCACCTGGGCACAGGCCCTGCTGATCTGCCCTCTTTGCTCACCTGTGGCGCAGAGGCCCCTGGGCTCTGCTGGGCCAATCTTGGTTGAGCCCCAGAACCAGAGCAGAGCAGCTGGGCCTGCCTCCCCCCCCCCCTCACCACCGCCAGAAACCTGCACCTTGTCTCCCTTCATGCCTCTGGCATTCCGCTGGCACCCAGAGCCCACCCATTCTGAGTGACAGCCAGCTGACTTTGCATGGCCCACTTCTGCGGGACCCCTCTGCCCCATCCCCAGACCCCTTTGCCTCTCTTGAGACACAGTCAGAAACTCAAAGCAGAAACTCAGGAACTGGGATATATAATCTAGCACCGATTGCACAACCAGATTTTCAGGAATGTGCATGAAAAGGCAAGGAAGTGCATGTGCATGCATTCAAGATGTGCATGTATGTGATATGTGCAAAAAGGAAAAGATCCACGAACTACACAGAAGGCCATCCACTCCCCCCCCCCAAGTTCATCTCACAAATATAGAAACTTATTTCTTGCCAAAGGACTTTGCAGAAACCTCTCCTCAAAAGCACAAGTTTTGTGCGACATGAAGCCCACGGCCACCTTGCAGATTCCGGATCCCTCCTTCTCTGCCTCCTCCCAGGCTTAGGTGCCCAGAACCTTCTTACCTTTTGCTCCTTCTTGTCCCCTTGGGGTCTCCCACCTCAGCTGCCCATGCACCCCACTTGCCTTTGCAACCGCCCCCTTTCCTGCCCCACTTCCTCCCTCTCCCCGCACCACGCGCCCATTTCCCAGACGGAGGAGAGGAAGCCCTCCTTACCGGACAGGTCTGTTTGCCACATCGGGGTCCAGGGCGGTGACCATGCCCACCAAGGAGCCCACCGCCGCATCCTCCTGCACCTCCATCAGGCCGTCAGGGGGCTGGAACTCGGGGGGCTCGTCCACATCCAGCACAGAGACGCGCACAATAGTCTGGTCCCGGAAGGTGCCCAGGTCCACAAAGCGGGGGTCTGCAAACTTGTTCAGGGCCTCGACCACCACTGTCTGCACACTCTGGGCCTCAAAGTCCAGAGGCTGCAGAGAAAAGAGGGTTTCTTGTGGGGTGAGCAGTGGGCTGACACCATCCAGGCTCCCCCCAAGCCCTGCCCCACCCCTTGGCCACCCAAGGTTGAGAGCCAGGTGAGAGCCAGGGGCACCTCCCTCTTGCAAAAGGCTGGAGGAAGGAACTGATCCCTTTAAGGGTGGCAGCGCCCAGCCGGGTCCTCTGGGGCCAGTTCTGCAAAGAGGCACCGATAAGCAGCTCTATGTTTTAGGGGGCAGAGCTCTGTGGGGAGCAGCTGCCTCGCATGCAGAGGGACCCAGGTGCACCCGCCTGGCAGCATCGCCTGGCAAGGCTGGGAGGGGCAACCCCAGAGAGCGGCTGCCAGTCAGGGCAGACAAGCCAGAGCAGGGCCCACGGGCTGGCTCTGCAGCAGCAGCTCTCCGTCTCCTGCCTGGAAGGAGGGGGCCCCAGTCTGACGCAACGCGAGACGCTCAGAAGATGGAGGCAGGCAGAATCCCGCAGGCGGGCTGGCATGCTCCGAATTCTGAAAAAGCTGAAGAGTCCCGAGATCCCCGTTTCCCAGGCAGAGGGAAGCCTGCCAGCCAAGCAGAACTGGGAGGCGTCCAGAACTGATCTGAATGGTATAGAATGGTGAATGCTGGGACAGCTCCCCTGAGGCCCTGCTGTGGCCAGAGGATCCCCCCCAGCTTCCCCCAACACCCACAAAGGGGAGAAGGGGACCCCCCCCAGGGCCACACACCCCCGGCTCACCTTCTGCACGGAGATGAGGGCTTCCTGTGTGTTGCTGTCGGTGGTCACCCGGAAAGCCCCCAGCCCCCCCTCGTCCTTGACCTGGTAGGTCATGTCGGTGTTCTCGCCCACGTCAGAGTCCTCGGCCTTCACCCTCCCGATCAGAGTCCCCACGGGGGCCGTCTCCACCACACTGAACTGGTACATCTCTGGGGGGGGGGGAGAAAGAGGCTGGGTGAGGGTCTCGCAGGGAGGAAGGTTCCTGCTTAAGAGCCACCCCATCGCTGCCTCTGAGTCCCGGCACACTCACATCCCCCCCCCCCCAAAAAAGGAACCCATCTTCAAAGCACGGATGAAGCAAGGGAGTTTGAGTGGGTGGCATAACCTCAACCATGGATCTCTGGAGGGGACAACCCCTTCGATCAACATGGAACTGAGAGGCATTCTGCAAAAATTGATCTTCCAGGTCTACTGCACAATGTCTCTCTAGGGACGGTCTAATTCGGATGGACTCTGGCCCTGTCACGATGTTGGCAGGTCCAGTGGCATTTCCCTTTGAGTCTGCATCACTTTTGTATCGGAGCAATCCTGGATATTTGCAGATGTTTGCTCGTTTTCAGATCCTATCCCCTTGGATGAACAGCAGGATGAGAAAAGTGGACTTTAGGAGCCCTTTGGGTCACAAAGCGACTGGAAGGATTAATACTCGCCGTCTGCTGGGCAATGGTCTGAGGACCTGAATGTCCCGACTACATCTGCACCCACTTTTTCTTTTTTGTAAACTCCACTTTCACCTGGACATCATTTTGGACATTTGGATCTTGCATGTCCATCTTGGGTGGAGGGCATTGATGCTTCTTGCCTTCCCAATGTGCCCAGGGTTGATAGCATCGTGTTTCAGTCCCCCACCCCGTATATTTTCTCTTTGCTGTTTTTCTTTAACTTAATAAACTTCCATTTTAGGGGAAAATAATAATAAAAAGCAGTGATATGGATTTTCTAGGAAAAAAAGAACTTGGAAGTTTTCTGTAGAAAAAAAAATTGGGGGTGGGATAATGTTCTAATGCCCTGCAGAGAGATCCCATTGCATTTTACTCATAATTTATAAAGCTAAAAACTGCCAAACGGCCCAGCTCGCCTAATCCTGGATTTGCATTTGTCATCAAGTCATTGGTTCTGAGATGTCGGGAAAGGGAATCTCTCATGGGGGGGGGGGAGTCCTGTGTAAATCTGCCTATCCCACACCAGAGTTTTCAGGGGCACACACACCCTTCACAGCTTGCACAGAGCCTGCAGCCTAAAAGCAGGGGCACCCCAGCCTGGCACCGGGAGAGTGTGCATGGCACAGGCAACGTGGCCCCAGTGCCCAGCTGGCAGGGCCCACCCCGCTGCCTGGTCCAGCAGCCCACTGCCAAGGCAGCCCAAGTGGGGCACCCAGCTCTGCCTGGACAGCTGCCCCCCGCAAAGGAGCTGCCGGCTGCTGCCACCCTCCCCCCATCCGCCCATCCGCCCCGCAGCCCATGCTCACTCTGGGGGAAGCGTGGGGGGTTGTCGTTGACATCCGTGATGACGATGGTGACGGTGGTGGACCCCGAGAGGCCTCCCAGCTGCCCGGCCATGTCCGTTGCCCGGACCACCACCTCATAGCGGTCTTGCGTCTCCCGGTCCAGGTTGGCCACCGCCGTCCGGATCACACCTGCAGAAAGCCCCAACATGTCAGTGGGGGGCCAGGGGGGCCCCCAGGAGCCTCAAGGGGCCACGCCCAGCCCCAACACCCCTGCCTTCCCTCAGCCCCCCCCCACAAACTGTGCCAAGGAGGAGACCCACAAAGCACTCCCTTGGCAGGGGGCAAATCCCAAGGTGGATGTGGGAACAAGCCCAATGCTCCCCCCCCCCCGCCCAGTCTCCAACAACTGGTACTTGGAAGCATATGGGGAAATGCAGGAGGCCTGGACCCACGGCTAAAGAAAGAGCCCCCAATCAGCTGGCTGCCCCACAGCAAGGAAGAGGTGGCGCCCAAGGGTCGTGGGGCATAAGGGGGCAGGATATGCACCTGGGAGATCTTTGGGGGCAGGGAATGTCCCCTGTGGGGCAGCCGCCGCCTTGGAGGGCCCCCCTGGGCAGGCCCCCAGGGTGCCCCCAGGCAGGCCCTAATCCTGGCCCCTTCAGGCCTTTTTCACGCACACCCCACATGTATTTTGCCATCTTTTGGTGCCAATTTTCCCTTTTCATGGGGAAATCCAACAAGTTGGAAAACACACGTGTCACATGTTGCCAGTGAGCGTTTGCAGGATCTCAAAGACTCGCTTGCCATACTAAGCTCCCGTCTGGAAGTCCCCTTAATTGGGACGCAGCAGTGCGGGCGAAGGGGGGGCACAGCTGCAGGGGGAATCCCTCCCCCCCCCCCGCATCTCTTGGCTGCAGCTGCTGCTGCAGGGGGGCAGGATGAGGCTGTGCCTGGTGCTGGGCGAGATCCAAGGATCTCTGCTGCCTGTTTGTCTCAGCAGCTCAGAGAAGCACCAGCTGCTTGTTAACTCGTCAGATCAAAATAAAGATCTTTCTGATGAACTCTGCTGAAGCCGCTATAAATAGCTGCCTGCTGCCCTGCAGGAGCCGGGAGAGTTTGGGGAAAAGCAGGGATCGGGCAGAGATGCCACCTCCCCACCACCACCACCCATGGCAAGGAGCTGGCTGGCACCCAGGGGAGCCAGGCTGGCAACCAGCCAGCTGCAGGAAAGGCAGCTGTTGGGGAGGGGGCAGCGGGGGCCAGTTTTAGCTCAGCTGCTCAAAGGCAGCGGGACCAGGATGGCATCCCCGTCGCCCACTGGGCACCAGGCTCCTCCGCCAACCATTTGGCAGCCTGGATCCCGACTCCTGCGCCCGCCCAGCCCTTTTACTTCTCTTCGTGCAATTGCCCGCACCTCCTACACTTGTGGGGGTGGACTAGATGACTCTTCCCAATCTACAATTCTGTGATTCTGTGCAATGCAGGGAGGCAAAGGGCAGGAAGAAAAATGGCCTCCTCGTAACACGGTGCCAAAGAGGACTCGGCTGGCCCCCAGCAGCCTCGCCCAGTTTCAAGAGCCACCTGCTTCCCGACTGCCATGGGGGGAGCCAGGCTGTGGGTCCGGGGGGGTCGGAGGTAGATGGTCTCGGAGTGGGGAGATGTGATTTTGCCAGCATGGCAGGGGATTGGCTTCAATGAGCCTCGTGACCCTCCCATGGGACTTACCCTCCCATGATTCTAGCATGGGGCAGAGCTGCAGATCCAGCCCCCTGACCAAGGCGGTGGGTCCCACGAGGTCACTCTGCTGTCAGGGAAACATCCTTCCTGGCAGCGTCTCTCCAGAGCCCTTGCATTTGGGGCAGGGAGCCTGCTGGTGGCTCAGTGCTTCCCCGGGGCTGGTTTGGGGGCGCAGCCAAGTGGGGGCCGGAGTGCTGGAGAGGCCAGGCCTGCGCGCGCGCCCCCCCCGCCCCGCTGCTGCCTCTCAGCTCTTCCCAGGAGACGCTTGGCAGCCCCGAAGGCTCTGCTCATTATCCCGCCGCTGATGGGCTGATTGTCAGGAGGCATCACTGCTGGCTGGACCCAAAGCCGCTCCTGGCCTCTCTCCCTGGCTGACAGCTGTCAGCCGCCGTGCCCTGCAATTACCTCCGCCTCACCCCAAAAGCTCTGGCTGCCCTCCCTGCCACCAGAAAGAGGGAGAGAAGGGGGGCACGCTGCTTGCTCGATGCAAAATGTTGCAAAGTCCAGCAAAAAGCTCTCCCCCCCTCGCTGCCCATCCTGCTGGGGCTGAGCTTGCAAAGAGAAGCAGAAGGGGCTCAGCACCACCTTTCCAGAGAGCCAGAGCAGCTGCCTTGCATGCAGAAGGGCTCAGGTTCAACCTCTGTCAGCCGCTGCTGCCAGTCAGTGCAGACAACACTGAGCTAGACACACCAAGGCTTTGGCTCTGTGTGAAGCAGCTCCTTGCATTCCTCTCTAAGCCTTCCCACATGCAGGGAGTCCCAGGCCTCCTCCTTCATCCCTGGCCCATGCGAAGGCACAGCAGCTGTGTGCCTCTGAGCATGGGAAGAGCGCTCCTGCAGCAAAGGGCTACCAGATGGCACATCCCTCCTGCACTTGCTGCCTCCCTGCTGGGGAACAAGGGGGGAGGGCACTGCCACCCTGGGATGGGGGCGGGGGGCAAGAGAGAGCTGGGAAGAGGGCCAGGCCAAGGATCCTCCTGGTCAGAGCTGGCATCCGGGTGGCAGGGCCCTTGGGAGGCAGGACATCCAAAGAAGCAGAAAGTTGGAAGATCCTGAACATCTTCAAGCAACCTATTGCAGTCGTTAAGAGTCGTCAACAGGCTCATCAGAGCTATCTGCCAATCACCCATTCCCACCACCCTTCTGAGCAATACCCCTCCCCACCTTCTCACTATATAGAAGGGTCTGGTGACTTCTGTTTCAGTGTATCTGAAGAAGTGTGCATGCACACGAAAGCTCATACCAAGAACTGACTTAGTTGGTCTTTAAGGTGCTACTGGAAGGAATTCTTTTATCTTCAAGCAAGTCCTTCTTCGCGCAAGGCAGAATTAAACTATGGAACTCCCTGCCTCAGGAGGCAGGGATGGCTGCCAACCGGGATGGTGCACTTTGCTGCCTCCACTGCATCCTGATTGTGCCGTCCGGCAGAGCTTTCCCGGATCACGCATGCAGGGCGCTTGACAGTCTGGCCAAAGGAGGCAGTTCAAGGTGACTCGTTTGCAAAGCATCTAGAGGAGAAAGCCACTTGCACCCGCCAGGATCCTGGCTCCGCTGTTACAGCAGATGCATCTCAAGGAAGGTCCAGAGTAGAGTATATGGAAAGGCTCAAGGATCTGGAAAAGGGGCTTGGACTGCTCAGGGAGACCCCTTGCACTCTAGACCCCGATAAAACCAGCCGGGAGGGGACAACTGGCTGGGCCATGATGGCGAGGAATTCCTTCCTGGGAGAAGGGGCGCTCCTTGCCTGCTTGAAACCCTCTCTGCTTTCGGAAAATCTAACCACTGGTCAGTTGCAAAGCCTCTCCCGATATGCCCCACAGAGGACCTTAAGGTCCATAAATAGCAACACCCTAGAGGTCCCAGGCCCTAAGGAAGTCAGATTAGCCTCAACCAGAGCCAGGGCCTTTTCAGCACTGGCCCCGGCCTGGTGGAACGCTCTGTCTCATGAGACCAGGGCCCTGCGGGATCTGGTTTCTTTCTGCAGAGCTTGGAAGACAGAGTTGTTCCGCCTGGCCTTTGGCTTGGAATCAACTTGATCTCCTCCCATAGCTGTCAACTTTTCCCTTTTCTTGCGAGGAATCCTATTCAGAATAAGGGATTTTCCCTTAAAAAAAGGAAAACGTTGACAGCTATGTCCCCTCCCCCTCTTTCCTTTATCCTTTCTCCTTCTGTGATGGAACTCCTATTTGGGGACTTCCCTGGCTTTTTTCTGGCCCTCATAGGACCAGTCTGGATAGTTGGCCTTGGTGAAGATTTGACATTTTCATCCCCAAAAAGTTTTTGATTTGAGTTCCTACTGAAATGAGGCTGCATCTTAATGTTGTATTTTAATCTTGTTTTTAAGTTGTGTTTTAATCAATTGTTTTTGTACTGGTGTTAGCCACCCTGAGCCCGGTCTTGGCTGGGGAGGGCAGGGTATAATAAAATTTAATAATAATAATAATGAGGCTGGCCTGACACTTTCTCTCCATCACTTTAGGCACCAGGCAGAAACATTCCTCACCTCCCAGGCCTTTGGCTTATTCAACAATCTATGGCCTTTACAACTGGGGGGGGGGGGGGCATTGCTTCTGTTTGTTAGCATGGTGTGTATTTTTGTGTTTTATATTGTAAACCTCCCTGTGATCTTTGGATGATGGGGGGAATAGAAATTCTAATTCTAATTCTAATGAGGATGATGATAAATGGAACAGCTTGCCCAAAATACCAGTTGCCCAAAACCACTGGAGGGGAGGGGTCGCTGGCCTGATCCTGCACCTCTCCTGGTCCTCTCCTGTTCAGAAGGGGGTGGCGTGTGGCTTCTGCAAGTTGCTGAAGCTCCAGAGCCAGGCGGCGTCTCATTGGAATGGAAACTGCTCCGTTAATTAAAGGGTCTGAAGCGTTTTATAATGAAAATGATTCTTGTCAGCAGCGCTGTGATGAGAGGGACGTCACGGGGGGTGGGGGCTCAGCGGAGACAGAAGCTCATCATCCTCCCAGCAGGAAGGGAGCCCAGGGCCCTCCAGCGAGGCCTCAGCACCGGGCAGAATGAGGGGGGCGCTGGGATGCTGGCAGGGACCCTGCTCTGCCACCGGCTCATCAGCTTCCACTCCAGCCCCGAGGGGGAAAACCCTCCCACCAGTCGGACTCCATCCCATAATTATGCATGCAATCCAAGGAAGAGCTGGACCCGCCTCCCATGTCATCCCCATGGAAGGAGAAAGAGGCCAGGGGCCTGAGCCATCCCAGAATATGCTGACCTTCTGCCTCTCCGCTGGTGCCGTCTAAGGGAGAACTCAAACAAACGCAGCTTCTCCCCTCGTTGGGCACCTCTGCCCACATTGCAGGGGTTGGACTAGATGGCCCTGGGGGTGCCCTCTACAATTCTGTGACACACTCTGGGCTCACTGCGAGGCCATGAAGACTCAGAGGCAACCCAGGGAGTTGGGGGGGGGGGCACAGCTGCGTCTGCTGGCTTTCATTATCTCCACAGCCCCCCCCCCTCCACACCCGATCGCCTCTCTTTTAAATAACTTCTCCACTCGCACGAGTGATTCCACCTCCCCGCCTTTGGCTCCGTGCCCATCTCTCTCACACAAGGGTTGTGGAAATCGGGGGGGGGGGGGAGAGGGAGGGAGGGACAACTGCAAACTGCTGGGCTGCTTCTTCTTTCAACCTGCCTTGCCAGGAGCCTCATAGGGGCTGAATTTGCCCCCAAAACTGGGACAGACAACAGAAAGTCCTGCTTCACGCAGCGCATTGTTAACCTGTGGAACTCCCTGCCACAGGAGGCAGAGATGGCCACCAACCTGGATGGCTATGAAAGAGGATCAGGCAAATTCAGTGGCTCCCAGCTCCCACAGTCAGATGCAGCAACACTTCTGAATCCCTGTGGCCAGTCAAGGCAGCCAGCACTGAGTCCAAGCGGCCTCATCCTGGCTCAGCTCATTCCTGGATTGCAGGGGGTTGGACTAGATGACTCTTGAGGGTCCCATCCAACTCTATGTTCTAGGACTCTCTGTTCCTCAAAGCCTCACCCAGTGGCCCTGGCAGGGGAACCCGATTGCCCTGTGTGCCAATTCCCGCAGGAGCAGCGGCCCCACCTGTCGGCCTCTCCAGAGCCAGATTCTCGGCCCAGGGGTCCCCTCTCCCCCCCCCCGCCCCCTAACAGATGGGGCCTGGGGACTCTGCCTAAGACGCCACAAAACGAAGCCAAATCCCAAATCCCTCTGATTAATTTCCACTTTACATCCGTAAATGCATCCTCATTTCCTAAGGAGGCGGCAGGCAGGGAGGCGTCTGACCCCGGCTTCAAAGGGCAAGAGCCCCTGGGGCGGAAGGCGCTGGCAGTGCCCTTGGCCAGACTCGGACGCCGCCTCCTGCAGAAGCGGACAAGCCCAGCCGCCTCAGCCTCCCCTCCCCCCCCAGACAGCAGCAGAAAGGAGGAGACGCCCAGGGCACCAGGCCAGGTCCTCCCTCTGCCCAGACGCAGCAGGGCTTGCTGGGCAGTGCCAACAAAGCTGAATGCTGGGAGATTCAGGGTAGACCAAAGGAAGGATGGAGCAGAGTTAACCTATGGAACTCCCTGCCACAGGAGGCCGTGAGGGCCACAAGCTTGGATGGCTTGGAAAGAGGAGGAGATAAATCCATGAAGGAGAAAGAAGCCATCAAAGGTGGTTGGAGGCCAAAATGCTTGTGAATGCCAGGAGGGGAGAGGGCTCTGGGGTCAAATCCTGCTTGCAGGTTTCCCGGTGGGGCATCTGGTTGGCCACTATGAGAACAGAAGGCTGGACGAGATGGTCCCCCTTTGGTCTGATCCAGCAGCCAGCTCCTCATATTCTCTTATGGAACCTCCAGGTCCAGATGAATTCTATCTGGATTTCTACGAGAATTGGGTCACAGTGAGAACAGGATGCTGGGCTAGCTGGCCCATTGGCCTGATCCTGCCGGCTTCCTTTTTGGAGAAGGTTGAGCAGGAGGCCCTCAAAGAGAAGGCCAGAGCTCCTCCTTTCCCTTTCCGCTCGTGCAAAGACACGCACGGTCCCGCCAAGCCTTGCGCAGGACATTCGCACCCGCGTGCGACAGCCCAGCCAGCAGGGCTGCTCCCCGCCTGGGTCTCCTCGCGTGATCAAGGCGAGGGAGAAAGCAGGTCAAAGTCAAACAGGAAAAGAAAACGGCTCTCCATTATCGTATATTACGAAAAATGAAGGTGCCAGATTTTATGGCTCCTTTTACAGCATTAATGATCACGATGGCTCTGCAAGTTAAGCTGCTGATCTGGGCAATTAAACCTGATGCTCCGAGCACAGGAAGGAATTGCCAGGCGGAGCAGCTTGCCAGGTGCATGACGGGACCCGGCCGGAGTTGGGGGGGGGGGGCCTTCCGTGGCCTCTGCCCTCAGCAGGACAAACGGCTCCCCGGCGGCTCTGCCAGCTCCCATGCCACCCAAGCCAGCGCAAGTTGGCAGCCTGCTCCTGGACCACCGACAACTGCTGCCACCCTGGCTCTGAGGAGGTCTCTTGATGCCACGCTCAATGGAGGGGGAAGTGGGTACAGAAGCTGCCTGACTTCCAAAGGGCTTTTGTGGGATGCCAGGATGCCAGCCCAAGTTAGGAGCGGCAGAGACCCCCAGGCGAGGGAGGAGAGGAAGGAGCAGGTCTCCATCTCACGCAGGTAATTCCTGCAGCCCCTGCCCCTGCCCTCCACAGCGCCCCCTGCAGGCAGGCAGAGAGGGAGGCATCTCCTGCCCAGAAACAGACCAAGGCTGCCACATTGGAAAGAAGACTCCTGCGGCAGCAGTAGAAAAAGCGTGGCTCCCGTTTCCAAGCAGAGAACCAGCCTCCTCCAAGGATCCCTGGGGACCTTTGGGGGCACTTTGCAGGGTGTGGGCAGAGGCAGCTGCTTGCCCAGGAATAGCCAGAGTGGGCAGGCCTGTGAATCTGACGCATCGCCGCGCATTGAAACTCCCCACTCAACTTGAGGACGGAAAGAAGCAAAGGGGGATGGATGGATGGATGGATGGATGGATGGATGGATGGATGGATGGATGGATGGAGAGACACTCGAGCCCCACAGATGCCCCACGGAAGCCTGGCTGGCAGTTTCTGGGTTTCAAGGGTGCTGGTCCCTTGCCACCCCTGCGGGGATCCTGAGCTGGGTTCCAAGACTGCCAGCCCAGGCCCTCTTGGCTGCTTCTCACCGCGGGTACCGCCAGCAGCGCCCGGGGGGTGCATGCCCTCACAGCGACTGCCGTGGGGTCCAACGGCCCCTTTTCGGAGTCTCGCCCTCCCCCCAGGCCCAGGGAAGCGAGCGAGAGAGGCCCCTCCCCTCCCCCCCGTCACGGGATCATCTGCTGGAGATTCATCGCGGGTCCTTCTACAGCAGGCCTTTATTAGAAGTTATTAAAGGATGGAGCGGATTCCACCGCTCGCCCATCAAATATTAATAGAGCATTTATAAAGCAATCCTTAATTTAAAGTGTTGCCTTTAATCAAAGGCCCGGTGCTAACAAAGACGCTGCTGGAGAGCCTGGCAGGGGGGAGCCTTTGTGCCCCTTCAGAGGGCCAGCCCCCCCCCCCGCACCCGGGAAGGGTCAGCGCCCCTCCTCCAAGGTGGGCCCAGCCGGCCCAGCCTGACATTTCCGGACTCCCCACTGGGTCAGATGCCCACAGGCGGTCTCCTAATGCCAGCCCCTCCCTCTCTCCCAGGGAGATCACCTGGCAACCAAGCAGGTGGGCACAGAGGAGGAGGGGGTGGAAAAGCCTCACGCAGCAACTCTCTCCATCTGTGCTTTCCAGCAACTGGGGTTCAGAAGCATAAGGGGGGCCATGGACAGTCCTCTTGGCCATGAATTGGTCCTAAATTGGGGGAGGGCATCATTGCCTCCTGTGGCGGGTAGTTCCACCGTTTAACTACGCGAGGGAGAGCTGCTGCAGCAGAACCCCATAGACGCCTCTGCCAGGCTGGGTGATTTTCCTTGCATCCCCCCCCCCATGAAGCAGGACAGACCCGAGGTTACACCCCCCAGGTTAAACTGTCCCTTCCAAAAGCCCAGCACCCAATTTGCTAGGCTACCTGGCTGCCCCCCCCCCCCCGATTCTCAAAGGGATAGCTTCTGCTCCAGGAGAGCCAGGGGATGGTAGTTGGGGGGTCAAAGCCCACCCCCTTGTGCACAGCCAGCTCCCCCTCCCACCCCTCTCACTGCCCCCCCAGTGCCCCCAGCACCTCTGCCTGGCACTCACCCGTCCTGCTGTCGACCGTGAAGTGTTGCTCACCCTCCAGGACGCTGTAGACCACCCGGGCGCTGCTTCCGTAGGTGGGGTCATCGGCATCGGACGCCATCACCTGCATCACCGATGTCCCTTGGGGGGAGGACAGAAAGAGCCCCACGTGAGCAGCAGCCCTGACCCCCGACTTCCACAGCCCCACCAAGGCGGGTGCACAGCCTCCCCCTGTCCTGGGCGGGACAATTTCCTGCAGGCTGAGATTTATGCAAGCCCCCCGGGGGGGGCAAGGACCCATAGGGTGGGGGTTCTCTCCCCACCGAGCCTGCTCTCCTCCATCCCCAGACAGAGCCCAGGGTCCTCATGCACAACACGTAGAGGGGGGGCAGAGAGAGTGCAAATTGGATAAAAGTCCATCAAACGGCTGCAATTAAGTTATTGATTTTCAACGCTGCCTCATTAAACCGGGGGCTTCACTCTGAGTGTCCCTGCAATGGGTCTAATTTGACATCATGTTCAATTTGACCAAAGTGGGACCCCTGGACGTGAGGAGCAGGAGGGAGTTTGGGGAGGGGGCTGGAAGGCTGCTGATGGCCCAGAGACTGACAAGGCAAGTTGGGGGGGAGGGAGAAGGCGGAGGCCTCCCCAGCTGGCACTGCCCATCCAGGTAAGCAGGGCGGGCAGGTGGGCAGGGCCCCTGCCAGGTAGGGATCGCTCAGGTGGGCCCAGCCCTTCAGGGAAGGATCTGCCCCCCCCCATCTTACCTGTCAGTCAGAAAGCCTCTTGAGGTGGCCAGCAGAGTTTTAAAACGGCAAGATCATAACCGTTTAAAACGGAATAAAAACGCCACGCAGGAAAACAGACACAGATGGCACCGGCCGTAAAACCAGGCGCCATTAAATGCCAAAGGGCCCCTGCCAACTGTTGCCTAAATGCACTGCTGGGGGGGTGGATTTGAGGCTGGCAAACTGGAGGGAGCTCCAGAAAGCCCAACAACACTGTGTGAGCGCCAAGCCCGCTTTGGAAGGTAGTGCGGCATAATGGTTGGAGTGCCGCGTTGCTCCTTTGTAGGGTAACGACAGCACAGTGACTTGGGAGACCAGGGTTCAAATCCCCACACAGTTGCAAAGATCTCCCTGGGCGGCCTCTCAGTCTAACCTACCTCACAGGGCTGTTGTGAAGATGAAATGCGCGCGGGGGGGGGACCATGTTCGCCAGCTTGAGCTCCATGGAGGAAAAGGCAGTAGAGAAATACAAAACGAGGAGGAGGAGGTCTGAACGGGCAGCGTGAGGCGGGGCTGGCCCTTCTCTCCCCCGGCCATGCCAAGCCCACCCCCCGTCCTGCCTCAGGGCCAATGGGTCATTCCTTGACGGTGGGGGCTGGAAGCCACAGAGGTCTCTTCCTTCTACCGTGTTGAACCCGGGGCCCCCCATGCCAGATTCCCCCCCCCCAGCGCCACCTCTAGGCTGCCTGTCACACCACTCAGAAATCACCACCATGGACTCCACTTGCAAAGCAGGTGAAGGAGGCAGAGAGCAAGGGGCAAAAGATTCGGGGAAACCCCGAACATCTCAACAGCCCCCCCAAAGACCCCAGGGAGGGGGTGCTCTTTTTTGAAGAAGAATAAGTATTTTATTAACAAAAATAAATAAATGAAATAGAACGCATAAAGAAATCTTGCTACAGTATTGAACTTGTTGTTCCAAAACATTACAAGAAATACATTTTTTCCATTAACCTGCTAGGCTGGTTTATAAGAGGTTAGCTTGATGGTAGTGACTCTCGACCACATTTTCTCACTCCATTCCGATATCGAAAGAGGTATGCTTTCCCTCCCGTTTTTAGCTATTATAATCTTAGAAGCAGTTTTAAGGTTGAACGCTATTTCTTGATCATTTTCCAGTAAGACATCTTTTAGATAACCAAGCAGAAATCCTTGAGGTTCCAAGGCTATATATGATATCCTATCATATCAGAGATTATTAGCCTGAACAGATTTTCAGAATATTTCTATCTGAGAACCATTCTAGAAGAGATGGCTGTACTTTCCTTTTTTAATCCACGTCGCCAACAGTTATCCGATCCTAATTTATATATTAAATTCAATTTGGAAGGCGCTAAATACCATTGATAGAGGAGTTGGAAAGAGTTTGCTGGTCCTTTTGGTGCCAGGGAAAGAAGACTTTCCCGTTCGCCCAGGCCTGGGCATTGCAGGCTGGTTCCTGGGTGGCAAAAGGGGGGGCTCTCTCAGCCAGCCCCCCCAACTCATCTTCCTGCTTGCAAACAGTCCAGGAGGAGGAGGCTGTGCCCATCTTTCCCTCCAGCATTTCTGGCCTCCCTCCCTTCCTCCTAGTCACAGGGGGCACCTGCCCCACCTGTCCTTGGTTTTTGAGAGACAGGTTTTAATCTGGGGGGGGGGGTTGTGTTGTCCTCTGTTGATGGTTCCCCTCCTTCCGCTTGGAAGGGAGACTCGGCTGCTTGGCTTTCCGACTGCGTTGCACCTCCAGATCTCACAGCACGAAGCAGGAGGCAGCTGCTCTCGCCTTCCTCCCCCAAATCCCAGCCTTTGCCTTTTCGGGGGTGGGGGGTGGAAATCTCACAAGACTCGCAAGCAAACAAACCCTCAGCATTGGCAATGAGCTGCAGAAGGCCCCCCCAAGCGAGAGAGATAATTAGGCACGTAAAGTGGATAAAGAGAGGTTCTCCCCCCCAACCTCCTCTCCAGCGCACACCAGGGGGGCCCCCAAAGCAATAAAACTTAACAAGTCGGAGCAAATTGGTCTCCCTCTCTCTCTCCTTGCTAAAAGGGAGCATCCATGGGGGGGAGCAGCACAGAAGGGTCCGACTGGGTTGAACCCAACAGGGCACCCCCACCCCAGGCAAGGCTCCCCCCAACCTCCCATGCGACCATAGAATCCTAGAATTGCAGAGTTGGAAGAGAAGCAGGGGGTCGTCTAGTCCAACCCCCTGCAAGGCAGGAATGACAGCTGTAGCATCCCTGATGGACGGCGCTCAGACCTCTGCTTGGAAACCTCCCAGGAAGGAGACTCCACCCCCTTCCAATGGTTATAAGAATCAGAAGTGTCATAAATGAAATGCATGGCCATCGATGCACAAGGCAAACACACAGACACAAGTGCTGGAGGCCAGAGGAGGGACCCGCCTCCCCTCCCGGAGTCCCCTGGAGGGTGAGCCAGATGCGGCTGGCTCTGGGGAGGAGCCCCTGGCTGCAGTGCCAGCCTGGCTTGAACCTGAAAGCACCACCACGCCTACCATGTGCCCTGTGGCAAATGGAGCTCACCTCTCTGGCTTCTTCTCTTCTTCTTCTTCTTCTTCTTCTTCTTCTTCTTCTTCTTCTTCTTCGTCTTCGTCTTCATCTTCTCTTCATCTACTTCTTCTTCTTCTTCTTCTCCTTCCTCTTCTTCTCTTTGTCTTCTTCTTCGTTGTCTTCTACTTCATCATCTTCTTCTCTTCATCTTCTTCTTCTTCTTCTTCTTCTCTTCGTCTTCTTCTTCTTCGCCGTCTTCTTCGCCGATCACTTGTAGCCAAGTAAGATTGTCTTCCATGAACTCGGTCTTAACAGTGAGTCCGTAAGTGACTGTGGAGTCCAATTCTGGATCCACACGTCCTTCCACAGTGGGGACATTGGTTTCCAGGCGGGAGTTGATCACGGTGAGGGTTTGCCAAGCGTGCCTTCCTCCTAGCACGTTTTGTCCTGAGTTTGAGTGTCTTCAAAGTCCATGACACCTTTGGCCAAGGCTGTTCTCCAACTGGAGCGCTTGCAGGCCAGTGTTTCCCAGTTGCCAGTGTTTATACTACATTTTTTTCAGATTTGCCTTGAGAGAGCTGCATCTGCAAGCAGCTGTCCGGCGCAGCTCTTCCAAGTGGTGAATGGCCATTGGTCATCGGACCAGGTGAGTGTCACTCGGACACCTTTGGAAGCCAGGTGACACAATCATGGCTAGAGCAGGTCCAGTGGGCTCTCCTCCCTGGGAGGTTCTTCAGCAGAGGTTGGGTGCTCATCTGCCAGGGATGCTCACTGAGATTCCAGCATGGCAGGGGGCTGGACTAGATGGCCCTTGAGGGTCCCTCTACTATTCTGTGATTCTCTGAGGACTTCCTGAGCTGGAGGACCAAAATGCCATGCCTATTGACCAGGCAGGATGTGTCCTCTCCCCCCAAGTACAAAGGGAAGCCAGGAGATGTCCCAGAGGGGCCAGGATCGTTCTTGCTTGAAGCCCAACCTCCGAATTCATGGACCAGGGCCAGTTCCCCCTCTGCGGCTGCCCTTGCTGCACACTCAGACCAGCCTGAGCTTCAAGAGCCCTTCCCTCCTGCCGGGACCCTGCCAGCCGCCAGCCCTGCCAGCCTGGGCAACACACAGCAATGCCGGGGGGGGGGGCAACTGTTGCTGCTTCCCCCGACGGCGGCTTTTTTATCCCCGGCTTTGCCTGGCTCTGTGCTGCCTGTGGTCTGACTCACATCCCCCAGAGACGGTTTAGCTGGTGCTTGCGAAGGATTTGGTTGACGCGAAGCTTTCTCTCCTCTGTTTGCTGTTCACTAATAGAGAGTTTTTCTCCTGCTTTTATCTAAATCAATCAGGGGGATTTGCAGGAACAAGACAAGGCCCAAGGCAGGCACCCCCCCACCCCCCAAAAACAAAGCCTAGCCAGGATCTCACGCTATGGAGGGAACAGCAACAGGGCTTGGAGACAAAATGCCCCCCACCCCACTACTCTGGGGCCCCACCTCCCTCCACGCACCCCTTTCCATCAACTGGGTGCAACTGGGACGGCATCAGCCTGGGTTGCCCTGACCGATGGGTCTTCTCCAGGCAGGAGGTGACCCTGTTGCTTCCACTCGATCTCTCGGCAACTCAATGCAGAGGATCACGGGATCCTCCAGAAGGGCCTGTGAGACTTGGAGGAGTCACAGTGGCTCCACTATGAACTATGGGGCCAATGCCAGAGGGCAGCACTGGGCAGCTCTCTCCTGGCACCCTGGCAGGCTGCTGCAAAGCCCCATCTTGTCCCCTTGCCATTAAAAATCGAGATGAAGCCATGAGGAGTCGGCGCAAGTTGACCTGGGCTGAGGAGACAGCAGGGTGCCCATGAGAACCTGCCTGGCCAGGAGGACAGTGGGACTCAGCGTCTCCCTATCCCTCTTTCCCCTCTGAAGTCAGGCAAGGTGGGATCTCAGGAGCAGGGGCCTTCTTGTGGTGGCCCCTGTTGCACTCATTCTCCTGCAATTCCCCTGGGGGCCTTTGCAGCTGAAGAGCGGGGTAAAATGCTTTGAAGAAGAGCATGCAAGGACCGCATCATTCAGACTCTCTTTCCAGCATCAGGTGAAACCCTTCAGAGAGGGAAAGGCTTTTCCACTCAGCTTTTACGAATGTGCTGCTGAAATGTTCTGCTGTAGATCTGGCATTTTTATGGCATTTTGCATGCCGCTCTGCGAGGCATGACAGAAGAGCAGCCAATGATCATTTAAATATATCATCAGATAAAACAACACCCTTCTTGAGATGCAGGAGACAGAACCCTGCAAGAACAGAAGAGGAACTCTGCTGGTTCGGGCCAAGGTCCCACCTAGTCCAGCCTCCTGTTCTCACGGTCTGTGAGAAACCCGCCAGCAGGATCCGTGCACAAGGGCAATTCTCCCCTCCTGCAGTTTCCAGCAACTGGGATTCCGAAGCAGGGCTGCCTCTGGCTGTGGAGACAGAAGCAGAGCCATCCTGGCTGGAGCCATCAATAGCCCTCTCCTCCACCACCACCAATTTGTCAAATCCTCTTTTAAATCCGTCCAGGTTGGATGCTGTCCCTGCCTCCTGTGAGAGAGAGTTCCATTGTTTAACCACATAGAAGAATCCAGAGAGTGCAGCACAGGTGTGGCACTGCCCCCCTTTCGGTTTTGAGTCCCATCCCCTAATGTCAGGTGCTGGTGGTGGTTGCTCGTGAGTAACCAGGCAGGACTGTCTTTTACAGGTTTTTTTGTGCAAACTATTTACAGTGCGGATCTACAGAGTTCATGTCCAAACTACTCACTTGCAGAATCCGGGAGTGGCCCCTTCCGGCTTCTCCCCCAACATAAGAACTTCAGCACCCCAAGCCTCCTCCTCCTCCCCCCCCCTTGCGTTTCACCCCTCTGCGCAAGTTGGGCGTCCCTCCTGGCCAGCCTGGCAAGGTGAGGCGCTGGGGTCCTCAGCAGCATCCTTGAGCCCTTTCCTCGCTTGGCTGGCTCTTCCCTCTCTTCCCCACTGGAGGTTTGGCTTTTCCCTTCGCTGGAAGAGGAACTGCTCCTCAGGAGTTTTGGAGGCTCTCTGTATCCCAACGCCCCCCTGCCTCCCTCCCCTGACAGCTAAGAATGCCCCCTCCCACAATGGCCTGGGAGCTCAGACTCTCTCTCCATGTCTTGCTCCATGCAACGGCCTGTCCTGCCAAAGTCCTTCAGACGCTTCTGACGTCCGCCAGATCTTTCCAATCCATCTGCTTGCTGCTCAGAGAATGGTCAATGAGGCAGGACGTGCTGTGCCCTGGGCAGGGAGTCTTGCTCCTTTAGGTGCTGGGAAAAGGCCTCCCCCTGGCTCGCTTGCAGGGACCCAGGAGCCCTTTGGGAGAAACAGCATTGTGGTGGGGGCTCTCTTCCCGCCTTGGGGTGGGAGGCCACTTTCAGTGGCAAGAGCCCACGGGTGGTTGCCGTCTGGACCCTGCAAGTCGCTTGTTCATTTCCCTCCGGTTTGTTTGCTTGTCTATTCAGATTTTATTCTTCTTTTTGGCTCAAAGCAGCTTATAGCAAGACGAAAATGCAGAATGCAAACAAGGCAACAAGACACACACACCAAGACTTTCATCAAATAACATGGTTTGGAAACGCACCAGATTAAGGCATCCACAGGTTAACAGGGACTAACCGACTTGGGAAAGGAAAGCTCCCAGCAGAGGCTTACAAGACACTCCAGTCGTGGCAAAATGGGCCCAGGAGGACCCAGACTCCCTCCTTGGAAGCATCTCTACTTAGAGGCAGAAGCAGGTGGAAGGACACAGAGAAGACTCTGGAGGGAACAACAATCTGGCCTGGCAGAAGGGAGGTTTCTGATGCTCCTTGTTAGGGAAGGCGCAGCAAGTCCGGGAGCCTCTACTGAAAAGGCTCTGTGCCTCCCAGGAGACCACCTCACCGCAGGTAGCAGAGCCACCCCCAGCCCGGGAGAGCTTGAGGGGTCACAAAGCCCGGCGTGTGGTGTTCAAAACCAATGGATGCTGCTAAGAACTGGGGTTCTGTGGACCCAGCTACCATCTCCACCGAGCAAACAAGCAATCCCGTCGGAAGTTTCCAAGCTGTCTCCAGGGGCAGCCCCAGGCTCCACATATTACAGCAGTCCAGATGAGAATTTCACCTTTGTCCTTCCACAAACAAGGCCGGCGCCTGTATCCAATGCTTCCTACAGTGAGGAGCATCAGAGGCAAATAATTCTCCCCATTCTCCCCCTCTCCACGCTCCTCCAGCAGGACCTTTCACAGGAGGGGCAAGGGCTGCTCTGTGTTCGAATCCTGCTTGCGGGTTTCCCTTGGGGCCATCCGGCTGGGCACTGCGGGGACAAGAGGCTGGGCTAGATGGGCCCTGGGCCTGATCCACCAGTCTCCTCTTAGGACAAGGACCTTCTGAATGCAGAGCAGATGTTCTGCCACTTCAACAGCAGGAGATGGCAGGACCAGGGAGCTGGGGGAAAGGGGCACAAAACCTCCAAGAAGGAGAGAGAGAGAGAGAGCGCCAAGCAGAAACACATATGCCCAGCTAGATACCATGCTCTGGTTATCTCCCGCTTGGACTACTGCAATGCACTCTACATGGGGCTACCTTTGAAGGTGACCCAGAAACTACAACTAATCCAGAATGCGGCAGCTGGACTGGTGACTGGGGGCGGCCACCAAGACCATATAACACCGGTCCTGAAAAACCTGCATTGGCTCCCAGTACGTTTCTGAGCACAATTCATTTTTTAAAAATAATTATTATTATTATTAACAGTTTAAATGTGGGGAAATGATTGCTTGTACATAAGAGCATGAGCAAAGTTCTTATTGTTGCAAGGTGATTTCATAGCAGGGGGCATCGCTTGGAGCACGGTTGGCACGTGGGCGGCTTGTGCTGTCCCGGGTGATTGGCCCACATGGCATGGCCTGGTCGACTGCGTGGCCTGGTGTGATGGCATGGCGTTGTCCTTGTCTGCTGGCTGGGAGGGGGTTGCTTTCCCTGTGTTTGTGTCTTTTTGAGTTCACACAGTGAGGTGTTGGCTGCGGCGGCGACCGGAGTTCTTCGGCCCGTCTCTGTGTGAGACTGATTATTTGCTGATGGCGAGCAGGTTCTCACACGGGGCACCAAATGAGGAGATCCTGCTCGCCATCAGTGGGAGTCGATCTCGCACGGAGATGGGTTGGGGAATTTTGGTTGCCGCTGCAGCGGCTGCAGCCAACATTTTGTTGTGTGGACTCAGAGGGATACAAATGCGGGGAGGGCGGCTTTTTCTCAGCCAGCGGATGGGGATGGCGCCATGCCATCACACCGGGCCGCATGGTCGATTGGGCTATGTTGCGAGGGCCAATCATTTGGGGCGGCGTGAGCTGTCCGCGCATTGGTCGTGCTCCGGGCGATGCCTCCTGCTGTGGAATCACCTTGCAACGATGGGAACTTTGCTCATGCTCTTATGTACAAGCAATCATTTTCCCACATTTAAACACTACAAAAGAAAAAGAATTAAACAATATAATACAATACAAAAACAAAGACACTACGTAACACTAACACTAAGACATTAAACTAACAAAACAAAACAAAAACAATTTAAGACACATCCAATAATTTCAATATCTTATCTTTCATTCACTTGTTTCAACGACCTCCTCACACCTCCCTTTTGTATTCCACTTCAGTTAACTGTTTCAGCAATTCCTTTCCATCTTCCTCTGTTTTCTGTCCTGTAGCTTATTTAACTTATATGCAGAATTCATCATGCGAAAGGCTGGGCTGGATGAATCCCTAGCCGGAATTAAGATTGCCGGAAGAAATATCAACAACCTCAGATATGCAGATGACACAACCTTGATGGCAGAAAGTGAGAAGGAATTAAAGAACCTTTTAATGAGGGTGAAAGAGGAGAGCGCAAAATATGGTCTGAAGCTCAACATCAAAAAAACGAAGATCATGGCCACTGGTCCCATCACCTCCTGGCAAATAGAAGGGGAAGAAATGGAGGTAGTGAGAGATTTTACTTTCTTGGGCTCCATGATCACTGCAGATGGTGACAGCAGTCACGAAATTAAAAGACGCCTGCTTCTTGGGAGAAGGGCAATGACAGGCCTAGACAGCATCTTGAGAAGTAGAGACATCACCTTGCCAACAAAGGTTCGTATAGTTAAAGCTATGGTTTTCCCAGTAGTGATGTATGGAAGTGAGAGCTGGACCATAAAGAAGGCTGATCGCCGAAGAATTGATGCTTTTGAATTATGGTGCTGGAGGAGACTCTTGAGAGTCCCATGGACTGCAAGAAGATCAAACCTCTCCATACTGAAGGAAATCAACCCTGAGTGCTCACTGGAAGGACAGATTGTGAAGCTGAGGCTCCAGTACTTTGGCCACCTCATGAGAAGAGAAGACTCCCTGGAGAAGACCCTGATGTTGGGAAAGGTGGAGGGCACAAGGAGAAGGGGACGGCAGAGGACGAGATGGTTGGATAGTGTTTTCGAGGTTACCAGCATGAGCTTGACCAAACTGCGGGAGGCAGTGGAGGACAGAGGTGCCTGGCGTTCTCTGGTCCATGGGGTCACGAAGAGTCGGACACGACTAAACGACTAAACAACAACAACAATTTATCTTAACATATTGTAACCTTTTTTCCCTTTAATACATTAATAATCTATTTGTACTTAATTCCTTATAACATTTCTACTAAAGCCATATAGCTTCATTCCAACATTTTCCTAACATTCATTGATTTTACAGTATTTCTGTAAATAGTCTTTAAACTTTTTCCAATCTTCTCTTCCTCCACCGACTCTTCTCCCTGGTCTCGGATTCTGCCAGTCATTTCCGCCAGTTCCATATAGTCCATCACCTTCATCTGCCATTCTTCCCGGGTGGGTAAATCTTGTGTCTTCCAATACTTCGCGATGAGTATTCTTGCTGTTGTTGTTGCATACATAAAAAAAATCTATCCTTCTTTGGCACCAGTTGGCCGACCATACCCAGGAGAAAGGCCTCTGGTTTCTTCCGGAAGGTATATTTAAATATCTTTTTCATTTCATTATAGATCATTTCCCAGAATGTCTTAATCCTTGGGCACAATTCAAAGTGTTGGTGCCCAGTATACTTGGGAGCGTCTCTACCCCGGACACCGGGGTCCACTTCCAATGGCCTTCTGGCGGTTCCCTCCCTGCGAGAAGTGAGGTTACTGGCAACGAGGCAGAGGGCCTTCTCGGTGGTGGAACCTGCCCTGTGGAACGCCCTCCCAGCAGATGTCAAGGAAATAAACAACTATCTGACATTTAGAAGACATCTGAAAGCAGCCCTGTTTAGGGAAGTTTTTAATGTTTGATGTTTGATTGTGCTTTTAATATTCTGTTGGAAGCCGCCCAGAGTGGTTGGGAAACCAGATGTGTGGGGTATAAATAATAAATTATTATTATTATTATTATCATTATTATTACTACTATAGAGCCAGAGTCCTAGGGAACACCTGTGGCCAGAAGTAGCCTGGAATGCCAACACTCTCCCCAGGAAAGGGGGAGTCATGCTGGCAGAGCTTGGTACTCCCCAGACAGCCATCTGTCCCTCTTGGCTGGGCTTGCTGGAGCCACAGCGGAAGGTCCTGGGACTCATGACAGCACCTTCCCCCCCACTCCTCCCCCCCCCCCAGCCTTGGCCAAGCAAGCAAATCAGCTCTAGGAAAGGAGGGAGGGAGATGGGCAGGGCCCCCCCCTCCCTACAGGAGATAAACCAATTCCCTCTGCAATGATAATCAGGACAAGTCTTGACCCCCAGCCGCCAAATCGCCTCTCTAAGCTGGTGGAGGAAGCTTGCGGCCTCCCAAGAAGCACGGGGGGGCAACTCAGCAGGGAGGGCAGAGGGAAGCTGAACCCCAGATTGAAAGACGCTGCTAAGGACCCCCCACCCCCAGCTCAGGACCCCCAGCGTGAGCTCACAATCCCAGCCAAGAGGTTTCAGCCAAGACCCCCCACCTCGCCCGCTGCTGCCCAAGTCCTCCTGGTAGGAAGGATGGGGGGGAGGTGGCAGCGGCAGCCCCTCCTGAAATCCTGGCCCCTGAGCCTGGGCACATTTACACCCTTCTTTTTCCTCCAAGCAGCTCAAAGTAGCACATCTCACTATCTCCCCCACGCACACATTTTAACCCCACAACATCCCTGTAAGGTATGAGAGAAGGCAATGACAGCTTCCCCCAGGCCACCCAGGGTTGAGTGGGGATTCAAACCCAGGTCTCCCCCAGTTTGGAGCTCAAATCGCTGAGCCACAGTGTCTTACGCAGGAGCGGCAGGTGGAAGGTGACAGTTCGAAAGCCATTCTTGGTGCACCTGGGATACCTGAAGCGTGACCCAAAATGATGTGGGGGGGAGGAAGGGAAAGAACAAGACACGCGACCCGGGTGCGAAGGAGGCGCCCTGGAGACGGGTGCCAGCCACCCTGCTCCCCCCCCCATGCCCATTCCCTGCTCAGAGATGCCAGAAGGAGCCTCTGTTTCTGCCTCCGCAGCAGAGGAGGAGGAGGAGGAGGAGGAGGAAGGTCTGAGCGCTTCTGACAAGGGCCTGGGGCTCCTCCGCCGCGGAGCGTGTCTGGCGTCCGCACGCAAGCCTCCCAGGACGCCCATTGCGCCGCCAAGGCACGTAGCTGCCGCTCCAAACCCTTCGCTCTGCTTTTAACTTCTGAGCCTTTTAATTTGCAGGAATCGCCTCCTTTCATGTTGGGAAAGAGCGTCTCTTCCTGCCTGTGATCTGCAATTTGGCACAGGCGCCGCCGCCTTTGATATGCCTTGTTTCCATCAGCTCCTGATCAGGCACCCCATAATTGTGAGCGATTTTCAAATAATCAGAGCCTCCGCTAATATCTCCCCCCCCCCCAAGGACCAAGCAGCTCTTTCCCTCCCCAAACACACAGCCTGCCTTCTCTCTCTCACCCGCCCAGGGAGGGCAGAGGGGGCTCACAGCCCCCTCTCCAGAAATAAGTGCCGGGCTCAACCCTGCCCCCCCCCAGCTTCTCTCTGCAGCTCAGCTCCTTAAGCAAGGAGGGTGGGGAAGGCAGGCGGTGGGGGCTCAGAGGAGCAAGGCAGGCAGTCTGCACGTGCTCAGGGACCACGTCTTCATTTACAGATTCCACCTTCCATTTCAGGAGACAGATTCTGGGGCTGATCTCAGCTGAGCCCCAAAACCATTTCACCGCCAAAGCCCAAGGGATCCTGCAAAACGCTTTGCCGCATTTCGATGCCCTGCCACAGCAGAGGTTCGGCCACTTTACCCTCACCCCCCCATTACAAATTTATTTTGTAAATAAATTTATTTTGTAAATACCACTTAATCCCTTTGGCCTCTAAGTGGTGGGTGGAAGACTTGATACAATGGAACTGAAGAAGAGTTAAAACAATAAAATCTGGATTCTGTATAAAAGCCCATTGGAGTAAAAGGAAAACAGATTCTGGAAGTGCTGGAAGTTCAGCCGGGAGAGAGAGGCCCGTCTGACCCCCATTGGAAGGGGGAATGTTGATTATGTATTTACAAAAGTATTGTAAACAGGTTAATACATTGGATAGGCTTTTAAGTACACTTGTAATTTTAGAAATAGGGTAAGAAATTTGAGGTAGAAAAATAATTTGGAGTTGAAATGATATGCAGTTGAAAAAGAAAATTAAGGAACCTGGGGAGGTGGGGGAGGGAAGTCACGGGATTCGGAGAATTCTATTTTATGGATTTGATATTGCTTTTGTGTATAAATTTGTGTTGCTGCTTGTTTTTTATTTTCGTTATCTTTGTTGAAGAATTAATTTTCAAAAATCATAGAAAAAGGAAGGGAGTGCACAGAATTGGGCACTTAGTACGGCCTGCGTCATGGCGGACACGACCTGTGCCTCTGAGCCACGAAGAGCGACTCCTCTCTTTGATTCACGAGGGTCTTGCGCCTCAGTTCCTGAGGGGCTTGAACCTGAGCAGGTAGCAAAGAGGTTGCTTCCAGTTGGGACCCTGGGTGGCTGAAAGGGTTAAAGAGCCCCAGCCACCCCGACACAGTGCCCCGATCCAGAGTAGGTCTCACCCCCTCACCCCACAGCTCTGTGACCTCTAAACCACCTTGCAACGCAAGGGATGCCCATGCAACAAAATCTCACGTCTCGTCGGCCCCAAACAGTTTTGCTCAAATGGCCCAACCTTGTGAGTTGCAGCCCAGCTCCACTCAGCACCACTCAGCAGGGCACCAGGTGGCAAAGGCTGGTGCGGCAAGTTCAAATGGCAAGAGAGGAACTTCCCCCTAAATGTTTGGAGAAACTGCTGGCCTTCAGGGATGCTTTTCAGTTGCAATTCCTGCATTGCAGGGGGTTGGACTAGATGACCCAGGAGGTCCCATCCGACCCGAGAGTTCTACGATTCTGACAAATCCTCAGCCCCCACCCCAAGATACCCTGGGTGTATTTCCCAGGCAGCGGAAAGGACGTCCCCTGCATGGTCTGGAGCCAGGAGCTACAGATGGAGCAGGGGGGTAAGGGGGGAGCCTGGGGGTGAAGGAAGCAGGGCAAAAAGGCCCCAGAGGGGGCAGCATGGAGGAGGCAAAGAAACCCCCCAAGGGCCTTTCACAAGCAGAGGCCGGACCCTCGGAGGAGGGGGGCACAGGACCGGAGGGCAGGCATTTGGAAAGCCCTGAGCCCCCGGCCTGCTCCGCAGGGACCCTGGGGTGGGGGGCAGTGGGTGGGGGGTTGGGGGTGGCGTGCAGAGGGACTCACCGATGGGGGAGAGCTCGGCCACACTCCCGATGTAGGGCCCCCCCAGGAAGCGGGGCTCGCTGTCGTTGATGTCCTGTACCTTGATGACGAACTCCGACTCGGGCTCCAGCAGCCGGTCCGTCTGGCGGTCCCTGGCCTGGGCGCGCAGCGTGTAGAAGGTCTTCTGCTCGCGGTCCAGGCGCTCGGTGGCATGAATGTCGCCCGTCAGCTCATCAATCAGGAAGATGGTGCCGGCCCCCTCCCCCGAGATGGTGTACTTGATGGAGCCGTCGCCCTCATCCGAGTCCGAGTGGATCTGCGGGGAACCCAGACGGGGAGGTTGGTGTGGGAGAGAGAAGCCGGCAGGAGAGCAGGCGCCCCCAGGTCAGCCCCACCGGCAGCATCTCCAGGCAGGGCTGGAAGGAGCCCCCTGTCGGAAACCCTGGAGAGTTACTGCTGCCAGCCAGTGTCGGGCAGCCTTTCATGTTCCCATTCAAACCAGCCCCTTACTTAGAACCATGAGGACTAGCGGCTTCCTTTATTTTGAGGGCAAATAGCATCCCTCCGCCAGGATCTCCAAGGAGCGCTGGGAGAGACCTGCCTCCGAGTTGCCATTGCTGCCAGTCAGTGCAGCCAATACTGAGATAGATGGACCCAGCGGCCTGCCTTGGCATATGGCAATTTCCCAGCGGCAGCAGCTCCCGATGGCCAGGCCCTTGGCTCCGACATATGGGGGGCTGGCGTCTAGGGGGCAGCAGCTGAACGTGACCCTGTTGACCCCATCGCCACCTTCACCAAGTGAGAAATTGCTGGAGTGACTCTGCCTCTCTTTTGACTGAGAGCCATCATGGCACAGAGCTTAAGGGTGTCAGACCAGAGCCTGGGAAAGGCCTGAGTTCGAATCCCCGCTCAGCCATCAAGTTCACACAGCCTCTTGGCCCCTCCCACCTCACAGGGTTGTTGTGCGGCCAAAGGGCAGGGAGCCATGTATGCCCCCTTGGGCAACTTGGAGCAGGGCCTGGGGAGGCGGCTCTGGGGACCAGGATTGGATTCTGCTGGGAGGCCCTGGGCAGTGGCCAGGATCCTGCCAACCAGTAAAGAGGAGCCCCCCAGGCTTCCCCAGAGCCACTGGTAGAAACCCCACCACCTCAAGCCCGTCTTTTTGGAGGGAGGGGGCTTGGAAAGTAATGAGCAGGTACCTGGAATTGTAATGGAATTAAAAAATTCTGGGAAATGATATATAATGAAATGTTTTATTTAAAAAAATTAACCTTTGTTTAAAAAACCAGAAGCTTTCTTACTAGGAATTATAGGTACCGAGATCCCAAAAGATCATTGGAAACTGTTCCTGTATGCTACAACGGCCGCTCGGAAGTTGCTAGCCCAGAGATGGAAGGGAGAGACAGCCCCCACCAGAGAAGAATGGCAAACCAAGTGGATGGACTCTGCCGAAATGGCAAAATTAACTGGGAAGTTCAGGAACCAAGAAGACAAGAAATTTTAAAAAGAATGGGAAATGTTTATAATGTATATACAAACTCATTGCAAACAGGTCAAAACATTAGCAGGATTCTAAATACACTTGTAATGTAATAGAAACTACAGATAATTTAGGAAGATGAAAAATTGGGGAAAGTATTGATATGCAGATGAAAACAGAAATAAGAGGAACCATGGATGGGGTGGGGAGAAGTCAGGAGATTCAAAGTAATCTTGATACGTGAATGTGTATGATATTTTGATGGAATTGTTTTTCTTTTCTGTTCTTTTTCTTTCTTTCTTTTTGAAAATCAAATTTAAAAAAATACTTCAAAAAGGAAAGTAACTAGCAGGAGCCTCCCCCCCCCCACTCCACCTCAAACACAGGTTTGGGGTCCCGGTTGCTGGATTGTCTGGGGTCCCTCTGCCCCCAGCTCTTTTCCCGGCTGCTTCATAGGACTCCTAATGAGCTCAGAGGCTGAACAAGCTTGTCTGACTTTGCCCCCTGCCGGAATTTCTTCTGGCGCTCAGCTTTAGCACGGTGACAGCCGGGACCCCACGCTCTGGGCTGGGTTCCCCTAAAGGCCACCTCAGAGGTTCTCCGCAAAGACTGAGGGGTCCCAGGGAAAGTGGGGAGGGGCCTTTTCCTTGGCGAGAAGTGAAAAGGAATGAGGAGCAGATCCATGCGCGTTGTGGGGAAAGCAGAGATGCTCAGGTGCCCACGAATCTCTGTGCCCCCCGTTCCAACACGGTCACTGTGGCCTAGAAAGGGGGCCCTGCGGCCAGGAGGAGGGCCCCCCACACACTCCAAGAGGGCCCCCTTACTCAGGGGGCAGTGGTGAGGGGACTCTGCCTGCCAGAGGAACAGAGATGCCACACTTGGGGACTTGCTCCACAAAGCAGCTCACCTATCCAGGTTTGCCTGCACTGGCTGGCAGCAGCTCTGCTAAGAACATGAGAAGAGCCTTCTGGATCAGGCCAATGGGCCGTCTAGCCCAGGATCCTGTTCTCACAGCGGCTGGACAGTTTTGCAAACTGCAATCAGGATTCGAGCCCCAGAGCAACTCTCCCCTCCTGCGGTTTCCAGTGATTCAGAAGGAGGGCTGCCGGCTGAGCCAGCCTGGCCAGGAGCCTCCCCAGTCCTCTCCCCCCCCCCCCCCCAATTTCCCTGGTCCTCTTTTAAAGCCTTCCGATGCCTGATGCCTCCGGTGGGAGCAAGTGCCACAGTTTTAACTATGCTCTTTTCTTTGTTCCCTCCCGAATCTTCCAACGCTCTCCAGCGTCTCAGGCAAAAAAGCCCCCCCCCCTCCTCCATACCTGCTACTGAAGATCAAACAAGCAGACAAACAGGGATGAATCACTTGTCCCTTTTTTTGTACCTGCCTTTCAGCAAACAGCCCCAGGGCAGGGGGTTTTTGAAGCGCCATGCACAATTAAATTCTTTAAATAAAAACCACAAAAAGCAACTAATTCTCCAAAGAGCAAAAGAGCAGCACAGGAGAGCCAGGCGAGAGACGGTTTGGGATCAAAACCGAAACCTTCCGCATGCCAAACACCCGACCTACCTTCTCCCTGAGCCACTGGGCTGAGCACCTGCCTCTGCCCCAGCCTGGCCCTGCTCAGCCACCAGGGAGCCAGAGTTTCAGAGCAAGCAAAGAACAACGTCAAGAGCCCAATCTCAAGAGGGCATGGAGCCCCTTTCCACATTCCAGCTGAGATCAGTGGATGAGGACACCCACGTTCAGGGGGGCAGCTCAGCTGGTGGCCCTTTGGGGAAGTTGGAGCCAGGCAGGGGGCTGGGGGAGGTCTTGGCTCCCACCGTCACCGGCTCAGAGCTCTTCCCCCCCCCCCCCCGTCCTGCGGAAGGGATCTCCGCCACCCGGGAGCGAAAGGGTCCCCGGCATCTCCCCTCGGCCCCAGAGTGCCTGGAATCTGGGCCAGATGTCCGGAGATAATTTTATGGGTGGCATTAAACTGAGTTATGAGGTTTTTACAATCCAGCCACTTATGAGAAATCTATTAACGGTAACTGGACGGGCAGAGCCCAGCGCGGTGGCGCACGGCAGAGGCGTTAATTGGGACCATCCATAACGGGCTGGGCCCCCGGAAAGGCCTCACCAGACGCCTTCATTTACTCCCCAACATTTTTTGCTGAGAATCAGCAAAGTTGCCAGAGAAGGGAGACGTCCATTAATCGGCTAATGAAATATGAAAATGTTTATGGCCCACTCAATCTTCCAAACTGCAGTTCCATAATCCACCTCCAGACACAGACGCAGCTCCCGCAGCCAGCAGGGATGGCAGACCTGCCACGTTTTACGAGGCCCTCGTTAGATTTGTCTCGTTAGGGGCAGTTTATGTTTCTATTTACCTCACTGGGGAGGGGAAACCAGCCTCAGGGCCAAACTCTTCGGAGAGCATCGCTGGAAGGACCTCAGAGACAGCCACACCCACGGCAGGCAGCAACCTGAGCCCGGTTGCCTGGCAAAGATGGAAGGCGAGCAACTGCGCTGCCCACCCCCTGCCTCAAATCAGGCAGGGGGGACGACCACCTCCCTGCCTTCCCACCTCCGTGACCTTTCCATCGCTTGCTTTTCGGCTCTGCAAAGAGCAGATCCCTGCCGCCACTTCCCCAAGCCTGCAGAAAGGGGTCGCCTGGAGCTCCCAGCAGGGTCCCCCCCCCAGCTTGTGACAGGAGGGGGGGGCTCTTCAAGTCAGTTTGCAGAGGAAATAAATGCGGAGGCGCAAGCAAACGTTGACTCTACAAGGTCAACTCTGTGCCAACCGTGCAATGGACTTGCCACAGCTATGAGCCACAGGCGCCCCCCCCCCCCAAGGACTGAGCTCCCCAGGAGGAATCTGTCTTCTGGACAGAAGTTGGGGGTCAGCTGCTGTGTCAGCCCTGAAGCCTCTTCCTCCTCCTCCTCCCTAGTTGGAGCCTTTCACACATGGGGGCGGGGGCTAACAAGGGTGTCAGCAGACACCCATGGAGGGGATTTTTAAAAAGAATCGCTCCAAAGTAAAGCAGCTGAAGAATGGGGGGGGGAGTGGGGATAAGTGTGATCATTTGGGGGGGGAGCAGATTTGACCCTACTGCCACCCCCTCCCCATTTTTGGCTCCCAGGTCCACCTGTGGGCAGCAGAGAAGCCCAGCTCAGCATCTGGGGAAGGAAGGGGGGGCACTGAGTGGAAGGGCAGAGAAATCCAGCCGCCAGCCCTGGGAAAGGGGCTTGAAGAGGGTTTTGGAAAACAGACAAAAGCCTTTCATCTCCTCCGTCTGTTAAAAAGGGAAATTGTTTCCTTGCCCTAAAGGGCCAGAAATCTGGGATTTTACGAGGCCATTAATTACCTCCTACTAATTAAATCAAAATTAAATGTGAGCAGAGGTGCATTTTCCTTATTAAAACGATTAAACAGAAAGCACAGATACACAAATAAAAAACGACTCTGGGACGGTGGAAGAAAGGAAATCAAATAAGAACTCGCCCTTAATGAAGGCGCTTCTGGTGTTTGCTCCAACTCATAAAGCCCAAGTTCATCAATTTCCTTTAAATATTAGCAACTTAATTAAATCTGTTTTTTCCCCTTTAATCCCATCCTCTATCTAAAATAGATCTGTCCACAGGCACAAGTTTGTAACTCATGCTGACCCCATAATTCTATTTTTTATTATTTTAAAAAAACCACGGAAATCCACATCAAACTGACAGGGGCCTCGGGGGAAATTACACTTCAGAAAAAGGATTAGCTCAAGTACCCAGATTTTATGAAAATGTTATTGGTCCTGACTGGCGCGTCTGGGCAAGGGGTGGGCGGGTGGACGAGCGGGCAGGAGGCGCAGGGAGAGCCAGGGCAGAGGAGCAGGAGGCGGCGCTGGCAGAAACGCCGTGCCAAGGGGCAGGGGGTAAGGGCCAGCGCCCGGCGGCGATGCCCACAGGGCCAGGAGGCACCAGGGCCCAGGCGCTCCCTCCGAGGGAGAAGCCGCTTCTCTGCGCAGCCAGCCTGCCGTTTCCTTGGCGCTGGCAGCCGCTGTGGCACGCAGCGTGCAAAGGGGCTGTAAAATGGGTTAGTTTTAGGTTCCCAGAGTTCATTTTGGAAAGGAGGCTGTTGCTAGGCTACCTCTGGAATTCGCCAAGGCCTGGTGCTTCGAGTCGCTCCCCAGGGGAGCCGTGAATTAACTGGAACAGCAGCGGCATCAGCAGTGTGGGGGGGGGGCAGGAGAGAGCGTCCTGCCGGGGGAAGCGAGGAGGTACCAATCCAAACTTAATGCCCAGGCATGTCCCAGCCAACTTTCCAGGTCAGCTCAGAGGACCCACGGCAGGAGAAGGGAGAGGCAGCCTTAGAAGGGTTTCATGCTGCCCATGTGCATGCGGCTGTTTGACAGTGGATCCATCTCCCGGGGGGGGGGGGGGACTCTCCTTCCTTGGAGACTTTTAAGCAGAGGCCGGAGAGCCATCTGTCGGGGACCTTCTAGTTGAGATCCCTGCCTTGCAGGGGTGGACTAGAGGACCCTTGGTGGTCCCTTCCCACTCTCCCATTTATGATTCTAAGCAGCCCCATGTTCCCAGCCCTGGGGAAGGCGAGGAGCCCCTCCCTCTTTCCCGAGCAGGCGGCCCCTGCCCCCCGCCCGCCACGACCCGGCTGCCTTTACCTTCCCCACGTACAGTGGTTCCGTGCCGGTGTACTCTTCCACCACGAAGAACTGGTTCCAGACCCAGCCTCTCTTCACGCGCCCGCTGCCCGGCAGCCCCCCATCCCCGGACTCTTCTGGGCCGGAGCCCCCAGGCTCCATGTGCATGGACACGACCCCCGCAGGGCAGCAGCCCAGGCCCCACAGAAGCAGCAGCAGCAGCAGCAGCGGTCGGATCCAGAAGGACTCTCGGGAAGCCATCACCACAGAGCCCTGGCAGCTAAGAGGCAGGAGGTGGGCATCCTCTGCAGAGGGAGGGGCAGCCACAGGCTGTGGGTCAGCCGTCCGTGGGGGGCAGCAGTCTCGGCATCCTCAGGAAGACAGCGGGCGAGGATCACATGCCTGCCCCAGTCCCAGCAGCCCCCCTCCCTCCCGGCAGGATCAGCTGTCCAGGACCAGGAGAGTCAGGCATCAGGACAATGTGAGGATGGGGGCTGCCCCATGCTGGGCGCAGCACCCACACAAGGGGGCTCTCCTGGTGCAGAAGGGACCCTCTGAGGCTGGCCCAATCCTGCTCCTCCTGAAGTCTGTGTACACACAGGCGCCTCTCGCTGGCTCCGCTCGCCCTAGGTGAGTCTAGCACAAGAACCAGCTGCCTGCTTCTTGAGCACCCAGGGGGGCTGCTGGGCCCCAGCAGCTCAGTTTCCAAAAAGGTCCTCGAGCACCCAACTCGCTGGGAGCACCCGGTGTGGTCAGGTGGTGGCTGGTGCGCGGCGGATCAGGGCGAAGGATCTGGCAGGTCCCGTTTCCGCCAAGGCGTCGTGGCTCCAGATCCTGCCATTGGGGCCCATCCCAAGCAGCAGCCGCTGGCAATGCCCTCTGTCCTCTGTCGGGTCAAAGAGGCTGGCAGGCGAGGTTGGCGTCCATCCCCAGGGACCTGGGAGAGAGAAAAAGGGGTGGTGAGTGAGGGGCTTGCGGGGGCGACTCTGCCCTTCCCCCTCCCCTCCAGGGCAGCTCCCCCCAGGTGAGGAGAGGGGCTGATGGATGCGGGTGCTCCTGGCATGCAGGATTGTGCCCTTGCCTGCCTCAGTTCCCCCCACAGACCCCCCCACACCCCTGCCAGGTATGGGAGCCACCTGTCCTGCAACGACTCCAAGACCCTCTGAAGGCACAGCCCCCTCCTCACATTGCCAGGCGGGTGAAGAAGTGAAACCGTGACCTGCAGTCCCAGACGTGGGGGCCCTGCAGGGACCCGTCAGGCCACAAGGTTTCAGTTGCATGCCCAACTGAAGCCAAGTCCACAAATGTCCAGCTGTCCGGCTGTCCGTTGTGGTCTGATGGCCACAGAAGTCCCTCGGGAGACTCTCCGGGGGACTAGACAAAGGAGCCCCCCCCCGCCATGCCAGGATCGAGGGCCATCGTGCCATTTGAACAGGGTGCCTGTAAGACCCACCAGTAGCCAGAGGGCGACCCACAGGTTGGCCGTGGGGCAGGACAACATCCGGAATCTGCGCACGGCTCTGGAAGGAATCCTGCCTGCCTGCCTGCCCCTTATCCTTTGCATCCCTGCAGGGAAGCAGGCCGCAGCCTCACTTCTTAAAAATAAAATAAAACCAGGGAATTCTCCGCTCTCCAGACTCTGCTACCCCTGAGGCAGCCCAGCGCTCCCAGCAGCCCCACACATGGGCAACTCTCGCGTGCCACCAGCGGCACACCCCACAGCACACAAAATATTCCCTCCATAACGGGTTTGGGCAGCATTTATGGGGACTTGTCAGTTGCAAGAGGCCGCTGGGAATCGAGAGGAGAGAGGAACACACAGTCACACACACAGCAATTCATTTATTTTATTTCATAAAATTTACACACCACCTGGGTTTTTTTGAAACAATACCAAACCTTGAAGTGGTTTACAAAAAGATAAAAGAAGAAACTCAAGCAAATTTTGCAGCCATGCTTTAATAAAACATACAGCAGTTAGAACAGGTTAAAGTTCACATCTGCTTTTGAAACAAGAACGTTTTCATCTGGCCCCAAAGAGAACAAGAAAGGCAGCTGCTTGGATGTGTTGTCAACAGGCAGGGAGTTCCCAAGTGAAGCTGCTGCCACAACGGAGATCCTAAAAAGGCAGAGCAGGGCATACGTGGCCCCCGGGGCAGTGCCAGCTCCTCCACCTCCCCGACCCTGCCATCCTCGTTCATCTGCAGGCCCCCTTTCCTCAGTTAAAACCAGACTGAAGGCGGCTCACGACATGAAATGATTCCCATTACTACAAAACTACAACAATAAAAACATATCTGAACAAAATAATCCCCATTTATGTCATCATAAGACCTAAAGATAGATTCAAAAAAATAATATCAATAACTGCAAAACTAACAACTCCAAAATTAAACCTTGATTTCAACAACAAAATCCCTAAAAAAACACCCCTAAGGGACTGCAGGAAGCTTCTGCCCCCCATCCCCACAAAGGGGGCTGCTTGGAAGCCCCTTTGTTCCAGCCCCGGAGTGCGACTCAGTGGACCTGATGGCAGCAGCAGCTTCCCCAAGAGGCCTCTGCAGCTGCCTGCCTGGGCTGGCACTCTTGCTCTCTTGCACAGGGCAGGTGGCAGGCACAAAATGCCAGGGCCGCTCGCCCAGAACCACCCACACACCTCCCTGTCAAAAAGCGCACCCTAGCTGAGGAGGGAGGAAAGTGAGGCTGCAGAGAAAGGCAGCAGACTCTGAACGGCAGCAGCAGCAGCCTAGCCAAAGTCACAGGCAGAGTCCACAAGAAATACATTTTTAGAAAAGGGATCCAGGAAATTATTGGCTGGTTAACTTTGACTTCTATTCTAGGAAAACAGGCGGAAAGATTGACTAAACACATAATTGCCAAGCCCACGGAAGAACAAGCTTTGCTGAAGAAAAACCAGCATGGCTTCTGCAAGGATAAGTCCAACACCAGGCAGTTTATTATATCAAAGCACAAAAATAGATAACATATCTACAAAAACAACCCTCCCCCCCCAAAAAAAAAAAACACAACACCATACAGTTTTAAGGGCCAAAGATTGTTCAATTAGCCAAAGGTCTGGGAGAAGAGGAACATTTTTGCCTGGTGCCTAAAGATATGTAATGAACCTCCCTGGGAAGGGCGTTCCACATGGAGGAGCCACCACAAAAAAGGCCATTCTTGCGTTGCCACCCTCCAGACTTCACAGGGAGGAGGGACACAAAGAAGGTCCTCAGAGGATGACGGCAGGATCCAGGTCTATTCGTATAGGGAGAGGCAGTCCTTGAGGTTTCACAAGTCAAAACCAAGACTTTGAATTGGGCCCAATAGCTCATCGGCAGGCCGTGCAGTCGGGCTATATCCAATTTCGTTGCACTTGTGCAATGTTGCACTTGTGTAATGACAATAAAGAATCTATCTATCTATAAAGCCCTAAATGCCTTAAGGCTGAGATCTAGGAAGGAAAACCTCATTCCCAGGAACCTGCCCATCATCTAGAAGATAGTGGGATGAGATGGGGGGCTTCTTGGTGGCAGAGCCCCAGTTACCAATCTCTCCCTCCCACAAGAGGGGCCAGACTGGCTCCCGTCTTCCTGTTTTTTAAGCAGTTTTTAATTTTTTTTGTATCAAGGTTTATTGATTTTTAACCCAAGAAAGGCACTGGTGAGCACTGTGGTGCCAGAATGCAGACCTTGGTCAAAGTGCTGTGGGCACCAAGTGGCCGGCCTGGGGAACAAAAGAAGAGGGCGGGTGCTGGGCACTGGCAGGCAGCGCCACCCCAACAGCGCTAGCGGTTCCTGAGCTGGGGCTGAAAAGCAGCAGAGGAAGATTGTCAGAAGTCAATGCGTGTGGGTGCCAGGAAGCAATCTGCAAATATTACAATCTTCCCAAATGTAGACTTGAGATCTGAAGAGCATGGAGAGATGAGGACCCACCGGTCCTTGGAACCACCCACCCCCTGGCCAGCTCAGGTCAGCAAGAGCTCCACTGGCTGCTGCCCCTCCTCCACCCACCCCCCGGGACTTGGAGGAAGAGAGAGACCCAAGGGGGGGGTCTGAAGGGGCCCAGGAGGCCACGTGCCAAAGCTAGAGGGCTCTGCAGGTGTGATTGGTGCCCAGTGGGCATCTGGTTGGCACCCCTGGGAATGCCACCTTGGGCTCTGAGACGGAAGAGGGGCAAAGGCAGGAAGGTAAGAAAACAAGTGTTCCCACGGCTCCCTCTCCTTCCCAGGCCCCCACTCTCCCCCCCCCGACACCCGTGACTTGGGCCAGTTTGGCGGACAAGGATTTTTGTTTGTTTGTTCCAAGGAATTTCTATTGTGCGTTGCCCACTGCTTTCCCTCTCAGCTTGGGGACTCCTTTTGTGTAGAGGGATGCATAAACTAAATGAATCTAATCTGTGTCTCTCATCGGCAGCCCACTCTCCACGGCTGGCGCTCTCCGTGGCCAGGATTACGTGGGCTGCTCTGGCGGGTCCCTCTCTCTCAGCAGCCTGTTGCTCTCCCCCTCCCAACGCATCCCCCTCCCCAATTGCCAAGGGAACCTGGGTGGAGGGAAGAGAGAGGCACCCCCAAAACCTAGCCAGGCAGAGCAGGCAAGGGGGCACCCTTCTCCAAGGGGGGGGGAGGGAGACTCCTGGCCCAACACACCCTGTTCTCTGCACCCCCCCCCATGGGAAGGAGCAGGGTGCCAGCCACAGAGGGCTCTGCCCCCCAACGTGCAGGGGGGGCTCAGTCCAAGGTGTCGAGGCAAGCGCCCCACGGAGCTAGGAGGCGGGCGGGCAGCCCCCTTTCTCCACAGATAAGACAGGCGCACAAACACCCATCATCACAACAACAGGCTCCCTCCCGCCGTGTCCCCCACCCACACGTGGAGGGCCAGGCAACGGTTGCTGTGGGAACGCCAACCTGCCTCCAGAATCCTTTCCCCCTCCTCCCGGCTGCCTTTTGTGCTCAGCCATCTCCTCCGTAAAGTGACCCTGCCAGCGGGATGGGGGTGGGCTGCTCCCCCTCTCTCCTCTCACCCCCACCCCACTCCAAAGAGGGCAGAGGGTCTCTGCATCCAGGCCCCTGCCCAGCAGTTGGCAGCCAAAGCACCAAGGCATTCCTGGGCTCGGCAGGTGAGAGGGAGGGACTCCATGCACTCCACAGCGCCAGCCCCCCCCCCGCACGTGCTCCCCCCTCCCCCTCCTCCCGCTCTGCTCTCGTCAGTGTGTGTTTGGCAGAGCTGTACTGTACATCATGTTGACAGTAGAAATTACATCCTGAGCTTATGTTTTACACTCTGCCCTGTCAGAACTCACCGCAGCCCAGTGATCAGGACAAATTGAATAGCATCCCGTCCGTGTCAATATTTATTTCATTTCACAAATGCGGCGGCCAGCAATCGGAGGGGAGACACCACCTGCTCATCTGGCGCATGGGACGGGGGGGGGGCACACCAGAGGGATGCTGGGAAGCCTGCGCTGGCAAGGCCCGGCAGGATAGGGGGCAGCCACGGAGGCCCCTAGACACTCACACACACAGAGAGAACACAAATGACCTTTGGGCACCTGGGGAGGCTGCAGGCAAGGAATGCCAACACAGCCTCTCCCCTGTCCCTGCAGCTCCTCCAGGGTGGCATTGGGCCACCTTTGTGCACCTGGGGAGGCTGCAGGCAAGGAATGCCAACCCAGCCCCCCCCCCAGTCCCTGCAGCTCCTCCAGGGTGGCATTAAGGGGCCCAGGAGACTCCCTCAGCCTCTGCCAACCCCCCACACTCCCCACAAGAAAATGAGAAGAGCCTGCCGGATCAGGCCCACCTAGCTCAGCATCCTCTTCTCCCAGGGGCCAACCAGATGCCTCAAAGGGAAGCCCAAACACAAGATCCGAGCACAGGAGCCCTCTCTCCTCCTGAGGTTTCCCTAAGAACATGAAAGGAGGCTGCTGGATGAGGCCCACCCAGCCCACCAGACACCCACTATGGGAAACCTGCAAGCGGGACCTGAGTGTAAGAGAAACTCTCCCCTCCTCCAGTTTCCCGCGGCTGGAATTCAGAAGCCCGGCTGCCTCCAGAGCAGAGCTCTCGCTAGCCCTCCCCCCCACCCTCCTGGATTTGCCAGCCGAGACCTCAGGAGGGACCCTGCCTGCCACTCTCGATGTTTCTCCAGCCCATGCGGAAGAAGTGTGGCTTCCCCCGGACTCTGTTTTCCTCCAGTGCATTAGTGCGGGATCACAGCACTCTATCCCACTTAATGCCTCAGCAAGACCACCTGCCTGGCATCTCATCTCGGGGAGGCAGCCCGGCGCAGAGAGGCCGGCCGCCGACAGATCTCGCCGCGATGGGCCAAGGAGCCTGTATTATTCCAGCGGCAAATTCCTCTCTCAGATTGTCAACAGCGCAGCAAATTGCAGTGCCATGTAACTGTGTCTCCTCTCCTTAAACAAGATTCAATTCCACTTAACTCTCCCCTTCCTCGGGGAGGGCGGGAGGGGACAGGACACGCAGGCCAGAATTCATTTCCCGGGATCTGCTAGGCAGGCGCCGGCGCCGTTACCAAGGCAAGGTCCTTGGGAAACTTTATTATCACTTGCCACCTCAAAGCACCTGCGCAGGCAGCAAGGCGGACGCTTCCGCTGGGGTGGAATTCAATTTCTCCCCTGCCTCTTGCGAGGAGACGGAGCCACAAATGCTACAAACATCACAAACACACCCGGGGAGCAGGGAGGCCAGCGGAGGAAAGGGGCCTTGAACCCAGATCCTTCAGCATATACTGAAAGGGCCAAACTGAAAGGAGCTGACCAAACCTCTGGCAAGGACCAGGTGGTGAAAATTAGCTCCTTCATAGAAAGCAGTTGGAAGGGACCCCCGGGGTCATCCAGTCCAGCCCCCTGGATTGCAGGAATTGCAGGTCAAGAACCCCTGACAGGTGCCACCTGGCCTCTGCTTAAAATCCTCCTTTGAAATGCAACCTGGCACATTGCCTGCCAACCACTCCAGAGCAGGTGAGGAACTGCTCATCTACTGCCCAGTCTTACTGGGCAAACCACCCACCCCCCAAAATAACACCCCCAACTATAGATATGGGGAGCTAAGCCTGGCTGTGGACTCCTGCAAGGGGCTGGGCTCAAAATAACAACTCCTGCCTAGGAGGCAGCAGGCAAAGGGAAACAGCTCAGAAAAGAGCCTGGAAGGGGTGCAGAAGAGGGAGACCCAGGGCCTGGAATCCACGCCTGATGAGGAATGGTTGAGGGAGGTGGGAAAGAGGAGACTGAGAGGCGACAGGGGAGCCACATTCAAACATCTCAAGGGCTGCCGCAGAGAGGATGGAGCAAGCTTGTTTTCTCCTGCTCCAGAAGGGAGGACCCAAACCAATGGTCTCAAGCGATGAGAAAGGAAATTCTGTAGACTCTCCTTCCTTGGAGGCTTTGAAGCAGAGGTTGGATGGCCCTCTGTCTTGGATGCTTTAGTGAAGATTCCTGAATGGCAGGGGTTGGACTAGATGACCCCTGGGGGTCCCTTTCAGCTCTAGGATTCAGCAAGTCGAACCCTCTGACATGACTTGCCAGCCGGAGGGTTGAGTGCCAAACATGCATGGCTGAGGGGAGGCAGAGGGGCTCACTCCTCCCTGACCCCCCTCCCTTATTACTGCCTCCCCCCAAAAGTCTTTGTCCAGGGACCAGGCGGAAGCAGCAAAGAACAAAGACCCCTCCGCTAATCGCATGGAAACCGCAGTTTTAATAATAAAAGGGACCAAAAAAGGCCATTGTACTTATTAAAAGTGTAATCTCTCCTGTCCTTGAAGTAAATCTCCAGCTTCCTTTCTCCGGCTCCTTGGAATTATTTTCTCGGCAGGGGGCCTCCTCCTCCTCCTCCAAAGCTTTTCTCCTCAGCTGGGTTGGAACAGACCAAGAGGTGGGATAAAGCCCCTTCCAAGGAGCCCCCCCACCACCTGGTCTCACTGCTTCTCCTTGCTGAAAGATGCCGAGCCAGAGTCCGTCCTCTCTCCCTCCTTGCCAGGCAAGTTGCCTTAATGCGAAGTAAGTTAATTATCGGGGCTTTGATGGCCCCCAAGTAAGGAAGCAGGGGAGGAGGGTGCCCCCGCAGCTGGGGAAGAGACCCCTCCTGGTCACAGGGGGAGAGGAAGCAGGAGGTGTTTGTTAAAACTCTCACACAGCCACTGTTTGGGGAACGCATTTCCAACTCACAATATTTCTTTTTCAGATCTTCTTTGGTCCGAGTTTCAAAGAAATTTTTAATTGCAAAAGAAAATCTCGGTGTCTCCCTGGGGGGAAAAGAGCTTTTAGAGCCAGAACCGTCTCGCTCGGCAATAATTCTTCTCCAAATAGGGAATTTTCATGCTTCAGCTACACGGATACAATGCTTTAATTGGCCTTTAAAGACGTAAACTTGGGCAGGAGGCAGAGGAGAGAGAAGAGTCACCTGTACACTCTTTGTCCTACGAAGTGGGAGAAACTTTCCAGGAAGGAGGGGGGACCGGGCAAAGGGGGCACCTCAGAAGGCGGGGGGCAAATACAGCTCCCCCCCCCGGCTTCTCGGTCTGGCCCTCAAAACTCTCCTGAGGCCACACTCTCCCTGGCCTGCCAGGAAGGGGCCTGCGAACCACAAAAAGAGAATTCCAGAAAGGGGTCCCTGCACCACAGGAACCACAAGTGGCCCCCCAACCTCTGCTTTGAAGCCTTCAAGAGAGGAGAGTCCACCACCTTCCGATGGAGCCCATTCCCCAGCTGAAGAGCTCTTGCCCTCAGAAAGCCCTTCCTGAGGTTGAGACAGAATCTCCTCCATTGTAAATTGAATCCATTGAATAATCATACAGTCATGGAATTGCAGAGTTGGAAGGGACCCGAAGGACCATCCGCAATGCAGGAGTCCAAAGTGGCAGAAAACAAGCTTGCTCCATAGGACAGCTCCTCAGGTACCGGCAGGTGTGTTTTGTGTGTAGGAAGGAGCTGGCCATACAAAGCGAAGACTTGCAAATGGAAGAGGCCCCCGTCCAGAACAGGCCAGTGGCCTGTCCAGTCCAGCATCCTTTTCTCTCAGTCGCCCCCATGGGACACCCACCAGGAGGACCCGGGCGCAAGAGCACTTTCTGCCCCCCTGGGGATCCCAGCAGCTGGCGTTCAGAAGCATCGCTGCCTCCAGACAGAACTGCTCTGGGGCTCCAATTCCACTTGCAGGTTTCCCCACAGGCTCCTGTGAGACATGGATGTCCGACCCTTGGCCTCATCCTGCAGGCTCTGCCTAGGTTCCTATGCTCCCCCCAGTGGCTTCAAAATTTCAGCAGCTCCCTGCGCAAAGCCAAAATGTGGCCCCCACCCCACCTCTCCCCTCCCCTCTTTGTTGCAGCGCCTAGTGCTTCTCGTGAGCCACCGAGAGCAGAAGCTCCAGCATTCAGTGCAAGCCAGAGGGAAGCCCACAGCAGCCCCAGCTTGGGAGGCAGGCAGGAAAGGGGGACAAAGGCTGTCCAAGAGGAAGCTAAAATATTCAGAGAATGAAAAGGACAGATTAAAACACGAAATGGATTTCGTGCCCCTTGACAAGCGCAAAAGGAATTGGCTTCTTTTAATCAAATGTTTGGCAGAAAGATGAATTATTTATCGTCCAATATGGCCTGGTTAAATAGAAAATGGACCCGTGTTCACAGCTTGGCTGCCTGCAGTTCCTCACCTCTGCATGCCCCCAGATTCCTGCCGGGGGGCGAGCAGCGAGGAACTCAAGCCAGGCAAGGGGTGGGCAACCGTCCCCAGCTCCCCAGTGCACCGCCCAGGCTTCAAGGTCAGAGGTCAAGGTCACGGCTGCCCCATACGGCAGAGAACCCTCAAAAGCCTGCGGCTTCCTCCTCCGAAGACTCCTGGGAACCGTAGTTCACCCTACAACAAAGCGCAGCTCCCAGGAGAAGCCCCTGGGGTGTGGGAGGGAGCCAGAGTCATCCTTCTCAGGGGAGGGGAACATCTTCAGCCCAAGGGCCCCATCCCCTTCTGGACAACCTTCCCAGGGCCACACGCCAGGGTGGGCGAAGCCAGTGCAAAAGGGGTGGAGCAATGAAGGCAAAAGCCACTTTTTATGGCAGGTGATGGATGGGTGGGGAGTGAAATGTTAACTAGCTGGTCCTGCCTTCCAGCGTGTCCTGCATCTTTGTCAGAACATGCCATGGGCCCCGGTGGGCCCCCAGAACCGGAAAACTGCAGAGGGGGCGGCTGGTGAGGAGAGCCGCCTGGATCAGACCAATGAGGGCCTGCCGGGCCCAGCATCCTGTCCTCCCAGTAGCCCACCAGCAGCTCCCCTGGGAAGAAGCCCACCAGGAGAACCCAGCAGAGCAGCAACACGCCCCCCCCCTTCCCACAGGAGGCAGGGAGAACCGCCAACTGGGGTGGCTTTCCAAGAGCATCAGGCAAATGCATGATGGAGGAGGAGGAAGAGGAGGAGAGAGGGCTCCCAGTGGCTCCCAGTCAGGGTGGCTCTGCTCTGTCTCCACGGCTGGAGGCAGCCAGGCTCCTGAATCCCAGAAGCTAGAAACCCCAGGAGGGGAGAGCGGCTCTTGCGCTCGGATCCTGCTTGTGGATTTGCCAGTGACATCTGGTTGGCCCCTGTGGGAACGGAGTGCTGGACTAGATGGGCCCCTTGGGCCTCATCCAGCAGCCAGGCTCTCCTGGTGTTCTTAACTGGCCTTCTGGAGTGAGTGAGAGAGGAGAGAAGCATCAGGACTTTGGCCAGGTCCAGCTCCTAGAAATCCCTCCCCCCCCCCAATCTCTCTCTCTCTCTCAGCATCAAGCAGCCAGAGGATTGACATGCTAGCACTATTGGGGTGGGGGATGTCCTGCCTCTTCTAAGCTACTAATCCCCCCCCATGCACCCCCATTATTTGAAACTCCCACCCCATTGCCAGGGGGTCTAGTGAAGGAGAGGCAGAGACCAGCCAGAGGCAGGCAGCGTGAAGACTGCTGCAGATGAGGACAGGAGGGAGGGGCAGCCACTGCTCCCCACCCCCACTTTGGCAAAGATGCCCTCCAGCCTCCCCTGACTTCCAGGCCAGGGGGGCTTGTTGGCTCTCAAGTCAGACTCCCAGGAGGAATCACCCCCCAAGCCCTCTATGCTGTGGGCACAGCAGCCCCCGTGGCCGGCCCAGGCTCCAGCCCCACAGTGACTGCCCTCTTCCCCACCCCCCATGAGCATGGCCTGGGGCCTGTCACAACCAGCACCTCCCTGGTGGCTCCAACACCATCCGGCCCCAACCTAACGCAATTCACATTTCCATCAAGTCACCACACATCTGCATCATGCATCATTTCCAGGGTTCATTTTGCAGGCAGCAAACTTGCAGGATGTTGCTTTCCTGGCAGTGGAATCTTAATTGTTGACTTGCAGCAAGGCAGCTCTGTGGGCACAAGGCAGGAGCAGGAGCAGGAGCAGGAGCAGGCAGGCAGGTGGAGGCGTTGGGGGGAAAATGTCTGGGGGGAGCAGGGAGGAGGAGGAGGTGTCATGGATGCTTGGGTTGAGATTCCTGCATTGCAGGGACTTGGACTACATGGCCCTGGGGACCTCCTCCAACTCCACAGCTCGCATGATCCTCTGATTCTTCCCCAGCAGGAGCCTGAAGGGGCAAGTGCCACCCCCCCCCCCAAGGGAACCGGAGCAAGGGCTGCCCAGGAAGTCAGCTCTGGTCCTGGCAGCTGCTGGAGCAGCCACAGAGAGGGTCAGGCGGGTGCCAGGCAGGTGGGAAAAGGTGCCTCCCCACCTGGGCATGGCCAGCAAGACAGACTCCCTCTTCCTCATCCACAGGCGGGAGATGGAGAATATGAGAAGAGCCTGTAACCTCAGGCCAGTGTCCCATCCAGTCCAGCCTCCTGTTCTCACAAGGGAAACCCACAAGCAGGATTGGAGAAGAGAGTCTTCTCCTGGGGCTTCCAGCTAATGCTTCATCAAGGCTGGTGGCCATCACTGCCTCTGCAAAATCATTATCTCTCTTACCACAAGGATGCGGCTCAAGCTCCAACAGTTGAAAAACACAAGGTTAAAAGCAGTTGGAAGAGATTTCAGGGAAGAGAGCAGGGTGGGGCCCCTCAAATGTATTCAGCTCAGAGTTACTCCAGAGGGACCCACTGAAATAATGACTGAGTTGAATAAGTTGATTTCAGTGGGCCTATGGAGAGTAAAACTTACACCTCCCGTTATCTCAGGGGTCAAAGGTCAGGGGGAAAGGTTACTGGGATGCAAGGGGTGAGGAGGAGACCTTCCAAGTCAGATGATCACCAGGATTCTGAACTGGACCCAGAAACAAACTGACCACCAGCCCAGCAGATAATAATAATAATAATAATAATAATAATAATAATAATAATAATAATAATTTATTATTTATACCCCGCCCATCTGGCTGGGCCTCCCCAGCCACTCTGGGCGGCTTCCATAAAAACCAAAAATACAGTAAAATATCACACGTTAAAAACTGAACAGGGCTGCCTTAAGATGTCTTCTGAATGTCAGGTAGTTGTTTATCGCTTTGACATCTGCTGGAAGGGCGTTTCACAGGGCGGGCGCCACTACCGAGAAGGCCCTCTGCCTGGTTCCCTGTAGCTTTGCTTCTCGCAATGAGGGAACCGCCAGAAGGCCCTCGGCGCTGGACCTCAGCGTCCGGGCAGAATGATGGGGGTGGAGACGCTCCTTCAGGTATACTGGACCAAGGCCATATAGCGCTTTCAAGGTCAGCACCAACACTTTGAATTGTGCTCGGAAACATACTGGGAGCAGACACCCAAGAATCACCCAAAAGGTGACCCCATGGGCAAGCGCCCAGTCATGCCCCTCCTGCCTCATTCTGGGCCAACTGAAGTTTCTGATCAGTCTTCAAGGGCCGTCCCATGTACAGCACACTGCAGCAGTCCAACCTGGATGGAACCACAGCAGGCTGGATCTTCTGGGGAACCTCCAGGCTCCTTGGACCACTCATGGCTGAGCTAGACATTTGGTGAGGGGTGGGAGAGAGGACCCCACCGAAGCCAACTCCTTTGACCCCCGAGATTCCCAGTGCCCTGGGGGGGGCGGGTCCCAGCCCCACCCAGGAGTCTTCCAGGCCCCCAGCCAAGGAGCAGGAGACTGTCAGACATGTGGAAGAATGAAGGTAATTAGCCGCTTTAATGCCAGTTGCAGCCTAATCTTTCACACTTAAGAAAATTGTTCCAATGATTTTCTTATTTTCAGGGGAACTCATTAAATAAGAATTAGAAACCAGATACGATAGTAGATAAGAAAATTAGCTCTGCCGCCATATCCTGCCAAAACAGGGCAATTTGGCTGCTGTCTCCTCCTGGCTCTCCAGAGTGGGAGAGAGGCATCAGCCCAACTCCAGGTAAGGACCCTCGGGCCCAAAGTCCTGCCCACTCGCCCCAGCCTGGCCCTTGGAAGTTCAGCAGCCCAAAGGCCCAGCTGAGTGCCAGGCTCAGAGTGCTTGCCAAGAGTGGTCCGGGGAGATCTGGAAGCAGGGGTCTCTGAGCACCTGCAGAATGCTTTCCTGCAGTGCAGTTGGCGGGTTTCAGCCCACCCAAGCGCCCGAGGGACGAGTGGAAGGGGACCAGAGAGTGGACTCAGGTCTGCGTATGCCCCCCATGGATGCCTCCGCCTGCTTCTCCCCCCCCCCCCCGGGACTGGGGGTGGAATTAGAGATCCTGGTGTAGTTACTTGGAGCCCCAGGGCGGGAGTTCTAGCTCTACAATTTTATGAGTCTATGAAACCCCTTTTCCCTTTTCTCATTAGCAAAACTGGGCAAATTGTTCATCCATTCATGTCTGAACATTCGTCCTCTGTACCAAGATGCCACCATGCTGCCTCAAGCAACATGGACTGACCTCTGCCTTCGCCAGTGGGGGGAGCCAAGGGGAAGCCCCCCCCCCAGCTTCCTCCTTCCAAGCCATGGGGAGGGGAAATATAACGCAAGGCATACTGCTGGGAATGTTCTTCCGCGAAGTGTTGGTGGGGAGTCTTTGACTGAGGAAACTGGGGGGTGATAAGCCCAAACATCCCCTGCTGCTTCCCGGATCAAAGGAGTGGCTCCCCACAGCTGCTGTTGAGTTTCCAAGGGAGCCATGGGGGGGGGGGCGCCAGCCACAGACCTCCTGAGCTACCGCAAAACACGGGAAATGAGATTTGTGGTCAGGATCCATGGCTCGCTTTAAAAAAAGAAGGAAAAGGAAATCCAGATTCTGCGCCAGGTGCCAAAGAGGGCAGCCCGAATCGAGGAGTTCCCCCCCCCCACAAGAAGAAGGACAAGCAACTAGGTTTTAATTTGGGGAGGGACACGATGGGAGAGGGCTTGATAAAGTTATGAGAAGTGTAAAGACACAATTTTTCTCCTGTTCTAATAGAGGGACATGGGGCGGGGGGTGCTCAACAAAATAGACTAGCAGAATATCCAGGACTGGCAAAAGCAAGAACTCATTTGGCCATCCTAGTCGGGACTGATGGGAGCTGTAGTCCAAAGCACCAGGATGCCATCAGGCGGCGGAACAGGAAGCTGCTTTGCAAAAGTTAAGGTTTGCCAAACTATTCTGTGAAGCACCTCCCACCCTCGCTTCCCCATTAAACAGCTTGACTGCCCCCGAATCACCATGCTGGAATTGGTGTGGCCCTCTACTGGCAGCCGTGCTAACTGCAGCATGACGACAGCCTTACATTTTAATATATATAGGAAGAAAATAAGGAGGTTGTTTACTTCCACTTTTATATCCCACCTTCCTTCCTCCCAGGACCTCAGAGTGGCATGCATGGCTGTGCTCCTCTACATTACATCCTCACCACAGCCCTGCGAAGTAGGTTAGGCTAAGTCACTCATGGCTGAGTGAGAATTTGAACCCTAGTCCATCTCTCTAACCACCACACGAAGACCAAGGGGGGTCCATCTAGCCTTGCCTCCTGCAGGAGCCGACCAGATGCCTCAGGGAGAGAAGCCCACAAGCAGGGCATGAAGGCGAGTAGTCGCCACAGCTACATTGAACCTCCATGGCCAAAGGCAGTCTACCTTGGAATAGAGGTCTCTGAGGACAAACTCCCTGCAAAGCACCAGCCTTCCTGCCCTGCTTGGGGGATTTCTTTCCTGCCAAAGGGCTTTGAGAGCCAGTGTGGTGTAGTGGTTAAGAGCGGTAGTCTCGTAATCTGGGGAACCGGGTTCGCGTCTCCGCTCCTCCACATGCAGCTGCTGGGTGACCTTGGGCTAGTCACACTTTTCTGAAGTCTCTCAGCCCCACTCACCTCACAGAGTGTTTGTTGTGGGGGAGGAAGGGAAAGGAGAATGTTAGCCGCTTTGAGACTCCTTAAAGGGAGTGAAAGGCGGGATATCAAATCCAAACTCTTCTTCTTCTTCTTCTTCTGATCCCATGGCCAGCTGGAAGAAAAGCCCCCCCACCCCAGCCATCACTTGCAGGTCTGAGACAAAGGCTGAGCGTAGAAAAATCTCGGGCCTGCAGAGCGCTGGATTCTGTGCGTATTTATACCTACAAGCAAAAGGTGTCCTTGATTTTCCTTTCCACACAGAGAACTCCAAAGCAGCCAACGTCAGTCAGGACAAAAACACCAAAGAACAGCACCAACAACTCCAATTAAAACAAAAAAGATCGAAAGAGCAGATAATTGTTATGATTTTTTTAAGGCAGAGCTGAACCTGGTTAGTAATCTAAAAACCATCTCACACCTGCGCAGTGGATGGACTCGGCAGGACGGCCAGGCGCAGGCAGGGTGGGCTCAAGAAAAGCCCCCCGGGGCTCTTTCCAATTAAATTTGAGCGTTTCTTTTGTTATTAGAAGGGGGCAAAAGGAGGGGTATAAATCTTTAAAATAAAGCGACCTCCTTCAGTAAAAGGGCGGGCAGGTCCCTGGTGGGAGGAGGTGGCCCTTGAGGGAAAAGGGCCCTTGTAGAAAGGTCAACCCTTGATGACGTCTCCAGGTATGGAGGGGAAGACCCTCAAGGCTGAAACCCCGAGGCCAAGCGGCTGCCAGCCAAGGTCCGCAACACTTGAGACGGGTGGGGCAATCCAGCCCCCTACATGGCGTCGTCCTCAGCCATTGGGGACTGGATAAGCAGCTGGCCTTGGGTGGCACCCCTGGGCAGCAGCCTCAGCCTCTGGGCACTTGCCCACTATTTCTGCAAGGTCCCGGGTGCTAGTCCCTAGAAAGGATGGAAAGTCCCTGCAAGAGGGGCTGGAGCTCCAAGACAGAGGCCTTGCTTTTCAGAAGTGGAGGCTGCAGGCTCAATCTTGGGCATCCACTCCAGGCTTAAAGAGAAATCATAGAATGGTAGAGTTGGAAGGGACCCCCAAAGGTCATCCAGTCCAGCCCCCTGCGATGCAGGAATCTCAACCAAAGCATCCATGACAGATGGCCATCCAACCTCTGCTCAAAAACCTCCAAGGAAGGAGAGTCCACCAGCTCCCGAGGGAATCTCGTGGGCCAGGCAGGGAAACAGGCACAAAGGCCTGAGGGGCTGGAGCTGCTGCCAGTCTGAGCAGACCGCCCTGGCAAGACTGGCCCACCACTCATAGGGTTGTAGGCTCAAGACAGCCAGATCCGGGCCAAGGGGTGCGGATCCTTGCGGCCTGAAGGAGCCCATGGCAACCAGGGTGGGGGGATCTGTGGCAGCGCCCGCCCCCTTTCCCCTCCCCCGCCCGCTCTCCAGCACATCACCTTCCTCCTTCCCAGCAGCTGCCGACGCCCTGCGCACTCCTGATGCAAGAAACAGGCTTTTAGCGTCCTGTCTAGTAGAATCAAATTTTTATATCCTTTCACGGCCAATAAATCCAGCTGGGAGAGGAGAGGCAGAAGGGGCGTAAAAGCCCTCGTAAATGCTGCCAGCAGCAGAGCGGAGGGGCCCCTCCCAACACACACACACACAGAGAGAGAGAGAGAGAGAGAGCGACAGCAACAGCTCCATCGCCCGCGCGGATCCCCGATAACGGCGGCAAATGCTTACACCCGTCTCCCGTCTCATTTTCCCAGCTTGATCTCCGCTGTCGCAGTGTGATGGTTTCACCCCATTAGCCTTCCTTAAAAAAGTGATCCCAGCCCCACGCCTCTTATTGCCCACATAAATCAGGTGGCGGGGAATACAGAGCACCTTTAAATAAACAGCTGATGGAAGTGAAGTTCCAGGATCATTATTAATAGCTTTCCATTTCGGCGGCCACTGTGCTGTGACATCCGTCCCCGGGAGAGAACGCTCACGCCTCCTGGCCCCCAGCGCGGCCCGTCCCCCGAGGCTCCAGGCAGGAGGAACGGCTGCACCCGCCCCTTAATTGCACGGACCCTGCCCGCTAACGGAATGCTAATGCCAGCCGGAAGGAGAAGGGTCTGCGGAGCAGGAGACGGGGGCCCTTGCCAGGCCTCCGAGGCAGAAGAGGAGGAAGAGGAGGAGAAAGCCCCCCTTGAAGCAGGGGTCCTCCCTCCCCCCCTTCCCATACCAGGAGGGCCAGGGGTGCTGCTGCTCCTCACCCAGAGACGGGGAGAGAGTGTGCAGACTGAGGAGGCAGAACCAGCCCTGCTGAGGGCAGCTGCTTTTACCTGACCGGATCCAATTTATTTTTCCCCAGCCAGCCCCAGGCAGAGACGGAATCGATCCCTCAGCCCTCTCTCCGGTAATTAGCCAGCTCCCCTGGGAGAAGCCAGCAGGTGCTCCCCAGCCCAGAATAGCAGAGAGGGGCTGGGCAAAGCGGCCTGCCAGGAAAGCAGCCAGTGGGGCAGATCTGGGGCCCAGCGGGAAGGAGAGAGGCCCAGCGGGCAGAGGGTGCCAGGACTGAAGCGGGGGGGGGCACTTCCAGCCACAGGACTCTCGGACACATAGCCTACCTTCGTCTTGAACCCCATCAGCCCTCACTTGGAACAGCCCCCCATCAACACCCCCCCCTTTCCCCTTCCTAAAGATTCAAAGCATCTCAAGCCAAGCAGAGATGAGGCTGGAGAAGACGCCAACCGCTGGCCCAACTCCTGGCTACTGAAGAGATGGAGAAACCCTGTTTGGCTGGACTCCATGCCCTCCAGGACCCACAGGAATCTAGGGCAGCCCATTCTCGGAGGAGCTTGCACCAAAGAATGGGCTTTGAGGCAAACTGGGTGGCAGCAGAGGAAGGCCTGGTCTGCCTGGCGCAAGCCACCACTCAACTTCCCTCTACCACCATCCTGTGGGGCTGGTGCAGCTGCTGCTGCATCTTCTTCACTCCCTGGCTCCCGGGAGACCATACAAGCACAGAATGGCAGAGTTGGAAAGGGCCCACACAGTCATCCGGTCCACCCCTCTGCAATGCAGGGATCTCAGCTCAGGAATCCCTGCTAGGTGGCCACCCAAGCTCTGCTCCGGCACCAGGAGGACTCCATTTTGGGGCGGGGCAGCCAAGTCACCAGGCACCCCTGGCACAACCACCTGGGCACTCGGCACCTCAGCTAGCCCTCAACACTTGGAATGGGGCAGTGGGGTGTAGTGGTTAGAGAGCCAAGCTAGGGCCTGGAAGACCAGGGTTCAAATCCACCCTCCTCAGCCATGCAACTCACTGGGTGACCTTGGGGACCAGTCACCGCCTATCAACCTACCTCACAGGGTTGTTGTAGGGATTAAACGAGGAGGGGGAGAACCATGCTTCCCCTCCCCCCCCTTAAGCTCCTTGGGGGAAAAGGTGGGATTTGAAAGCCATCCATAGATAAAAGCAATAAGAGCCTCGCAGCAGAACAGGCCTGTACAAGGGGGCTCAGCTGCGACCTTTGCCATGCAGGGCCCACCAGGCAGCAGCTGCCATCTTGGCACAGGCTCTGCCCGGCCCCGAGCCCCCGGACTGCCCCCTAGTGTTCTTCTCCTTCTGGGGCTGGCAGGTGGACCTTCACAAAGCAGAACCCTTGAGTCCTGTGCGGTGGTAATTGATCTCTTGTGATCTCCGTCACAGCCACCCGAGGGGCACTTTGGAAAATCCTAAATGCAAGAGCACCCAAGGCAGGCTGGGGGACAAAAAGGTAGGGGGGGGAGAAGGGGAGGGAGGGGGCTGCTGGAGCAGCAGCAGCAGCATGGTGGGGGGCAGAGATGCAAAGAGGCAGGAAGTGTGTGCAAGGCGGGAGAAAGGCTGCAAGGAGGAGGAGGAGGAGGAGGAGGAAGGTGGGCTGAAGATGGATGCCAGGCAGGTGCCAGCCTGTGGAAGAGAGATGTGTGACCCCAGGCACCACCCGCCCACCTGATTGGCATTGGCAAGGGAGCAGCAAACTGCCCTCCCCAGCCAGGCCCCTGGGCAATGCCAGCAGGAAAGGACAGCCCTTCCAGACAGCCCCATGCTCAGGAGAGAGGGGTCTGCTGAGACAGGTGGGCAGCTCAGCCTCCAGCCCCCTCCCCTGCCTGCCTGCCCCCCCCACCCCCAGAGGTGCAGCCTTTCCTTCCCGCCCTCTCCAGGCATCACAGAGGGAGAGCATCACGGAGGCGATTCTTGCCACCTGAGCACCGTGCGCACACATGCACGCCAGACAGCAGCCCCCCCCCTCCCCACACGGTCCTGCCTGCCTCTGCCTCACACACTTTCCGCCTCTTTGCAATTCCACTCTGCAGGTTGTTGCTGCCTCGGCTTGCTGGCTGGTTCGCAGTGGCTCCCTTTGTTCCAGAGGCGGCAGCGGCTGCCGCTGCTGCCTCCTCCTCCTCCTCCTCTGGCTGCTCTCACCTCCCTTGTCCCTCTTTAGCCTGTTTGATGAGCAGAACGTCAGAACTCTTTGCACACAAAGCAGCCAAGCAGCCGGCCTCCTCTGAAGGGGAAAGCACCCAAGAAGAGCCCCCCTCCTCTCACTCTCACAGCCACAGCAGCTCTACCAGAGAGAGGGGAGCTTCGGGTGCCCACTGCTGGGGGCAGGACAGGCGGGCAAGAGAGGCAGGCAGCCCACCCCCACCCCCAGGAAGTGCGCCTCCTGCAATGGGCCACCAGGAGGCACAAGCTGCAGGCAGCATCCAAGGCCGGCAGGTCTCCCAAGGACACAAGAAGTCTCCTGTCTCTCTCGAATATCTGGGGGGGGGGGCTGGGAAATGGAAGACCCCAGAAGCAGCGGAAGAATGCCACATGCCCAACCATCCCCACCAGATGACACAGTCATATGGGGTACCATCACCCCATTTTTCTGGGTAGCGTCCTCCAGTATAGCTGCCCCACAGAGAAGGCAGGCGAGCCAAGCCAAGCCAGAGGACCCGCCACCCCAACAGCCACAACTGCTCCACCATCTCTCCCGGCATTCCCACAGCGCCCTGAGCACCGGGGCAGACGGAGGCCTTGACCTGCTCAGACCCCACGCGGAGGGGGAGAGCGGCAAAGGCGGGGGGGGGCAACTGTTAGATCCACTGTAGTTAACAGCTTAGCTAGAGCACGAGGCAGCAGCCTAGGCATTTCCTTGGGGATGTGTCCTGGTTCCAGGGCTGATCATTACGAAGCCCGCAAGCCAAGCCAAGCAAATTCAGAGAGGATTGCAGCCCCTTTGGAGGACGGGGCTGGAATTCATAGAAGAAGTTCTTGACTTTGAAACGGGGAGGGATCAAGAAAATCAAGGACATGAGCAGGCATGCAGAAGCAGAACAGCAGCCCCCCCCCCCCTTGGGCTGGGTGAGCCGGGTTGGGAGTCCCCACGGCTGAGTTGAGTCCACGCAGCCGCCAGCCGTCCCCAGCACAAAAGCAGCTCCTGCTAGCTCACAGATTTAGACTGTGGTACCTCAGTTTACGAACTTAATCCGTTCCGGAAGTCCATTCTTAAACCAAAACCGTTCCTAAGCAGAGGCGCGCCTTCCCTAAGGAGGCCTCCTGCCACCGGTGCACTTCCACCGTTCAGCTTCCATTCTTTCTTTCTTTTTTAATAATATTTATTAAGGATTTGAAAATTACCAAAAGAAAAAGCTTCCATTCTTAGACCAAGGTAAAGTTCACAAACCAGGACACTATTTCCAGTTTTGCAGAGTTCGTAAACTGAATCGTTCTTAAACAGGGCTGTTCTTAAACCAAGGTACCACTGTACACTGCTTAAATATGAAGGCAGCCATTTACCCTCCTTCTGCAGAAAGTTCCAATATGGGAAGCCCCAGCTAAGGCCAGCCCCAGGGGAGACGGGCCCCACTTTTGAATAATACGCAAAGGCTCCCACAGCAGTTTTTGGACTGGCATCACAATGAGAGCAAGCAAATGTGCCTCCCCAAACCACAATGCCCCAGAGAGGAGAAAACATTTGGAGCAAATGGGGGGGGGGCAGTCTCCCTTTTCCTGCCTGCCTTCCCCCTCCAAACAGCCCTTGGCCAGGAGGCTTCACCGGGGGAAAGGAAGAGGGAAGCTGGGAGCCCTCAGCATCTGGGGGCCGGCATTTGCCTGCAATGGGTGGGCTGCCCCACAGCTGGGCAGTGGTGCTTCCTGCAAGGGATGGGGCAGGAAGGAGAGACACTGCTGCCTTGGAAGGTTCATTAAGGGCTTCTGCCGGGATCCCCTCTTGCCCCCCAACCCCTTTTCCCCTCTGCAGAATCAGGAGTGACAAAAAGGCTTCTGGGATCTTAAAGGCCAAATGTCCCCCCCCAAAAAAAAACCATGCCCCTTTCTCCCCCCCCCCCAATTCCTCAGTGCTGCACCAGGCACCCAGGAGGGCCCTGAGTTTCCAGGAGGGGGGGCGTGAGCTGGGGGCAAGAGCTTCGCAAAGAGGCACCGCACTCAGCAGGCCACTTACTGGAAAGCATCCGCTCCAGCCGCCTCCCTGCCCCCCTCCCGGGGGGGGGGGCAGTGCACGTCGCCAGCCTTGGAGCAGACCCAGCCTGGGCAGCTTTGCCTGCTGACGGATCCACTTTCGGCTGCGAGGAGAGACTTTGCCTGCCGTCCAGCACTAATTACCCAGAGCAAGGCAGCGGCAGCCTGGCCCGGCCCTGGCTCATCAGCTCCCAAGCGAGCGAGACAGCCAGCAAGAAAGCGGGGGGCAGGCCAGTGACCCTCCGGGCAGCTTGTTAGCAGGCGCTGTGGGTCATCTGGCCAGAGCACAGCCGCCGCCAGCTCTGCAGGACAGCTGGGCTGCGCTGGCAAAGGGCAGGACCACCTTGTCAGGGTGGCGTCTCTGCCCCGTCCCGGCCACTGGGGGGGGGAGCCCCTGGGGTGCACAGCAGCAACTGCATAGGCCTGGGACAGCTGCTGCTGCTGGGCTCAAGTCGCCCTCTCTTCACCAAGAGAGGTGCTGGCCTTCCAGGGCCACGAGAGGCTTACGGACCCAGGAGGACGGATCTCTCCCTGAGGAGACCCACAAGGTCTTGTCTGGAATAGCAGCAAGAGATGGGCCTCTGCATCTCCTCCACAGCCCCATTTCACGCCCAGGGTCCTCAGGCACCCAATTCTGGCCTGGGGTGGGAGGGAGAGGAAACTGTTGCACAGAGGGTGGGGCCTGTAGAATTTCACTTTCCTGGGTTTTCAGCAGAACATGGGGAGGGATTCTGAAATGGAGAGAGAGGTCAGCAGGGACAACTTCTGGGGCCACGGCGATGTCATCAGGTGGCAGCGCCCCATAGTTGGGACAGGCCTGTTGAAAAGAGGCAGCGGTCCCTTTGCTCCCCAAAATGGGCACTTAGCTCAGAAAGTCCCTGGGGCACAGACTCAGGCAGAGACACCCACCCCCACCCCTCCCAGCAGAAAGCGGCTTCTTCCTGAGACAGAGACCAAGTGGGTCTATTGTTTGTGGAAGAATGAGCTGAACCTGCGGCTTCTGGCAGCGCCCCCCCCCCCCAGCCCAGGAAGCAGCGAGACTTGGCTCATTGCCTAAGCATGCCTTGCAGTTGCCATAGGGATGCCACAGCCGCCACAAAAGGGGCCTTCCAGAGGCAAGCCAGCCCAGCCCTGGCTGCCTGGGGGTGTGAGGCTCCGATGGGGCTTCACAGGACAGGTAGGGGGGCACCCAAATGCAGAGCCTGCCCACCCTCTGCCTCCCCCAGGCACCGTGTTGGAGCCTCTCGGAGAACAGGCTGCGTGGGCAAAGGGGGTCTCTGGAAGAGAGTGCCCTTTCTGCCCCACGGCAAAGTCCAGTGGGGGAAGGGAGCCCTCCGCAGCCCCAGGCCCAGCCAGAAGCCTGCCACTCTGAGCTCCTTGGAGAAAAGGGTGAGAAATAAACGCAATAAACAAAGACGAAGCCTTCATGCAGAGCAGAGGCCTCCGAGAGCAAGCCAAGGGCAACTGGGGATCTGACCGCGGGGTCTGCAAGCAGCATTCAGCCAGGGAATGGGCCGCGGGGAGGGGGGGTTCGTCTTACAAAGATCACCACACGCTCCAGGTGCTCTTCCCTTGTCAACTCTCCAGCAGCCTGACCCTAATCATGCTTATTGCCATGAAACTTCCTCAGAATCTTAGAATCGTAGAGTCTGAAGGGCCCCCATGGGTCATCTAGTCCATCCCCCTGCAATTCAGGAATAAGTGAAGGCACTTGGCTACCAGGGTGGTCAGAGAGGGCCAGGATCCAGGCACAAGAGAGGGTTGCTGATGGCTACTAATGGTTTTTAAACATATTTTATACATAGTTTAATTCTATCAATGTTTAATTGTGTTTGAATGATTGGTTTTTCTATGTTTTTAGCAGTTCTTGCAAGCCACCTTGAGTCCTGTCAGGGGGAAAGGTGAGGTATTAATAAAATAAAATAAAATAAAATAAAAAAGACAGGATAAGTATGTTCGGTCTCCACTGTTGGAGGCAGCAAAGCTTCTGAACAGGGCCTTTACTGTGCTGGCTCCCCTTGTGGAACGCTCTCCCCAGGGAGGCCCGCCCTTCCTTGCAGGCCTCCTGATTCCTGCTCCAGCCTGACTCTCCTTCCTTGCCCTTTCTCCTGCCTGCTCCCCCATTCCAGCACCCCTCCCTTCCATGGTGGGCTTTTGGGCTCACAGCATGGCAGCCAATCAATTCTCCAGCTAACTCTGGCCCTTGGGTTTCTAATGTGGCCCTCAGCATCCGTGGCTCTATGGAGTCATAGAATTCTAGTGCTGGAAGGGATCCCAAGGGTCATCCAGCCCAACCCCCTGCAATGCAGGCCTCTCAACATAGGTCAATCAACTACACAGTCATATTTAGGTCCCCAACTTTCGCCTGAGTAACAGACTCCTTGCAAAATCTCTTTGCAAGGCATTATGCAACTTGCGCTGCTCCTGCAACCAGCTGCAAAACATGTGCCCATTAAGCCACAGGTTTGCGGCTTTCTGTGGAAGCAGAGGTTTCATGGCCCACCCAAGCAGGCCAGGTCTCCCCCCCCCCCCCGAACCCTCCTTGAGATTCATGGGAGAACCGCAAGCCATTCTCAGGTCAGCCACACTGGATTGCCCTTCCCAAAATCCTGGCCACCTGCTCCTTCTCAGGACGGCCCACAGTCCACCCACCACGGCCCAACCCCTCATACCTGCCCTGCTGCTCTTGGTCCCAGCCCTGCTCAGGCGGGCACTGCCAGGGCTCCTGCCAGCCTGCTGGGTGGGGTGCGAGACCCAGCGCCCTGGAGCCCCAGGCTCTCACCAGGAGCTTCCCTGGAGCCTTCTCCGGGGATCTCCCCACACACACACACACACACGCTGGGGACATGCAGCTGCTCCCCTCCTGGGGATGGAGGAGAGCCCCCCCCCTGCCCAGCCCCAGCCTGTCCTGCTTAAAGAACCCCAAGTCTTTCCTGTGAACTCGCCACTCCCTGACCTCCTGGTCTGGAGCTTCTTCCTCACCCGCTTCAAGACGGCAACAATTCTTCAAATTTATCACCCAATATGAATGATTCAGGAGCAGGCACGGCGCCAACATCCTCTCTTGTCATTTGGCTGAAACTCTGCAGAGTCTTTATAACCCACAAGGGCCCAGCGTGGTCGTCAGCGGGCCAAGGACCCAAACGGTCCTCCCCCTCCCTCACCGCTTCTCCTTCTCAATGCCTCCTGCAGGACGCTCCTCCGGGGCCCAGACGGGCAGCCTCTAGAGCGGCTCAGCACCCCCATTTTCCCCAGCACCTAGACTTGCAGAGTTGGAAGGGACCTCAGAGGACATCCAGTCCAACCCCCTTCAATGACAGGGACCAGGTGGGCTGAGAGAGGTTGAGCGGCCGCCGTCTGCCCAGGACAACCCACTGCTGGAGCAGAACACCAGAAGACCCAGCGGGACCTAGTCTAGCGTCCTCTTCCCAGAGCGGCCCAACGGGAAGCCCTCAGGCAGGACCTGAGTGCGAGAGCCCACTCCCCTCTGTAGTTTCCAACAACTGGGATTCAGAAGCATTTACAGCCTCCAACTTGCCAGCTCAGCTGGGGTGGGGGCAGCAGTCTTCTGAGACTGAGAGTCCCCCACATGGCTTTCCTGGTCTGGGGCAGGCTCCGGCTCCCCTTACGCCCCCCCCAGGCTGATCGATTCACCCAGAGAGCCTGAAGCATGCCCTGCCCAAGGAACAATTCTTCCCATGCATGCGGGGACTTTTAAAGCAACAAGAAGTCACCCAACATGAATGCAAGGGGAGCATCTGCCAGTGGTCAGGAACAGGAGAAGCCAGGAGAGAGGAAGCACAGAATTGCACAGGGAAGGGGAAAGGAGTTTCTACCAGCTCATCAGAAAATGGCCCTGAGCAACTGTGCCCCACTAGGCTCAGCACCAAAGCGCAGGCCCTGCTCCCTCCCACTGCCCTGCTCCCCCCGGGTGCCACCCACCCCTCCATCTCGAGGAGCAGCGGGCATTTGCCAGCACTGCTTTTGCCTCTCCCGACTCCCCAGGGACCCTTCCCCGTGTGGCTTCTGGCAATTGTGCCTCCTTCAGCTGAATCGCTCCCGTGGGACTCTTGCAAAGCCTGAAGCCCAGAGGGAGGAAGCCCCAGGTGGGCATGAACAAGGAAGCAGGGAAGCCGCCTGGCACGGCTGCGCCCACACAAGAAGCACCCCCAAGCCCCCTCTGAGGAGAGGGGCGAGTCTCCCCGCCCCACGAGAGATCACTTCCAGCCCCAGCCGGGGGGGGGGGCACCTTCGCTCAAGCGGCACAGCCAAGCAGGCCAGAGCCACTTGGGTGCCTCCTTGGGTCTTGTGAGCGGAAGAGTGGTCTGGCTGGAAAGCGGCCTCCCAGGCCCAACAGGATAGGAGCCCAGGGAGCAGACTTCAGGCGAGGCAGCAAGGGCTCCCTGGGTTTCAGAGAGCAGTCTCTCCCAGGCCTGCGGGGGGGGGGGCAGAGATTGAACCCAGGCAGAAGAACACAAGGAGAGCCTGCAGGATCCAGCCAGGGGCCCATCCAGCCCAGCATCCTCTTCTCACAGTGGCTAACCGGATGGACCTGAGCACAAAAGCAGCTCTCCCCTTCTCGGTTTCCAGAAGCATTGCTGTCTCCGGCTGTGGAGCACCTTCTACATGCCAGGCCCCTGCTCTGTCCCTGAGCCACAGCCCTCAGGCAGGCCCAAAGACACACTGCTGGGTGTTGCCAGCACCTGAGAATCAAAGATTGACTGCCTCTGAAGATGGAGGCTCCTTTCAGCTCCGCGGATCCATCACCACATTGTTCTACCGCCAAGCACAGCGCGCACACTGGTGATCATTGCAACGCATCCCCCCGCAAGCGCAAAGAACAGAGCAACAACACTGTGCAAGGGGGGGGGGGGTCTGGCGGGTGTGGGCAGGCACGTGCGTGGACACAGCCACACACACTCTCTCACACACGTGCCCAAGCACACACGCGCGCACACAGCCCCTCAGCAGGCAACAGACCCCATGCGAGAGCCCGCCAAAAGAGGCTTTCTTATTTCTTAAATTTATATCTGCCGCTTTCTTCCCAGCTGCCTCAAATTCAGAGCCTGACTCTGGGAGCCAGTCAAGGACTTCCTCCTGCCCGCCCCTCGGAAGCCGAAGGGGGCAACGCCAGCAGCCCCAGGGCACGGGAGCTCCAGGAGGGGCGCTGCAGCCTCCCCTTCCCGCTTCTGCCATTCCAGGAAACACCTGGAGAAGGCATGCTCACAAGGCAAACCCCGCGCCCAGAGAGAGCCGCCGCCCTCCTGCCCCGGGCGGGGAGCCACTCACCCATCGAGGGGTGCCCGCCGGAGAGCGGCCCGGCTGAGCGCGGAGTTCCGGCGGCCGCGCAGAGTTGATCCGCACCCAACTTGGCCGCCCGCTGCCGCGCTCGCACGCCCAAGCAGCGCCAGCCTCGCCGCTTCCGCGCCTGCCGGTGCACCAACTCCCAGCTCCACAGACACCAGCGCCCCACAAGCTGTGGGGCAACGGGCTGCTCCAGGCGGGGGGGAGGGGGCCGCTCTTCCCCCTCAATGCGAGGCGGGTGTCTCTGGAAGGAGCGGCGGCAGGTCAGCCAAAGCAGCAGCCTCCCTCCCCCTCCCAAAAAATGTGCTATTTTCCCCCTACCGAGACCGGGGAGCGCTCCGAAGGGTCTCCTCGCGAGGGTCCAGCAGATGGAGGGAAGCGAGCGGACTCCGAAGCCCCGCAGAGCCCGGCAGCTCCTTGCCAGGAGATCAAAGTCCAATTCACCAGAAACCGATTAAAAATAAACATGGAACAGCTTGGTCTCTGCCTCTCATCCGCACGTGCGGGGACTGGGAACATCCACAGGCGGGGACGGAGCGGGGAGAGGAGGGCAGACCTGGACGGGGATCGTGCGTGCGGCGGGGGGGGGGGCGGCGTAAATCCCCCCTAGACCACCGCAAGAAGCATCCCCTGCAATCCAGGTGAGGGGTCCTGGTGCTACCTGGGCGGCACTGCAGAAGACTTGGAAGTCTCCAGCGGGGGCGGGCGGGGGTCCCTCTCTGGCCACGCTTGCTCAGGTGAAGAACTGCCTGGCCCTCCTGCCCACAGGACCCCCCCCCACCAGGACTTGCTCTTCTTCTGCCCCCCCCCCCCAGACACCACATGCAGACAGAGAGAATGGCTCAGTGGCCCCCTTCCTGGGGGGAGCATCTGCTGACCAGTCCAGCCCAGCGCCCCCAAAGTGGTGCGTCGAGGGAGAGTGGGCCCTGCCACAGTCAGCCCCCCCCCCACACCTTTGGCTGGGCACACTTTAGATGCCCCACCCTCGCTAAGGACTCCTCCCCAAAATGACTTTCTCCTAACTGCGGGGTGCGCCCCCCCCCCGAGCAGGGGGAATCCCAAAGATGTCCCACGGCGTCCAGAGAACCAAATGTCCCAAGGAGACGCCCCCCCCCCCAACCTCTCATTCCCCAAAGAAATGTGAAGGGGCGTCCCAGAGTCTAGGTAAGGCAGGATGCGTCTTGCGGGGGGGGCTCCTGGTTATGCAGGGGAGGGCTGGCAGGGCTCCTCCCTCCAAGGCCCAAAAACACCCCATGGGAGGCGGGAGGGGCAAGCAAGAATTCCAAAGGGACCCCTCCCAGGAAGGGAGCGGAACCGACCCCGTCGATCGCGCAGGGGCATCCAAACCACGGCAAGCCGGCCAGGACCCTCCCCGCTTGCGGACCCCCCTGTTCCGCCCATGTCCCCCCAGTCTGGCCGAGGGTCCCCAGCCAACCAGCCGGGCTCCGGCCAGGGCCTCTGCTGGGCTACCGGAGGCGGGACGGGGAGGGACGTGAAGCGAACCGTGGCTGCCGTCGGAACAAGAAGCGAGCTTGCGAAAGCCGCGGCTCCCGAGCGAGCGAAGGCGACAGCCCCGCGACACCCCTGCGAGGTAGGTCCGGCTGAGAAGCCGCAGTGGAAAGAGAGGGGCTTTTAATCCAGGCTTCGGGGGGACCCTCCCCGCAGACTAACGGGGCCCCACCCGAAGGCCTGGCACCGGAGCGCCCGGTTCTTCTCCCGAGGCTACCTGGCGGCGGCAGGCCCGACTAGGGGCGCGCGGGCAAGGCGAAGGGGCCTCGCCCCTTCCCGAAAGTGGGCGCCGCCCGAGGGACAGGGGCCCAGCGACGCCCCCAGCCCACCAAGGGGCCTGGGGCCGTCTCCTCCGGGAGCAGCGCCGGTGACGAGAGCGGCGGAAGCGGCGCCAAAGTTTGCCGAGCGGCGGCGGAAAGTTGCGCTCCTCGGCGGCGGCGACGCCCTCCGCTGCTGCCCGACGGGGCGGGCGCCCACCTCCCGGCACGGCGGCGGCGGCTGTTCTTACCTGGGCGGCGGGCGATGCTCCGGCGACAGCTCCTCTCGTGGCGGCGGCATCGGCACCGGCTCAGCGCCGCGGTGGCGGCGGCGGCGGCGGCGGGCGGAGCGCGAGGCGAGCTGCAGTCGGCGCGGCGCGAGGCCAGCCCTCCGTTCGCCTCGCCCAGCCCCGGCGCCGCTGGAGCGCGCAGAGCGCACGGCCCGGGGATCCACGAGCCCAGCTTCGCCCGCCGCCGGGGACGAAGGCGGCGGCGGCGCGCGGAGGAGGGAGCTCGGCGGGCGGCGGGGGCGGCACCCGGCACGGAGCCACGGGGACGGGCGGACGGGTGGGGCGGCCGGGGCTGGCGCCGCCGCAGGACGAGCAGGAGGCGGAGGAGAGAGCCTCTTGCGCCCCGCTCCGGCCCGGCTTCTCCGCCGCCCGGGGCCCTTCTCCGCCCGCCGCCCGCCCTCCACAGGCAACCGGAGGGGCTGCGCCCGCTCCCTGGCGCCCTCTGGCGCCGACGGCGGCTCTTCCACGGCGGCTCTTTGGCTCCCTCCAGCGGCCACGGGGCGCCGCGCTGCTCGCCTTCGTGCTCTGCCCGCCGTGCCCCGTCGAGCCCACGCGGCGGGCGCCCTCCCCGTCGCCAAACAACCCGCGCTCTCTGCGCAAAAAGAGGCTGCCCGGGCGGACAAGCTCCTCCTCCTCCTCCGCTCTTTCAGCGCGGAAGGCTGAGCGCTCTGCACGCGCTCAAGAGCACGCCCGCCATTCTTCTTAGGGGTCCCGGCCCGCGCTTCCTCGAGGGCTAAGCGCCCGAGGGTGTCGGGCTGGACGGAAACCGAGTCTTTCATGGGCGCCGTGGCCGAGAGCCGCCTCTGGCGCCCCCCCTGCCCCCAATCTCTCTCCTCCGGACCCCCCAACGGCAGGAGCAGCTGCCCAGTAGCAAGACCTCTGCCTGTTTCTCCAGGGTTAGTTACCTTTAAGGACGAAGCAAGTAAACGCGTGTCACGCGGGAACGGCGGCAGTGGAGCGCGGCTTGGCTGCCCAGTGTTGATTCTGCGTCACGTGTGAACGGTGCTTGCCGCGCCGTGGGCCAGGAGCGGGTCGGGCCAGGCGAGAGGCCGCTCACTGCCGGTGTCGCAGCGCCCCCTGCGGGCGCAAGGAGAACGAGCCTGCCCAGCCTCCTTTCCGCGCTCTTGGGCTGCGTCTCCTTCGCGGGCCCGGCGGGAGCCACTCGCCCTCCGACGGGGAACGCAGCGCTTCAGTCCATGGGGGTAGCCAGGAATTGGGGGGGGGATCAATCCCTTTGCTAGGGGGGTCTGAAGCTCAGTTTGCTATATATTTTTATTACATTTTATTGATTTGAGGGAGCAGCTGCTCCTCCCTGCCCCCCCTCCACTGCTGCCCCATGTTTCAGCCCTCGTTCCTGGTCATGAGAGGCACCCCCTCCTCAAATTAATATCCCTGGCAGTCAGAGGAGACGGGAGCAGCTCTGTCCAGGGGGAGCCAGGGGGGATTGGAAAGGGCTCTGGTGGTCGCCTTTGCTACCCCTCTCCCCACCTCATCAGAAGAGCCCCGAAACTGGTTCAGATCCAGCATCTCCTCCTCACAGCAGCCCAGCAGGTGCCCCAGAGGGAGAAGCCTGCAAGCAGAACTGGAGGGCAAGACTTTCAGGGAATGGTACCCGGAAGCATCACTGGTGGGGAGGCCGAGCAGAGCATCCTGGCCAGGGCCTTCTGGGAAGAGGCCCTCCTCCTCCCCATTCCCGGGGGGCGCTCTGTGGGGCAGGAGGAGGCAGCCTTGGCAAACACCCCCCCCCCCTACCCACTCCTCTTCCAGGCGCTGCTGCCATGAATTCCTGAGGACCCCAAAGGCATCTCTCTTCCTGCCCCCTGGCTCTGTCTCCACGGATGGCTCCCCACTTTGTGTGGGCAGGACCCCACCCCCAGGAGTCCTCTTGCTGGGAGGTGGCTGCTCCTGGCCTTCTCCCCCCCCCCACCTCTCTTTTCGTTTTCTGCTCCTTTGTCTGCCGGAATTGAAAGTCAAAGGCTTCCTTCAACTTGCAGAGTCTGCTTTCATCTCTCTTGCTCCTTGGGAAAGCTGCTCTGACTGAAGGGCCCTGACACAAACTCCTCAAGGCCTGTTTGAAGAGGCTGCAGACACCCCAGAAGAGGCACTCCCTGGCCCCAGGCGTGGAGAGGAGTCCCGATGCTGAGCGCAGGGCAGGCGGGGGGGGGGTTTGTATTGTGTTTTGATTATTTCTTATCCCGTAGAGGAAGAGGAAGAGTTCAGCCAGAAGGGAGGAGCTCTTGCTGGAGTGGTGGCTTGCCCCCAGAAGGCACCAGGAAAGAGGGGTCTCCCATCCCCTGACCCGCCCCTGTGGGAGTGGGGGATGGGTGCCTGCCAGGGAGGCAGTGGGGTGGGGGGCTGCTGTGTTCTGGGGGGCTTCTTCCCATAATGGACATCATCTACATTTAGTAATAATAATGTTGGAAGATTCAGGGCAGCTAAAAGGAAGCCCCTTTTCATGCAGCGCAGAGGCAGACCAGGGCACTTGCTCCCCCAGAAGACGGAAATGGCTTTGGAAGAGGGTTGGAGCAATCCAGGGGGGGCTCCTAGCCAGGACGACTGGGCTCTGCCTCCAGCTGGAGCCCCCAGGGCTTCTGAATGTCATTTCTTGCAAAGCAAGCGACGGCTCGCCTTCTGCTCCCTGGTTTTCCAGAGGTGTCTGGTTGGCCGCTGAGAGAACTGGATGCTGGGTGTTTTGAGCAGAGGTAGGTGGTCATCTGTTGTATATGATCTAGCGGAGATTCCTGCACTTCAGGGGGTGGGCTCGATGACTTCTGGGATCCCTTCCATCTCGACAATGCTATGATTCTATGGCTAGATGGGTCCCTGTTGGCCTGACTCTGCTGCAGCCATGCTCTCCACCCAGCCAGCATTGGTGCCAGGGGGCAGCTGGGCTGGTTCTCCTGGCCCAGCCAGAGCCCAGAGAGGCTGCTCCTCACCCAGGGCACCTTGCCAGGCCTCTCAAGGGCCCTCTTCCATTCAGCCCAGCAGTGGCCCTGCTCCGTGGCAGAAGGGAGATGCCAGTGTGGCCTGGGGAAGCCTCCGGTGCCACACCTTCCCTGCTTTGCCTTGCAGAACACAGGGGGGGCCCTGCAATGAAGACCCCCGGCTTTCAGCCTCCTCCTACATTACCCCAGCAGTCCTTCTGTATCCCAGCTGCCGAAAACTGCAGGAGGAGAGAGGGCTCTTCTGCTCAGGATTTGCTTGCTGGTTTCTCATTCGCAGTCACTGGGCCACCATTCACGGTGATAACAGGATGCTGGGCTGGATGACCTGATCCTGCAGGCTCTTCTGACGTGCTTGGGAGCTGCCTGCTGGGGATCGGGAGCCGGCCTTGTTGCCAGGGGATCTGCAGCCTCTGTGCCCGCCTCCCCGCCCACCTTGTCCACGTGATTGATGAGCAGGGAGGCAGCTGCGCCAGCCGTGGCGTCCGCCTGAGAAAAGGTTTCTGCAGGGCCCTTCCTGCTCTCTGCTGCTGCTCAGGGGCTCCCTTGTGGGGGGAGGAGAGGGCTCCCTTTGGGGTTCTGCCCCCACAGATTCCTGCTGAGGCACCCAAGGCAAATCTGCCTCCCCAGCATTGGCCTGGGAGCAAGGGGCGTCCGTCCCTCACTGTGCCCTCCATGCTTCTGCAGGACAGAAGGTCTCTCAGTCCCCAGTATATGTCCTTTAAGCCTTCAGATCCCCCACCAGTGAGTGGCGTTCTCTGGGGAGATTCCCTGCCCTCCCGCCTCCATTCCTCGCCAAGCAAGCCCTCCTATCCACAAAAGCAAGCCTCTCTCCTGTGGTTCTTGTGGTGGTCACAGAATTGTAAAGTTGGAGGGGACCCTGAGGGTCATCCAGTCCAGCCCCCTGCAATGCAGGAATCTCAGCTCAAGCATCCCAGACAGACGGCCATCCAACCTCTGCTTCACAACCTCCAAGGAAGAAGAGGCCACAAGCTCCCAAGGGAATCAAAACCAATGGAAGAGACAGCACTTGCACACCTCCGCTGGACATTCTCTGCAACACAAACTGAGCTGACCTGCTACCTGCCTGCCTGGCCGTGACTGCTGTTGTGCATCCACAGCTCTCGACTGGCCTGCCCATTGCCCTTTGCAATGCCTCACACCAAGAATGTGCTTCCAGAACATCAAGCCCCTGTTGCCACTCTGCTCTCCTCCTTTTCCTGGAAGACATTCCATTACTTCCTTGGTCTTCCCACACAAGTGAAACCCGCCTCTCCGGAGACACCTGTGGCATTTGTGGTTGCCTGGCTGCTTCTGCCCACTGACTCCAGGGGCACACAAAGGAATTTAGACAAGCTGAAGGCTAGTGATGGCTACTGGTTATGGCAACTGTGTTCTCCCTCCAGAATCACAAGTGGGGAAAGTGCTGCTGTGCTCAGCGCATAAGAACATCAGGCAAGTCTGCTGGATCAGACCAACGGCCCATCTCGTCCCCACGGGGCTGGCCACAAGGCTCAGGGGGGAGCCTGCAAAAACAGCCCCCTGCCCACCTGCGATTCCCAGCAACTGCCTTTCAGAGGCCTAATGCCCTTTTCACAGCTGGCTCAGGTATGGAGGCTGATTTGAGGGACAAGTTCCCTAGTTCTGTTAGAAGATCAGCAATTTCACATCTGAGTTCTTTGAGAGCTCTCAGGTGGATGCCATCTGGACTTGGCGATTCGTCAGTATTTATTTTGCCTATTAGACCTAGAATTTAATCTCTCGCCACCACTATGTGCCTCAGTTCTGCAGACGCCTCTCCTGCAAAAATTAATTCAGGCACTGGGATCGGCCCTGCATCTCCCATTTCCAGGACAGGTGCAAAGAAAGTCAGCTTCTCTGCCATCTTCTTATCCTCCTTTGGTCCTCCTTGGACTCCCTGGTCATTGAAGAGTCCAACCACGTCCTGCTACTAATGTACATAAAGAACTCCTTGTTCTTGGTCTTGATGTTTCTAGCAATGCACTCCTCAAATTCATTATTATTCTTACAATTGACTACTTGCCCTTCACCCTAAGGTCCCAGGGCAGGTTACAACACTTAAAATTCAGCATTCATATTCAGACACAATATTGCACAATATTAAAAACTTGCACATTATTATTGTTTTGCCAAAGTTTTTATTCATAGAATCTTAAACTGGGAAGGGATCTAAGGGTCATCTAGTCCAGCCCCTGCAATGCAGGAATCTCAGCTCAAGCATCCAGGGCAGGTGCCCCCCAAGCTCTGCTTAAAAACCTCCAAGGAAGGAGAGTCCACCACCTCTCGTGGAAGCCTTTTCCACTCTCAAACAGTTCTCAATGTCAAAAAAATTTCCAGATGTTTAGTCGGAATCTCCTTTCTTGTAACTTGAAGCCATTGGTTCGAGTCCTACCTTCAGAGCAGGAGAAAACAAGCTTCCTCCATCTTCCATGTGACAGCCCTTGAGATATTTGAAGATGGCCATCATATCTCCTCTCAGTCTCCTCTTTTCCAGGTTAAACATACCCAGCTCCTTCAACCGTTCCTCATCAGGCTTTGTTTCCGGACCCTTGATCATCTTGGTTGGCCTCCTCTGCACACCTTCCGGCTTGTCGACATCCTTTTTAAATTGTGGCGCCCAGAATAGGACACGGTATTCCAGATGTTTGTCTGTCCAAGGCAGAACAGAGCAGGACTATGACTTCTTCCCTTGATCTGGACTCTGGACTTCTGTTGATGCAGCCTAGAATAACATTAGCTTTCTTTGCTGCTGCATCACACTGTGGACTCATGTTCAGCTTGTGTCCCACCAAGACCCCTATATCCTTTTCATGTGCACTGCTAGTAAGCCAGGTGTCCCCCATCCTATATTTGTGCATCTGGTTCTTGCTGCCTAAGTGCAAAACCTTGCATTTGTCCCTAGTGAAATTAATTTTGTTAGCTTGCACACAGTTCTCCAATCTGTTACGGTCATTTTGAATTTGGATTCTGTCTTCTGCAGCATTAGCTACCCCTCCCAGTTTGGTGTCATCTGCAAATTGGATGAGCATCCCCTCAATTCCTTCATCCAAGTCATTTATAAAGACATTGAACAACAATGGGCCCAGGACAGAACCCTGCGGCACCCCACTTGTCACTTTTCCCCAGGACAACAAGGAACCATTCATGAGTCCTCTTTGGGTTCAGTCAGTCAACGAGCTACAAATCCACCTAACAGTTACCTCATTCAGCCCACATTTTACCAGCTTCTACAAGAATATCGTGGGGGCCTAGGTCAAAAGCCTTACTGAAACCAAGATACACTATGTCCACAGCATTTCCCCGTTCCACTAAGTTTGTAATTTCATCAAAAAAAGAAATCAGATTGGTCTGGCATGACTTATTTTTGAGAAACCCAGGCTGGGTCTTAGTAATCACAGCATCCTTTTCTAAATGCTCACAGACCGACTGCTGTTTTTAGGACCTTCCCTGGTATTGATGTCAAGCTCACCACTTGGTAGTTCCTGGGTTTTCTTTTTTTGCCTTTTTGAAGATGGGGACAACATTTGCCCACCTCCAGTCTGTAGGGACCTTCCCTGGTCTCCAATAATTCTCAAAAATAATAGACAAATGCTCTGAAATTACATCCGCAATCTCCTTTAGTACCCTTGGATGCAGTTCATCAGGCCCTGGAGATTTGAATTCATTTAAGTATCTAGGTACTCCTTTACTACCTCTTTTCCTATCTTGGGCTGCAGCTTCCTCCTGAAATCATTTATTCTGTTATCGCCAGGTTGCGTATCACTCTCTTTTGGGTGAAGACAGAGGCAAAGTGTATTGAGTAGTTCCACCTTTTCTCTGTCACCCAAGAGCATTTCTCTGTCTTCCCCACACAGAGGACCTACCACTTGCTTGTTCTTCCTCTTACTTCAGACATAGCCAAAGAAACCTTTTTTTATTATTTCTAACTTCTCCTGCAAGCCTGAGTTCATTTTGAGCTTTAGCCAGCCTGACTTTCCCCCTGCAACTGTTGGCTACTTGTGTCTACTCCTCCTTTGTGATTTCCCCTTTCTTTCATTTCTTATACATGCCCTTCTTAACTCTCAGCTCATCTGTAAACTCTTTATGGAGCCACACCGGTTTCCTTAGATGCCTCCCACTTTCCTTTCTTGTTGGTATTGTCTGCATTTGGGCCTTCAGTATTTCTCCTTTTAGAAACTCCTATCCTTCTTAGACTCCCTTTTCATTGAGTATTTCTGAATGACACCCAGTAGCTCCTTCGGCTTTTCAAAATTGGCCTTCTTAAAGCCCAGAGTGTGTGTCCGGCTACACTCACCTTTCCCTTCCTTTTTGTTCTCTTCCATATTTTTAAGGACGCCTTCCTGCCTGCTGCAGCTTCTCTGCCCCTGCCTGTTGACCACTCTCGCCCCCTTGGCCTCCCGGTGCCTGACCTGGTCTGCGGTCTACACTCCACTTGACCTCCTCAGATTGAGTTCTTAAACAACTCCCAAGCCTTGGAGTGATTTGACCCTCTTGACTTTGCCTTCCAATTTTCCCTTTTACCAATCTCCTCATTTGGGGGACATTTCTGCTCTTGAAATCGCAGGCGACCATGTTGGATTTTCTTGGCAACTGGCCATTTACTTGTATATCCAGTTTAATAGCTCTGTGGTCCCTGCTCCCAGCTGGTTCAGCAACAATTGTGCCTGGCACCAGATTCTGGAGCCACTCTGGTTTAGGTCCAGGGTCGCTGCCCCTCTCTGTCCTGCCTAGAACATGCTTGTAGCCAGTCCATGTGAGGGTAGGTGAAGTCGCCCCTCACTGCCTTGTCTCTTCTTTCAGATGCTTCCATTAGTCGCCTCCAGATCTCCAAGAGCATTTTCATTAGGGGATGATAGCACATCCCAGCCCTAAACAACTATTGGGGTTTGGCATCTCCAAGAAAGATTCTGCAGGGAGAGTCTGCCCCTTTGGGGATTTCTGTCTGGCAGGACCCCACCCCCTCTTTGACGGGCAGAGTGACACCCCCTCCAGCGCACCCTGCGCTGTCCTTCCGATGGAGCTGGCTCTCTGGCAAGCGCGCACACAAACACCCCATGCCTGTTCCACATTTGGCACTGGGGAGCCGAGAGGACTTCCCCAATCGTCATTCTCCCCGAGTGCCAAGCCGTTTGCAGGCTCCGCGGAGCAGTCGTATGATTAGATTCCTAGGCCTTTATGAATAATTTGTTGTGCAATTACAAAGCAAATATTTAATTGAACTTTATGTAAAATGTGCTGCTGAATCTCCTGTGGCTTTGGGGTGGGGGATGTGCCCGGTGCCAGCATCCGCTGTGAAGCATCACCAGCAGGCCCCCTCCCTCCCTTCCTCCCTCCCTTCCTTCCTTTCCCCGTTGGTCCTGCTGAGCCAGGTGCAGGGAGCTGCCCATCTGGGCCTGGAAGGATGCACCCAGGTAGCCCCCCAGCCCTAGCCTGCTCTGTTGGCTGGCAAAGGGGAGGGGTGGCATCTCCCTCCCTCCCTCCCTCCCTGGGCACCCCAGGGTCTGTCTTCTGCCTCCTAGGCAAGCCCAGAGCAGGCCCTGCCTTTCCACCTCTGAAGGTCTCTGTGCTCCCAGGCTGAGCCCACCAGGCTCCCCATTCAAAGCCCTTTGTGGCAGAGAGCCCCTTTCCGGTTATTAAAAGTCCAGCAGTCTTCACTTTCCCCAACCATGCACTGCTTCACATACCAAAAAAATAGTCCCCCTCAGAGAATTTGAACACGAGGTGTAGACACCTTTGAAGGTGCCCATCCCATGCCTGGCTGGTGAGGGTTGCCGTGGCAGAGTCTGGGCCAAGAGTCCTGGGTCTGTTGGGTGCAGGATGGTGCCATCATAGGGCAAGCAAGTCTTCAGCACAAGGTACAGGGGCTGGTTGTCCTGCCCTGGCCCCACAGCCAGTGAGTCCCTGCTAGTGGCAGCAGAGGTCCATTTCCATGGGTGAAAGGGGCACAGGACACCCTCCCAGGGCTCTCTGCTCATGGTCATGCCCTCAGCCAGCTCAGCGCAAAGATGGCCTCCGCATGCAGAAGGTGGGGGGCATACTTGCCACCTCCCACATCAGATCCTGGGCCAATAAAGCAGGAATGCCTCTCCCCCCCCCCCTTACAAGTCAGAGGAGGAGATGGATGGAGAGCGGGATGGATCTGCTCTGAAGAGAGAGGAGCTGAGCCCCCTCTGGGCAGCGTGGCCAACAGGGAGAGAGTTGCACACAGGGCCGGATTGAGGTTTGATGAGGCCCTCAGCTCCTGAAGGGAATGGGGCCCTTTCTATGTCCAGCTGTCCTTTGTCAACAACAAATGGTTGTTGGTTTGTTGTTGTTGTTGTTGTTGTTGTTGTTGAATATGTGCTTGATGGTAATTTATGGACCTAATAGGTATCTAAAGCCATTTGCATCCTTTATATAGAAATGAGCAAACCAGTGATATTTGTGGGAGTGGGCAAGCAGGCGGGGCCCCTGACAACATCATAGGAGCCTACCCAACAAACAACTTTTGCTGTATGTAGGTTTTATTTTATTTGTTTTTTATCTTATATTTTGGAAATGTACATCCATTTTTTCCCTTTAAATTTTTTGGGTGCCCCCAAGAGAGTGGGGCCTTAAGCTAGAGCTTGTTTAGCTTATACATAAATCCAGCACTGGTTGCACATGTGTTGTTGCTGTTGTTTAAAAAATAAGCATCAGTTTGGGGCTGGGTGGAGCCAGCGCCGTAAATGTCTGTACAGAAATCGAAAACACTCTGAGGGAGGAGATGGGCCCTCAAAGCAGCACAGGCTGCTTCTTTCTCTTGCCAAGTTTGCCTCACCCCCACCCCCTCCTCAAAGAGCTCCAGGTGACACTCAGGCACCTCATTACCTGGTCCAGATTTTTCCATTTCCTGCCCTCTTCCTGACTCCTGGCTCCGGGGATTCTGCCCCCTCCCCCTGCACCTGGCCTGGCCTCACCTGCCTCCCTCCCTGGGGCTGCTGGCAGCCTCCACTCTTCTGGGCAGGTGGGGATGTCTGCTCAGGTGGGCTCCTGCAAACAAGCCCCCCACCCTCTGAGATTCTCAGGTGCAATACATGCATGTGGGTGGCATGGAGGATCTTGGGGGGGGGGGGGTTCCTGCCATGCTCCTCCTGGCTGGCTTGTTCAGGATCCGTCCTGTGCCCGCAGATGGGTCCCTGGGCAGCCGCCTTCTCCTGCGTCCTCAGCGCTGTCACATATTGATCTATGGCTTCTGCTTACATGGAAGGAATTAGTGATGCTCCAGCGGCTCAAGGGCTCTTCGGCTACACAGACCCCCTCCCCCCCTGGCCCCCACCTCAGCCTGAGTATCCTCACACAGGCCCAGCCTTCAAAAGTCAACCTTCTGGGCCAGGTCTGACACACCTGCAGCATGCAGCTGCTCTGTCTGGTGCGCTCTGTCAGTTTGGCGGGAGGCAGACCATCGATCCCATGGGGCCTGATACTGTCTACGCTGACAGGCAGCTGCTCTGCAGGGATTCAGACAGAGACTCTCTCCCAGCACTGCCTGGAGATGCTGCCAGCGGGGACTGAACCCGGGGCCTTTGGCACGCAGTGCAGACGCTGTAGCCACTGAGCCACAGCCCCACTGAAAGGGGCCACAACTGATGACCCCGCTTCCTATGGAATGGGTCTCTGGAGGCCCCCACTTGCAGAATGCCATGTTTGATTCAGGCAAGAGGATATTTTAGGCTTCCTGGGAATCCATTCAGCCACTGGGCATACACCCTCAGGGGCCTGGAGCTGGAGGTCAGAAGAATCGCCAGTGGGATCAAGCCGGTGGCCCATCGAGTCACAGTGGCCAACCAGTTGCATAAACCCACAAGCAGCATTTGAGCACAGGAGCAACTCCCCCCTCCTGCAGCTTCCACGAACTGGTGTTCAAGAGCACCGCTGCCTCCAATGGGCTGGCAGAGCCAATCTTGTGGGTGCTTTGGGGACCTCTGCCAGGGTGCTGCTATCCCAGCTGGTAGCAGCAGACCCCTCTTCCGTGGGAGCACCATGCCAGAGCCCCCACCTGCCCACTTGCTGCATTCTGCAGTCCTGCATTGGCTCTGGGCTGGCGGGGGGGGAGGGGAGGCAGTACATCCAGTTCCTTCTGCAAAACTTCAAACCCACCGTCCTGTTTGAATTATTCACTCGTAATCCCTGGAGTTGGCAGCAGCTCCGAGAGGCTCCAGCAGGTGCAAGCAGGAGACGGAGGGAAAGGGAAAGGGGGGGGGGGGAGAGAGGACATGAAATGGTAAAAACCACCAAGGATTTAGAAATGCAGAAGAGGCGGAAGGGGGGGAGGGAGAGCTGTGGTGGGGAGGCACAAGGGGCTAGCCAGGGGCAAAGCAGCTGTGTGGACCCCCAGCCCCCAAAAGACTCCAGGCCCTGGGGTGGAAGGAGCTTGTGGAGCAAAGGGCTAAGGAAGCCAAGGCAGGAGCTGTTGGCCACAGAAGGCCAAATCCTGGAACCAAACACCCAGCACACATCTCTGCATTTCACTTTTGCCGAAGAACATGGGAACATCAGAAGAGCTGGGCTGCGGGAGGCCAGAGAGAGGCCCATCTTGTCCAGCCGCCCGCTCCCACCATGGCCAGCCAGATGCCGGGGGGAGAGCCGCGTGCAGGAGGCAAGCAAGAGAGCCACACTCAGCCCCCTTCAGTTACCTGCCACTGGCCTTCAGAAACATCGCTGCCTCTGACTGTGGAGCCATTCTGCCCAGGAGCCTCCCATTGGCCTCTCCTCCAGGAATGCTTAATAATATTTAATTGTCATTTTTATTATTTATACATCCCCCATCTGACTGGGTTGCCCCAACCACTTTTGCAATGCTCAGCAGTCCTCCCTCCCTCCCTGTCTCAAGGAACATCCCATGTTGCAAGGAGGGGAAACGGGAAGCCAAGGCTGAACTGCTGGGGGCTGCCCTGGCCAATAGGGCAGGCTGCGAAGAGGGGCTTCTCTCTCTCTCTCTCTCTCTCTCTCTCTCTCTCTCTCTCCGGACTCTAGGATGGGCCACCTCCGTGGACCAGCTCAGAGCCTGCTCTGCTCATTTGGAGAAGCAGAGTTGCTTCTCTGTATTCCTCTGGGCTCATCTGGAAGCTCCTGTGGGCAAGAGAGGAACTGAGCCTGCCCAGCAGCTTCTTTGGCAAGAGGCCTCTGCTCTCGCAAGTCCTCTCAGCCACCCTCGGAAAAGGCAAGGCGGCTGGCAAGGGCAGGGCAGGGGCAGCTGCCTCCCCAGGTTGATTTTTGTTCAAGTGAGCAGTTGGGGGGAAATCACGCAACTGGAAAAACACGAGTGAAATGAGGCAGATGTGCTTAAAAAGCACATAAACATCAGGCCATGTCAGGGATAGCATGGCCACAAATTATATGTAAGGTCAACGGTCTCAGCCTCCATCCTCACTCAAACAGCCCAGAAGATATTGCAAGGCCTCTTCTCTCTTCCCAGACTGTCCTCCCTCCAGTGTGAGAGCCAGTGTGGTGCAGTGGGTAAGAGCGGTGGACTCGTAATCTGGGGAACAGGGTTCGCGTCTCCGCTCCTCCACATGCAGCTGCTGGGTGACCTTGGGCCAGTCACACTTCTTTGAGGTCTCTCAGCCCCACTCACCTCACAGAGTGTTTGTTGTGGGGGAGGAAGGGAAAGGAGAATGTCAGCCGCTTTGAGACTCCTTAAAAGGGAGTGAAAGGCGGGATATCAAATCCAAACTCTTCTTCTTCTTCTTCTTCTTCCTCGTGGGGCAGAGGATGCTTTGTCCCTTCCTGGAAAAGACCCTGAAACTCTCCTGCCTCTGCGTCTTCTGCCTCTCTGGCACCTGCCCTCTTTCTTCTGCAGCCAGCGCAAAACAGCCAGTCCAGGGTCCCACTCCACCCCTGGTGGCCTAAGTGTTCAGGGAGAGGTTCTCTAGGCTGTATCCAACTACGTTTGCCTCAGAGGAGACCTATTGAAATAGTTGCACAGTCATAGAATTGTAGAGTTGAAACGGACAGCCTGGAAGGTGGTGGACTCCCCTTCCTTGGAGGTCAGTAAGCAGAGGTCGGGGGCCATCTGTCAGGTATTCCTTAGCGGTGATTCCTGCATAGGAGGGGGCTAGACTAGATGGCCCTCGGGGGTCCCTTCCCTCTCTGCAATTTTATGGCCCTGACTAGGCCAGTGCTTGCCCTGAGTGGAGAGGGTGACAAGGAGAAGCCCCACAGCAGGCTCTGAATCCTGGCTGCCCCAGGGTCTGACTCTGCAAACATCTGGCAGGAAGGGGCCTCCAGGACCCTCCTCCAACTGGCCTTCTGACCGACAGACCAGTGCCCCCTCTCTGGGGGCATCCCAGCCAAGGAGCGCAGAGAGGTGGGAATGTTGTGCCAACCCAAAGCAGGAAAGGGAGGCCATGAATGGCACGCCCTGCCAGCTGCCCCTGTGGGGCTGTGGAGCCCATAGGCAGGGAGTGGCGTGTGGCCTGGGGGTCTGAAGCAGGCAGGTCCAGGGGCCCCTCATGCGGCTGTGCCAGGGGGCATCCTTCAGCCAGTGCAGCATGCGCTTGGCTCCCCAGGGCCTGCCAGGCAGGTGTGTGAGGTATCCGACACGGCAGAGAGGCTCTGACAGGAACGGGCACCAAAGTGTAATGTTGATTACGTTGGAAGCAAAATAAACACGAGGCCTATTTATGTATCTATAGAGAATTAATTGGGGAGCTCCAGAACGCGGCAGATTATAAATGAGAATCATTTTCAGCAACTCCAGCTCATTCATCTTGTTTCAAAAAGGGACTGTCAGCACGGAAGCTTCTGGCTCCGCATTGCCCCCTCCCCAGTGCCCGGGGGGAGGGGGCAGCTCAGGGATGGAGGACCCGCCTTGCATGCAGAAGATCTCTCATTCCGTCCCCCCCAACCACACATACACACTCCAGCTCAGAGGATTTCTGGGAGCAGAATACGAGAAAGGGCTTTTTCTGGCTGCAGGACCCTGGAGAGACAGTGCCAGCCCAAGTGGGCACCAGTGCATGAGGTGGATCAGTAGCCCGGCTTGGCCAACCATGTTTACAAAGAGCTTTCCCCCCCCCCATCCCACTTCCAGGCCAGACCAAAGGCCCACCTGGTCCCGTGTCCCCTGCTCCTACAGAGCTTTCTTTGGGACCTCGCAAGCAGGACCTGAGGCAACAGCAGGTCTCCCTTGCAGGTCATTCCCAGCGCCTGGCCTTCAGAGGACTGGGTGTCCATGGGGCTAGGGCTGGGGGGGGCACTTGCTGGGTCCCTAATGTACTTATTTTTTTAGTGCCCACAGACACCCGCACATCCAGCTGACCAGCAAGAGGTTTAGAGTGCTCTCCGAAGCAGCTTTTTGTTACTGGCCACCTTGCCCAAGACCTCAAAGGCTCTTGCTTTCACTTGAAGAGGAATCCCCTTTGTGTTCTGTTTTCCTTTATCTATTTTCCTTATGGATGCAGAAGCATTCACTTCAAAAAGGGCCTGGCTGCTTTCAGACCTTGCATCCAGCACTCGCCACAGCCAAGGCAAGCTTTTCATCCGGCCGAGAGTCATACAGTATCGTCGTCCAGAGGGCAAATTGCAGCTCCCTGCCTTTCCATTAATGTTAAATGGACAAACAGAAGTTCGCTCCCAAATGTATAATCCCATGCAATGCAGCAAATTGCCATGGCTTCTCTGCCTTCTCTCCAACACACTGCCTGGTGCTTAGGGTTCAAGAACATAGCAGCAGAAGAAGAATTCTGCTGGAGGAGACCAGCGGCCCACCCAGTCCAGTCTCCTGTTCTCACAGTGGCTGAACAGCTACCCCTTATGGGGAAGCAGCAGGCAGGATCCAAGCCCAAGAGCCACGCTCTCCTCTCCTGCCCTTTCCAGCTCCAACTGCACAGCCAGAGCACCTTGTTCTTCCTGGGAGGTTTTTAAGCAGAGCTCAGGTGGCCTCCTGTCAGGCATTCTTTGGCCATGATTCCTGGCTTGCAGGACCCTCAGGCTCCCTCCCAACTCTACAACTTTGGATTCTATGGCTTCAGTTAGGTGCATTGTTGTGGCACTTTGCCCCTCTACTTCCGCTGTGCAGCTGAGGGTTTGTTTCAGCTGCCCTGTGGGTCTTGGGTGCCCCAGAGGGAGCCAGGGGGCCCTCCTTGCAACCTGGACACAGAGAGCTGCAGCAGAGCGGACTTGGGGTTCCTCCTCCTGCCCTCCCCCCGGTCTGCACGAGGGGAGATGTCAGACCAGGCAGGAGGAGACTCCTGCGCATCCTTCACCAGCTGTGACGGGTGCAAGCGGTGCTTGGCAGAGCGTGCGTGCATGCGCTCCCTCCAGGGATCCTGATTCTGCCCCCTTTGATTGCACAGAAGTGGCAGCCAAGTCAAAGCAGCTAAGCTGAGCGAAGCACATCTGTGTGGAATTCCCGGTGGGATGCGCTGCGGATTCGGCAGAGGAAGTGGGCCTGGCGCACATGAATAGTCACTTCAGCTTAGCAAACGCCCTGGAAATCCATAATGTTCCTTAGCTCCAGCCCATGCACACAGCAGCCTGCTAAAAAGGGAGGGCTCCTTGTGGGGCTGGGGGCTTAGAAGCCGCTCACTGCAAGCTTGGCGCTGTGGACTGGAGGGGGGTCACCAGTGGCTCAGGAGGGCAGCCAGAGTACACAAATGGCTCCACCTGGGCGAAAGGGAGCACATTCAGAATGTCTTTCCACATTAGTGTTCCAGCTGTTGGGCCTCAGAGTGAAGCAGGAGGTGAGAAAGGGCCTTGAAACCTCTTCTAAAAACTTCCTCTCTGGACTGAATTCTCCTTCTGCATGACTTGGGTGGTGGCATTTGTAAAACACATCATGCATTTGTAAAATTGGCACCATTGATCTCAGGACCCAGAATCACAGAATTGTAGAGTTTGCAGGGATCCCAGGGGTCATTTAGTCCAACCCCCTGCAATCTCACCGCCTGGCATGAGGGGCAAGTGCTGCCAGCATGGCTAAACCTCTTGAGAACAGAGACTATGAGATCCAAGGTGCATACAAGGGGACAGCAGCTTCCGGGGGGGGGGCAAAGCAGCAGCAGCAACACCCCCCCCCCAACAGGAATGGAAGGGAAAGAGTCTTGGTGGTCTCAAGTAGTTGTGGAATAAGAGGAGAGGGTCCTCCGAGGGGTCAGAAACTGGTTAAAGAGCAGCCCTCTCTTAGGGGGGTGGGATCTCTAAGACCCATCTTCTATCTGCAGAGGTGTTTAGGTTTGCATTTCTTGTAATTGGTTTTAACAAGACAGAAGTTAATAAAAGTTTGCATGGCATGGAGAGGGGGGATGGGGGAAAGTTTTCTTCCTTCTCTTACCAGAAAACCCACCGGCATGAAGGTGAATGCTAGAAGATTCAGGACAGAGGAAGGCACCACCGTTAAACTGTGGAACTCCCTCCTGCAGGAAACAGGGATGGCTGCCAACTTGGATGGTTTTAAAGGGGGATCAGGGAGGAGGAGGGGGCTATTGGGGGCTCCCAGCCAGGATGGCTCTGCTCTGAGTCCCAGTTGCTGGAAACGTCTGGAGTGGAGAGTTGCGCTTGAATTCTCCTTGCTTGTTTCCCACAGGTTGGCCTGATCCAGGAGGCTCTTCTCTCAGGAGGAGCAGGATCTTCAGGGTTCTTGCCCTGAGTTGCCCCAGGAAGGCATTTCCAGCACCTCCTTTCTTTGAGATGGTCCCACATACAATTCACCAAGTTGTGTTGTGGGGGTGGGGGATAGGTGTGCTCAACATGCTTTTATGAGGTGTGAGCTTTGGGGGTGGGACGGAGAGTAGACCCCCAAACCCCCCTGATGAGCTGGTTCCATGGGAAGGAAAACCCCCAGCACACACGAATGGTAATTGATGCTCCCTCAGCCTGGCTCTTAGCTTCAGCCTCTCACTCTGGCTGGCTGGTAATTTATATCATTAAAAGAGGAGTTCGTTCGAACAGCGTTACTAATTAGTACGGAAATACTATTAGCATTGTTAACACATTCAAAGCATTTGTATTAATGCTTGTTGGCATTGTGCAAGAGCCAGCCTTGTGGAGGGAGGCCAAGTGGGGGGGGGGGCGGGAGGAAGTGAGTAGCAGCTCAGGAACAGCCCAAAGCAGCCCCAGGAGCAGGTGAGAATGCTCATTCCTCCATCCCCACTGCTGCGCAGAGGCTCCAAGGGGCAGGGAGGAGCTCTCAAAGTCTCCTTTGGGGGTTCCTCTCCCCTGTCAGTTCCCCCAGAGTCAATGAGCTGAGAGTGGGGAGGGACCCCAAGGGGCCAGAGACTCCGAGGGACCTGCACTTTCCCAGAGTTGGATTTCCTTTCAGTGTGGAGACAGTGATGCCTTTCGGATACAGTGGTACCTCGTTTTACAAATTAATCCATTCTGGAAGTCCGTTCTTAAACCGAAACTGTTCTTAAACCAAGGCGCGCTTTCCCTAATGAGGCCTCCCACTGCTGGTGCCCTTCCACCATTCGGATTCTGTTCTTAGACCAAGGTAAATTTCTCAAACTGGGACACTTCTTCTGGTTTTGCAACGAACTTCTTCTGGTTCATAAACAGGGCTGTTTTTAAACCAAGGTGCCACTCTATATTATTTTATTTACACATATATACAACCAGACCCCTTCTGGCAACTCCTGCATCTTCCCAGCTGGTGCCAAACATCTTGCTCTGCGAGGCAGAGGTGGGGGGTCTTGTTGTCTGGGCAGCCCAGGATCTCCAGACACACTGGCCAGGCTTGCACCTCGGCGGGGGGGGGGGGAGGTCACTTCAGTGCTGCCAGTGCAGTGGTTTGGCTTCCCTCCTGGAGGCGAACTCTGTTGTCTCTTGAGACGGACGGATGCCAATGATACAACCTGAGCATAGGAGGGCGGGACTCACAAAACTAACACCCCAACAGGTGTTGCCTCCCCATCAGTCGCAGCTTTGGGGTCTGGCACAGAGCAAGACCAGCCTCTGTCTATCCAGCTCCCAGCAGTATCCCAAACACACAGCGCCCCCTCCAGGCCTGTTGCTCCCCTGCCAGGATCACTGGCATCCAGCCAGGTGAGGTGGGTGAGAAATGCCTACCTTCTCTCCAGAGAACACCATCACTTGGCTGTTGCTACAGCAACGTGGCCCACTCTTTTAGTCATGCAAAATGCGGTGCTTAGCTGAGCGGCTAAGGCCATTAGCCTAACAAAGAAATTGGTTGGACTGGCTCTCTGCAGCTCCTTCTCCTATAGTCCAAATCCCAGGCCTGGAAAGGACCCCAGGATATCATCCCCATGGACCCCTCCCCCACCCCCCTATTCTGTAGCAACATTTTGGTTAGAAGACCAGCATTTTCATATTTGAGTTCTTTAAGAATTCTTGAGTCAATGCCATCTGGACTCTGCTTGTGTTTTTATTTAGTGACTAAGGGCTAGAACTTAATTTCTTTTCACCACTGAATTAGAAGCCTTTCAGAAGCCTTTCCCAAGCAAGTTAGTTCATGCTCGGGGAACTGCCCTCCATCCTTTGCCGTGCAGAGAGACACAAAGAATTCATTCAGCTGCTCTGCGATCTCATTTTTCTCCTTTGTCTGCTTGCTCTTCTTTTTTGCCAACATTTGCCTTTCCTTTGTGTTCTTCTCATTTGTACAAGACTTCCATTTTTGACAGAAACCTTTTTGCCTTCTTCGGGTTCCTTGACTCTGCTCATTAACCATGCTGGCATCCTCTTGCGCTTGGCAGTGGCTCCTTTCCTGATCTGCAGAAAACAGCCTAGATGAGCGTCTACTGCTGTTGTTTTCAATGACCCCGGAGCACTCTGGAGATACCTGATCCTCTCCACTTCCCCTTTCAACTTCCTTTAGACAGATCCTCTCATTTTCTAGAAGTTTCCTCTTTTGAGGTCAAATTTGACTGTTTTGGATTTACGGTACTCAGCAACTGTGTCCAGTTCCATGTATGTTGAACTCAACAGCACCATGTTCTTTTTCCCCAAGATGGATTTAATGGCACTTAATGCCTCACTCCAGATCCTAAGTGCCTTTTAGGATAAAGCCCCAAAATGCCCCCTTCTCATTGGTTGCCTGACAGATAACTCCTGCATGGAGAAAGAAAATTGTCTAGATCCATTCAAGGCCTAGTTTTAGCACCTAAATAACCTTGGTTCCCCTGAATAATGACCTATAACAGGAGAGAGGCAGGGGGAATCCTAGAACTGCAGTTAGAAGGGCCTCCCCAAGGGTCATCTAGTCCAACCCCCTGCAATGCAGGAATCTCAGCGGAAGCCTCCATGACAAGTGGATGACTTCATTGACCATGGCATCCTTCTGGAAAGACTCCAGGGGACGGGAGCTGGAGGCTGAGCTACAACTGTTCCTCTCCTTCCTCAAAGGTCATCACTAGAAGTTAGGATTGGGCAACTACTGCTTGGCCCCACAGCCACAAGAGCCAACTCTTAGGGGCCGAGGGGGCTTCAGCCCCCAATAAAATATTTGAGGAGGCTGGAGCAGCTCCATCAATGTGCTGAGGGCACAGCGCTCTCTGTGCCATATGACTCAGGAGAGGCCATGAAGGTGTCAGACCAGGGTCTGGGTGGGGCTGAATCCCGATAAGATGGAGGCACAGGACTTAGCTGTACGGCCTGCTCTGTGAGAGCCTGCATTCCCCACTAAGAAACAGGCTTGGGGAGTCATCCCGGATTCCAACTTGCCTCAGGAGTCCAATTGGCTTCTGCATCTGTTCCCAGTTCAGGCTGATTCATTAGCTATGGCTTCTCCTGAGTTGTCTATGCTCTAGTGACCTCCTGCCTAGACTACTGTAATGCACTCTACATGGGGCTGCCCTTGAGGACTGTCTAGAAGCTGCTCTTACACCAGGTATTTGTCCATCTATCCCAGGATTGTGAACTCTTGACTGGCAGAGGCTCTCCAGGGCGGTCTTGGGCAGAGTAGACCCTTCAGCACCATCTTCCTCCTTATCCTTTTTAATTGGAGATGCTGAAGCCTGAACCTAGGGCTTCTTGCCTCCAAGGCAGGTGCTCTAAATCCAGGCTCTGGAAGCTCCCCCTTAACCCCCCTTATGCGCACGTGGTGCTGGGGTTCTCCTGGGCTCCATGCCCTCTGTGGAGCCACAGGTGGAGGTGGCAGCAGCAGCAGCAGCTAAGATAACCTTTAGAGAAAGTGGGCCTAGCCCACCACTAGTTCATAGAATCCTAGAATCATAGAGTTGGAAGAGACCCCAAGGGCCATCGAGTCCAACCCCCTGCCAAGCAGGAACACCATCAGAGCACTCCTGACATATGGTTGTCAAGCCTCTGCTTAAAGACCTCCAAAGAAGGAGACTCCACCACACTCCTTGGCAGCAAATTCCACCGTCGAACAGCTCTTACTGTCAGGAAGTTCTTCCTAGTTACTTCTGCGCTGGACTAATGCAATGGGCTCTCTGTGGGTCTGCTTCTGAAGATGGCAAGAGTCACAGAATGTGGTCACCTAGGAGCTCTCTGGGGTTTGTTACGGAAATTACAGGGGGGGCACATCTTTAAAGTTAAATATTACAAATATTATGCCTGAATATATCCTTCCAACTTGACAGCTCAGGGAAGTCACCTAACTTTAAAAATAATATAAAATCATCTCCTTTCCCAGTTCCCCCCATTCCAAAGCTATTTTCCCCTGGCAAAAGGACTCCAGGAAGTTCTCAGAGGTGAAAATTGTGGGCTCATTGTTAGCCAAAGGACGCCAAATCTCATCACCTGACTTGGCTCAGGCTCCAGACATGCAAAGGAACTTCTATTGTACTTTTGGGTGTTGGGTACTTAAGACATATTTGTCTATGCTAATCTTACACCTGGGTCTTGCCCTGCCACGTCTGCTTAGGCTAATCTTCTACCAAGGACTTGTCTGGACATGTTTGCCAAGGTTAACCCCTCCCCTTTGAACTGTATTCTGGGATGTGGTGGGAAAGTTTAAAAAGTCTTTGTCAACCCATCCTCAGGGTTCAAAATTTGCTCTTTGAACCTATTGCGCAATAAACTTTGGTCTACAGCTATTTGCTCCGGTTGGTGGCTGGACTCCTTCCTTCATTCCGCAGGGACCTGCGGGCTCTGCCCCAGGAGCTGGGGGACTGAGCAGCCTCACACCTAGATTTTTCCTTAACAGGTTGAATGGCCAGGATATGCAAAGCTGATACTGAGCCAGTCACTTAAGCTTCACTCTTGACCTCTGACGCTGCCAGTGATTGAGGGCCGGGCTGAGTCAAGGACCTGCCTGCCTCCCTGCCCAAACCTCAAGAGCGGAGTCTGAGGCCCCTCTTGCTAGACCCGCCTAGGAGAGCAGCTAGAGACGGGGCCTTCTCTGTGCTGGGTCCCCGGTGCTGGAACTTCCTCCCTTGTTTGGTTTCCCACACCGGTTCCAGCTTTTAAACCAAGGCTGAAGCCTCATTCGTTTCCCATTGCTTTTAGCTGAGATGAGCTTTTCCCCATTAAGAACTTGGGCGGTTATAGATGATATTAATGGATATTTTACTGCTGGTTTAAACTGTGTTTTAATTGGTTTAATTAATTCTGTTGATTGCTTGGCTGGACTTTGACATCTTCCTCACTACAAGTTTTAAACTGCAGGGGTTTTTTTATTGAAATTTCTCTTTTGAGTTAGTGAGGCTTTTCATTTTAAGAAATGTCTTTTTCAAGCAAACAGCTGCCTCCTTTAAGCTGGCGGTGGGGACCAGCCCCTCCCACAGCTCCCCAGCCAGCCTGTCCCTCAGAGTTCAGTGGCATGACCCTCCCCCCCCCCGCAAGGCCAAGCATGCAGGTGGTCAGGGACACCTGTCCCAGAAGCAGGCCTCCATCCTCCAGGCGCTGCAAGCAAAAGGGCTGCAGCTCAGCAGCAGAGCAGCTGCCTTGCAGGTAGAAGGTCCCAGCCTCCGTCCCTCAAGGTGGCATCTCCAAGGAGGAATGCGACCGTCTCGTGCCTGAAACCCGGAAGAGCCACTGCTGCCACTCAGCATGGATGGAGAAGACAAGACTGGGAGGGGGCATGAGAGTCACCTTTGTTACAGAAATTATGGGGGGGCACATCTTTAAAGTTGTTAAATGTTACAAATATTATGCCTGAATGTATCCTTTCAACATGACAGCTCAGGGAAGTTACCTAGCTTTAAAAATAATATAAAATCAACTCCTTTGCCAGTTTCCTCCATTCCAAAGCTATTTTCCCCTTGAAAAAGGACTCCAGGAAGTTCCCAGAGGTGACAATTGCTGAGCTGATTGTTGGCCAAGGAAAGCCTCATCCCATCCCCAGACTTGCCAAGGGACCAGACATGCAAAGGAAGTTCTATTGTACTTTGGGTGGTGGATCTTCAGAGGTGTTTGTCTATGCTAATCTTATACCTGAGTCTTGCCCTGCCATGTCTGCTTAGGCTAATCTTGTACCAAGGACTCCTCTGGACCTGTTTTCCAAGGTTGAACTAGTGTAACCCCTGTCTACCCCTCCCCATTTGTGACATGTCAGTGATGTAGCAATGATGCTGTATGAACTGTATTCTGGGATATGGTGGGAAAGTTTTAAAAGTCCTTGTCACCCCATCCTCGGGGTTCAAAATTCCTCTTTGAACCTAATGCACAATAAACTTTGGTCTACAGCTATTTGCTCCGGTTGGTGGCTGGACTCCTCCTTTATTCCGCAGGGACCCGCGGGCTCTGCCTGACCAGCTGGGGGACTGAGCAGCCTCACACCTAGATTTTTCCATAATACCTTCCAGTATCTGAAGTCCTGTGTCCATGTAAGTTCCTATGAAATGGATCCAATAATGAGGAGGGGGCCCCGGGGGTCCTCTTCAGATGGACCTTCCCCAATAGCAGAAGGACAAACGGGGCTGATGTTCTCCTCCATCACCCACTGAGCTGCTTTAATAAGAATAAGAATTTATTATTTTTACCCCACCCATCTGGCTGGGTTTCCCCAGCCACTTTGGGCGGCTTTCAACAGAACATTAAAAACATAATCAAACATTTAAAAACATTTAACCTTTAGATGCCGGCTGAAAACTTTTCCATGCTGCCAGGTTTATGCAGACAATAACAAAACCTCTTCTTGTAACAGGTGATTCATTTGAATCTTTGCGTGGTCTTTATTGTATACCTGTGTGTTGTTAACTGTGTCATTGTTGTTTTACCAACAGCAGCACACAGATAAATAAATATGTTGGGGTGGGGGCACTGGTGGTGCTCTAGGGGTCCCTTACTCCAAGGTATGTGCATTTGCAGTGGGGGGGTCAGCTCTCAAAAGTTGTGCCCAGTGACCCCGGCCAGGCCAGGATCTTCTGGAACAACCTCCCAGCTGAGGCTCACGCTGCCCCCAACCTGCCACAGAGGAGACAAGGGTTCAGTCCACAGCCCCTCTCCTTGCACTGCCACCCCCCCCCAAACTTGGGAGAGATGAGGTTCTGGCCACAAGGGGTTAATGCCAGGAGCAGAGCAGAGTAATTGGGAGTTAATATGGTCCTGTGTTTTTTATTACACTCAGTGCATTAAATTGATAGCCTGTTACCAAAGGCCACGAGTGTCACCTCTCAACAAGATGAAATCTATGTAGCCCATGGACAGCAGAAACAGCAAGATTTATAAAGGTCTCCATAAAATTAACATTTGGAAGGGAAGGGAGGGGGGCAGGGCAGCTGTCTCTGGAGATGGGAGACCCCCCCCCCAGCCTCCCTCCCTCCCAGCAGCTGGAACTGCAGAAATGGGGAAGGGGGAGCAGCCTGGTGCAATGGAACCAGCACCCAAACTGGGCAAGGCTGGACCAGTCTCCTTTTCTGACCCCCCTCCCCTTAACTCCTGCTTTTCAGAAGACAAAAGGAGGCTGTGACTGGGCCAGGCCTGGAAAGAGGTGCAGGGGCTTGCAAATGGCTTTAAGGCCCAAAGGACCTCCTTTCTTTCCCTCCAGAATCTGAGGACCAGCTGAAGGTGGGGGGGGGGCAGGAAGGTGTCTAACAGGGTGGGCCAGCCTCAGGCCTTCCCCCCACAGTGTAGCCCTGTGGCATACACAGAAGGGGCCAGGCTTGCAGGAGGGGGGGCGCTTTTGCCAAGCTCAGGGTGAAAAGTGCCCCCTGCACCAGCTGCCCACTTGGGGCAGGCATGGGCATGCATGCCCCTCCCTGGACCTCTTGATTCACCCCCCACCCCCATCCCTGGCTATCCTAGGCACCCCCAGCCTGGCTGCAGCAGCAGAGACACACACTCCAGCCTGGAACTGCGACTGCTCCTGCTCGCTGGATTGTCACAATTAAGACAATGAAATATTTAGACAGGAATAAATAACGAGGCAAGGGCTGGTAATGAGGGGAGGCCGCCCAGGCCTGACGAGGTGTAAATCAGCACTCCCTCCCTCCTCCTCCTGCTGCTGCTGCTGCTGCAATTAGTTATTTCTGCACCCAGGAAGGGCTTCCAGGTCTTACTCTGTCCCCTCTCTTGGGACTGGCACCAGGAACAGTTTGGGGTGGGCAGGGGGCCTCTGGCACTAACTGCCCTGCTGTGGCCGCATCCCCATAAGTGTCTCCAGACCTGGCATGGGGCGCATGGGGTTCCCTAAAAGCATCCTGGCTAATTCCATTCTGGAAAGAAAACCTTGCATGGAATCGTAGAATCACAGAGCTGCCAGGGACCCCCAAGGGTCATCTAGTCCAACCCCCAGTAATGCAGGACCCACAACTCAATAATCCCCGAAAAGGAGCAAGCCAACCTTTGTTTGAAAAACTTCCCTATTTTCACTGCCTCTTCATTATTGCAGGTCCTTGGCGCTCCCTTTCCTTTGCACCCATCCAGGTCAGGCCCCGGAGAGGTGCCCTCTCAGCTTGCCCACCTCCCCACCTGGCACTCTTGCTCACCCCCAGCTCTGGTGGAGGAGGAGGCCCGCTCCGTCCTGGGGGAGCCAAGGGAGGGGTTGCCCCTGGTCCAAAGGGCCTCTTGGCTGGAGGGCTGCTTAGAACCCAAAGGAGAAAATGTCCTGGAAGGCCTGTAAATGCTGCTTTGGTCATCAAGATAACCCTGAAACAAAGTGTTAGTTGCTGCAAAAATAAATTCACACAGGTTTGTATCCCCTGACGCTTCCAAGTCTTAGTTTTGGTTCAGCTCATTGGGAGAGGAGAGGCTTTGACACTGGCTGCCTGTCACTCTTCCCTTGACCTGAGAGATGCTGGAGAGCTGGGAAGGGGCCTCCAAGCCAGAAGAGAGCTATCTGGGCTCCTGATGCCAACTTCCTAGCTTGCTGGGTGTATAAGTAATGCTTAACATATTAGCACCTCACAGATGAGTCATGACACCTGCCTGCTGCTTTGGCATCTGCCTGGAGTCTGTAAAGGCAGCCGGGCTCTGTAGGGAGCCTTGAAAGCTCTCACCTTTCTTTCATGAAGCAACAAAAATGGTCCTTCCCTTCTGGCGTTCCTGACATCCCTCTGGTCTCCCTGCATCCAACCACTCATTCAGACCCTCCTTTGGGCCTGCGGATCTGGACAACAAGGGGCAAGAGCAGGCCTGGCCCGGTCCCTGCTTCCCTGCCACCCAGTGAACCTGCCATTGCACCCCTGGTGGCAGTGCGCTGCCCAGGTCTGCTACCTTCAAGGCGCCATGCCCAGCAGAACCACACCCTGGCTAGTGGGCTCCCCCCTTTGGGGGGTGTTTTCCTTAAAAGAATAATCCAGATTTCATGGGTGCCTGGCAGCTTTAGCCAAAGTCAGGAGGAAACGGCTGTGTTGGGCCCTCCCCTGTTGGGGCCAGAGGCCTCTGGGGGCCACTTGCAGGGTCAACCGGGCTGAGAAGAGGAGCCTTGACTCGATGGGCCTCCCTTGGCCTCATCCTCCCACTGCTGCTGCTGCTGCTGCTGCTGCTGCAGGGCTTCTCTGGTCTTCTTTCCTCCCTCCTGATTTTATAAATACTATGTATATAAATAGAAAAAAAATATTTATGTTACACATTTCTAGCTTACTTAATATAACTTGGTAAACTGCTTAATTAGTAATATAAGAGCATAAACCTTTCTCCAATGTCTATATACAGGGAAGAGAGATTTCCTCTTTCTTGCCCCTCCTTGGTCCCGTGTAACATTAACCAGCTACATTTCTCAATGCACTTCTTGCCTTCCCTTGCCTTCCCTCCCTCTTGTCAGATTTGTAAGTTGCCATGAAGGCCCTTTGGCAAACTCAAGAGGGCCACGAAGTTGTTCCTGGGGGAAGAAGGTGCTTCCCAATTTCCATTTTAATAAATAGGTTACCATTCCTTGGAATGATGCTTCTGAGATGCCCAGATATTGTAACCGTGGGATCTATGAGCTGGACGGGGAGCGACGTCCAGGCCCCGTAGAAAGCGGCTTCCCAGCGACGCCAGGCGGGTGGGGGGCTGGGTGCCCGGAGAGGAGGGGCCTCCAGGGGTCTCAGGACTCGGCGCCCGGCTCCGCCGCCCTTGCCTTCGGGGGGCGATGGCTGGGTGGGGGCACTGGGGGGTCTCCCGGCACAGGCAGCCCGCCGTGGTCCGCCCGCCTTGCCGCAACCTCGACGCGGCTCCGCACCGCCGCCGTAAATCACTCTCTTTGCCTTTCGCAGCAACAACTTAACGGGATTAATTTATTGCGTTCTGTCTTTAACAAACATCATTATCATATCGCCATGCAGGATTATGCAAATCCGGGGGGCGGCAACGAGCGGAGCCTCTCGCCAAAGGCACCTTCGCTCCTCGACGGGGCGGGAGGGAGACCCCCCCCCCCCAAAGTGCCGTGCGCGCTCGCTCGGCAGAGGCAAGGCGCGCCCGCGACCAGCCCGTTGTCCGCTGGCGACCCCAGACCGAGGGGCGGGCGCGGAGGGCGGCTGCCGTCGGACTCCGGCTTCCACCAGCAGGCGCGGAGCTGCAGAGATCCCCGGGCTCCGGATGCTGGCACCGGGAAGAGGGCGTCGGGGGGCTCGTGGGCGCAGCCGCGTGGCGACGGCCTCGCCAGAAGGGCCTTCGAAACCCTCGAGGAGCCAAGCGGACGCCGGACAACCAGCCGAACCGCCCCTCCCTCTCCCCGTGGCGGCCAGGACGCCCCCGCCCCGTCCAAGCAGCGGCGCCTCCCTCTTAAGCACGGGGTCGCCAAGCTCGCGGGCCGGCGGGGGCTTGCAGAGCCGCTCCCGGGGACTCCCTTGCCCCGTCTTCCCGCGGGGCTGCCAGGTTCATGGGAACCGGACGTGGCGTCTGACCTGTTGCCTGGACTGGATGGGGCGGCCGGCGTCTCTGCCCTCCAGGTCTCGATGCTCCCCGCTCCCCGGCCACTGTGCGCTGTTGGCGAGAGGCACCAGCGCCATGCAAGGCCCCCCTAAAGCTGGCAGGGACCCCGTTAGAAGCCGCGCCTGGAAGCGCTCAGAGGCCTGGGGAAGAAGACCCCCGAGGGTCGTGCCCATCATCTGCAGGGCAGACAAGACCGGATTCCCCAGCTCAGCTCCCAGCCGCCCTCTTCCAGCTGCGCTCCTACCTGGACAGGATAGCCTCACCTCTGTCAACTGCGCTCTAGTAACCTCCAGGTTTGATTACTGCAACGCATTGTGCATGGGGCTGCCTCTGAAGACTGTTCTTGGAAACTTCAGCTGCTGCAGAGTTTGGCAGCCAGGCTGCTCATTGGGGCAAGACGGTGTGAGAATTTTACACCAATCCTGGTCCAACTGCATTGGCTGCCTATTAGTTTCTGGGCCCAAGGATGGAGAACTTCACCAAGCCAGAGGAGTCTACCCCATTTTCTCCTGCCAGTGCAACAGGGGGCTGCTGTCCCCCCACAAGGATCCCCAGAGCAAAGTCCACTTGCAGCCTGCAATGGACCCAGCCCAGAGCAGAGGGAGGCCTGTTCCTGGACGGGAGCCAGACCCCTCTCCTCGGCACCCTGGCACCTGGTGCCGACATTTGTCATTCCCTAAATGCCAGCGCTGTAGGCAAGGCTGCTGAAGGAGCCACTGGAATGAAGTCTCCTTGCTGCTTTTTATTGCAGGATCCCTGCTTGGATTTATGAGGCCTGAGTGAGTCTCATTTCTCTGGCAAGGCAGAGGGAGTAATTAACTATTAATAAAAGTATTACCAAGCTCCCCACAGGGGCTGCTTAATTCATGGGGCAGGAAAGGGCAGTGCAAGGCGGCTGCCTCTGCAGTGACTGAAGGCCTTAGCCCCAGCCTTGCTGGCTGCCAGAGAAGAGGACCAGGACCAGGTAGCATCTCTTGCTCGGAAACTGGCAGGCGAGGGCACTGCAGCTGGGGAGGCAAAGCCTTCTCTCTGCCCCTTGAAGGAGGTGCCAGGGAGGGAGACGTCTGCCTTGAGCCCATGGGGGGCCAAGGGCCAGGCTGACCCCAGGCCCCAGAGACTGTGTGGCCTCAGGCAGGCAGCCTCCATCGGTCTCACAGCCCTCCCCCTCCCCCCCCCCAGTGGAGGTAGGAAGCCTGGTCTGCCTTCACAGCAGCGCAGGAAGGGTTGCTGAAATGATGGCATGGAACACACCTGGAATACCTAAGAGGAAATGCTCTGTAAAGACTAAGTCTTATCGCTGGGAAAATGATGGAGTTCCTCCGACAGCGACTCTGGCAGACAACTTGTGCTCCCAAGTATATTAATGGCAACTGCCAGCTGAGGCACAATTGGTTGTGTCAACTGGCTGTGGGAGCAGCACAGGGAGACCCAGGATGAAACGCCAGCCCCCCCCCCCCAGGCTGGGTCACTAGAGGCCGGCTTCCTCAAGGCCTGCCCCCTTCCTTCCATGACCCCACACATCACAACCTGCTCTCTGACAACACCTGGTGCTCACTTAGCCCCTGAAGGAAGCCCACCTTGTGCTTTCTGCGGTTTTAGAAGAACAAAATCTTGAGTTTCCACATCTCTGGCCTAATGCCTTTGTTCACTTTTAAGACTGTGATGTGGGCACCAGTCACCAAACGGCCACCATGTGAGCATGGCAGCACACACAGTTAGAGAGAGCAGTCACTGTGGCTTCCTCCTCAACCTCAGGTTCCCATGAGAAGTCAGCTGTGTCTGCTGGTTGATGTTAATTTCTGTGCTCCCCCCCCCACTGGTGGTGTTGCTGGCTAACAATAGGGAGCATTTCTCAGCACCAGCAAAAATGTACCAGGTGCCGACGCAAAACTCTCTCATGCACATGGACACCAGACACACACATGCATTGCTCACCTCCCACCACAAATGCATCTCCCCTCTCTCTGCCCAAATGCATCTCTCGCAGATCAGACCACACACAGTCTCTCCTCCCCTTACAAAGCCCAACTCTCCCTCTCTCACATACATGGGCATCCATTTTTCTGGGGGGAGGGGGAGGAAACCCTGAAAGGAAGAAGGCAGATTTCTCTCTCTCACAGACACGAAACAATTGCTGTCCATATCTGTTGCCTCTTATCTTTCGAAAGATGCTTTAACCTTACATTTTTTTAAAAAATGAAAGCCGTGAATCTAGGAATTCAAGTTCATCCCAGGGGCACCAAAGCAGCCCTGTGCTCCTGGGCACTGGGTTGGCACCCCCTGCCATGATGGCTGCAGAGAGGAGAGGAGCCCAGGCCTGGGGCTCAAACGTATCCCTCCAGGCGTGGGTGTAGCCAGGGGGAGGTGGGTAATCAAGTAAATCAATAAAAATAATTAACGGGGGTTCTGCCTCCACCCCGACATAAAGCCTGCCCCACAAACATCAATCCTGGCTATGCCCCCAGGCCTCCCCATTTCAAACTACACCCCTCCTTGGCACCCTCCTTGAGTGTTTTGGTTCTTGACCCCTGGAGACTGCCTCTTCCTTGCCTAACGAAGCAGGGGGGTGCAAGAGTCTGTGGAGAAGGGTCCCATTCACACCAGCCACTCCATAGACATCTTTGCCTGTGGCCCCACCCACCACTGGCCAAGTCCCAGCAGCCAGCAAGGCCAATGGTCAGGGATGATGGGAGTTGGAGCCCAACAACTCCCAGAGGGCATTCGTCTTGCTTGTTTCCCATACTCTACACATTAGTAGAGAGGCAACTAATGCACAGAGCATGGGAAACAAGCAAGACAAATTGGTGCATTTAATACAGGATGGCAAATATGACTTGGTAGGGACTACCGAAACCTGGTGGGATGAGAGACATGGCTTGAATTTGGAACTGAGGGATATGACCTGTTCAAAAGGAATAGACCAAGCAGGGAGGAGCAGCACTGTATGTGAAGGACGTGTAATAATAGTAATTTATTTATACCCCAGCCACTCTGGTTGGCTCCCAATAGAATATTAAAAACACAATACAGCATTAAACATTAAAAACTTCCCTAAACAGGGCTGCCTTCAGATGTCTCTTAAAAGTAGGATAGTTGCCGAGTATCTGAGCAGCAGGGACCGGGGAATGTGAGGGCTGCTGTCAGGTGCTCCTGCCTTGCTGCCTGTGGGCCTTCCTGATGCAGCACCTGGCTGGCCACTGTGGGAGGACAGGACAGGTGAGGTGGCCTCCACCTTTGGCCTGATCCAGAAGGGGATCTTCAGTTTTACACCTTGAGTGGCAGCTGCCTCCTCACCCACAGCTTGGAGCCCTGGAGGAACCTGCAGAGTACAGCAGGACCCACTGCCTGGGAAGGAGAGGATTCAGAGGCCCGGCTGCCCCCAGACCTCCCAACCCAGGCCCTCCAAGCTGCTGAGGTTTTCATTTGGCAGCTGCAGCCACATGCAGGAAGAAGCAGCAGCGCCAGCAGACGGGCGCCTGGCACAGCAGCGCCACCTGCTGCCCGCTTCCTGAGTGTGGCCAAAGCCATTGGGGCGGCAGGAGAGAACACACCTGTCTCTTCCTGCCCACTCCCCAAGATGGTGTGCTTGGCCGTCCAGGTTCCCGTCACAGGAGATGCTTCCATCCCGCCAGGAATCAGAGTTTTCTTACGCTTCAAGGGCTGCTGTGGCAGAGTCTGTCGCTGCTAAGCCAGGCTCGCCTGAAGGTGCCCTTCTTCCTCTGGGCCCTTCAGATGCCAACTCCGCGTTGCTTCAGTTCTCCTGCTTTGAGGAAGCGCAGAGGGCGAGAGGCCTCCTTCCCCTCCCCCACCACCGATGCCCAAGGCCAGCTGCCTGCTTCCTCCTCCCCATCCACCTTCCTCCTGCTGCTCTCTGAAGGCCAATGCAAGCACACAGCAACACCCCTGGCCTCCCACAGCGTTGCCATGGAGCAGTGGCTGGCCCCTGGCCATTCCAGTCGTGCCCAGCATGGAGGAGGAAAGGGCTGACAGGCAGAACTCTGGGGCACCTCCCAATTCCTTCCTGTTTGTGGAGCTTGGTTGGGGCAGAGCGCCTAGGGGCCAAGAAGCCCCCCTCCTCAGCAGGGGGCAGGGGCAGAGCTCAGCACAGCACAGGCAGGTCCCAGGCAGCCACAGCAGCCGAGGGCCTTGGGACTGCGAGGTGGGGCTGGACGTGGGTGCAAGGACACGGCTCCTTGGCAGGTCCAGATCTGTGGCCTGACGCTGCAGAACACCTTCCCCTCCAGGCGAAGAACATGGGTGTCTTTCTTCACAATTACACCTTTTCCAAAAGATTGCAGATTCAACAATTTACACTAAAAACATTTAAGACACACAGACAATTACATTTCCTTTGTTAAGAAGTTTATAGGGTTCCTTTGGATGCATGAAAGCAGCTGTGCGTTTTTGTGGAATGTACATTTCAGGCCCCACCCCACCGCCAGAATGTTCTGCTCTTGGGATTCTCCCTGGCAGCTTTGTGGATTCTCTGCGTCTTTGCCACGGCTGCTCTTCAACTAAACACAGCTGCCCACGTGCCTTGTCTTGAAGGGCTGCTGTAGTTGCATCTCAAAATAAGAGCACTGACCACGAATTAGGAAAAGGGCAGGCAAGAAGGCAGTTCAGTTCACGGGGGCTTAGAGCAGGCGAGGAGCAACACAGGAGCAAATTGTCCCTGCAAATCAAAGGCCAGGCAGACAATGGGCCCAGGAGGACAAAGCCTTTTGCTCAGGGCATCAGGCAGACAAGGGCCAGCCAGGCCTGACCCTGACCCTCCTCAGCCGCGGAATGAAGGTCACTCACTTAACACCAAGGGGGAATTCAAGAATCTTAACAAGCTCAGCAAAGAGGCAACTCTCCTCTCCTGCAGAAACTCCACTCCCACCAAATGTTCCCAAGATATGAGGCATATTTAGCAGCCGTGGAAGGAAAGGACAGGCCTCTCCTGGAAGGGCAACTGTTTGAACAGGAAGCAGCGAGGAGGAATGAACATCCTTGCATTCTTGCAAGGCAGGAAATAAATAAGAGAGGCTCCATGCAGGGAACCATGATTTTGAATTACAGGTAGGTAGCCGTGTTGGTCTGCCGTAGTCAAAACAAAAACAAAAAATTCCTTCCAGTAGCACCTTAGAGACCAACTAAGTTTGTTATTGGTATGAGCTTTCATGTGCACGTTGGTCTCTGAGGTGCTACTAGAAGGAATTTTTTTATCATGATTTTTAACTTGATCATAAAGGATTCAAAGCAAAGGATCAGCAGAGAGCTGGTCAAGTTTGTGGACAACATCACATTATTGAGAATGGTGAGGGGGAAATGGACAGCCAAGGGATCCCCAGGGTTCCCCTCCTGCCACCAAGCCAGCCAGGTGACAAAATGGCAAATGTGGTTCAATGTGATTGTACCTCCTCCTCCGAGTGACGGGTGAGGAAAGGGATCTTGGGGCTGCAGCGGGGAGCTGAAAATGTCAAGTGACTGTGCAGCAGCTGTGAACGTGTCAAATCCAGCCTTAGGGATCAAAAGCAAAGCTGCCTACAGGATTCCAAGTGTGATCCTGTCATGGATTTCCATAAGGGTAATCTCATTTTCCTTATGGAAATTTATGGTGGCTAAATATGGGATACAGTCTGGTTCTGTTTACTTCGTCTCCAGAAGAAGCACAGCAGAGCTGGAAAAAGCTCTAGAAAAGGGAAGGCAAAATGTTCAGGGGTGAAAAAGCAACCAACCAGCAGCCCCCCCCCAAAAAAATTAAAGGGCTGGAGCAGCTGCCCTTTGAGGAAAGGTTGCAACAGGCTGAGGTTAGAAAATGGAGACATGATGGGTGAAACTGGGCAAAATGAGCAAGGTTTTCCTCCCTCTCCTGCTACTAGAACCCAAGGAGGGTCACCAAGGAAGAGGGAGATTTGGGACGGGGAGAGAAGGAGGCCCTTCTTCACACGGTGAAGAGTTAAACTCTGGGATTTGCTCCCAGGAGAGGCAGTGATGGCCACCAGCTCAGCTGGCTTGAGCCGGGGACAGAGTCACAGAGGAAGAGTGGCTGCAAGTGGCGACCGGACAGAGCGCAACTCCATGCCGCCTCCAGAAATCAGGGTGGGGAGAGCCCTGCTGCCACACTCAGTCCTCTGGGGGGGGTCTCCTTGGGGGCATCTGACCGGTGATTCTGGGAGACCGGAAGCAGGGCTGGATGGACTCGCTTTGGTCCAACTAAAACCACAAGCACCACCATTACATCTGAATGGATGGCACAGCTGCATTTCAGTCAGCGCCTGCCCAGGGCCATTCTGAGCAGCCACAGCTGGGGTGAGGGGAACTGGCAAGGCGGCTGCCACATTCTTCCCCAAGGCTGCGATCCGAGACTTGCTCGCTTGCAAATCTGGATGACTTCCAAGGGACTTACTTCCAAGAGGTTTCAGGACACTGAAATGCTACTCTGCAGAGCCCAGAGATGGGCAGTGGAAACTCCTAAACTGGCCTCCAATGTCCTCAAGATGTCAGCAGTAAGGGAGCCTCACGCCAAGCCCAGAGATGAGCAGCGAGGGCTCCTCTTCACCCAGGGCATTCCGCATTCAGGGCTCCAGCTCCCAGCCTGGTTTCCACAAGGCTACCTTCTGGTCCTATGCCCAACTCTCTCTCTGCCCACACCCTGCCCAGGTTCGTGGCGGGTTTCTACTGCTTCCTCCAGTAGCTGGAGCTCTGAGTACCATCTCAGAAGCACCTAGTTCTGAAACCACCATGATGCCCACCCCCCCTTCCAAACTCCAGGGACTGCTGCAAACCCAGAAGCAGAAAGCAAGAGGCTCTTGGCCCACTTTGGTCCCAACACGTCTCCCCAAGAACCAGCTGGTCCTCCAACCCCAAGAGCCTTTTCGCTTCTTAACACATTCACGTGGCGCTGCCTCCGACCCTGAGGGGCACGCAGGCCAGAGGGCACAAAGATGGGCGCAGAAAGGAGGCACCCAATGTCGCCATCCATGAAGGCTCACAGGATGGCACAGTCCGTCTCACTTTACAGCCTCCCCCAAGCTCCCTCTCTGAGCCACGGAGACCCACGCAGCGCCTGCACCCGCCAAGCTTCCTGCGGCTCCCCCACCCCCGAGATCTTTCCCATAACACCAGGGCCCAAGTGCTTCAGCCTCTCCCTTCTAAGGGGTCCCAAGCCCCCCCCCCCCATTTGAAGCCCTCCGGGGTAGCCGGCTCCCCCTGCCTTGGGGCTCTCCTGGCTGAGCTGCTGGCGTGTTTCAGCGCTGGGGGAATCCCGCAGGGTCCTCTTCCTCCTGGTGGTGGAGCAGCAGCAACTCCAAGTCCGGGCTGGAGCAAGACTCCTTGGGCTGCCTGGCACCCTTTTGCCCTGCGCAGAGAAGGAGGCAGTGGTCAGCCGGCCCCCAACAGGCAGCAGGGCTTCTCCGGCCCCCACCCCAAACCTTGGCTATGCAGGAAGCCCAAGTCCCAAGACCCCACCACCCCCAACATTACCTGTGGCACTGAGAGCCTTCAGCGCAACGTGGAGGGAGAGCCCCAGGAGGCAGACGACGAAGCCCAGCCAGTTCAAGAGGCTCAGGTGGTCTCCCATGAGGTGCGTGGCCAGCAGAAGAGTGCAGACCTCCTGAGGACAAGAGCAGGGGCGAGTCACAGCCGCCAGGACTGGCGGCCCCAGAAGCCAATCCAAAGTCTCACATTGGGAAGGGGAAGGACTGAGTACTTCTCACTGGGGCACAGAAGCCCCTCAGGCCTCCATGGGACAAAGGGAAGACCCCACCCCAAAGACTCATGGGCTCCCACCCGGGGCCAAGCAAGAGGCGCCTGGGGCCATGGGGTGGCTGGCTGGGCAAGGAAGGGCCAGAGGAGGAAAGGCCACCCAATACCTTGAAAATGCCAGAGATGGACAAGGTGAGGCTGGAGGTTTTCGACACCAGGAGGAACTCGGAGAAGCCCAGCCCAAAGGCCAGCAGCCCCCCGAAGGCCAGCTTGCCCAAGAGGCTCAGCAGAAGGTCCACCTCGTGGAAACGGAAGAGCTTCTCCGACGCAGACAAGGGCAGGCCTGGGGGGAGAGAGAAAGAAAGAAAGGGCTCAGGAACCTCCAGGGCCCTTTACCTGGAAGCAAGTGCCATGGGTTGGACTTCCAAGGGAGGGTGCTCAGCCCTAGGGCCCCTCAGTGCTCCTCCTGCTAAGCCAGGGGCCAAGGGAAGCTCAGCCCTCTTCTGGGGAGGCCGACCCACCTTTGAGCAGGCTGAAACTCAGCAAAAGATTGACAAACACTCCAAGGGTTTCTCTCCCCCTGCAACCAGGGAAAATATTCTTTGCAAATGAAGAGGAAAGTTGCCTGACCACCTGCCGGGGGGGGGCCCTGAGGGGTCCACTATGAGCTTTTTCTACAGGAAGAGGAGCTGCTCTGGTGGCCGCAAAACTGCACTGAGGCAAACAAATAATTCCCAAGTCCAAATACAGCATTTCTTTGGGTTTCTACAGTGGTGACAGTCTTGATTTTAAATGTTGGTGGTTTTTAAAATTTCCTATCAACTGAGATGCTTTTGGGTGCTGCCCTGTCTTGTAGCTCCAGCTCTAAATTTGTAATTTCTGTTTGCTGAGAACTAAAGAACCAGCCCAAAATAGCCTGACGGACGTGGCTTTTTCCCCTGCTCATTGTTCTCTTCCACTTATGCACGATGCGCCATGCCTGGCATCACAGGGTGCTGTCTAGCCACATCCATTCACTTCCCTGGGTCTATGAGCATTGATACCACCCAGCACATTCTGTCCACGCCTGACAAAAGACTATTATACATTTCCCCATTTCTCCCCAGAATCTCTCCCTCCCTCCTTCCACATGACTGGAGCTCTGAACATACCAGCCAGCAGCTTTGGAGAAGGAACCTAAACCATGCTTGGACCCCAGTAAATGCCCTTGATCCATGGTTCCCAATGTGGGGCACAAACCCCACAGGGGGGCAATTTGATTTTTAAGGGGGGCAATTTGAGAATGAGTTATTAACAGTTAGTGGCCTTTTAGGCTTCCTCCACGTGATTAGTTCACTTTTTGAATAATAAGAATTATATGTTATGTGGGGGGACCAGGATTTTAGAAATGCTTAGGTGCGGCATGGCCAAAGAAAGGTTGGGAACCACTGCCCTAGAGTAAGCAATCCCCAGACAAGCACCCTTTTGGGGAACAGCTCCCCTGGGAGAAGATTTCCACCTGGATCCCCTGCTTTGCTGCTCCCTCAGCCTCCCACTCAGGTGTCATTTCTGCCCCCGCCTCACCCAAACAACTTACCCTCAAATGCAGCGAAGAGGGGGAAGAGGCCCAGGAACATGGCTGGCTGCAGGTGGAACATGGTGTCTATGGGATTCTGGAGTCCTGACAGGAGGGTGAGAAGGGGGAGCCCATCAAGGAGGAGGAAACGGAGCAGGGTGTCGCCCACACCCACTCCAGAGGGGCACATACCCAGCTCGTCCTTCTGCAGAAGTATCTGTGTTAGCGTCCAGCGGATTCCGCCCAGGAAGGAGGCACCCAGCACCATGGCAAAGCCTTCCATGTCAAACTGCGTCGCCTTGTAGGTGAAGAGGAAGAGCCCCCCCGCAATGAGCAGCACCACCAGCACCAGCGCCGCCCTCTGGTGGGAAGAAAACAGTGCAGGTTGGCTGGTGCCTGCAGGCCCAATGATCCCCTCCCGCTCAGCCTTGGGGGGTCAGGGGCTGGGCACTCACCGGCTCCTCCAGCTTGAAGACCAGAGAGAAGAACAAGATGAAGAGGACGGCCGAGGACTTGGTCATGGTGTAGCTGCAAGGCCAGGGAGGAAGGAGGCCGTCAGGCAGGCAGGCAGGCAAGAGAGACGGGCAGCGTCTTCACAAGACCCCACCCCATACTCACAGCGAGACGGTGATGTAGAGGAAGCTCCAGTTGCTGAGCCCCACGTCCAGGGCCGTTGACAGAGCTGAGAGGCAAAGAGAAAGAGGACCGAACAAGAGGTCAGCTTGACTGTCCCACCCACAGCTAGTCAGCCAAGACGTGTCCAGGAAGCCCCCAAGACGAGGAGGATGGCCACAGCCCTTCTCCTTTGCCCCCAAGCGACTTGCATTCGGGGATAGACTCTCAGTCAGGCATCTGAACTAGTTGCCACCTTCCTCCCCTGTGACTGAGCTACTGGCCCAACCACCACCTCTTCCGGCAGTAAAATATGGAAGAACAAATTGTACATTCCGCATTTTTTCTTCTCTTTCCTGGGTCCCTGATCAGGAGAGGCGAAGAACCAGCTGCTGCCCACCACAGGAGCAGGTGCATTCTCACAAACCGAGAAAGGCGGCATGGAGAGGTGTGTCCTGCCCCTTCGCTTTGCTGCTTCTGGTCCTGCCTGCCTGCCTGCCTGCTTGTGCAGAAATTCAAGGCTAAAGGTCCCCCCAGGGCCGGATTGAGGTTTGATGAGGCCCTAAGCTACTGAAGGGAATGTCCAGCTGTCCATTGTCAACAGCAAATCGTTGCTGTTTTTTGTGTTGAATATATGCTAGATGGTAATTTACGGACCCAATAGCTATCCAAAGCCATTTGCACATAACAAATGGGAACCTACACAACACAAAACACTGTTGCTGTATATCGGTTTTATTTTATTTGTTTTTTATCTTATGTTTTTGGAAATGTACATCCAGTGGTTTTTTCCTTTACATTTTTTGGGGGGGGCTCTAAGCTAGAGCTTGTTGAGCCGATAGGTAAATCCGGCCCTGACTTCCCAGGAGCGGAGGGAGAGAGGGAGCGGCCTCACCTGCGGGGCCCACCTGGCGCAGGTAGGCGGCCCAGGGCAGCAGCGGCCGGGCGGGTCTCCGGGCGCAGCGGCGCGTCAGGCCCGAGAGCGCGAAGATGACCAGCAGGTGCAGCAGCGTCATGAAGAGCGGGAAGCCGAAGCTCTGCGGGGGGGGGAGGGGAGAGGGGGGTGAGCGGGGGGAGGGGCGGGGCGGGGGAGGGGCGCCTCGTCCTCCCTCCCCTCCCCCCGCCCACCTTCATGATCCACTTGTTGTAGAAGGTGATGCCGATGGAGAAGGCGTAGTAGAGCAGCACCAGCCCCGCCGCCAGCGCCGCCGACCCCGCGCCGCCCCCCGGGGGCCGCATCCCGCCGCCGCGCCCTCCGGACAGCCGCTTCCGGCCACAGGCCCCGCCCCTTCCGGCGGCCGACATAGACTCGCCGCGCCAGAGCGGCCCCTTCCGCCTTCTCCGGCGGCGAGGACGAGCGCCTCCTGGCGGCGCCTGCCGTCACTGCACCCTGGGGAGACGCCGCGCCCCTCGGCTTCCTTCCCTGACGGCGTTGCATTTCTCCCGCCCGCCCCCCTTCTGGTCCAAGGAGCTCAAGGTCCGATTGCCTGGTTCTCCCCCTGCTCATGTGATCCCCCATCCCTGCGAGGCAGGCGAGGCCGAAGCAGTCACTGGCGCAAAGTTACTCCCCGTGGCCTTCATGGGCCGGGGGTGAATTCGAACCCAGGTCCTGACTCTGATTGCTGCCGCCCACTTGCAGGCCGGGCCCGCCGGGGGCCGAGTGGGGCTGCTGCCCCCGGGTCCCACTTGGCACTCCCATGGGGGCACCTGGCTGGCCGGGAGGCAGCTGTGGGGCCTGATCCCCTTGTCACTGCGCTACTGCACGCACCACCTTTCCCGGAGGAGGGACCCAGCGGGCAGATCCAGAGCGGCCTTGAGCCTGCCACGGCTTGCTCTTGGGAAAGCTCTGCAGCATCCTTGCCTCTGCAGCTCTTCCAGGGTCTCCCCAAACATCCAAGGATGGGCCCCGGGTCCAAGTGTCTCCCGGAATCCTCACCAATTAGGGGTGGGAGTCCAGGCCTTGCAAAGCATCCATGGGCCCCTGGCCGGCTAGACCTGACCCCCACTTCCAGATTTGAAAAGAAGGGATCAGCAGCCTCACCTGTCCCGGGGACAGTCTATGGGATATCTAACCATCCGGCATAGCAGCGGGAAACAGCGCTGGAATAAGGGAATTTCCCACCAAAAAAAGGGAAGGCGGACAGCTATGCTCCATTCATGAAGTGGCCCAAATTTGGCTGGAATCCAACTAGCCACTCTGAAAAGGGAGTGGGGCGGGGGGACAGCAGGGATGATGGTGCCCACAGGGTTTAAGCTGAAGCCTTCGATGTGGGGAGGCAAGACGCAGCCCCCTGTCAAGCAGGCAGAGAAGGGTTGGGCTGCCCTCGCAAGCGGGGGTCTGTGTCCCCAGTCTTCCAAAATCGCAGGAAGCCTCACAAGCACCCATATTCTGCTCAAAATAAGACCTGCATGAGCAGAACCTCCGGTGTTTACTGCCAGTTTTCAGAGGGGAAATGGGACGTGTTGCTGCCCACTCACTTCTCCTCTGAAATCCAGGATTTTGGCACCATCTTCACCAGGCAGCTCTCACTTCTGCCTGGGGTGGGGGGTGGGGAGAGGCACTGGCACCCACAAGAAGCAGGAAGCCCTTTCTCCCTCCCAGTCCGCTTCTGCTTCAGCCTGGGCAGAGTCTTCCCTCCCACAGCCTGGTCTGTGCAAGAAGGAAACAGGAGCCAGCAAAAAGGAGGAAAACAGCCTTTAATGCAAAGATCGGGGAGGGGGGGAGGGGCATGCCAGGTCCAGCCTGTGCACTGTGCCCCACTGCCAGGTGAAAGCAGCTAGACTGGCAGCCTTTCTTGGGCCAGGGTGGGTGGGTGTCTCAGTGCTCTTCCACCCAGGGGAGCCTAGATGAGGGGCAGATGCTGTACCACGGGCTGCATTTGCACTGCTGGGCTCACAGGATGGAGGCCCTGCCTGGCTGGAAAGTAAGAGAATCACGTAAGGGTAGAGTGGGAAAGGGTCCCCAGGGGTCGTCTCGCCCAGCCCCCTACCAGGCAGGCCCCAGAGACAGTCATGGATGAGGCTCTGCTGCCAGCCCCCATCTGCCATGCCCCCTTCCCAGGGAAGGTAAGAGCCCCCAGCGGCCTCAGGCCAAGCACATCAGGCAAAGGCACACCAAGGACGGCTCTGCAGGGAATGCCATGGGGGGGGGGGGCTTCAGAGCACGCTCAGCCCTCCAGCGCAGCCGGCTGATTCTGGAGTTGCCGGGCTCTGGCTGCCCCCTGCTGCAGGGTGGAGAACAGCTGCCATAGAGGGGAGTCTTAAAAGAGCATTAAAAAAAAAACCCCAAACGCGACTGCCCAGCAGGATCCCTCCTTCCGCAGTTGGGGAGGAGGCCACCCCCACCCCAGCAAGAAGAAGAGGAGGTCCTGGGCATGCGCTGGAGGGGGCCGGAGGCTGCCCCCCCCCTTGGCCCTGCCTCTGCTGCCGAGGGGCGTCATCCGTAGTGGTAGACGAAGTCGTAGCTGCTGGGCTCCTTGGGGACGGGTGGGGGCACCTCCGGGATGGGGATGTTCTCCAGGTCCAGCAGGCGCAGCTTCATCTCCATGCTGAGCAGCGTGTCCAGGTCGCTCTTGGTCAGGTCGCTGCCCATCTCCTTCCCCAGGAGGGCGTTCAGGCCGTCAATCCAGATGCAGTACTGCGGGGGAGGGGAGGAGGGACCTGAGACCCCAGGACAGACCACGGGGGTGGGGGTGGTCTGGCTGCCCCTCCTCATGCCCCCGGACGTGTTGCTGGAGGGAGGACCTGCCCCCGCTTCCTTCATCATAGAATTGTGGGGCTGGAAGGGACCCCGACGGTCACCAACCTCCCAGGAAGGGCTTCCCAGGGAGTCCTCTCCCCTGTGAGAACAGGATGCCGGACTCAGGGGCCTCATCCAAGAATATCTTCCCAGGCATGTCCACATGGCATCTAATAACCTTCCGTCCTTTCCCTTGGGTTAACGGGGTCCAGGTCTTGTCCCCTCGCCTTGTCTAGGCCATTAGGCCACCTTCCATCGGCTCACGGACCTGCTGTTTAATTTCTTTGGGTTTTATTTCGTGCCTTGTTTTTACCTGACCTGATCCATAACTGTACATGGGAAGTATATTGCCACCAGATCCTGCCTGATAACACTGCAATTTGCAGAATTTTGCAAAACCTTTCGTTTTGGAAAGCAATACACATTATTTCAAAACAAATCCAAGCAAGAAAATCGGGCTCCTCAACCCTGCCACGTCCCTCTCTCCTCAGCCACTGAGCTCCCTTCCATTTTCCATGGTGGGGTTCATGTCTCTCTCCCCCCCCCCCCGACTCTCCAGAGACTGAGCAGCTTTGCAGAGGCAGCCAAGAGAGAGAGGGAGGGAGGAAGGAAGTTGGTGGGCAGCTACATGGGCAGCCTTGCAAGGTTTGAAAAAAGGAGCTGAGGTTGATGGAGAGGAAAGAGTAAAGGGCGGAAGGGGGGCTGAAGAAAGCAGAGATGCAGCACAGCAGCTGGGGGGGAATGGAGAAAGAGCAGCCCAGATGGGGCAGCCGGACACAGAGATTGTTCTAAGAATCTCCACATGGAGACCAGGGCTGGCTTCCCTAGCTGGGCGCAGGGGCACCCTGGGTAAAAGGCAGGGCCCCCACCCCCTTTCAGTCCTCCTCTCGATTTTCTGGGCCCAAGAGGAAGGAGACAGTCTCTGCTTCACCCACAAACGCTCTCCCCTGGTTTTGTGAAAGCCCCAAAGCCCAAAGTGGCCTGGGCTTCCTTCAGAGAGAACGGCCCTTTCCCTAGAGGCAGTGACAGGAGATATGAGAGCTGTTGTCAAACCTCTCAAGGGCTGCCGCATGTTTTCTCTTGCTCTGGAGGGCAGAACTCGAACCCATGCCTTCCGGTTACAAGAAAGGAGATTCCAGTGAACCACCAGGAAGAACTTTCTGGCAGTAAGAGCCATTAGACTGTGGAAGGGTCTCCCTTCGGGAGGTGGGGGCTTCTCCTTCCTGGGAGGCCTCTGAGCAGAGGTTGGACGGTCATCTGTCAGGAATGCTTGAGCCGAGATTCCTGCATGGCGGGGGGGCTGGACTAGATGGCCCCTGGGGTGCCTTCCAGCTCTACAATTCAATGACTCTCGGAACTGCAGCCAGGAGGAGGAAGCACATTGCAGGAGCAGGGCCATCCGTCGGGAGGAAGGCAGCGTCCCCTCGCTCCTGACTCACCTCATATTTGTTGGGGGCTATGAAGTTCAGGGTCTCATCCGGATCGTACAGGATGGAAAAGGCCAACTCCAGAGCCTCCTGTGGATGGGAAGAGGGAGAGCAGGGCCTGGTGAGCCAAGGAGGCCAGTCCCCACCCCCTGCCAAGGACACCCCCCCCCCCGCGGGTCGTCCTCCTCTCCCCTTCCCCGCCAGCTACCTTGTTCTGCTTCAGAGCCCCCTTCTCCTTCATGTGCGGACAGTCCTTCCCAGTGACGACGGCCTTGATGTCTGCAACGGGAACTGGCGAGAGAGAGGGGCTGCTGGTCAGGCTGGGCAAGAACAGCGGGAAAGCCCCTTCCCTCTTCCACAGAGAGTTGGGAGGAGGTACCCCTGGGGGTCCTGCAAGGCAGGAATCACAGCGAAAGCCCCCCGGGGGCTGCTGGCTGCCCTTGCCCAGAGGGCTGGTCATTGAGCCCCTGCCCAGTGCCTCGCCTAACCCCCCCCCCCCCGCCTGGCACAGCACTCACTCTTCTCCTGCAGCGCCTCAAAGGTGACCTCCCCCTGGGTGTTGTCCTCCAGGTCCCCGTAGTGAAGCACTTTGTGGTTCAGAGCCAGGCGGCAGAACCAGAACCGCTCTGCGGGCGACAACAACAGCACACGGCCCATAAGAAGACAGGGAAGCCGCTTCTCTGAAATCACGGAGAAGTTGACTTCCTGTTTTGCAGCAAACCTGGCAAGCTGCCCTCTCGGAGATTAATGGGGGGTAAGGGGCATGTAGCCCCATACCTTTCAAGGAGATCAAAAGGGCACGACCTGTTTTTTGTTTGTGAGAAGGGATGGAAATCCCCGTCTCCCAGACAAAAAGGCAAGGGTGCTGGGCTCAATGGCTCCGTCCTAGGACAGTCCCAGGAAGCTCCCATGGTGAGCTGTGGAATACCTTTGAATCCGGACATAATTGGCAAGTGAAGAAGCACCCCTGAAAAGATTCTGATTTATGCTGGAGGAGAAAACCATCTGCTTGGAAATGTTTGGAAAGAATGAAGGACCCCAAGGGGGGGCATCAAGCCACGGGGGCCAAATGCTTAATTATGATTATGATTATTATTTATTTCTACCCCACCCATCTGGCTGGGTTTTTCCAGCCACTCTGCGCGGCTTCCAACAAAAGATTTAAAATGCATTAAAACATCAGTCATTAAAAACTTCTCTAAACATAGAATCTAGGACTCAAGGCAGACTGCCTCTGGAGCTGGAGGTTCTATAAGGACACACATAAGATTAGCTCACAGGAGCTGACCAAATGTCCCAGAGGGAAGCCCCCAAGGGGGACCCAAAGGCAAGAGCAACCCTCCCCTCCTGCAGAGCCAGCCGTGACCAGGATTCCCCCCCCCCAGCCCTCTCCTCCCCGCTGCCCTCACCTTGCCTCCGCCGGTTCCCGATCTTGCGGAAGCTGCTCCCCTCGCAGAGGCGGTTCAGGCGCTGCTGCTTGATGAGCTCCAGGATCTCGGGCTGGATCTTCTCCCGCAGCTCCCTGGGGGGCGGCCACACAGCAGCCGGTGAGCACCCCCCACTGTCCCTGCCAGGCGCCACCCCCAGCCCTGACCCCCCCCAAGCGGCCGCTCACATGATGGGCGGGGAGTGGAAGTCGTCCTGGCTCATGCGCTCCGACTGGCGCAGGCGCAGGATCTCCGAGTAGCTGAGGCTGCGCAGTTTGCTCTTGAACTGGTCCAGGGAGCTGGGCTTCGAGGGCAGCGCCCGCGTGATCTGCTCCCGCACCACCTGCATCACCTGGGAGAGGGGGGCAAAATTACGCCTGGCAGGGAGAACGGGGGGGGGGGAGGGCTTCTTCACGCAGAGCATCGTTAACCTGTGGAACTTCCTCCTGCAGGAGGCAGGGGTGGCGTGGGTGGCTCTGAAAGGGCTGTTGAGGCCACTGACCACAGTGGCTCTGCTTTGCCTCCCTGGTCAGCAGCAGGAATGCTTCTTGATGGCCCTCGCTGGAAACCTGAGGTGGGAAAAAGTTCTCTCACGCTCAAATCCTGCTCATGGGCCTCCCATCACGGGCAATGTGGCTGGCCACTGTGAAAACAGGGTGCTGGGCTAGACTCAGTACAAATTTGGCTCGAGTTGTTTCACGCTTTTATAGGATGATGTGTCAATGTATCCACAAGTGATTGGATTCTCGTGTTCCTGCCTTTTGCAGATCTCACAGGCCTCCCTCCTGCATGGCATTTCCATGCTTCTCTGACCCTGGAGAGTGGGAAGCTTACTGGTATTACTAGAAGGGCACCAACAGCCGGCCAAGGAGGCATATTTAGAGTCGGGAGGGCAAGCAAGCTTCTCCTTGAAGCATTCCAGGGACACGGAAGGAAGATAAGGGAATGTCAACTGGCCTTTCTTTACTGAAGGCCAGAAGGCAAGTACAAAAGATGAAAACAGAGCAGAGCCGGACTTTTGGCACTCCTTGACCTGTAACCTCTTTTGATACATGCCATGATGTTTTGTGATGCATACCCATAAAAGCTCTGTTCAAATGTCCTTTGAGGCAGTCTTTGCTCGCTGGCAAGGCTGCCCTATTGTGCAATACTTTTAATCAACTGGGTCCTTACAAGGCGCTTTTGATTGCTCTTGGTCTCTTGGTCTCCTTGCTATTCCTTGCTAAAAGTGTGTTCCCTCACCTGGGCCAGACCAGCGGGGCATTCTGTTCCCAGCTGGGCCGGAAGAGCAGCTGCCCCCTCCACCCCCCACCCCTGCCTCTGCCCCACGGCCACCCCACCTTGTTGAAGTCCTCCGCCGTGGCCCGCATCTCCTTCCAGGTCTTGTTGAGCAGCTGGATGCAGATGGCAAAGAGCTCCTCGAAGGCGCGGTCGTGGGTGAAAAACATGGGGTGGTAGTCGTTGCGGCCCTCGTTGGCTGAGGGGGGAGAGGGGGGGAGGTCAGAACAGCCAGGATGGCACCTCGGGGGAGCGCCAGGGAGCAAGAGGAAGCCAAACACGTGGGAGGAGCATCGTGGCCACAGTCAAGCAACGTGAATTCCCTGGTTGGAGGGGGCCCTTTCCGTCCAGGGGCCACTTTCCTGCACAGGCAGCTTCAGGGGGCCACATGTCGCCGGTGGCAACTATCAGGTGCAGCCAGAGAAGTGAATTTCCCCTTTGTTCAGCAGAGCCCACAATCCAGGCATGGAATAACGGAAGGGACCCCGAGGGTCAACGAGTCCAGTCCCCAGAGCCAAATAGCCCCCCGCAGATGCCCCCCAACCTCTGCGAGGAAACCTCCAGAGAAGGAGTGTCCGCCCTCTTCCCACCCTCTTCCTTTGACTGGCTCAGCCTGCCCAGGGGCTTTTGGGGCGGAGGAGAGAGTCCCCTCTGACACAAGGGCTCAAGAGAGAAGACTCTGTGCGTGCTCCCCCCTCCCTCCTTCACTTACGCAGCTCCCCGACCTGCAGGATCTCGCACAGCATCTTGGTGAGCTCAATGGCGCTGCGCCCAAAGGGACACTCGTGCTTATCCTCCCGGCTGCTGTTCTCCAGGACGATCTGTGGGGCAGGAAGGGAGCAGAGTGAGGGGGTGGGGCTGGTCCAGGGGCCTTCGCAGGGGGCCTGGGGGCACCCTCCCCACTTACCCGGATGTAGGTGTCCTGGTGGCACTTGGCCAGGTACAGCATGTTGTCCAAGGCCAGCATTCCCGGCGGGGTCTGGGTGAAGTCCAGGGCAGGGTTGATGTGGTTCTAGGCGGAAGAAAACCAGCGCCTGCCATCAGCAGCAGAAGGAAGGAGCTGCCCCACAGGGTCCCCACTGCTGAGGGATTCAGGGCAGCGAAAAGGAAGCAGAAAGTTCAGCTGTGGAACTCCCTCCCACAGGATAGCTTCAAGAGAGGGCTAGCAAACTTGCTGGCAGGACCAGTGGCCAGCAATAATGGGAACTGCAGTCCCAAAACAGCTGGAGACCCAAGTTTGGGAATTTTGAATCGCATTAATAGTTTTGATGAACAATTTCTGATATTTTCTGGCATTTTGAAATACTATAAATTTACTTAATTGTATTAATCATTTTGATGAATTTGTTGTTGTTTGCTTTACTTACATGTTATTGTGTTTGGCAGAATAGCGACTGCAATGTCAGTTGTTTCCTAATGTTATTGTGATGATTGTGAGCTGCTTTGAGCTCCACATTTGTGGCTGGAAAAGTGGACCATAAATATGAAATCGAATCAAATAGCAGTTGCTGGAACGGCAGGAGGGGAAAGCGCTGCTCTTGTGCTCTGGTCTGGCCTGTGGTTCCCTCTGGGGCACCTGCTTGGCCGTGGGGAGAACAGGCTGCTGAATGAGGAGATGCCCCACCCCCCGGCCTGAGGGTCTTGGGGGGCTGCCTACCATGAAGCCCAGCATCTTGTAGTCCTTGGTGTACATGGCTCTCCTCTTCTCTGTCCCGCCCCCAGGGAGACTGTTGCTCTCCGACTCGGCGTCAAAGGCGATCCTGCGCAGCTCAAAGATGATGTCCCTCTGGGCCTGGCGAGCGAGGAGAGAGGGCAGAGCGTGAGCCCAGCACGGAGGCTGCCGCTCACACGGAGGGGGTCACAGTCCTGCCAGTCACCTGGTCGCTGGGGTCCATTTTGGTCATCATTCTCTCCTCCAGGAGGTTGAAGGTCAGGACCTGCAGCACGTACAGCTGATGGGCCATCTCCGTCTTGATGGGGCGGTTGCCCCGGATGACGTGCTGCGGGAGGAGAGGGAGGGAGGAGGAGGTGGAAGAGGCTCACCTGCCAACCCCTCCCTGCGTGAGCAGGGCCAGGTCCCCCTTCTGGCCCCTGACCAGCGGGGGACACGCCTGGTTGGGGGGAACAGGAGCCCCCACCCTCTGCACCCAGAAACACCCACAGCCTGCAGGCCAGAGACCGTGCAATGGGGGGACCACAAAGACTGGGCACCCCAAGACGGGGTCAGATGGTTGCCCAGAGGCAAGGCTACGTCAAGGCTGAAGCCTGGTCCTACTCACTGCCAGGATGATGGAGCGCAGGTGCTTCTGAGCAAAGGCGTTGGCCATCTCCTGTTGGGGGTTGACAGAAGAGAGAGGGAGAGGGAGAGAGGGAGAGGGAGGAAACTCCAACCGTGCCCCACCACCTGGGGGGGAGGAGAAGGGTGCTGAGCAGCCTAGCAGTGCCGTGGCAGCCTGCTCCAAGCACAGGAAATGCAGCCATTCATCAAAGGGGCTGCTCCCACCCTTGGAGAGTCCTCTGGCTGTCCATCACCCAAAGCAGCTGCAGCAGCAGCTGGAGGAAAGCTGCACCCCAAAGCCCCCACCTCAGCAGCCCCGCCAAGGAGCCCAGGCCACCTGCACTCCCTCTGGGCCCGTCCCTGTGCACCCCCAGAGCACACACCCCACAGGATGCAACAACAGACCCAAGCGGTGGCAGGGGTGGGAGTGGGGAAGAAAAAGAATCACCCTGGTTTTGCCCTCTCCAGATTAGCCAGGAGCTGCAGCCCAGCTTGTCCAGGAGGGCAAAAACGCCTCAGCAGCCAAAGAACCAGGGAGGAGAAGGCGGCCGCAATCTCCTCTCCCTGTGGACACATGCAAGGTGTGCAAGCCAGATAGATGTGTGTGAGAGAGAGAGAGACACAGGCAGAGACGGAGACAGACGGAGACAGAGAAGGCTGCCTCTGAGGCGGAGGCAGAGGAAGGGTACAGGGGTCTCTCTCTATTTATTCCCAAGACATTTCCATCCCCCTTTCTGGCTCTGAAGAAAGAAAACACCAGTGGTCTTAGAGAGGAGCCTCCTGGGCTGAGGGATTTACTTACAGTGCAAGGCAGGTCTAGCGGGTTAAGGAGCTTCTCCTGCGGACAACAGGAAGCGGAAAGACACAAAGAAGCTGGCAGAAGAGTCAGCACAGAGACCCTCGCAGGGAGGGAGGGCGGGCAGGCAGGCAGGGGGGACGGACGGGCAGACACAGAGACGCAGTGCCACGCAGCACATCCACAGACCGGCCAGTCACCACGTGGGGAGGAAGCCTTCCTCCCCCCTGCCCCCCATCAGCGAAGGAGTGCAAGGGCTGGTGCCCTCCCCTCCCTCCCCATGGCACCCCCTTGCCCGGCCACCCACCTGCCTCTTGTCCTCCGGGGCCTTCAGAAAGAGGGCGTTGATCAAGGCAATGGCATACGTCTGGATCTCCTGGTTTGAGCTGCGGGGGCACAAGGGGGGGGTGAGCGGCAGGCGGCTCCCCACCTCCTCCCACCCACCCTGACAGGAGGTGCGGTGCTGGGGGCGCTACTCACACTTGCAGGTGAGCAATGAGCTGCCCCACGGTGATCTCCTCGGCAATCTTCTGGTAGAGGCTCTGGCTGTTGAGCACCATGCTCTCCAGGATGGCCAAGGAGCGCTGCAGGATGGAGACGTCCACCGTCGGCTGGCTCACATAGCCTGCAATCTGGGGGGGGGGGGGAGAGGCCGCTGAGTTTGAGAACCGAGGTACTACTCTATCAGTTTCCTTGTTTTTGACCTGGCAATATATCGCGAATCACGGTTGCTATGCAAAAATCCCGATGCAGGAAAAACCTCGAAGCCAGCCAAGGCTTCTCTCAGTTCCTGCAGCCCCTGCTAACTCTGCCAGCTGAGCTCTCCCCTGCCTCATGCAAGGGCAGCGAATCCCAAGAGCAGGAGCCAGCAAAAATCCCAATGAGGGGGAAAGTGTGAAGCCAGCTCTGCAGAGCTTCATCCTTAGCTCAGACAGGGCAATATACTGGTCCATTGTGATGTTTAGTGGGTGAGATGTTGAAAAGCAGCAATCGCCCAGCCCTGCCACCTGCACTCGCGGAGGCTGTACCTGTTTGATGAAACTGATGGACACCATGTCCCAGGAGATGATGCCGTGGTCCATGAGCTCCAGGAAGGCTGTCAGGGTGAATGCCAGCATCTCACTGTAGCTGCAGGGGGCACAGGGGATGGCAGATCAGTGGGGGGGGGGAGGCACCCTCAGGGCTCCCCACTCATGGCTGGGCAAGGCAGCCCCTCCAGAGAGTCACTCTGCTGGGCGACGCAGAGCTGCAACCGGGCACCGTCTTGGCGGTCTCACGTCAGCACTTAGTGGGCAATGGGAAAGGCAGCCACCTGCTTCTGGGGCCTCCTAGTGTCCTCAGCACCTGTAACCCACAGAGGCCAGAGGCCGGAATTTGCGCTCCCTCCATGCTCTGCGGCTCCACCACCCGCCTGTGGGATGTGCTGCCGTCTGGAGAACCAGAGCAGAAAAGGGGAGGGCAAAGCAGGCCGGGCACTCGGAGCGACCAGCCAGCCAAGGCCTGGCAGTGACGGAGGAGGATTTGCTCAGGCCACCAAGAGGCTCAAGGCCTCCCTGCGCTCGCCCACTAAAAGCCAACGTGGATACTGAATTAACTATTCAGCAGTTTTAAAAAACCATATTAAAGGGTATATATAATACCATAAAATATTCATTACAAACAGCAACGAAAACAGACTTCAAAAACAGCAGGCAGGATGTCATTGCCAAAATGCAGATAAAATCAAGTTTAAAAAGCCGAACCAAGTTCCACATCTAGGAAGGCCTGGCTAAGGAAAGGGTGGCAGCGTTTGGGCCTGTTTAGAGAAAATGTAGGAGGCAACACAATGGAAGTTTGTAAAATCATGCATGGCATTGAGAAAGTGGAGAGAGAAACATTTTCCTCCCTGTCTTCTAACGCCAGGGCTTGTGGATATCCCACGCAACTAAACGCTGGAAGATTCAGGACTGATAACACAAAGTCCTTCTTCGCACAGTGCAACTAAACTGATGGCCGTGGCCTTAGAAGGCTTTCAGAGTGGATCAGACCCAGGCCTGGAGGCAAAGAGGACACTGGGTGGCTCGGCTTTGCCAGTCAGAGACAGCCATGTTCTGAATCCCAGTTGCCGATAACCGAAGGTGGGCACCTGGTTGGCCACTGTGAGAACAGGCTGCTGGACTTGGTGGGCCCCCTTGGGCCTGATCCAGTGGGGGGGGGGTCTTATGTTCTTACATTACAACATTAAGTAATGGGGAGAAGACCCAGGCCTGGGAGCATTGTCTTCTAGCCGGTGGCCTTTTCCCTCTTTGCGCCCCTGGGTGTCCCAGTGAGCAGCATCAAAGCCCGGCTGCCCCTGGCTGCCACCTCCCATGCCAGGAGGAGAGAAAGAGCACCCAAGCCAGGTCCTGCGGAAGAGCAAAGAGAACGCTGCCAAGGCGGTGGCGCCCGAGTCTCTGATGCCTCCCCTGCCCTCTTGGCAGCCCTGGGGCAGCCCCCCCCCCCCAACCAAGAGTGCCCTGCTCCAGAAGAGGCCGGGGGGCTGCAAATGGCTGCAATGCTGGAGCAAAGAGAAGGCCAGAACTGTCGACATTAAAGGACAGACCCTCAGGGAAGTGATGCCCACTTACTGGGAGAGGAGCTTGGTGCCGCTTTCCACGAGGCGGGTGAGCACCGAGATGCCGTCCATGTTGATGAACTCTGTGGCAAAGGTCACGTCCGCAGAGAGCTTGGCCAGCTCCTTCATGGCCTCCAGCCGAGCCTCCATGCTGTGCGACTGCGTCCGGTCCATCAGCTGGCGGGCGGCCCTGGACTGGGGGGCAGGGCAACAGCTAGCCCCTTGCAAACCCCCAACCCCTCCAGGGGGCTCCCCTCAGCCGGGCAGGAGAGAGAGAACAAGAGGAGGTGGCCTCCTGCCATGAGCCCAAAGCCAGCCAGCAGGCTCCAAATCCTCAAGGGGGGATAAAGAACCCCCCACCCCACCCCCAGAGGCAGCCCAGACCTACTGGAGAAACCGCCAGCTGGAGGATGGTCCCATTCTTGATGTCACAGCGGGTCTGCAAGGCAAGAGGGGGGGGGGCTGCTCAGCACGACTGGGAGAGGAGCGGAGGCCCCCCAGCGGGGCTCCTGGTCTGCTTCTGTGGGTTTCCTCCAAGGCCCCCTTCCTGATCAGAGTTGCAAGGAGCTGCATGGCACCCCATGGCCCGCTCCCTGCTTTTTTAGATGGGGGGTTAGGAACCAGCTCCCACGCACCTGCTCTGTAATGTACAGCTGGGCCCCATCTGCGTAGCGCAGGGTGTAGTACTCTGGGTTGGGCAGCGACCACCTGGGGGGGGGGAGGACCATGTCAGCCTCCTCCCTCAGGAAGCAAGCTAGCGGGGGGGGGGGCAGGTTAGCCACACCCGGGAGCCGGAAGAGCAACTGAGGGGCTCAGAGGAGGGGATCCAGCAGCTCCAGAGCCCCAAGCAAGCAGAGAGGCTGGCGTGGCCCCCATGAAGTCAGTTGTGGTTCCCACTCACCCGTCACAGACCTCCTTGATGATGGACGCCAGAGGCCGCTTCTGAGAGAGGCAGGGGGAAGAAAGAGAAGCCTGAACTGTAACTCTCCTCTGGACGGCAGGTGATCAGCAGCCCCCCCCCCCCCCGGCCCACCCACCATTCAGCACTAGAAGGCCTGGACACCCCAGGAAGCTGAGAGTTGAAAGAGGGCAGAGAAAAGAAAGCCCTTCTTAGCAGAGAGCAGAGTGGAACTCTGGAACTCCCTCCCACAGGAAGCAGCTTGGCCACCAGGGCTTTCCAAGAGGGTCAGACCCATTCCGGGAGGAAGGCAGGGCTCTCAATGGCTACCAGCCACATGGGCTCAGCTCTGCCCCACCCCACCCCCCAGTTGACCACTGTGAGAACAGGATGCTAGATGTGGTCCCTGCCCCCCTCTCCCCAGCCCGATCCAGCAGCTCTTCCGATGCTCTTAAAGTCGGCCTGCGCCCGTCACCTGGTCAATCTCCAGCAGCTGAGCATTGGCCCCCGGCCACTCCACAGCCACCTTGACAATGTCCGACGGGGGTGGCATCCCTCCTGGCTGACGGCCACCTCTCAGGTGGGGGCGAGGAATGGGCCTCCCAAACCTAGCCAGAGGGGAAAGGCAAGTCAGCTCCAGGGCAGAGGGGATTCTGCCCGAGAGATGCCCCCTCCAGCGGGCACTCCCAGGACTCAGCAGCACCAGCCTCTGCACAGGCACAAAACCCAAGGCCCAAAGCCCTGGCAAGCAGAGCCAGCGCCCTGGCCAGGCAGGCTCTTTGCCCCCCAGCTTCCAACAAAGACCTGGCAAGGAGGGGCACTGCTCTCAGAGGCACCCAGCACCACCTCCTGCTGTCCTGCCCCCAAAGACTGCCCGGCCCCACCTTCCTAGAGCTGGGAAGCCACTGGGAGGGCAGCCTGGCAAGGAAGCAGGGCAGGGTGACTCGGATGCCCCAGCTCTGCTCTTTGGCCAAGGAGTTGCCCCAGGGGGAGCGCAGGCAAGTGAGAGGCCCCTCTCCTGACCCCAGCAGCCAGCCAGGCCCCCTCCCAAGGGATGCCAGGGAGGACAGGGGCTCAGCACCTCTTCGCCTTGCAGGGGCCAGAGCAGCTGGTGCCTCTGCCTGCCTCCCCTTCACCACCAGCCTCCTATTCAAGGCCAGGCGCACTTAACCCTCTCCTGGCTGCTGCTGCTGCTGCAGCTCTAGGGTTCAGTAGCTTTATTTGACTGGCTCTTAGTTTTACCAGGAGATGTGGGTCATTAGGTGCTGTGCAAGTTTTTGAACAGGTCTTTTTTGGGGGGGAGGGGGGGAATAAAGCACGCTGCAATACATCCAATCCCAACCTGTTCTTCCAAGAAAAGTTGAATATATTTTAAGGGCATTACAGTTGACCATTAGTTTTTAAGAGAGGTGAAGATGAAGGCGCTAACTATTCATGTTAGTGAGCCCAGGGATGGACCCCTGAAATAAAGGGCACTGCAGATCGAACCCGAGATTTAGCCAGCGCTGCATCTGTTCCGGATGCCCACATGCATACATTCTGCTGGCTCTTTTTAAAAGAAGGATGTGTTTCTCCAATGTCCCGCCCTGAATGCCTGGGCAGAGGCTTCCATCAGGCAGGGCAAACCCCATATGCTGCCAAGCCCACCAGGCAGCTCCACACACCAAGTCCCTTCCTTTGCCTCTCCCCCAACTGCCACTCTGCAGCGCCCCACCTGACCATTGCACTGGGGGGGGGGGGCTCCCAGGCAAGTCCGGGGTTGTGGCTCCCCATCCAGGTTCTGGTAGAGCAAAAGCTGCAGCAGCCCAGGAGGAAGCCGCCTCCTTCTGGGAAGGGAAGAGGAACCAGCCTCCTTCTGCAGAAGAGCCAGGCGCCAGGAAGCCCGGGGGCATTTGGGGGGGGGGGCTACGGCCCCTGGGGCTGCCCCCTCCGCTCCCGCAGGAACTGGGGGTCTGGGCAGCGCAGGACCAGGCGCTCTCGCCCCCCAGGCCCTCTCACCCACAGACCCTGCCTGCCTGGGAGGGGGCAGCAGAGATGGGGCGCCCAGATGGGCCAGGGAGGCGCAGCTCCCCACTGGGGGGCAAGAGCAGGAGTCCCCCCCCCCAACGGGCCTCTCCGGAGCAGCAGGGGGGAGGAGGCGGCGGCCCGCGAGGGCCTCTGTCCGGAGATGGGGGGCCGGGGGGGCCGGCCGGTCTCCCTCAGGCCCAGCAGGGGGCGCCCGTGTCCCCCCCCCCCACAGCGGCGTCCGGAGGGGAGGCTTCCTTTGAAGTCGCCGGGCCTCTCCCCCCCCCCCCCCGCTGCGTGACCAACAGACAGAGGGGGCGGGGGAGGGAGGGGGAAACGGAGGCCCGAGAGTCGCAGCTCCGCCCCCGGAGCCGAGGCCGGCCGCCCTCCCCGCCCCGCGCTCACCGGGCTGCCGGGACCCTCCGCTCCGCCGACGCCGCCGACGCCGCTCTCCCTCCGGCCGCGGACCCGGCTGCGTCCCGCCCTCCCGCCCGGCCGCGCAGCCCCATTGGCCAGCGGCCCCCGCCACTCAGGAGCGCGCCTCGTCCCCCATTGGCGCCCGCTCCGCTCCGTCTCTCTCCAGCCCGGGAGGCGGGGCCTCGTCGCCCGGCGCCGGCTGCCATGGAGACCGCGCAGCTCCGCCCTTCTCCGGAGCAGCGCCGGCGGTCGCCCGGGCAACGAGCCCCGCCTCCGAGGAGCCGAGCCCGGCGCCGGAAGTATGGCGGGGAGCGTCCGGTCGGCGAGCGCTTCCGGTTCCGCTCAGGCAGCGCGAGGCGCGTCTTTGGTTCGTGAGGCGGCGGGAAGGAAGGAAGGAAGGAAGGCCGAGGGGAAGGAGCCGCGCAGGGAAGGAGGACCGACGCCGCCGCCGCCGCCGCCACCATGGTGAGGATTGGGGGCCCCTTCTTCCCCTCCTCCTGCTGTAAGCAAAAATTGCCCTTTTCCCTTGTGGGGGACACAAGCGCCCCTGTGGAGTCCTTAGGAGAGAACAAGAGAGGCCGGCCAGAGAAGCAGCACGTGAGCCTGATCTTTCTTGATCAGTTGCAACAGGGTCTCCCATCACCCGCAGGAAAGGAGGAGGGACCTAGAACAATGGCGCGCAAGGCCTTATAGAGACTTTTGAAGTTGCCACCCCGTAGATCAAGACCACCCCCAGAAACATCATGCACGCATCACAGAAAAGGCGGTCTAAGCAGAGGTTTGAATGTTGTTTTTCTCCTGTCCTTGTTTACCTCCTGTCTGGCAGGTTACCTATTAATGGTCACTTGATTGGATACCCTGGGGAGCCTGGCCAGACCTTTGTAATGATAAATACTTAGTTCCTGGGCCAGGTCACAGGATCACACCCTATTCAAACACAGACATACCCTTAAGACAGGATTTCTGAAGGAAAAGACAGTGGGGAGGCTTTTCCACTTTGACCTTGCAGAGAAAACATTTGCTCAGTTTAGAAATCAAAATGGCTTCAGATCGGTCTTCCTGTGCTGATCTATGGACGTGCGGTTACCATATATCTAAGACCTCAAAATACCTATCAAACCTCTTCCCCCCCCCCAACTCTCCCCTCCCCCACAGACGGTGGGCAAGAGCAGCAAGATGCTCCAGCACATCGACTACCGCATGCGCTGCATCCTGCAGGACGGCCGCGTCTTCATCGGCACCTTCAAGGCTTTTGACAAGCACATGAACCTCATCCTCTGCGACTGCGACGAGTTCAGGAAGATCAAGTGAGCGGCCGGGGGGAGGGGCTAGGGCCCCCCCTCAGCAACACCCCCCAAGCAGAGGCCGGCCCAGGAGGGGCCCCCAACCCAGCCCCTCATGACACCTCCTGAGGCACAAACCAGTCGGGTGGAAGGAGGGGCATCTGCAACCAGGGCTATAGTTCGGGGTTGGAGAGGTGGGCCCCCGCCAGGGGCGCAGGCTGGGGGCATGCTGCTAAACCGGCTTAAAATGTGCCCATAAATATGTCTATAAATAGAAATATTGATTCTTGCCTCGTAAAAGGTTTTAAATAGAGGGTGAATTGAATGGGGGCGTGGAGGAGAGGCAGAAAGAAGAGCTCATTTGTCAGTGGTTAGGGGGCACAATCTGGACAGTTCTGCCAGGGGTGCAAGATCACGCCCCCAAAGGAGTCCTGAAGCCGGCCGGGGTCTCCCCCTGCCTGGTCCTCCTTGGGGAAGGGCAGGGCCATTGGAAGTCTCTCCAAGGCAGCAAGGGCAGGCCTTCCTTTCAGCCCATAGGACCCCAGGGAAGGTGGTGCTTCTGCCATAGCCTGGGGCCCCCATTTGGACTCTCTCTCCTCCCCCCTTTGACCCCCCTCCAATGTGGCATAAGGCACCTACCTCTCTGAGGGGCCAACAGGTCGCCCCCTGAAAGGTAAGTGTAGGGGGCAGAGATGCTTGTGACTCAGCTTTGGGTTGCTTCTTCCTTCCTCCTTCTAGGCCCAAGAACTCCAAGCAGCCTGAGCGGGAAGAGAAGCGAGTGCTGGGCCTGGTGTTGCTGCGAGGAGAGAATCTGGTCTCTATGACAGTCGAGGGGCCACCCCCAAAAGATGTAAGCGGAGCCAGATTAGGGGAGATGTTTGCTCGTGATCTTGTCCTTTCTCAGAATAGCTTAGTAGAGGGGCCTGACAGCACCCCTTTAAAATTGCAAGGCATCGACTAAGTCTGGCTTTTGGGGTTTGCTCTAAAATATTTACAGTCTGCTTCTGGAACTAAAGGACATGCCAGTATATATTTATTTTGAAATGTCTGCTTCTTCTACATATCAGGAATAGCACAGAATCAAAATTCAACATGGAGAGTAGCAGGGAGGGGTAAGAAATCAATCAGAGAGGATGGGGATTAATGGTGGCAGAGAGGAGAAGGGCAGCCAGATATTCCTTGTTGTGGCTCTTGGAAGAAAGAAACTGGAGTTTCAGGGGTTGCTGGGAGAAAAGTCAGATTTTGGGGTTGGGAAGACAAAGGTGAAGCAGATAAATGTATGTGTCAGTCCATCCCCAGATTTAAAAAAAAAATATTATTATGCAAGTGGTGGCCTGACTCACTGCTGAGCATGGTAGGTTTTTGTTAAGAACTTCACCACCACCACCAGTGGAAAACTGTCCTGCTGCAGTGACTGTTTGGCTCTTTCAGACTGGCATCGCTCGCGTGCCCCTGGCTGGAGCCGCTGGAGGACCTGGTGTTGGCAGAGCTGCTGGAAGGGGCGTCCCCGCAGGAGCTCCCATGCCCCAGGCACCCGCAGGCCTGGCTGGCCCCGTGCGTGGTGTTGGTGGCCCATCCCAACAGGTAAGCAGGAGGCACGTCCTCCCAATAAATGGCTTGGGGGGGGGGAGTCTGGGGCAGCTCAAGGACATTGGCATTGGATGTTTGCAGGGGAGGGAACAGCAGTGGATCCCTCCAGCTTGGGATCTCACTTGCAGATCTCTAAAAGCCTCTTCTCCCCTCCCAGGTGATGACTCCCCAGAGCCGAGGGACAGTTGCTGCTGCAGCGGCTGCCGCAACGGCCAGTATTGCCGGAGCCCCCACTCAGTATGCGCCAGGCCGCGGAGGCCCCCCTCCACCTATGGGCAGAGGGACCCCACCTCCAGGTAAGCAGCAACCCAGTTGCCTCCCCCACCCAGACTGGCAGAACCTGGGATGAAATGACAGTAACTGAGCACCGTGAAGAGTTGGTGTCAAAGCAGGATTACTCTGAGGTTCACTTTGGGACTTAGGGGAGGGGTGGTCTGCGGAGTCAAGGGGACTGAAGTGGTTTCCTTTTCACTGCAGGGATGATGGGGCCTCCCCCTGGCATGAGGCCCCCCATGGGCCCCCCGATGGGCATGCCGCCTGGCCGAGGCTCCCCGATGGGCATGCCACCTCCTGGAATGAGGCCTCCCCCCCCTGGCATGAGAGGTGAGTTGGCTTTGAGCCTGAGTCAAGGGCTGGCTGCGAGGTAAAGCCAAGTCCAGAGTCCTTTTCTGCTGCCTGTTGGCCTCCTGTGAATGGAAATCTCACTGGAGCAAGGCAGCAGCCCTCGATAAGCTTGGAACTAAGGGGATGGGAGGGGCAAGGGTGTCCTTGGGGCGCCAGAGCACTGCTGCCTCCTGGGGCAGCCCCTGCAAAGCTGATGGCCTCTGTTCTGTCCTTTCTAGGTCCTCCTCCTCCTGGCATGCGCCCACCCAGGCCCTGAGATCACGGTGACGCTGTGAAGGGAGCACAATTGGAGCCTTTGGACTTCTGTCTTGTTCACCCTGAGGGAATGGTGGGGTGGGGGGGTTGTGTGTATGTTTTATATTTTGGGGGTTGTCATGTTGCCCTTTCTAATAAACACTGGGAAATTTCCTGCTGTGGTGGTGCAAATTCATTCTGAGATTGAGCAAAGCAAACAATCTAGGCTTCCTGGAGGGCTCTTCACCTGGGCTCAGGAACTTAAGAAGAGCCTGCTGGATGAGGCCAGTGGCTCATCTGGTCCAGCATCCTCTTCTCACAGTGGCTGACCAGATGCCCCAGTGGGAAACCTGCAAACAGGACCTGAGCACAAGAGCAGCCCTCTCCCCTCCTGTAGCCTCCAGCAAGTGCTATTCAGAAGCTAGTCACCAGCTTCTTGCCCCTCATCTTAGGTTCAGTGCGGGGAACTCACGCCAAAGCCTGGGGGAGGGGGACGTTGCAGCCGTGTCCCTGTGGTTGCTGCCAAGGCGTCAAACTGCTCAAGCATTCCTGAAGAGGAGGAGGTTGAACTTTTGCTAATTGCTGCTAGGAGGCAGGCAGGAAAAGCCCCAGTTGAGAGCTTGCTTGCTGTTTGGATAGAAAAATCCCCAAATAACATGGGCTGTGGGCAGTGTTGCAGTCGCCAAAATGGAATGTCTATGTGCCATTTTGGGGCAAGACTAAAGTCTTATTTTTCCAATGATGGACCGACTGATTATCAGTTAAACATCTGGCTAGGATGACAACCAGGAGCTAGGGTAAGAACTTAAAAGTCACTAGATCTACGGACAGTCCAGGGTTTTCTAGATGGTGACACGGACCATTCGTAACATAAGAATATCCTTCACAACTGTGAGCAGAGCAGTGGGGTGTGGTAAGGGAAGACAAGCTACAACAATTAACTATAACGTTCACGGCTCCTGCCTAGGCTGCACAGAAAAAGCATATTGTGGAGAAAAAAGATAAAAGAATTTCTCCCTCTCAACATTAGAGGCATGATACCATATTTTAAGTTCTATAGGGTGCACCTTGTTTTAGAGTGGGAGAACAAGAAAAAAAAATCTCCCCTTCTCTGCTCAGCACCCGTTCAGTGAAGCGGCAGAAGAAATGGAGCCCCTTCCATTTCTCCTGCTGCTTGGCTGAAGGGGCGCTGCGCAGCTCTCCCTCTCTGCTGAAGCCAGCAGAGTCTTGCTCTCCCGGCTTCAGCAAAAGGAGCCTAAAGCCTCTGGAGCGCAGCGGGTCCTCCTGCTGTGTTACGGAGGCTTCAGGCGGCTCTCCAGGCTTCAGCGAAAGCAACGCAAAGCCTCCGGAGCGCGGAGGGAGCGCTCCCTCTGTGCTTCAGAGGCTTCGCGTTGCTATCACTAAAGCCAAGGAGCCTGCATTCGCTCCATAGGACGCACACACATTTCCCCTCAATTTTTGGAGGGGAGAAAAGTGCGTCCTATAGAGCGAAAAATACGGTTCGTATTTTTCTTGTTTTGTGTCCCATTCTGGGCAATTCTTTTGAGACCAGTTACAAATGCGAATAATTGAGCTGTAAATACCGTATTTTTCGCTCCACAGGACGCACTTTTTCCCCTCCAAAAATGAAGGGGAAATGTGTGTGCGTCCTATGGTGCGAATGCAGGCTTTTGCTGAAGCCTGGAGAGCGAGAGGCATCTGTGCGCACCTACCCCTCTCGCTCTCCAGGCCTCAGGAAGCTATCCGCAAGCCTTGCAAGCCCGGCGGGAGTTCCCGCGGGCTCACAAGGCTTGCGGACAGCAGCCTGCAGCCCCAGCGAGTGTCCGCAAGCCTTCGGCACCTGGCGGGAGCTCCCCGTGCTTCGGGCGAGTGTCTGCAAGCCTTGCGCGCCCGGCAGGAGCTCCCGCCGAGCGTGCGAGGCTTGGGGTGGCAGCCTGTTGCCCAAAGCACGGGGAGCCCTCCGGAGGGCTCCTCGTACTTGGGCGAGTGTCTGCAAGCCTTGCGCGCCTGGCAGGAGGTCCCACCAGGCGCGCGAGGCTTGGGGCGGCATCCTGCCGCCCTAAGCACGCAGAGCCCCCCGGAGGGCTCCCCGTGCTTCAGGCGAGTGTCTGCAAGCCTTGCGGCCCGGCCAGAGCTCCCGCCGGGCGCGCAAGGCTTGGGGCGGCAGCCTGCGAAGGAGAGGCGCTGCGCAGAGAGAGAGAGAAGGCACAGCGCCCCTTCAGCAACGCGCCTGTCCTGGCTTCTCCTTTAGCCCTGCGCAGCCTCTTTGGGCAGGGGGAGCCTTCATCCCGCTGCCCTGAAGAGGCTTGGTGCGGTTACCCCAGAAGCCAGAACAGCCACACGGTATCCCAGAAGCCAGATCCCTCTTGCTGTTCTGGCTTCTGGGGTTCAGAATATTTTTTTCTTGTTTTCCGCCTCCCAAAACTAGGTGCGCCTTATCGTCCGGTGCGCCCTATGGTGTGAAAAATATGGTAAATCATGATTTATAGCAAGAAACCTAGACAGCATCTTAAAAAGTAGAGACATCACCTTGCCAACAAAGGTCCGTATAGTAAAAGCTATGGTTTTCCCAGTAGTGATGTATGGAAGTGAAAGCTGGACCATAAAGAAGGCTGATCGCCAAAGAATTGTTGCTTTTGAATTATGGTGCTGGAGGAGACTCTTGAGAGTCCCATGGACTGCAAAACAAAAAAAAATTCCTTCCAGTAGCACCTTACTGAAGAAATGTGCATGCACACGAAAGCTCATACCAAGAACTGACTTAGTTGGTCTTTAAGGTGCTACTGGAAGGAATTTTTTTTGTTTTGACTATGGCAGACCAACACGGCTACCTATCTGTCCATGGACTGCAAGAAGATCCAACCTCTCCATTCTGAAGGAAATCAGCCCTGAGTGCTCACTGGAAGGACAGATCGTGAAGCTGAGGCTCCAAGACTTTGGCCTCCTCATGAGAAGAGAAGACTCCCTGGAAAAGACCCTGATGTTGGGAAAGATGGAGGGCCCAAGGAGAAGGGGACGACAGAGGACAAGATGGTTGGACAGTGTTCTCGAAGCTACCAGCATGAGTTTGACCAAACTGCGGGAGGCAGTGGAAGACAGGAGGGCCTGGCGTTCTCTGGTCCAGGGGGTCACGAAGCGTCAGACACGACTAAACGACTAAACAACAACAACAACGTCCTGACACTGGGAATTTATGACTTAATATTTCACAGCACACTTGAGTGATACATTTTCCCAATTCCACACAGAAGTAGAGGTTCTCTACCATCACCCACACCTTTTTTTAAGAAAGTTTCACATGAAAGTTTCACATGAGACCTGTAGTCTGTCAAAAAAGTCATTTTTAATGATAAACGTGTAGAATAATCTACAGTTTCTAAGAACATGAACAGTTTCTTCCTCGGTGAGAAATGTTAGAAAGCAAATGGGGCTGCAATATGCAGGCAAGCCAGACACTGGTGAATTCCGATTTTCAGGCCGCAAGAGTGGGAAGCGGTCTGGCTTGTCCTTCCCAGGCCAAAGCTGCCTCAGCTGCCCGGATGTGGCTGGTGCGGCTGCCTCCAGGAAGACTCGCTTGGATTCCAAGCCTCAAAAGGGCCTCCGCCATCCAGAAACCCGCGAAGGCAGCCCAGGAGAGCTCCTGCCTCACTTCTTCCTCTTGTACCTGCACAAGGACAGGAAGCAGAAAGCGCGTCAGTCCTCTGGTGGGAGAGGCAGAAGAGAGCCGGAGGGAGACACGTGGGCGGAAAAGGCAGGGAGCACAGGGGCCTCACCTGGAGCTGGCTGCTCTGAAATTCCCTCCTTTCCTCCTTGAGGCAAGACCCAGGCGCTTGCGGTCTTCGAACGAGGGCCTGCAGGAAAGAGACGTCAGGATCACGGCCAGGCAGGGCCTCTGCTGACAGAGGGGGCAGGGCTGGCACAAGCCTGTCCCCCATAGAGGTGGGCGCGATTCCTTTACTGAAGGGGGTTGGACTAGATTATTCTAGCTGGGGAACTTCTGGCCCATTTTAGCAGTTGGGATGATGGGGAGGGGAGCCATGCACAATACTCACCCCGCCCGATACTGCTTCAGGGCTCTCCGGCTGGTGTTGGTGAGCTCCTCATCAAACACGGACGTCTTCTTCTTGTGCTGCTGCCTGGGCCCTTGAGGAACGTGGCAAAGAGGGAGACCTTAAAGCCAAGGCGACCTGCAGACTGGCGCCCCCCCCAAGAAGTGGAGCTGCTGCTTACCTCCCTTGGCCGCTGCAGACGGAGCCTCCTCGGGGATGGCCCTGGCGCGCTTGGGCCGGCGATTCCTCTTGGCCAGACGCTCTGCATACATCTGAGACTTCAGGATCTCAAACTGGGACCGCTCCTCCGGCTGCAGGGACAGCACAAAGGAGGTTAGCAGTGCTTCCTCCCCCAACTCACTCACTAGCCCCTCAAAACAACCCCCCTCCTCCATACACACACACACTCAGCCACTGCTCACCGTCAGCTGGGCCGCCTTCTTCTGAGACTCCTTCATGAACTTCTTCCGCTTCTTGGTGCCTCGCAGCGCCAAGTCAAACTCCTGCAGGGCCTTGGCAACTGGGGGAGAGGAGAGATCCCAGAGGCAGAAGGTGAGAAGCCAGGCAAGGAAAGAACCCCCTTTCGCGGCCAAGGCCCCCCCTGCCCCCTCCCGCTCTCCCGGCCAGGCCCTTACGCTTCTCCTTCTTCCTCTCCTCCCGGCTCTGGAACCAGCTGCGGGCAGCGCCCTCCGCCCCTTCCTGAGCACTCGTCTCCAGTTTCCGCTTGGCAGTGTTGATCTAGGAGGAGAGCAAAGTCAAGGGGCTGCTATTGGGAGAGCCCCTCTTTGTGTCAGCATCGCCCTTGAGCCAGTGCCACTGACTGGACTCACACACTTCAGCCCCGACTGGGCCAGGCGAGCTGGGTAGCACTTCCAGAGACCACCTTCTGCACAGGAACAGGTCAAAGTGCTGTGGACTCACAGCTTAGAGTTGTGAGCACCGGATTCACTTCCACAAGAAGACAGTCGTCGCACAGCAGAGTATAGCAGAGCATAAACGACTCGGAGAGCAGCTCTGTAGAATATCTTCTTTATTCTATCTACAACTATAATACAACTATATACAGAGCTAAATGAGGTCTAAGCATAAATGAATGCTGAATTGCACGAGTGTCTGCAGCTGCTCTTAGCAGCAACCTTATCTATACACACGATCTCTAACACTCAGTCTCTCTCTCTCTCTCCCCCCCCCCCCAACACTTTGATGTGAGGCTGGAGCGGAATAAGTAGAGAGCAGAACACCGCCCCTCCTCTCTGGAAAATCACCAGACTCATCAGCAGATTCTTGGATAGGGGAGGGGTGAAATCTCCTCACCTCGGTAGGGAGCCAAACAAGGGCTGCCCCATGTTCCCTCATCCACCTGGCGGGGCTATGTGTCCCACAGGGGAAGTTACCACAAAAGGAGCCAACTGATGGGGAATCCCAGAGGGGCAAAGGAGGAAGGCACTCAAACCAAATTGCTCTGCAGGAACTTGCTTGCTCCCTTTTGCAAAGATAAGCACTTCCATGAGCCCAGGCATCCCTAAGGCCTCCTCCCGTCCCCCCACAGGGCCTCCTTCCCCCACCTTGCTGCCTCTGCACCCTGCTCCTCCTCCTCACCTGGGCCTCCGAGTGCTGCAGCTCCCTCTCCTCGCGCTCCAGGCGCAGCACAGCATAGACGTCCGACTCCAGCTTCTCAATCTTTTCCCGGAAGCGCAGAATCACATCTGGGGGCAAAGGGCAGCCGCTCAGCCTCCCACAGCACCACCCCTGGCCTAAGGGTGCCCGTCCCCATGCCCTGCTTCCCAACCCCGCCCTGCTGCCACCATGCTTACCTTGGGGAAGGACCCTGGCCTTGACAGGCGCCTTGGCGGCTTTCACAATCTCCTTCAGCATCTTGCGCTCCTCCTCGCCCACCAGGGAGACGGAGCGGCCGGCCCGCCCTGCGCGTGCTGTGCGCCCCACACGGTGCACGTAATGCTTGGTGGTGTTGGGCATCGTGAAGTTGATCACCTGTGGCGAGACAGGAGAGCCTCAGGAGAGCACCTGCGGGACTGGGGCAAGGGCCCACCTGGTCCAGCATCCCGCTCTCCCAGTGAGAAGCTGAGCAGGACCCAAGCTGGCTGAGCAAGGGTGGGCAACACTGACCGTTTTGACACCTTCAATGTCCAGTCCTCGCGCCGCAACGTCCGTGGCCACCAGCACATCAATCTGCTCGTCCTTGAAGCGTCTGCAGACAACGGCAGCACCCACAGAGAGGGAGCGTCAGGGGCAGCCGGCCTCTCTTGTGCCCCCTCCCCCCCCCCGCTTCCAACCCTGCCTACCGGAGCCCTTCCAGGCGCTGCGCCTGTGAGAGGTCGCCATGCAGCTCCCCGACACGGAGGCCCATCAGGCCAAGCAGGATGTGCAGACGGTGCGCTTGCTTCTTGGTCTGCGTGAAGAGCATCACGTGGTCCAGGAACGTCCGAGTCAGCAGGGCTGAGGAGGAGAGGGATGGGAGAACACAAAACTCACAGATAGCCTGTGGAACTCACTCCCACAGGAGGCAGTGATGGCCACCAACCTAGGATGCTTTAAAAGAGACTTGGACCTGCTCAAGGGGGAGGAGAGGGCTTTTGGTGGCTCTGAGCCAGGATGGCCACGCTCGGCCTCCACAGTCGTATCAGCAGTGCTTCTGAATTCCAGCAGCTGGGAACCACAGGAGGGGAGAGGGATCTTGTGCTCAAATTGGGCTTATGGACTTCCTCACTGGGGCATTTGGTTGGGTGCTGGGCTAGATGGGCCGTTGGCCTGATCCTGCAGGCTCTGCTGATGTTCTTAAAAGCCTGGTGGGTCAGGCCAACAGCCCATCTAGTCCAGCTTCCTCTTCTCATGGCGGCCAAAGAGAGGCAAACAGGATCTGAGCACAAGAGCGACTCTCCCAGCAACTCATATCCGGCAGAGCAACCATTATGGCTATGTGCTTAGGGGTCAGAAGCTGCCCCTGAGGACTGCTGGACCCCCACTCCAGGCTCCCACCTGCCACAATCGCCTCCCGGTCTCCCTCCCGGCTGGGCCGGATGCGGACAAACTCCTGGCGCAGAAACGGGGCCACATCTGTGTTGCTGTTCACAAAGACCCGGACAGGGTTCTTCAAGGAAACGGAGGCCAAGTCTTTCACCTGCCAGAGATGGGGAAGCTTTGTCAGCCCTGCCAGGAAGGTCCCCCTAACACTCCCCTCCTCCAAAGAGAAGCAGGACATCCCGGTCCAAGGGAGATCACAGGGGGGGGGGGGTCACTGTTCTGCAGCAGAGCACCAAGATTCAAATACATGAGAAGATTCCTGCAGCCACTTCCTATCCACCCAGCGCATTGTCACAACCACACCCTCCCCAGTCTCCTCTCTGGGTCTCCCTTGGTACCTCGTCTGTCATGGTTGCAGAAAAGAGCATGGTCTGGCGATGTCGGGAGCACAGCCGGATGATCTCCTTCATCTGCTCCTCAAAGTACTCATCCAGCATCCTGTGGGGAGAGGGAGAGGCAGGTGAGCAAATAGGGCAGAGGGTGGGGTGTGAGGCCTCCTCCTCCAGGCACAAAAAGTGACAACGCAGCCAGCCTGTGCCAAAAGGCCGAGATCCCAGGGGATGGGGCAGCACCCTGCAAGGCATGGCTACAAGGGAAAAGGGAGCAGAACGTAAGAGGTGTGCAAAATAACACACAGGGTGAAGAAATAAAAGAGGGAGATGTTTTTCTTTCCCTTCCTCATAGTACTGAAAGGTGACATGACGGCCATCTTCAAATATCTTAAGGGCCTTGTTTTCTCCTGCTCTGGATGGGAAGACTTGAACCCATGGCTTCAAATGACAAGAAAGGAGATTCTGACTATAGACATTTGGAAAAACTCTCTGACCGTAAGAGCTGTTCGACAGTGAAGCGGTCTCCCACAAGAGGTTCTGGACTCTCCTTCCTTGGAGGTTTCTAAGCAGAGGTTGGGTGGCCAGCTGTCAGGGATGCTTGAGCTGAGATTCTTGCATTGCAGGGGGTTGGTGTAGACGGCCCTTGTAAGTACCTTCCAACTCTACTGTTCTATGACAGCTCTGTTCTTCCTCCAGTGTCCAGGGCAGCCCACCTCTGAATATGGGGTTTTGGGGTTCACAGATGGGGAGAGCATTGCTCTTGTGCTCAGGTCCTGCTTCTGGGTGGGCTTCCTTTGGCCTGATCCTGCAGCCAGGCCCTTGGTGTTCCGAGGGCCTCCCCCCCCCCCCGCCTGTGCCCAGAGATTCCCCTCACCGGTCAGCCTCGTCCAGGATGAGGACCTCAACGCTGTCCAGGTGGAAGGAGGGGCAGTTGTGCAGGTGGTCAATGAGGCGTCCGGGGGTCGCGATGAGGATGTCAGGGCCTGAGCGCAGCGCCGCCTCCTGGGTCTTCAGGTCCAGGCCCCCTGCAAGGACACAAACCGGGCGGGGGCATCAGCTCACCGAATGCACTGCAGCCCCCTTGCTGGGCAGGATGGGTGCAAACAAAGTCACGCCCCCCCCCCAAGGAGCCCTCTCCATCTCCAGATCCTGCTCACTCACCCACGGCCAGGCAGGCGGTGACACTGGTGAACTGCGCCAGCTGCTTCGTGACAGAGTGCACCTGAATGCCCAGCTCCCGGGTGGGCACCAGAACCAGCACCCGCGTCACGGGGGCTTGGCGGGGCTTGTAGATCAGGCGCTCCAGCACAGGCAGAATGAAGGCCGCTGTCTTCCCTGAAGACAAAGAGGTAGATCAGCCTCCTGGCCCACCCCAAGCCTTTGCCCCACCCCCACCCCCTTGAACCCGGGGCTCACCTGTCCCTGTAGCCGCACATGCACAGATGTCCTTCCCCAGGAGCCCCACAGGGATGCAGGCCTTCTGTATGGGGGTCGGCTGCTTGAAGCCCAGGGCGGTTATGGCCTGCCAATCACAGCCACAGTTGGGAAGAAGCCAGTGTGAGCAGGTCTCTGCCCTGCAACTATGCAAGCGCTTCACTTGGAGCGCGCATCAACATGCTGCTCTCTGGCCTCTCAGAGGACTGGGTCTCCACACCGACATGGGCAGTAATCCCAGCATATGTCCATTTCAGGGGAGATCAATGGGAAAGTGGCCATTTCTAGCTCAGCCCTGTTGGCTACTGCCCATACCCAGGCGAGGGGCCTCTTCAGTGCAGGAAGGCCAACTACGTCACCCCAGGTCCCTCCCATGCTGGTTGGCCTAGCAGATTCCAAGAGAGAGAGACTGATCTACTCTCAGACTACAACTCAAGGGTAACATTTTATCACTCAAGGCAATACTTCAGGTAATTCTGCTGATAGCCTACAAAGGCAGTAATTCCCGTCTTTCGGCAATCTAATACCGTATTTTTCCGTGTATAACACGCCCCCTATTTTTTGGGACTCCAAATAAAGAAACCCCCCCCCCCATATGCACTATTCATGTATAAAACAACCCCCAATTTTAAACTTGAAAAAATAGAAGGGAAATATAGTCTTATACATGGAAAAATAGAGTAAATAATAATAATAATAATAATAATAATAATAATTATTATTATTATTATTATTATTATTATTATTATTATTATTATTACAGGCCCAGAAAGTGCAATACTTGATTCTGGTGGCTGGTTTGATTCTGAATGTCGGGTGGCTAAGCGCTCTCAGAATCTTTAGAAAATAATCAGAATTTTTAGGAAAGTGGTTTTTTATACTAGAGGAACCAATTACAGAATGTGGTAGAATTTTTTCTTTCAGCTTTGGACAGTTGAGTCATGTAATAATGGAGAAGAATTCAACTAGATTTCAGAGCACTGAATTGTGTGGACTGAGGGAAATGAAATATCCCACTGAAGCAGCAGGAACCAATCCTGAAGGCTGATTTGATGGCAAATTGTGCATGCACAAAAGGTCAACACAGTATCTTCTTGTAGCATTTACAGATCTACCTTCAGCTTTTGATTTGATAGACAGAGTTTGGTCTAAGCTGTTCAATACAAATATTGATAAAAGACTATTGATTTTAATTTAAAACCCACGTTCTTATGCTCATCTTGAAGTGAAAGCAGGTTAAATGTCCACCTTACTAACCCTTTTTTAGCAAATGAACAGGACTGACAACTGACAAAGACCCCCCTCTCCCCACATGAAGTGACCCTGACCCTCCGATCATCACCTGAGGCCCTTCTTCTGAGGCCTCCTCCATGAGGTCCAGAGGGTGGGCAAAACCTTTTCTGCTGTGGCTCCTCATTTGTGAAAAGCTCTCCCCAGAGAAGCTTGCCTGGCGCCTTCATTACATATCTTAGTGCTAGGCAAAAACAATTTTTCTTCAGCCAGGCCTTTGACTGATTACAGTTTTTTAAATGTGTTTGTGTGAGGAGAGTTATGGGTTTGTTTTTGTTTTCTTGTGTATTTTGTTGTCTCATTTTGTATTTTTATGTTGTGAACCACACTGTGATCTTTGGGTGAAGGCTGGCATATAAATTTAAATATAAACAAACAAGAACTTTCTTCTTCCATCCTCCAACTACAGGCTCATTTAAAGTCCATTTACCCAGAAGCCTCGAGCCCTGTTAACAGTACAGTGGAACCTCAGTGAAAACGTTCGAAAATCAAGAAGCAATGGGAGGTCGGCAAAATCCATTGAGAGAAAAGAAAAACACACAGCGGACATGTTTGAAAACAGAAGCAATCACTTCCAGGTTTTTGGCATTCAGCTTCCAAAACGTTCAGCTTCCAAGATGCTCAAAAACCGAGGTTCCACTGTATGATGAACATCCTAATGTTTTCTTTGCTGCTAAATAGTAGTTTTTTGTTTTGCTGTCCTTCCAATAAGAGACACCAAACAAGCCTGCATTTTCACAGATCTGTTTCTTTTGTTATTTTGTTAGAATTAAGCAAGGCATGTTTGCCTAATCTACTTCTGGAACCACAAAAGCTGTCAAATGTGATGACTCAGTGTGGGCTGAGATTTGCCCTTCCAAAAGAGACTAGGCAACCACCTTCGCCATCTCCCTCTGAAAGAAAGCAGGAACTGGCTACCTTCAGCAAGGGCCGGGAGAGGTTCATATCTTGGAACGACAGGCTGTCATCGTACTGTGAAGCATCTTCAAAGAACTGCTCAGGTTCCTAGAAAGGAGGATCAGAAAGAGAAAGCCTGGAACACAGACCCACAACACGAGAGAAGGACCCCTGTTTCTGCAGGTACTCCTTCTCACCCCAGCACCACCCAGAATCCAAAGGCTCACCTCCTCTCCACCGCGCTTCCTTTTCCGTCGCTGCTTCACCTTGAGTGTATCTGTAAAAAATGACATGACCCGCCCCCCACCAAAAGATGATCAGAACACCTTACAAATCAGAGAGCAGCGCCTCCTACTAAAACTTCGATTCCTGCAGCTAGCTGCAAAAAGCATGTCAGCTGCCCCACTGTAGGGCACAGAAGACACACACTTGCTCTCTTCTGCCCTGGTGCCTGCACAGCACATCCATCGTCATGGTTACCAGCTTTTGTGAAGATGCTCTCGTCTGCCGAAGAGTACTCAGACTCCAACTCCTCCTCCTCCTCCTTTGCATCCTCCTCCTCACTTCCTCCGGCATCCACCTTGTCTACATTCTCCTGTGTAGCCTCCCCAGCATCTTCTTTTGCTGGCCCTTGTTTGGCTTGCTTTTCCTAGAAAAGACCCCCCAAATGGGACATTGTTTTTCCTGCCCAGCCTCCTTCTCTATGGCCAAAGAGTTTATTGTCTTGACCAAAGACCGTAACAATTTTATAACAATTTGCCAAACTGTAAAAAACAGCGTACAGTGGTACCTCAGGTTAAGTTCTTAATTCGTTTTGGAGGTCCGTTCTTTACCTGAAACTGTTCTTAACCTGAAGCACCACTTTAGCTAATGGGGCCTCCTGCTGCTGCCACACCACCGGAGAACGATTTCTGTTCTCATCCTGAAGCAAAGTTCTTAACCCAAGGTATTATTTCTGGGTTAGTGGAGTCTGTAACCTGAAGCGTATGTAACCTGAAGCATATGTAACCCGAGGTACCGCTGTACAACTACATACTCCAAAGCATCAAGCATTTAAAGAAAGTCAGAGGTCGTATCATCTGCTAGCTCATACCTAGCTTAACTTCCATTAGACCTCTGAATCTCCAGTGCGACTTTTTGCAATACAGTGGTGCCTCGCAAGACGAAAAGAATCCGTTCCGCGAGTCTCTTTGTCTTGCGGTTTTTTTGTCTTGCAAAGCAAGCCCATTAGCGGCTTAGCGCTATTAGCGGCTTAGCGGATCAGCTGATAAGCGGCTTAGCGAAAAGGGGGGGGGGGGAGGAAAAAAAACCCCGCAGGAACTCGCAAGACATTTTCGTCTTGCGAAGCAAGCCCATAGGAAATTCGTTTTGCGAAGCACCTCCAAAATGGAAAACCCTTTCGTCTAGCGGGTTTTCCGTCTTGCAAGGCATTTGTCTTGCGGGGCACCACTGTATCATTTCTTTTTCTCATCTTTCTTGCAGCCAGAGCATAAAGCACCACTTTATGTGACACAAATCCGTTAGGGAATTGTTTCTGCCATTGTAAGCCTGCTTCTAAACTTCCTTCTCTAAGATTCCACGATTAAATAATGTTCTACAGAGCCAGAAAAAGTGCTTGAAGATTCTCTAAGGGTCCCTACAGAGATACAATCACACTGTAGGCACCTCATGCAAAAGGCAAATTCCACACAGCTCTTTCATGGTTTACACATGCTGCCCCACCCAGAAGCTGATCTTGCATTAAGCAGAGGATTGGGCTAGAAGACCTTTCAGGCCCCTTCCAAATGTATGGTGTTATGAATGGCCACCCGCCCTGACTTTGGGGTCCTGAAAATGGGAAGTTCTGTTGTGCTTAGATAAGTCATTCTGCAGTCACAGAGGTTCCCCTGCACATGAAATAGACCAGTTAGACACTTAGTTTTGGAGGACACTACTTTTGGAAGGCAGCACAACATCCACACACAGGCACACCAAGTGGTGGGGACTGAGGGGTACTCAGCACCCCCAAATTTTTCAAGGAGGGGACTGAGCTGCCCCAAAATCCTGTGGCCCTGCTCCTCCTCCTCCTCCCTGCCGATGTTGTGTGGGCAAGAGTGTGGAGCTGGCAGCCCTGCCCTGCAGCCTCCTCCTCCCTGCCTGATGGTGCGTGGGGAGGAGGAGGCCAAGCATGGAGCCCAGCTCCCCATTCCGCACCCAGCGCTCGAGTACCGGCACATGACGTGTAACATGATGCACCACATGATGCGCCCCTGCAATGTCGAGGGCAAATTGCTGCCCTTATCCATGCAGATACAGAAAGCCAGAAGACCCCAAACAGGTGGGAATTTCTAACCTGGGCTTTTCTTTTCTTTCTTACAGTTGCAATCTTCTCATCCAGGCTAGTAGCGGATCTCTGCAAAAGAGAAAACAAACAAGGTGAGTGCAGGAGTGGAACGCCAAAGATCAGAAGCTCCAGCAGGATGACCTCATGGGAACCTTGAGGCACGGAGCAACCTTCCCATCTGGACTTTGCAGGTCTCAGATAAGAGGAGCAGGGGGACAGAGAGAAGGTCCCGGAACCTTTTTTGCTCCAGAGGAGGATGAAGAAGAATTGGCAGTGGCTTCGGAGAAGCTGCCCTGCTGGATCAGGCCAGAAGGTGGTGGTGGGAGGTTATTTTTTTGGGGGGGGTGATGGCGCAGAGTATGTGCCCCTGCTCTCACCTTCCCCTTGAGCTGCCTCAGCACCTCCGCCCAGGGGCCTCCGCTGGGCCCCGCCGACGCCTCGGCGAACGCAAAGCCTGCCGCGAAGTCTCCGCTGCGACCGCCTCGGCCCACAGACACCTCCTAGGGGGAGACGAGACAAGAGAGGTGAGCGGAGAAAAGACGGAGCGAGGGAGGAAGGGAGAGAAAGAGGGAGAGAAAGGGGGAGAGGGAGAAAAGAGGGAGGGAGAGCAAGGCCCCGCCGGAGAGGAGGAGGAGGACGTGTGGGGCAGGCGCTGCCCGGCTCTCCCTCCCCGCCGCCCCCTCGCCTACCTCGGTCTCGGAGCCGCTCTCCTCCTCCTCCTCGGCCTCCTCGCCGCCGGGCCCGCCCAGCCTCGCCCGCCATCCTTCTCCGGGCTCCATCGTGGTGTCTGAGGGACCGGAAGTGCAGGGCGCCGGGTGCGCCCAGGCAGAGCTCCGCCCGTCCGCCTCCCTTTCCCTTCCGCCGGGGACGGCGAGCGGGGCGCAGGGGTTCCTCGGCGGGGCGGGGCCGGGCGGGAAGCGCGCCTCTAGTGGGGGGGGGGGAGAAGCGAAAGCGAAAGGGGGGCGGAGCCAGCCGGGAAGGGGAAAGCGAAAGTCGAAAGTGAGCCGAAAAGCCGGTGGCGGCGGAGGGGGGGGGGCGCAGAGCCCGGAGGCGCCTCGACGGGACGGAGCGCGGAGCGGAGCCGAGCCATGGAGGGGCGCGGGCGAGGAAGGGGGCAGCCGCGGCGGCCGCGAAGAGGCGGAGGAGGAGGAGCGGGAGGCAGAGGTGACAGCCACAATTTAATAATAATAAGAAGAAGAATTATAAGAATAATAATTTATTATTTCTACCCCGCCCATCCGGCTGGGATTCCCCAGCCACTCTGGGCGGCTTCCAACAAAAGATTAAAAATACAGTGGTACCTCGGGTGACAGACGCTTCAGGTTACAGACTCCACTAAGCCAGAAATAGTGCTTCAGGTTAAGAACTTTGCTTCAGGATAACAGAAATCGTGCTCCGGCGGGGCGGCAGCAGCAGGAAGCCCCATTAACTAAAGTGGTGCTTCAGGTTAAGAACAGTTTCAGGTTAAGTACGGACCTCCGGAACGAATTAAGCCCTTAACCCGAGGTCCCACTGTACATTGAAAGCGGCTGGCCGGGCCAGAGCGGAGGAGAAGCGCAGCTTTCCGGAACCGGGGGCGGAGGCTCCGCTCAAAGCCTGCGCTTCTCGCCAGACCAGCGGGAGGATCCTCGAACTGGGAAGAGGGAGGGGTCCCCAGGGGTCATCTAGCTCAACCCCCGCAATGCAGGACTCGGAGGATCCCTGACGGATGGCGGAGGGTCCACCCCGCTCCGGAGTCCAAAGAGGGGCTTCTGCGCCTCGCAGGGGGACCACGGGCTGGCGGGGGGGGGGGGGAGGCGTCTCCGCTTCGGCAGGTTCGGCGTGAGCGGAGAGCACCGGTCTTCTCCCTTCTGCTGCACCGGGATGAGAAAGCGAAAAAAGGAGCCGAGCAATTGCTTCAGCTTTGGCGGCTGGATCTGGTCCAGCGTCCCCTTCCCGCCGGGGAAACCCCGTCCTGCGGCTCCGGCTCTTGGCAACGGGAGGTTGGGCGACCCCGCCCGGCCCGGCTCTCCGCCCCCCCCCATCGTTTCTGGGGGAGGAGCCGCCAAATGGGAGGAGGAGGAGGGAGCCGCCCAGTTCCCTCCCAGATCCCTCTGGATGCTGCCGCTGGGTGGAGAATTCAGCCCCTGCCTAACTTTGGAGGGGCGAAGCCAAAGTTATCCCCTGATGGGGGGGCAAAAGGGGGCAGCACCCGGGCGAAGCGCAGCTTGGGCTTCTGCCCAGAGACTCTCTAACTCCCCTCTTTTCCTTCTGCAGAGCCTCAAGATGGAGGAGCCTCCCAGCAGAACGCAAGTGGGCAGCGTGAGGGGGGCCCTGGCAGAGCTGCGGAGCGGAGGGCTGGCTCTGGCCGGACCCCCCACCAGGACGGGGCGCGCAACCCCAGCAGGCTGGCTGAGGGGGCACCCAGGCGGCCAGGGGCAGAGGGGAACCGTTTCCCTCGCAGAGGGGGCGTCTGGCCTGGGGCTGAGCCCAGGGAGGAGCGGAGGGCTGGGGGACAGAACCAGGGAGGGCCGGCCAGGGATGGCCCAGGAAGGCAAAGAGAGGGGGCCCCAAACGCTGACCCCACCCAGCGGCCCCACGCAGGGCCAGGAGGCGCTCCGCAGCAGCGCGGCCCAATGATCGGCACCCGCTTCCTCCGTGAACTCCTCGAGAAGGACCCTTCGGAGGTGGCCATCACGCTGGCTTCCAGCCCCCGCCTGCGGGAGGCGCTCTCCCCAGTTGCCATGAGGCCGGACTTGGTACAGCTGCTGTGCCAGGTTCTCCGCAAGGCCTGCCTCTCCCGCATGGACCGCCAGAGCATTCAGCGGCTGCTGGAGACGGTGAAGGAGTCCTCCTTCCTCCGGGTCTGCCTGCCCCAGTACCTGGCCAACATGCTGACGGAGGCCCGGCCGGAGGTGCGGCACCAGTGCCCCCAGCACATTGCCAGCGTGGTGGCGCTGGTCCGGGAGCTGGTCAGCATCTTCCCGGCCAGCTCCCTCCAGAACGTGGCCCTGCTGATGTCGGTCCTGCCGGGCTCCGTCAACGGCCTCCGGGCCCTGGGGGTGGACTTCCCGGAGGAGCTGGACCAGAGTCTGGAGAAGCTGCAGGGCTTCATCCAGCACCTCCAGGAGCGGCGGCGCGAGGGCACCTTGCGGGTGGACAGCTGCACCCTCCTCCAGCCCACCGCCCCCGGTGAGGAAGGGGAGTACCGCGCCATGTCCATCTACCCCACCTACGAGGAGGTGAACCGTGGCCAGAAGCCCTTCCTGCGCCCCAACCTCATCAGCCAGCCCTACGAGAGCCCCGCCATTTACCTGGACACCCACTTTCGCCTCCTGAGGGAGGACTTTGTCCGGCCGCTGAGGGAGGGGATCCTCCAGTTCCTCCAGAGCTTTGAGGATGCCGGCCCGGGCAGGAGGAGGTTTGACGACATCCGCGTGTACCTGGACGCCCGGATCCTGGCTCCGCTCTGCTCCCGAACCGGCATTGACTACAAGGTGCACTTTGATTCCACGCCGCTGGGCGCCGTCCGGTGGGAGAACTCCAAGCGCCTGCTGTACGGCTCCCTGGTCTGCCTGTCCAGGGACAACTTTGAGACCTTCCTCTTTGCCACGGTCTCCGACCGGGAGCCCCAGGAGCTGCGCAAGGGCTTTGTCCACCTCTCCTTCGCCGCCCACAGCCAGGCCCTGCTGGCCGAGGTCCAGCCCTCCGACTCCTTCGTCATGGTGGAGACCACCGCCTACTTCGAGGCCTACCGACACGTCCTGCAGGGGCTGCAGGAGCTGCGGGAGGAAGACGTCCCCTTCCAGAGGCACATTGTCCACTGCGAGGCCCAGGTGAGGGAGCCGGCGTACCTGCGGACGGAGCCGGGAAGCAGCCTTTACGACCTCAGGTGCCTGATGGCCAAGCCTCCCCCTGCTGGGGCGGAAGGAGCCCCTGAGGGCCGTGTGGACGTGCTGGATGCCTCCCAGTGGCCCACCCAGGAAGCCGTGGGTCTGGATGAGTCCCAGCTGCAAGCCCTGAAACTCGCCCTGACCAAGGAGCTGGCCATCATCCAGGGGCCTCCGGGGACAGGTGAGTCGGGCGGGCGTCCCATCCTTCCTCCGAGGAAGAGGTGTCTGTTGCAGGAAGTGGGGTTGGGAGGGGGAGCCTTTCGCCACAGAGGAGTTCCAGGATCTCTCCAGGGCCGGAAACTGTATGTATTTATCACATTTCCATCCCTTGAGGGCAGAGTCCCATATAAACTTCGACACACATCCCAAAGATATGTGCACACGTTAGCAGAGTCAGCAAAAGCAGAGCTGTGGTGGAATTGTAGCATCAAGCATCTTTATTTATGGCAAAGAAATAAAAGCAGCTTCCTCACACATCCTCTCTGTTGGAGATAGAAAGAACAAAGCGGAAGTTTATCAGCCTGATTTCCATTCGCACATTCATAACAAATGAAATCATCCGGTCTTGTGATCCTTTGCAATAGCAGCTGTGAAAAATACTGACAATTTCCTCCAAGGAGCTCAGGGTGCAGCATGCAGAATTCTCCTTTCTCTTTTATCCGCACACCAACCCTGTGAGGTAGGCTAGGCCAAGAGGCACACTAAGTTAACTGCAAGGCTGGTCTCTCCCAGGTCCTTGTCTAATGCTCTAACCACTGTACCACCATGCTTCTCCAGATGGAGGCTCAGATTTCTGCCTGAAACGGGTGGGTGTGAAGTGGAGCCGGCCAGCTGGCTGGATCCTGACACCCCACAAGGTCCACTTTTCTGACGACCCCCCCCATCACTCTGGCATCGGGTGTCTTCCTTTGCCTCATGGGGTTTGAACCCGAGCCAAGGCCGGAGGGTGCTGCTTGCCTGCAGATCCTGCTTGGAATGGCAGTGAGTTGGCTGTGGCACGGGGAGTGCGGCTCGTGACACCCCCGGCTGCTAGCCTTTCTTGGTGGTGGTGGGAAGGGCTGAGGCTGCGGGGGGGGGGCCTCTGATGCCCGCTGGGGGTTGGCAGATGGAGCTTCCTGCTTTGACAGGGCTTTTCCCACAGGCAAGACCTACGTTGGGCTGAAGATCATGGAAGTCCTGCTGAAAAACCAGGCTGCCCGTGGAGAGACCCCCATCCTTGTGGTCTGCTACACCAACCATGCCCTGGACCAGTTCCTGGAAGGTGGGGGGTCTGCCTGCCCTGGGCAGGGGGGAGAGGAGAGAATAGAGATTGGCAGAATTGGAAGGGACCCTCAAGGGTCATCCAGTCCAACCCTCTGCATTGCAGGAATTACTGAGACGCCTTTGCGGGGAGAGGGTCGCTGTACGGATGGCTGCCCATTGCCTTGGCAGTGGCGGGAGGGTGTGGGTCCCCTGCTTAGGTATCCCACCTTGACTTTTACGTCTCTCCCCCCCCCCCCCCAGGAATCCAGGCGTTCCATCCGACGGGCATCGTGCGGGTTGGTGGCAGGAGCAACAGTGAGAAGTTGAAGCCGTTCACCCTGCAGCAGCTGCGAGGCAGAAGCGACTTCTGGAGAGGCTTGCCTGGCCACCTCCGGTGGTCCTACAGTGATGTACGTGCGAGGAGGGGGGGCTGGTTTGGAGGGTGTCGTCGTGGGGGGGGGGGTTGCTGGGACTTTGCCCAGGAGAACAGCCAGATCAGCAAAGCACAGGGAAGTGGAGGGACCCCCAAGAGTCATTTAGTCAACCCCTGCAACACAGAAATCGCAGCCCAGGAAGCCCTCCCGTATGGCCACCCAGCCTCTGTTTAAATACCTCCAAGGAAGGAGAGACCGTCCCCCCCACCTTCTGGGGGAGTCTGTTACACAGCCGGACATCTCTTCACCTTGGATGCTCAGGCCATTGCCAGAGCTGAGGGCTGCTTTGTCACTGGAGCGCAGCACCTGTGGAAATGCTGCCTTGTTGCTGAAAGGGAGCTCCACGCTGCCTCCGCAGACCAGGGCCAGAGCTGGAGGTTGGGCGGAGCAGAGGGGCTGAGCAGGGTGCCCTTGGGGGGAGAGCAGTTGCAGGCGAAAGCAGAGAAGGGGCAGGGAGCGGAGCTGCCCGGCCAGGCGCCCCCAGCTGTCCTCTGCTGGGTCTTGATCCCTTGCTGGGCTTTGTCCGCTGGAGGGGCTGACCTGGCCTCTTTTTCCTGAGGGCAGATCACCTGCGAGATGCGGGAGGCCGAGTTCGAACTCAGCCGAGGGGCGGCTCAGCTGGAGTGCGGGCTGCACGGGATTCTGCACGAGAAGCACCTGCGGAGCTGCATTACCAGCCGGCACTGGGAGAGCCTCGTGAGGGGCCTGGTAAGGAGCAGGAGGGGCGCATCAGGGGGGGCATCAGAAGGCGGCCCTGCAAGAAGACACCCCACCAGGATCTCTGTCTTAGGGACCAAGTGCCCCTGGGAGAGCAGAGGGGGAGCCCCCCAACTCCTCAAGGGCTCCTCCAGCCCCTCAGCTGGAAGCAGCAGAGCAGGGGCCAAAGTCTTGGGCGAGAGTGTGAGCAGTTTGGCTGCTCTGACGAGGAGGAATCCCTCCCTCAAAAGGGGGGGGGGTTGATGGGGACTCCAGTTGTGGAAGAAACCACCCCATCTATCTATCTATCTATCTATCTATCATCTATCTATCTATCTATTTATTTCATGAAATCGATAGATGCACCTGCTTGAAATTTGTGTGTGTGTTTATATACAAAGAAACAATCCATAAAAATTCAGAATGTTGAAAGTTTCTAACCATCGAAGTTAGGCTTGTCTAAAAAGGAAGTTTTCAGCAGGCACCAAAAAGAGCAAAGTGGCAGCGTCTGATTGATGTCAAGGGGCAGGGAGTTCCCAAGGGCAGGTGCTGCCACACTAAACTGTCAGCACCCATGAAAGACTCATCGCCCTGGAGGGAGATTTTCCCAGAAGAACCTCCTGCTGCAGAGATACCCCCTGGCTCTCTGGGTTCCCCGCCTGCCCCCGCCCCTCTCGTGGCCCCCGGCTCCTGCTTGCCTTCCTGTCTTGGGGTCCCTGGGACTGTGGCACCTGCCCACCCACCGCTGAGCCGGTCTGAGCTGCTCCTTCTTGCTCCAGGAAGAGGACTGGATGGATCCAAAGCACTCTCTGATCCTGGAGTGGCTGGGACTTGGCGTCACGCCGGTTGAAAACATGGCCGATCCAGGATGGCCAGAAAATGCAGGTAAGGGGCTTTCCTTTGGGCAGCTTCTGGGTGGGACAAGGATGAGGTGGCGAGTTCGAGACACGGAAGGAGCCTGGGGCCTGCCCACTCTCTGCCGCCCCCTACCGGTCTCTGTGTGGCCCTTCAGGCGTTGAGGAAGACCAGGAGGCGGGGGAAGGCCCACAGGCAGAGCCAGAGCTGCTGCAGGTCGTGGAGGAGGCAGACTTGATTCAGCGCGAGCGGCTGCTGGACCACGATGAGGACGGGCGGCTGCGGAGGAGGAAACCCCCCAGGCAGAACCTGGACGACCTGTTTCTGGCCATGCGGTTGGATGATGAGGAGAAGGGGGAGCAGAGAGCCCCACATGGGGCAGATAACGCTGGGTTTCAGGTATTGGGGGGCACAGTGCGTTGCATTGGAGGGGGAGAAAGCTCTGTTGTCGCTGCCCCTGAGGCGGGCAGGACGGGGGTTGCCCCGGTCTCCTCCTCACCTGCCCACTTGGGGTTCTCTCTGCAGCTGCAGCCGGGCCGGAAGAAGAAGATGAAGCGACAAGCAAAGGCGGAACTGAAAAAATGGCAGGCGATGACCAAAGAGGAGGCTGAGACCGTCCTGGATGTGTGGCAGCTGAACCTCAGCTCCCGCTGGAAGCTCTACAGGTAATTTCTGCTGCAGGGGCCTCTGGCGCCCATGCTCACCCCCCTACACCTCCTCTGCTTAAAAACCTCCAAGGATGGAGAGTCTACCACCTCTCGAGGAGACCATTCCAATGTCAACAGCTCTTATGCTCAGAAGTTTATTCCTGATGTTGAGTCAGAGTCTCATTTCTTGCAACTTGAAGCCACAGGTTCAAGTCCTACCCACCGGAGCAGCAGAAAATAAGCTTGCTCCCTCTTCTCAGTCCTTGAGATATTTGAAGAAGGGTCTCATATCTCCTCTCAGCCTCCTCTGTTCCAGTTCCTCATAAGGCTTGGTTTACTGACCCTTGATCATCCTGTTAACATTGTGGTGCCCAGAATTGGACACAGCATTGCAGGTGTGGTCCGACCAAGGCAGCCTAGAGTGGGAACATGACTTCTTCCCTTGATCTGGACATGAGCCTTCTGTGGATTCACCTTTTTTGCTGCTCCATCACACAGTTGACTCGTGTTCAGCTTGCGATCCTTTTCACACGTGCCACTAGTATGCCAGGTGTCCCCCCTCCTATGTTGGTGCCCCTGGTTCTTCCTGCCTAAGGGCAGAACCTGATCTTTGTGCCGCACAGGTACTGGTTGCAGAAGCACCAAGCTGAGATCCAGCGCGAGATGCTGCAGCACAAACAGAAGTACCAGGCGGCAGCCGACAGGCTGGCTGAGCTTCGCCAGCACCAGGACCTCTGTGTCTTCAGGACAGCCCAGATCGTGGGCATGACGACCACAGGTGAGGAGGAGGCTGTGTAGCAAGCTGCCCCCCACACCCTGGGGGTCCACCTGTGATGGGGGGGGAGAGAGAAGAGGAGCCTCTCTCACCTGCTTCCTTGTCCAGCTGCAACACAACACGCCTGCAGTGCTGCCCGTGGGCCTTACTCTTGGTAGTTGCTGCCATTGCCCTCACACTTCCTCCAATTGGAGGGGGGCCTGGGAGGCAGAAGCCTGGCGGCCTGGCTTAGAGGCAGAGGGGGCAGAGATCAGGGCATCCCCTCACCCCCCCCCCGTCTCACCCCAGGAGCCGCTCGGTACCGCCAGGTCCTGCAGCAGGTGGCCCCTCGCGTGGTCATTGTGGAAGAGGCGGCCGAAGTCCTTGAGGCCCACGTCATCACCACGCTGAGCAGGGCCTGCCAGCACCTCATCCTCATTGGAGACCACCAGCAGGTAGGTGGGTGGGTGGGCCAGATGAGGGGCAGGGTCTGCTGGCCTTGGGCCCCACCCCTTCTCCCCCGCCCCCCACCCCACGGGCTCCATCTTCCTTCTTTCCTTGCAGCTGCGCCCCAGCGCCAACGTCTACGACCTGGCCAGGAACTTCCACCTGGAGGTTTCTCTCTTTGAGCGGCTGGTGAAGGTCGGCCTTCCCTTCGTCCGCCTCGCTTTCCAGGTGAGGCACAAGCAGGGCCCCCCCCCCCCGGCCCCCTCCCCTCGCTCGCTCTGTGGAGGCTGCTGGATCAGGCCAAAGGGGGCTCAGCCAGTCCAGCGGCCTCTTCTCCGAGAGGCCCAGCAGATCTCCAAAGGGAAACCCACAAAGTCGGGATCTGGTGCAAGAGCACGGGCTCCCCTTGGGGGGGTGACAGGAGCTGGGATTGGGGAGCATTGGCAGCCTCCAAATGGGGGCTTCTCTCTTTCACGCACAAGCGAGGAAAGAGGGGAGATTAGCTGGGAGCCTTTCCTGCCTGGCTGGGGAGAGCCCAGCCCCTGGCTACTCTCCTCAAGGGTGGGCGGCCCAGAGGCAGCCAGACGTGGTTCCCCCCTCAGACCTTGAAGCAGACCCCCTCAGACCTCTTTTCGTGAGGGCAGCTGCCTTCCCCTCTCTCTCCCTCACCTCTCCCTCGGCTTGCCCTTTTTGCAGCACCGCATGAGGCCAGAGATCGCCCAGCTGCTCACCCCGCACATCTACCAGGACCTGGAGAACCATCCCTCGGTGCTCCGCTACGAGAACATCAAGGTGAGCATCTCTCCCCTCCCCTCGCCTCCGCCTGGCTGGCTGGCTGGCAGCCTTTGGCCAGGAGACTCTGCCTTGCCAGCTCAGCAGCCTCCTCTCCTCTCCTCTCCTCTCCTCTCCTCTGCTCAGGGCGTCTCCTCCAACCTTTTCTTCGTGGAGCACAGCGTCCTTGAGCAGGAGATCCAGGAGGGCCGCAGCCACCAGAACCAGCACGAGGCCCAGTTTGTGGTGGAGCTGTGCCGCTACCTGCTGCGCCAGGGCTACCAGCCCTCCCAGATCAGCATCCTCACCACCTACACGGGGCAGCTCTTTTGCCTACGCCGCTTGCTGCCGGCCAAGGAGTTCCAGGGCGTCAAGGTCCACGTGGTGGACAAGTACCAGGGGGAGGAGAACGACATCATCCTGCTCTCCCTGGTGCGCAGCAACCTGGCGGGGCGGGTGGGCTTCCTGCAGATCCCCAACCGCATCTGCGTGGCCCTTTCCCGTGCCAAAAAGGGCCTCTACTGTGTGGGCAACATGGGCATGCTCAGCCAGGTGCCTCTCTGGAGCAGGATCCTGCACACTCTGCGCGAGAAGGGCCATGTGGGCCGGGCACTGCGCCTGGCCTGCCAGAACCACCCGCAGACCAAGACGGACGTGGTGCGGGCAGAGGACTTCCGCCAGGTGCCCGAGGGGGGCTGCAGCGTCCCTTGTGACACCCGCCTGGGCTGCGGCCACGTCTGCCCCCGGGCGTGCCACCCCTATGACCCGCAGCACAAGGAGCTCCGCTGCTTGAAGCCCTGCCAGAAGGTGCTGTGTGACAACGGGCACCGCTGTCCCTGGCTGTGCTGTGAGCCCTGCGGGAAGTGCCAGGTGAAGGTGCCCAAGACGGTGCCCAGGTGCGGACACCAGCAACAGGTCCCCTGCTCAATGGCCGCCGAGGATTTCTGCTGCAAGGAGCCCTGCGGGAAAACCCTGGAGTGCGGGCATGCCTGCCAGCTCACCTGCGGCCAGCAGTGCGAGAGGCGCTGCCCAGAGCTGGTCCTGGCGACGCTGCCATGTGGGCACAGCCAGGAGGTGCCATGTTCAGCAGCGTCAGAGATGGCATACGGGCGTCCCATCCGCTGCAAGACGAAGTGCGACAGCGTCCTGGAGTGTGGGCATCCTTGTCCAGGCTCGTGCCACGCTTGCTTCGGGGGCCGCTTCCACCAGCCGTGCCGGAGCCCCTGCAAGCGCCCGCTGGTTTGCGGCCACCAGTGCCGCCAGCCCTGCACCAGGGACTGCCCCCCGTGCCGCCAGCCCTGCCAGAACCGCTGTGTCCATAGCCGCTGCCCCAAGCAGTGTGGGGCACCCTGCTCGCCCTGCATGGAGCCCTGCGAGTGGCGCTGCCAGCACCACCAGTGCGGGCGCCTGTGCTCCGAGCCCTGTGACCGGCCGCGCTGCGACGTGCCCTGCCCCAAGCGCCTCCCTTGCGGGCACCCTTGTGCCGGGCTTTGTGGGGAGCCCTGCCCGCAGAAGTGCCTGACCTGTGACGCGGAGGAGCTGACACAGATCTTCTTTGGCTGCGAGGATGAGCCGGACGCCCGCTTTGTGCAGCTGGAGGACTGTGGGCACATCTTCAGTGCGCTGGGACTCGACCGCTACATGGATGGCGATGAGGAGGAAGAGGAAGGGGCTGTCCGGCTGAAGGTGTGCCCCAGCTGCCAGACGCCCGTCCGGAAGAGCCTGCGCTACGGCACGCTGGTGAAGAGGAGCCTGGCAGAGGTGGAGGTGGTGAAGGGGCGCATGCAGGGCAGCTCGGCGGAGATCGCCTCGGGTGCCCTCCAGCTGATAAGGGTGCTCCAGCAGGAGACCACCCTGAGGCGCCACCTGACCAGGCAGCACAAGCAGCTGAGGGAGAGGCTGGAGGACGACTCCCTCTCCGCCAGCACCCTGGGGCTGGTGGAGACCCTCTTTGGCTTCTACGCGCAGGTGGCAGGCTTGATGGCCAATGTAGGAAAGTTGGCGCAGCAGGAGCAGGAGGGCGTGAGGAGGCGCCTGGCCGAGGTGGCTGGCTGGCTAGACCAGCCCCGCGACAGCTTCAGCGGGCAGCAGGTGTCTGAGCTGCGCACCGAACTGCGGCGGATGACCTACCTGGTGGAGCTCCTGGCGAGGTGCAGCACCGCTGGGGAGAAGGTGAGCCGGGCCCCCGGCACAGCGGAGCTGGTCAGCGCAGCCCGGAAGGTCCTGGAGGGGCCTGGCAGGTTCACCCCCGAGGCCGAGAGCGAGGCGAAGGCCAAGCTGAAGGAGCTGGAGGCCGTTCTGCCCACTGTCGCCGGGCTGGGCATCTCCGAGGAGGAAAGGAAGCAGATTGTGGCGGCCGTCAGCGGAGCCACCCGCGGGCACTGGTTCAAGTGCCGCAATGGGCACTTCTACGTCATTGGCGAGTGCGGGGGGGCCATGGAGACGACCCGCTGCCCGGAATGCCGGGAGACCATTGGGGGCGAGCGCCACACGCTGGAGTCCAGCAACCGGCTCGCCCCTGAGATGGACGGGGCAACCCACGCTGCCTGGTCCGAGGAGGCCAACCGCTTGAACGTGAATAATTACCTGCACTAGGAGGCCGGCCCCCCTCACGGGAGCTGCTTTCCATAAAATATTTTAATATTTTTATCACGTATTGATTTTTTACCACGTTTGGGCACCCTATCATGGTGGACTTGGTTCACCGAAACAGTTGCAGAGCTTTTAACACAACAACAGGGGGTGAGAGGAAGCAAACAGTAAGATGAGCAGGTAAAGGCAACTCAGGAAGCTGCTCCTTGCTGTCTCTCCTCACCTGCCCTGCAGCTCCAGGAGCCACATTCTGCTTCCCGCCTGCTCTGTCTTTTCCAAAGAAGCAAGATGGCAAGTGTCAAAGTGCTTTTACAATCAAGTAGTATATTGCTTTTGTGAAACGTAATCGCCCTGGGTTGTCGGAGGGGCCGGAAATGGGCAGTGCAGGGCCCCACACTCTGCTCATGGCGCCCCTGTCCGGACAACACTGCCTGCCAGATTTTACTCTTGCAAATAAATTTGTCATAGCAGATCCCCCGTTGTGCTTCTGAGTGTCTTTTCTGTGGGAGGACGGCACCCTTCTGTGGGGGCCAGCAAAGGGCTTGTGTCCTGGATGATGCCAAAGGTATCAAGAGACTTCAGCCAGGAGATAGAAGCAAAAAAGCAGCCAGAAGCCTTGATCAAGGGGTTACATCCGTATTCCAAAGTTTCCCATAATACAAAAAAAGTGTGGTCTCAGGTAGAACCTGAGATCCAGGCATGCCCCTGTCAATTACAGTACAAAGGAAAGCATTTACAGTTTCCAGATCCCCGAGTCAAGTCAAATACACCCCTTTGTCTTGATGGGACTCCATCCCACTGTGGGGCAGGTAGGCAGTGTGATTGAGATGGGTTATCTGTCTGACATTCTTGGGGCAGGATTTCACCAGTCATGACTCCTGCGGATGTGACTGTACATCTCGGGGATTATGGTGGGCTCTCTCACCCTTCCCCTAATACCTCACTTCCCTGGGTCCTAAATACCATTGGAACTGAGAAGATTGATGCAACGAGTGATTTCTTGTGAATTTCTAAAGCTTTCCCACTGAGCCAGTACACAGAAACATTTATCCGTGAATTGCTACATTTGGTATTGACACTTGCCCTGTTTTCCTCTGTTGGAGACCTAGGGCTCGGCAGGGACTCGCGGGCTCCTGAGCTGAGCTCCCTTTGCAGATAAGTTGCTGTCATTTTCTCTTGACGCGAGGGGTGGAAGGCAGGGAAATGCCTGTGTGAGTGAATGGTTTGATGATGCGCAGCGGAGACTGTGTGTCTTTGCCCGGTGGTGTGGAGAGGCAAGGCTCGGGGGGGGGGGGTCTCTCGCCCCCTTCCAATTTCGCGGGAACAAGGCAGGCCAGCAATACTTTCGCGTGCACAGAAGGGTAGAGCTGGGAGGGACCCCAGCCCGCGCCTCTGCTCCCCGCTCTGCAATGCAGGGATCCCAAGGAAAGAGGCGCGCAGCGAAGGGCTCTGCGCGGCCGGGCGCACGTGGAGGCGACGGCGCATGCGCCCTCCCCTCCCGCAACTGCCTCGGCGAAGAGACTTCCGGAAGTGGAGCCGCTCGGCGTCGAGGGCTGCGGTGGCGATGCTTCTTCACCCACAGCTCCGGTTCCCTGCCGCGGGATGTAGGAGCCGCCATGTGCGGGGCAGGAGCGAGGGGTCGCACGGAAGGCAGCCCGGCAGCCGGCGCCGCTTCCAGGAAAGGCCGGCTTGGCTCCATCGCGTGGCTCAGGGGGAACATTCATTTATTAATATCATTATTATTATTATACATACATGCACACCCCCAGCCACTCTGGGCGGCTTCCAACAAAATATAAAAAATGCAGTAAACCCTCAGACAGTCCAAACTTCCCTGACTTTTCAGAGCGAGGGGCTGCGAGGCTGGGGCAGCATCACTCCCAGGCGGGGCGGGGCTGCCAGGATCCAGCCTTCCTCGGTGCAAAGGTCCCTCGAAAGAGCCAAGATCCTCGACCGGTTGCCTTCCTGCCTGCCGCGCAGCCTGGCGGGCGCCGGGGAGCCGGAAGTGCGGCGCCTGCTCCTCTTGGGCGCGGCCTGCTGGGGCGATGGCGGCGTCTCCCGGCGAGGCTCCCGGGTCTCCGGCGGCGCTGCGTCGGGTGCGGGAGGCCCTGAGCGCGGCGCTGGGCGAGCTGCGAGGTGCGCGCGGCCTCCGGGGCGGGCGGGCGGGCGGGGGCGGGGCTTGGCGGCGCTCTGCACGCGCTCAGAGGCACGCTTCTCTTGCAGGCGGCGAGAGCCGGGAGGGCGCCGGAGGCTTCGAGGCCGGGCGCTTCTGGGAGGCCCTCGGTAGGTGCCGCCTTCGCGGAGACCCCTCGGGGCGGGGGGGGGCGGGCGAGGCTGCAGGGACCCCCCCGGGATGGGCTGCCCCCCTTGGCCAGTGGGGGGCCTTTCCCCTCGACACTCCCCCCCCCCCGCCTCACCCGCCTGCCCTTCTCCGCAGAGGAAGCCTTCCAGGCCGCCTCGCAGGAAGCCACCAAGCTGAGCCTGGCCTTCTCGAGACCCCCGCCGCCTTCCCTCCAGGTGGGTGAGGGGCCTTCGCGGAGCCCCCCGTCCCTCTTTCCCCCTCCCATCCCGGGCAGCTCTCACGCGGCTTATTCCCTGCAATATTTTTCTGCGGGGGGGGGGTGTCAGCAGGAAGGGGGTGCGGTGGGTGCAGGCCGCCCCGGGTGTCATCACTAAGGGGGGGGGCGTGACAAAATGGCATGGGGCTAGGGGAGTCTGAATTAACCTGACAGTTAAAAATGCCGCAGGGAATATAAAATTATTATTATTATTATTATTATTATTATTATTATTATCAATATGATTATTATTATTATTCCGCCTCGCCCATCTGACTGGGTTGCCCCAGACACTCTGGGCAGCTTCCAACAGAAGGTTAAAAATACATTGAAACATCAGTCATTCAAAACTTCCTAAACAGGGCTGCCTTCAGACGTCTTCTAAATGGCACATAGTTTTTTATTCCCCAAATGAATGCCCAACAGAACAACACTGTATTGCTGGAATCAAAGGCGTGGCGGGGGGGGGGGACACTGGGTGCCCCACCGCGGGGCCTGCAGCATGCCCAAGCCATGTGTCTCTCCTGGGGGTGACTTGGGGGCTTAGGCACCTGCAGGCTCCAGGCTGCCCCAAACAGCAGCTGAGGGGCAGGGGTGTCCAGGCTCCATGCAGCGGCCCTGCCCCAGCTCACCCCACCCAGTGGGTGGCTTGCCTGCCCCCGGGCAGAGGGCGCGTGCAACGCTCCAGGCGCCGGAGCAGCTGGCAATGCCTTTCTTCTCTCATTAGATCCATTCTTGGCTTTAATTTCACAGGCTTCCAATAAGTCTGCCTCGATGCTCCCCGATCTCTCCTCCCCCCCCCCCATCCTGCCCAGCCTAGTTGTCTGAGCCCAGGGCCTTTTTTGCGGGGTGGGGGTGGGGGGAGCTGCCTTGTGAGCCAGGTAAGCTTTGGGTGCTGTCCCCTTGCAGGAGCAGGAGAGCCTGGCGGAAGGGGTGCACAGCGCTGTCCTGGCAGCCGCCTCCGTGTATTACCAGCTGCCCAAGGGCCAAGGTGAGCAAGATGGGGCCCCGCGAGGCAGGGACCGGGGGTTCTCTGGGGGGCAGCGTGGGAGGAGCAGGCCAGGGGGCAGGCACTAGGTTGGGCTCCTGCACCTTGTGCTGGCAAGAAAAGAAGAGTCCAAGAATTGTAGGGTTGGAAGGGGCCCCCAACAGCAGGGGAGGCGTCTTGGCTTCTCTGAAGGGCTGCCCCACGTAAGAGGAAGCCGGCTGGTGTTCTCCGGCTCTGGAGGGCAGGACCCAAAGCAGTGGGTTCCGTTGACAAGAAAGGAGATTCCAGCTCAGCCTTCAGAAGACCTTTCTGACAGGAAGAGCTGTTGGGCAGTGGAGCCGTCTCCCATAGAATCGTGGAGTTGGAAGGGACCCTGAGGGTCATCCAGTCCAACCCCTGCAGCTGTCCCTTACGGGGATCGAACCTGCGACCTCGGCCTTATCAGCACCAGGTAGCTGAGCTATCCAGCTCAGACTCACCTTCCTTGGAGGCTTTGAAGCAGAGATGGATGTCGCGGGTTCTGTAGCTGAGATTCCTGCATTGCAGGGGGTTGGACTGGATGACCCTTGGGGTCCCTTCCGACCAGAAGCCTGAGATTCTTTCTATACGAGGTCTTGGGGGGGGGGGCTGCCTGCAGTCTCTGTGCGTGAGTGCCAAGGAGGCTGTGGCAGACCTTGGAGGAGGGCAGCGGTGACGGGGCTCTCTTTGCCCCCTGCAGGGACCACCCTGCGCAGAGCAGTGCGCGATGCCACGGTGCAGGTGGTGGAGGGGATGATTCAGCTGATGGACGTCATCCTTCGGACCCCCCTGCAGAGGTGAGCTGCTGCTTCCCGCCCTCACCTCCCCAGGGAATGCTGGGGGGAGGCAGGAGGTGTGGGACGTCTCTCCCCAGAGAGTGGGGCACCCTCCTCTGCCACAAAAGTGGAGGCCCCCCTGGGCCTGGGGCCCCCTCCTGACGCTTCTCCGCTCTCCCTTGCAGCCTCTCGCAGGAGCAGCTTGTCTCCACGGGAGGGGTCTGGGAGGCCTGCAGCCGAGTTTTCAGGATGCCTCGAGGTGAGTCAGGGGGCAGCCCAGGGCAGCCGGGGGGCAGGGCGAGGGACGCCACCCTGGGCGCTGCCATGGCTGCTCCCCCTTCTTGCCTTGCTCCTCCTCCCCTTCTTCTCTCCCCACAGATAACCAGGCGGCTGTGACCCTGGCCATTACCCAGGCTCTGGGGATTGTCAAAGACGCACAGGAGGAGATGGAGCAGGTGCGCAGGGAGGGGGGCTGCCGGGGGGGGGCTGCCCGCCGGCTTCACTTGCAAGAGAGCAGAGGCTATCACCATCCCTATTCTGCAACTGGAAAGCCTCTAAGTTTGAAGCATCAGACCAATGGGTTTAAGCACAACATTTAGGTATCCTGAAATTGCACTCGCCTTTTCAGACGCTGCGTCACACGGTGGGCTCAGGTCAGAATGCAGGTTGCCAGAGTGTAAAGTCTTCTGAAATTGGGGGGGGGGGGTGTTTGTGCAGGGGGAGTAAATGGGCTCGTGCCTTTCGTGAAAGCCATCTTGACCCTTGACGGAGGACCTAATTCTTTCCCGTTACTGGACCCAGTATTTTGGCAAAAGGCCAAGCCCCTCCCCCCAATAATGCAGCCTGCTCAGCCCATACTTAATCCTGGCACTGCCCCCCCCGGATGTGCCGATCTCCCCTCTGCCTCTTCTGCTGTGTGGCTTCTGGGGGCAGATAAGGGCATTCGGCCGCCCCACACAGACTAGAGGCAGCCTCTCCGGATAAGGGCTCCTGCCTTGCCTGGGCTGCCCTGATAGAGCCCCACCCCTGGGCTTCACCGCTCTGCTCTGGCCTCTTAATAGCTTAATATGCAGCCGCCATGAAAAACTGGCTTGGCTTTCCTGTCAATCTGCTCTACTGAGATATGTAGGGTTGTCAGAGGGAGCCTTTGGCCTAATAGAGGTTTGGGATCTTTTTACATTTCATTAATTGACAAAATAAGCCAAAGATAAGGAGCATACAGAAATACTCAGCAAGTTGAAAGCAGCATGAGGTTGGCCGTTAGCACTGAACTTGTTATTCCAGAATAACAGGTTTATGGGAGAAAGGGGTAAACTGCTTTATATGTGTTATTTTATAATAACTTGGCTTGATCATGGCTACTACTGTCCAAATTTTCTCAACCCATTCAGATGCAGAAGGAGATATAATAGCTAAAAGTTGGGGGGGGGGAGCATAATTAAGCAGAAGGCACAAGGTGTAACAGCGTTCCTTGATCTAGTAGGGTTTTGACTGGATTCCCTCTTGCGCTGCAGACCTGGGAGTCCCCATATGCACTGTGGTTGCCTCCACCTCCCCCACTTCCCTTAGCCCCCCCCCCCGCCTGCATTGGGAGCTGCCAGGCAGCATGGCAGGGGGCTGGACTAGATGACACCTGGAGTCCCTTCCAACTCCACAATCCTATCAGTCTTGTTTCCTCCCTCCTTGCTTGTAATGCCCAACTGGGGAGGTTGGCAGCTTGGTGGTCCCCCTGGTATTCCCGTGACTGGGGCGGTGGATGCCCACCCGCTTCCCTGCCTGGGGGGGCGGGGGCGGGATGAGAGTGTGACTGGCATGTCCCTTTCGCTCAGGCGCAGACTGAAGGTGGAGACCCGTACAGTGATGTCCTGGAGGATGAGGACTTGGGCTCCCGGGCAAACAGGGACACTTACTGGTCAGCGGCTGACCGGCAGCTGCTTGGCCCCTGCCTGGGGCTGGTGAAGGCCGCCAAGATTTGCCTGAAGAGGGTCCAGGGGGCCGTCAGAGGCCGCGGAAGGAGTGACAAGGCTGAGCAGGTGGAGCAGTTAGACGACCTGGCCGACATTGCAGGAGACGTCAGCCCCAGGTGAGGCAGCCGGGGGAGCCTTGGGGGGATTGCAGTGGCCTAGGGGGTGGGCCAGGGCAGCAAGACCAGTCCCAACGCCCTCCCTGCAGGGTTGCTCCACTCTGTCCTCGGAAAGCCCCCCCCCCCCCAAGAGGGTTGCATGAGCCCGAGGAAGGGGGCGCCCGGGAGCCTTGCAGCTGAGTCCAGTGCATGCTGTGCTTCCTCAGGCTGCCTCTCTTTTGGGTTGGGGGCGGGGGGGCAGGAAACGGCAAGGCACCCTCCCCTGACCCCTCCTCCCTTCCTGTTTTATTCTGCAGTGTGGACGAGTTGGTGCTGAGCACCTACCCCCCTGTGAACCAGCTGGCTCTGCGGCTGAATGTGAGTTGCCCATTTGGGACAATGAAGCTTTTTAGGGGAAGCCTCTGGTCCTCTGCAGCTTTTGGGAGATCCTATTTCCCCACCTCATCTCATGAGGGTGGGGGGCCTGGGACCCCCAAGATGGCCTGCGGGAGAGAAGACTGTGCGAGTGGAGAGTTGCCCCTGGGGCTGTGGGGGCCTCTCCTGCCCCTTGGATGCCCCGTGGCAGATCACCCTTCCCTTCCTCCTCTACCAAGCTGGGCTCCCCTTCCCTTCTCTGCCCTCGGCAAAGGCAGCCGTGGTCCAAGGGGTGCCCACGCTGTCTGGCCAGGGAGTCTCTTCCCCAGCCCTACGTGGAGATGCTGCTGGGAGATCGACCTGGTCCTCCTCCCTGAGTTGGGACAGCCCTTTCCTCTGTTCAGGGGTGAAAGGTCAAGGCTGTGTCCGAGGGGCCGTACGGTGCCAGCCAGGGAGTGCCAAAGGGAGAAGCCCTTTTAAGAAGGCCTCGCACTTGCCTGCCGGACCTTGTGGCCAGCGGACGAGAAGCCACCTGCCCCTGCTGGACTCTTGGTTTTCCTAGAAAAGGTGAAATTGCAGGAGCGGCGGCTCTGGGCTTGACGTCTTGTTTCTTTCTAGGCTGCAAAGTTGGCGTCTGTGCTAAAGAAGATGCTGGAACTGACCAGGTGAGCAGGGCAGCCTCTCCTCTGGCTCTGCCACTTCCGCCTGGGGGGGCGGGCAGAGGGGCACAGCTGGTGGGGAAACTGTTTCCGTCTTAAAGACATAGCCAGCCTTTTGCCGCAGCGCAATCGCCCTCGACGCTGGGACTGGGGGCCTTGTCAGGGTGGCCCCCCATCGCTCACCTGCATCCCTCTCTTTCCTCTCTCCTCCCTCCCCAGCGCCAGCTTTGTCTGCCCTCCGTCGGAAGAGAACTGGGTGCAGTTCCTGGCAGGGGCAGTCGACCACAACATGGACAAAATCAAAGAGCTCACCCAAGGGCTCCTTTGATGGGACCCCCTGTGCGAGGGGTGCTGGACCCACGGGTGCCTTCTGTGGCTGCCTGCAGAAGAGGGAGGAGGCAGGACTCCTGCGGGACCCCATAGCTGCTGCCCCTGTGCTCTGGGGTGGGCAATAAAGTCCCCCCTGTGCTTGTGCTGGCCAGGCTCCTGCGCTAGAGAAAGTCGTGTGTGCTCCTGATCATTTATAGCGCCTCACCCATGCACCTGGGGCTTCACAAAGCACCGGAGGAAGCCAGGGCTCTGCCCCAAGGAGACTGCAGGGGAAGGAGGGAGCCGCACAGACGCCGCTTGTCCTTTGGCTCTTCCTGCTAAACAGCAGTGCCGGAGAGCAGCCAGCTTGCTGTGGGGACAGGGGAGCTGCTGCTTTTGGAAAGAGCTCCCCCACAGCCCCCCTTCTGCTGGCACTGGGCTGATGAAGAAGGAGCCAGGGTCTGAGGGGTGTCACTCCAAGTGCATTTAATGGTAATGCGGGGGAGGGGGTCCTGTTGCTTTGGAGAGGCTCTACGCTGCTGCCCCCACCTGGATGGTCCTGCAGGCCTTGAGGGGCTGGAGCAGGGGGCTCTCTACATGCACTGTCAGCCTCCGGGGCCCCGCCTGGGTCGGCGTGAAGGGGATCCTCAGCGCTGTGCTGCTGCCAGCTGGGATGTCTCCAAGCCTGCAGAGAGGAGGAGAGGGGCCTGTTAGGGGCAGAAGGGGGTCGCCAGCTCTCCTGGGGAGGGGCAGCTCAGGAGGAGGATGGAGCAAGCTTGTTTTCTCCTGCTCCAGATGGATTCACGGAATCAGAATGGTAGCCTGGCAAGGGCACCAAGGGGCATCTCGGGCAAGACTCAAGTTCCAAGAAAGGAGATTCCATGTCAGCACCAGGAAGAACTTTGGACAGGAGGACCTGTTTGATGGTGGAAGGGACTCCCTGGGGAGCTGGGGGACTCTCCTTCCTGGGAGGTTTCTGAGCAGAGGCGGGATGGCCAGCTGTCAGGGATGCTTGAGCTGAGATTTCTGCATTGCAGGGGGCTGGACTAGATGGCCCTCGGGGTCCCTTCCAACTCTACAATTCAATGATTCTAAGAGCAGCTCCTCACCTCCCCCCCCCAAGCCTATAAACACCACCCCACCGTCTGTTATCAGAGGTGCCAAGCAGGTGAATCCAGCTGGCACCTCAGCAGAGAGCCCTTCCCCCTCAATCCTGGCAGACAAGAGGGGCTGGGCTGGCACAGTCCCACCTCCTGCCCAGCCATGGGGAGTGTGCGCCTTTGCCTTCACCTGGAATGCCAGGGAGCCTTCTCTCCTTCATGGAGAGGGCTTGATCCCCCCACCCCAAAGAAAGTGCCCTTCACCTGTAGCTCCTGGTCTTGTGGATGAGCCCCCATCCTGAGACGGAGACGAGGCAGCCTGGGAGGGGCTCCGGGAGGGGGTTGTGGAGCTGGATCTCGGCTTGGGTGGCCTGGAACTGGGCTGTGCACTCAGGGACCTGAGAAAGCAGGACAATGGCAGCACAGGGACTGGGGGGCAGGGGTGGGCTGACGCCATAGACCCACTGGGCTTGCTAATGGGGAGGGGCAGGGCTCTACCCAGCCTGCTTTGCTGTGGCACCCCAAGTCTGAAGAAACAAGGACCTCCTCCTCCCCTTGAAGGGCAAAAGGGGGGACTGGGGGCTCACTCCCCAAAAAACAGGGATTGGAGGAGGCTTTTCTTGGGATACTGTGGTGCAACAGCAAAAGTTGCTCCAGGTCCTGGAAGAGACCAGGGTTCAAAGGCCTACTCAGCCATGAAGCTCCCTGGGTCACCTTGGGCCAATCACTGTTCCTCAGCCAAACCTACCTCACAGGGCGGTTGTGCAGATAAAGTGGGGAGGAAGAGCTCCGGGGGGGGGATATGAAAGTAGTTGGTTTTTCTCTGTTCTGCCTTCAGGTGTTAGTGGGGCTCAGCTGTGTCTGTGCAGTTAGCTGGAGAAACGGGGGGGGGGTTGCTCTGGCCTCCCACTGACCTGGATGTTGAGTCCGGGGGCACAGAAGCGGATTTCCTGCCAGGCCAGGTGGTTGCTATGGGAGGCCGTGTCTCTCAGCAGCGCCGTCAGCTTCAGCAAGAGAGAGTTGTTGCGCAGGGCTGGGCCGTATTCTGCGTAAGGCAGTGTGGTGCTCAGGGCTTCCTCTGGGAAAAAAAGGCAGGGGGGCTCAGGGAGATTCACAGAGGGCACCCAAGGACTTGTCCATCACAGGCTGTGATGCCTCTGCAAGGAACCCGGCATGCTTGGACTAGATGGGAGGGGTGTTTGCAGGATGCATCCTCCTCCTGAGCCAGACCAATGGCCCATCTAGCTCTACAGCACTGGCTGCAGGGCACTTTCTCTACCCAGAGGTGCCAAAGGGGCTAGATGCCCCTTTGGACCCCTTCCAACTCTCTGGTTCTCTGTGTAGGAGAGTAGCAGCCAATCTTAACAAAAGCCTCTTTCTAGTTAGCATGAGAAGGGGTTAAGACCACAGAGCTGTTTTGCTGATAGGCAGAGACTCAGACCATAGAAATACATTTGGTAGAGAGGGCTCTGTGTGATGTCACTTCCCCTCATCTCTCTTCCTTTGCCAGCCAAGAGGGCAGACATGCTCTTTATCTGCTCCAGCTCAGGCAGATGCCAGAAGCTGATTATACTGTAAACGGAAGTATTTTGCTTGCATAGCTTTTGCTGCTACTGTTGAGGTTAACCAATGCAGGATTTTAAGTAAATTCTATTTTTAAACTTACTTCCCAGGCTGTTCCCAGATTCTTTGTTAAATCAAGGTAAGAAAGGGAGAGCCAGCTTACTTCATAGTTGGATTTAGCCTAATTCCTGTGCTTTTAACTTTGCTGCCAAGGATGGGATTTTGAGAACCTGTTCAGCCCACACATGTGGGCGCCTGAAGAGATAAATTGCAATCGGCAAATCCTCCCCAGCAAGCTTACCGTGCCCGCTGGGGAGAGTGAAGTGATACTCCTCCTTCCAGAACTGCGCCAGGGCCTTGCCATCATACTGCAGTGGCTGGGCACCCAGAACCAGTGCCAGGCTCTTCTCCTCCCCAGTCCGGTTCACCACCAACACGGAGACTGGGGCGTCTTGCCCCAGCAGCCAGGAGCTCTTGGCCTGGATGTGGGTGAAGAGGAGAGGTTCCGTGTCCTCGTCCTGGGCCGGAGGGGCGAGTGGAGGCTGAGGGGGGCTGCTGTCCCCCTCAATCTGGTCCCGGAGCCGCTCCTGTTCGTGAGAGACCTTGTTCAGCACAGCCCTCTCTGCAGCAGACCCTGCAAAAAAACCAGAAGCCATTCCCACTTTGCTCCTCAGGGAAGCAGGAGATAAATTTCTTCCTTGACTGGCTGAGAATGGGGGGGGGGGGTCAGAGATTTAGAGCCCACCCCAGGATGGGGGGCCAAGCAGAAAGCAAGAGCTCACCTGCCCGCTTACCTTCCGGGTGCTTGTAGTGGTGTGTGAGGTCCTCGCACCGGTCGCTGCCCACTGCCTTGGTGCTGAGGTTGTTGCCCACGAACTTCGTGGAGGAAAAGGCACGCTGGAAGTCCCCGTTGTCCTGTCGCACCCAGGCAGCGCAGGTGGCGTTGGTGGCTGCGAAGAAGGTGGCGACGTCGTAGGGCAGGTCCAGACGGCCTTCCTTGATGGCCCGGACAGGGGCTGGCCCGCAAAACGAGGAGTCTGGAGAGGAAGGGGAGGACGACAATTGGGGTAGGGCTGGCCCCTGTGGCCCAAGGTACCCCTGCTTTAGCCTCTGGTAGTGGTCCAAGCAGAAGCCCCCCTCTGGCTTGTGGAGGTGGAGGCGAGGGGGCTACACAGTGTGGCTAAAAGGGCAAGCTAGTCAGAATCACCTGAAAGACCTGTAGAGAAGGGTACCCCAACGGTCATCTAGTCCAACCCCCTGCAATGCAATGATCCCACCTAACGAATCCCTGACGGATGGCCTCTCTCCCATCCCTCACCCCCCCCCCCCAGGTGGAAGCTGCTCCCCCACCCCGCTCTCTCCATATTGTGGCTGGGGGTCGATGCCAGTGTCCCGCCCCTTCTCCCTTGAGCCCCCCACCCGCCCGCGGGACCTACAGCTGCCCTCTTCCTGAGGCGTGGCATCCACGGCTTGCCATCCGTCGTAGCCGGGGGGCAGATCCCGACGGGCCATCCAGCACTCGTTCCAGGCGTGGAAAGGCCTGCGGGAGACCGGGAGGGGGTGTCTTAGGGGTGGGGGCGTCTTGGGGGACCCCGAAGCCCGCCCGTCTCCCCACCTCACCCCCACTCCAGTATTCCGGCGCTCACCAGACGGCAGCCTCGGAGAGGCCGGGGATCAGGGCGGCGCTCTCGTCGAAGTATTCGTCCACGCGCAGGCGGCCGGCCGTGTCTTGGGCGGAGGCGAAGCCGGTGACCACGCGGGTGGGAATGCCCAGGCTCCGCAGCACTGCAGAGAGAGAGGCAGCGGGAGCTGGGTGGCGAGAGGGCTCCCGGGGGAAGGGACCCCCAGAGCCATCCAGTCCACCCCCCTTCCGTGCAGGAATCACAACCCTTTAGCTTTAGGGAACGGCAGATTCGCCCACGCCCCGTTAGGAGGGCGACATTTACACCGGCTCCCTCGACACTACACCCCTTTCCGCAGGAGGGGGTCCAGTCCCTCAGAGCTAGCAGAGTAGGCGTGGGGAGGGTGGGGCAACCATCTCAGGCAGCAGGGGCCCCTTCCTCGCCTGGGGCCCATCCCTGAACAGGACCCTCTACCTGTGCACAGGACCCCCGCGAAGACCCAGCACTGCCCGTAGCGGACAGGCTGCCCTCGCGCTGCCAGCCACCGGCGCAGGATGGGGGCGCTGCCCGGCCACTGGAAAGGGGACGTCCCGTCGCTGTAGTCCCCGGTCCAGCCACCCTCCAGGATCGCTTGGTGCGTCTTGCTGTTCAGCTGGAGGGGGGTGGGGAGAGAAAAGTGAGCAGCACCAGGAGAAAGGCGGCCTGTCCAGCCCCCCCCCCCCACCCAACATAACAATGTAGAGTTAGAAGGGATTGTGGGAATTCACGGTCGAAATAACGTTGCAGGTATGAAAGGGTTGAGACTCAGAGTTCCTCCTGCCTCAGAACTGTTCTCTTTTCCGCGCTGCTTCCGAGGCAGCCAGACATCTATGGAGACTTCCTTTTTAACTACGCATTTTGCAAGGAGCATTTTCCTGGCCGCCTTTTTGTTACTGTTGCTGCTGGAGTGGAACGCAAGACTTATGCACGTAAATGCTGTTTTCACGCTTGGTCTACAGTCTGCTGTGTTATTCTTTTCATTAAGAGGGGAAAGGGGGAATCCAGACTGTTCCCCCAGCCTGGAAGAATGGCAATAAGGCTACACAGCCGAGTCCCGAAGTTTCCACTTTAGTGCTGCAAAGGATGACGTTTTGAACTCTGCTAATTGTTTTAACTTTAAACGTTCTGCTCACACATGTGAGTAATAGCGAGGATAAATTGTAAAACATATCCGACCCGCTGCCTATCAAAAAATATCCAGCAGGACCCCCAAGGGTCATCGAGTCCACCCCCTGCAATGCAGGAATGGCAGCTAAATGCACCCCGTGGCCAGCAGGGGGCGCGAGCGGCCCGGCCCGGCCCCGAGGGTTCCTGAGCACGTGCAGCTGCTTCCACGAAGCCGGCAGGGTCTGCGGGCGACTCTGCCTCCTGCTCCTGCCCACCTACCATGGAGCTGACCAGGCGGCAGACGTGGAGAGGGTCGCTGCGCTGGGCGCAGGGCGCGTCCTGCAACCAGAAGAGGCCGATGGCCGGCAGGGCCAGGCTGAGGTCCACGATGTCCTCTTCGAACTGAAAAGGGAGGCGGAGAATTGGAGGCTGGAGGATGGGGGGAGCCCCACTCGCGTCCCCCGACCATCCCGACCCCTCTGCTCCGCGCGCGCCTTCCGCAGCAGTAAGGAGCAGCCCCGCAGGTGCGGCCGCCCACCTGGCCCAAACCGGCCCGGCGCAGCCGACCCCTGGGCTGAGGGGGGATGGGTCTCTCGCTCACCTGGCCGTAGTCCCAGGGCTGCTGCTGGGGCGCCTCCTCCAGCCCCCAGTAAACGGTGCCCTCCTCATTGCACACGTATTCCTGGCGCTGCGCCTCGTTGGGCAGGAAGACGCTGTCCTCTGCGGGAGACGGGCCGTCAGGGGGGCGGCAGCACAGCCTGGGGAGGGGGCTGCTCTGGTTGGCAGGGGTCCCCCTGCGCCGCCCCCTCCCCGCAGCAGACCTTCCGACCCCACCCACTGCCCTCTTGGCTCCGGCATCCTGGCCTTGGCTGGCACCGACGCGTCTTGCCTACCTCGGCACCAGGGGTTGAAGAGGAGCGTGAAGGTGCCCAGCGGGCGCGGAGCCCCTCGGCCGTGCTGCAGCAGGAGGGAGTATCGGCCGATGGCGGCGTCGGCGGGCGAAGTCACGGTCAGCGTCCAAGAGAGGTTCTCGGGGGCGTCCACGAAAGCCTCCCAGCCGCTCTGGCGGCCCTGGCGGGAGATGGGGAAGCGCACCAGGGACCCGTCCGCCTGGGATGGCCGCTGCCCTGCAGCCAGAAACGCGAGATGGCCAAAAGGGGAAAAAGGGGACGCAAGGCAGCGAGGGGCGGGGGACAGGTCTGCTGGGGGGCTGGCTGGAGAAAGGAACGGGGGCGCAGGTAGGCAAGAGGGGGGCCACGAGGCCCTGCGGGGGTCTTTGAGCTCTCCTCGACAGTCCTGTCAGACGGGGGGTGGAGGGCGAGCCTCCGCAGGGCCAAATTCAGGGCTTCATTCAGGGCAAACTGATTTTAACGGGGGTGGTAAAACATCTAGTGCAAACATATGACACACCTCCCAGCTGTTTTAGGAGACGGTGCTACACAATTACTTTTCTACATTCCGGGTCTGCGTAAAAGGCGGATCTACACGGATCCTCATGGATCCTCCACTTTTTAAAGAATAATTCCAACAAATGCAATGTCAAATCACACCTAAAAGGCACGCCTACAAACTGGACTATAAAAAACGTGGATCCAACACTTTTCCGCGCTGCAGCACCACAAAAACATGGATCCGAGGCACGGATCCTCATGAATTCATATGATTTTTATATTGAAAAAAAATAAAAACACCATGCTACTGTAGACCACATCTTAGTCTGTAGGAGGAACCAAAAAAATCACGCATCCACTGTTTCGTGGTGCCGCAATGGCGCAAAAACATGGTTAAAAAACACGGATCCTCATGAATTCTAATGATTTTTGCACTAGATCATCCCAAACTCACTGTCAAATTACACATCATGTCCAGGGACACAGCATCCACCACAGAAATCACGGATCCGTGGCTTCCTGGCCATCATCAGATCATCATCATGGTCAGGGGCACAGCCTGCACAACAAAAAATCACGGATCCACGGCTTCCTGGCAACACCGTGGCCCAAAAACGTGGTTTTGAAGCACGGATCCTCATGGATCCTCACACTTTTTGCATTGGGCCAACCCAAACTCACTGTCAAATCACATATCATGGCCAGGGGCACAGCATCCACCACAAAAATCACGGATCCGTGGCTTCCTGGCCATACCGTGGCCCAAAAACGTGGTTTTGAAGCATGGATCCTCATGGATCCTCATGATTTTTGCACAAGATCAGCCCAAAGTCATCATCAGATCAAACATCATGGTCAGGGGCACAGCCTGCACAACAAAAAATTCGGATCCACGGCTTCCTGGCAACACCGTGGTTTTGAAGCATGGATCCTCATGGATCCTCACACTTTTTGCATTGGGTCAGCCCAAAGTCATCATCAGATCAAACATCATGGCCAGGGGCACAGCCTGCACCACAAAAATCACGGATCCATGGTTATCTGGCAACGCCATGGCCCAAAAACGTGGTTTTGAAGCACGGATCCTCATGGATCCTCATGCTTTTTGCATTGGGCCAACCCAAACTCACCGTCAAATCACACATCATGGCCAGGGGCACAGCCTGCACCACAAAAAACTCGGATCCATGGCTTCCTGGCCATATTGTGTGTGATCCTGGATGCTTCTGTCTCTATGGAGGCATTGGTCACAAATGTAGCCAAACTGGAATTTTTGAATCTATGTCAGGTTAGGCGATCTGTACTGTAGCTGTCCCTTTCCAACCTAGCCATGGTGATCCATGCGGTAGTCACCTGCAGACTAGACTACTTTAACTTGCTGTACATTTATACCCTGCACTCCCTGGCTCAGGTATACAGCAAGTATACAGCAAGCCTCCATAGAGACAGAAGCATCCAGGATCACACCGAGACTCCTGATGGCAGATACAGGGGACTATTGCACCCCATGAAGAGCTGGGAGTTGGAAAACCAAACTGAAATTATTCTGGCCAAGCCATTGGGCGCCCATCTTTAATGGGTAGGGTCAGGTAACTGACATCAGAGAGAGAAGCGGAGGCAGGGCTCCAGAGCGATGCCGGAGAAGGAACCAGTCGGGGGTGGGGGGTGGGAGGAATTCAGCGTGACACCAATAGAGAGGAGAGGGAGATGGAGGAATCGGTGTCAGGGCTCCAAGACCCTTCAACCGAAACCAGCGGAGAGAGCGCTGGCATGCCCCTACCGTCCCCTTACTTGCACAGACGCGTTCCGCGCAGGGAACATAGGAGGAGACTTGGGGTCAAACAGCTTTTATGCTGGAAGAGATTCAAGAAACGCCCACTGATGGATTCTGCAAGTGACTAGGAGGGCGAGCTCTAACCCTAAACATGGTTGAGCAAACAATCTAACTAAACTGAAGGCAATTTACGCACAAGTAACCCACTCATAACCATTACAGGTAGAGATTCAGCCGACTCCGTTTCCTCCATCCCAGCACACCCACCTAAAAATTGGCCAATATATCCAGGGTAGCATCTGACCAGGGCCATGAAGCAGTAGATCCATGATGTTTGTGGTCAGATCTGTGGTTATGTACAATATATTTGATTAAAGGATGAATTTGGGGTTCCCCAATGCGAAAAGTGTAAGGATCCATGAGGATCCGTGCTTCAAAACCACGTTTTTGGGCTGTGGTATGACCAGGAAGCCGTGGATCCGAGTTTTTATGTGGTGCAGGCTGTGCCCATGGACATGATGTGTGATTTGACAGTGAGTTTGGGCTGATCTAGTGCAAAAAACGTGAGGATCCGTGAGGATCCGTGCTTCAAAACCACGTTTTTGGGCCACGGTATGGCCAGGAAGCCGTGGATCCATGTTTTTTGTGGTGCAGGCTGTGCCCATGGACATGCTGTGTGATTTGACAGTGAGTTTGGGGTGGCCCAATGCAAAAAGCGTGAGGATCCGTGCTTCAAAACCAAGTTTTGGGGCCACAGTATGGCCAGGCAGGAGTGGATCCAAGTTTTTTTGTGGTGCAGGCTGTGCCCCGGCTATGATATATGATTTGCCATTGAGTTTTGGTTGGCCCAATGAAAAAAGCATTAGGATCCATGAGGATCCGACCTTCAAAACCACGTTTTGGGGCCATGGTGTTGCCAGATAACCGTGGATCCTAGTCTTTTGTTGTGCAGGCTGTGCCCCTGGACATGATGTGTTATTTGATGGTGAGTCTGGGGTGGCCCAATGTAAAAAGCGTGAAGATCCATGAGGATCCGTGGTTCGGAACCATGTTTTGGGAGCACGGTTTCACCATGAAGCCGTGGATCTGTGTTTTTTGTGGTGGATGCTGTGCCCATGGCCATGATGTGTGATTTGACGGTGAGTTTGAGGTGGCCCACTGCAAAAAGCGTTAAGATCCACGAGGATCCGTGCTTCAAAACCACGTTTTTGGGCCACGGTATGGCCAGGAAGGCGTGTATCCATGTTTTTTTGTGGTGCAGGCTGTGCCCATGGACATGCTGTGTGATTTGACGGTGAATTTGGGGTGGCCCAATGCAAAAAGCGTGAGGATCCGTGAGGATCCGTGCTTCAAAACCACGTTTTTGGGCCATGGTGTGGCCCGGAAGCTGTGGATCTCCGTTTTTTTGTGGTGCAGGCTGTTCCCCTGGCCATGATGTGTGATTTGACGGTGAATTTGGGTTGATCTAGTGCAAAAAGCGTGAGGATCCATGTGGATCCGTGCTTCAAAACCACGTTTTTGTGCCACAATATGGCCAGGAAGCCGTGGATCCGAGTTTTTTGTGGTGCAGGCTGTGCCCCTGGCCATGATGTGTGATTTGACGGTGAGTTTGGGTTGGCCCAATGCAAAAAGCATGAGGATCCATGAGGATCCGTGCTTCAAAACCACGTTTTTGGGCCATGGCGTTGCCAGATAACCATGGATCCGAGTTTTTTGTGGTGCAGGCTGTGCCCCTGGCCATGATGTGTGATTTGACAGTGAGTTTGAGGTGGCCCACTGCAAAAAGCGTTAAGATCCGTGAGGATCCGTGCTTCGAAACCACGTTTTTGGGCCATGGTATGGCCAGGAAGCCGTGGATCTGTGATTTTTTTGGTGGATGCTGTGCCCCTGGCCATGATGTTTGATCTGATGGTGACTTTGGGCTGGTCTTGTGCAAAAATCATGAGGATCCATGAAGATCCATGCTTCGGAACCACGTTTTTGGGCCATGGTATGGCCAGGCAGGCGTGGGTCCGAGTTTTTTCTGGTGTAGGCTGTGCCCCTGGCTATGATGTGTGATTTGACGGTCAGTTTGGGTTGGCCCAATGCAAAAAGCGTGAGGATCCGTGAGGATCCGTGCTTCAAAACCACGTTTTGGGGGCACGGTTTCACCATGAAGCTGTGGATCCGTGATTTTGGTGTTGCAGGCTGTGCCCCTGGCCATGATGTTTGATCCGATGGTGACTTTGGGCTGATCTTGTGCAAAAATCATGAGGATCCATGAGGATCCATAATTCAAAACCACGTTTTTGGGCCACGGTATGGCCAGGAAGCCGTGGATCCGTGATTTTTGTGGTGGATGCTGTGCCCCTGGCCATGATGTTTGATCCGATGGTGACTTTGGGCAGATCTAGTGCAAAAATCATGAGGATCCATGAGGATCCGTGTTTTTTAACCATGTTTTTGCGCCCCTGCGGCCCCACGAAATAGTGGGTGCATGATTTTTTTGATGCTGTCTACAGAGTAAGACGTGGTCTACCGTATCATGGTGGTTTTATTTAATTTGAATGAAAAAATCATATGAATTCACGAGGATCCGTCTAGATCCGCCTTTTACCTTTTTCCCTACATTCCTTCCGAGAAGGGCATTCTAGCTCTGGGGGAGAGTTAGTTGCTTTGCAAGCAGAAGGTCCCGGGTTCAAATCCTGACAGCATCTCCAGGTGGGGCTGGCAGGGACCTCCCCCCCCCACCCGCTTAACGCGCTGGAGGATCGCTGGCAAGCAATCTAAAAGTCCTAAGCGAGGTGGCCCAGGGCCCTGACCTCAAAATCGTAGCGTTGGAAGGGACCCGAGAGTCATCTAGTCCAACCCGCTGCAATGCAGGAGCCACAGCTTCCTGAAAAAGGGTCCGTGGGCGTGTCCTCTCTGTCCCCACCCCCGGCTGGGGCACTGCTGCTGGCGAAGGTGCAAGTCCCACCCCTCGTGTGCCCAGCAAAGCGGACCCCCTTTACAGGACCGCTGAAATGATTGAGAAAGTTAATGGGACGCTCTCAAGTGTTCATCTCGCCTTCATCTCTGACCCGCCTTACTTTTTTGGAGGAGCCAGGAGTTGGAATTTCCTCCAGGCGTCGCGCAAACTTAGCTGCCGCTCCTTTTCTCCCCTGTGATGCTTAACTCCCCCCTCCCGCTCTGCTCTGCAACTGCAAACGGTGCGTCTCCGGGTGGGCTCCCGTCGCTTCTGCCAGCCGGCAACCACCCCCTCCCAGCCGGAGGAGCGCGAGAGGCGCGCCGGTGCCGTCGGGGAGCCGCGGGTCTTCAGCCTCCGGCTCTTCCGGAGCTTACCCGTCTGGGCGACCAGGCAGGTCTTACGCAGGTACCTCCGGGGGGCTCCGGGCAGCGGCTCTCGGAAGTGGAGGGTGAGCGCAAAGGGCTGCCCGCGCCGCACCACCAGGCGCTCGGTGCTGACGGCCGCCGTGCGGTGCGCTGCGTTGTTCCTCGACGGCTGCAAGTCGCATCTCGACACCTGCAGGGCTGCGGGGCGGGAGGAGGGCGGGCGGTGAGGGGGCAGGCGGCACACGGGGCGGGGGCGGGGGTCGCTTCCGCTCCCCTCCCGCTCTTCTGGCAAAGGACGGGGGCGCAGGTAGACAAGAGAGGGGCCACGAGGCTCTGCGGGGGTCTTTGAGTTCTCCTCGAGATGGGCCAGAGAGGCCGGCGTCTGGATTGCGGCAGCCAGGAATGTCCCTCCTTTCCTGAAAGACGCTCACGACCCCTGAGAAGTGGGACTCTGCTGAGGGTGCTGAGGTCTGTTTGGAATGGCGGGGGGAAGCCATGTTGCAAAAGTGCGCGGGAGGGGGGGGTCCTGCCTGACGCCGCTGGGTGTGACAGAGCAACGCACACGCCGCACGTGAGAACGGGGCTGGTCCCCGAACTCCTCCTGGTCACTGAGGTTGCTGCCCAAAGCTCTGCGCCTGCTCTTGGCTGTAGAGGAGTCCTTTCGACCGCGCTGCGCTCGTCAGCCCCCTCCGACCCACCTGCTCTTTTGGTACCCTTCCCACTCCCCCCGCTTTAGCCGGGCCTAAACGCCCCCCACCTTGAGACGCACCCAGCTTGCACCCAGCACCCTAGCCCCGCTTCGTGGCTCCCTGCCGGCCTCCTCCCTACAAGGCCAGGGGCTCCTGCCCGCCTGGCCAGCCTCCGTTGCGCCGCGCTGTGATGCTGCGCCGAGGAGCCTACAGACCCCTCTGGGATGGCACCGGGTTTGGACCGCTTGGCAGTGCCCAGGGAGTCCCCGCTCACCTTGGCCCATGGCGCTTTGCGGGCCGCGGGCTCTCTCCCTTCCTCCTCTTGCCTCGGGCTGGCGGCGGGCGGGCGGACGGTCGGGGCCGAGGATGGCGAGGCTGCCTCTGCCGGGCCCGTCGGGTGGGGCCCCCTCGCCTCTCCCGGGCTCCTTATCAGGCTGGCGTCACCTGCCGCCCTTATCTCTGCCACGTGCGGCTGGCAGGGCGGTTCCAACGGGCCTTTCCAAGCAGCTGCCCGTTACGGGGCGGGCTGCTTTTGCTGGGTTCGCTTTCTCCCGCTTCGTGTGGTTTTTCCCATTCGCGGGACGCGGCTCAGGTGTGTTCCCTGCAGGCCACAAATAGCAGGTGGCGCCGCGCAAACTGTCATGCATTTCGCATTTCTAAAAAGCCGATCGCTTAGTGCGGCAGCATTTACCCTCTGGAACTCCCTTCCCCTTGACCTCAGGCAGGCGCCTTCGCCGCCCTCTCTCGCCTCGCTGGGGAGAGCAGGGTGCGCAAGACATTCTGGTTCAGGAAAGCCTGTGCACACGCGTTAGTTTATTGCCGATTTTATGTTCTAAAGAGTTGCTTTTATTGACAGCCTAATTGTTTTATTCTCTTTGTAAGCCGCAGTTTTTTTATGACATTGATTGAATAATGACGGTAAGTGTCTCTATCTCCACCAGCGACGGTGTGTCTGCGCGGGACTGGGGCGCAGGATAGCGAGGCCTCTTCCCCGGAAGGACTGCTGCCTGCCTGGACGGGGGGAGGCGGGGGTCTGCGGCGGCAGAAGGCAGATGGGAATGCAGACTTTTACAGGAGGGGGCAAAGGGGGTCTGAGCAGTCGTGGCCCTCCAGGCGCTGCCGGGGGTCCCGGCTTAGTCAGTCCCTGCGACACCTCCATCCCGAGCGGGGGGCCACTTGCAGCTGTTTGTGGCCCTTGACGGGGGGGAACTGGCTGCTCTTGAGCGTGACGTGCAGCTGCCGGGGGCCGCTCTTGTAGGGCGTCAGCTGGAGCCGGACGCTGGTCTGCTTCCGGGGGCCCAGGGGCCCCAACCTGCAAAGAGAAGAAGAGCCTGGCAGGGAGGAGACCAAAGGGACGGCACACTTTCCTTTCTTACCAGCTCTGAGGCAGTGATGAGCCCCAAATGGCGGGGGGGGGGGAAAGGGGGGGCACTCACAGTGCCAAGGAGGCATAAACCATAGCAGCGTAAAGCTGGAATGGAACCTAAGAGTCATCTAGTCCAACCCCCTGAAGTGGAGAAAATAAATAAATCATCTGTCATCAAGGATGCTTCAGTTGAGATTCCTGAATTACAGGGGGTTGGACTAGATGACCCTCAGGGGTCCCTTCCAACTCTATGATTCTGTCCCTGACAGGTGGCCATCCAACCTCTTGACCAAAGGGAAGGAAGATATATGGAGGCCCCTGTGGGAGAAGGTCTTCGTCGCCTTCTCCTCTCTCTCTCTCTCTCTCTCTCTTTCTCTCTCTCTCTCTGCCCCTTCAGCCCCTTCACGACAAAATACAGCATCTCCCTCCCTGACTGGCAACAAAGGCTTTGGCCCCCAATGCTACGCTCCTGTAAATCAGAAAGGAGGCTAAATCTTCCAGTTTGTATGGCTGCTTATTCCTTTTTTCCTAAAGACTCTTTAGGCACATATTTTCCTGCTTGTAGGTCTCTCTGCTGTTTGTAGTTCCAGGGTGCCAGAGAGGCAACTGAATGTGTTGCTGGGCCCCTGACCTCCAGGGATGCTCCTGCTCAGAAATGGCTCCAGAGCTGATAGTGGACGGGGAAGAGAAGGGGCCACGTGCACATTCACACACACACGGAGCAGGGGGGGGGATCCTGCCCCAAAGATCTCCCAAACAGCAGAGACGCAGAACTGTGAATTGACTGCCTTGCTCCCCAATCCTCCTTTGGCCGGCACTTCCTCCAGGAGATCACGCGTGGGAGTGGAAGCCTCCCCCCAAGGGGGTAGTAGCCAAACCTGCAAGTTAGCCTGAGGAGGAGCTAAGACAGGGGTCTGCAACCTTTAAGACAAAAAGAGCCACTTGGAACCGTTTCCGAAGAAAAAAAACTGGGAGCCGCAAAACCATTGCGACATTTAAAGCAAATATATCTCTGGAGCCGCGATCTGACAGCGGGCGGGCGGGAAGGTGACGTCGGGACGGTGCATAACTAACGCACGCACCGCCCCCATGCAACGTCACAGCCAGTACAGCGCCCGCCACAGTGGGGAGTGTCGGGGAGCACAATGTGCCTCCTCCCCTCGCTAGTATCCGCCCCGGAGCCGCGGCAAAGGTGTAAAAGAGCCACATGCGGCTCCAGAGCCGCGGGTTGCAGACCCCTGAGCTAAGACAACCGAGATGTATTGCTGACAGGCAGAGACTCAGACCATAGAAATACAATTGGTAGAGAGGGCTCTGTGTGATGTCATTTCCCCTCCTCTCTAGGAGAGGGAGGAGCATAGAGTACTTCCTCTTCCTCTCTCTTCCTTTGACCACAAAGAGGGCAGATGTCGCCTGTGCCAGGCAGATGCCAGCTGGTTATACTGTAAATGTAAGTATTTTGCTTGCATAGCTTTTATTACTGCTGTTGCTGTGATCCAGTGCATGGTTATAAAGTAAGTAAGTCTTATTTTACTTCCTTCCCAAGTTGTTGCCTGAACAAAGTTTTACAGTCTGTGATTTTAAATTTTGCTGCCAAGGATGGGATTTTGAAACTGTTCACCCCATGCATGTGGGCGCCTGGAGGGATGAGTTGCAACCAGCCTTTCTGCCCCCCTGCTCCCTTACTCACTGTATCTGGGGCTGGCCCTTCACCAGCCCACTGCCTTCCATGGTCAAGACGCAGTTGCCCACGGGCTCCCAAAGGGGGTTGGCAAACACCACCTGGATCGGGAAGGGCTGGTTCACCACCACGGAGGCCAACACCTGTGCCAAGGACCAAGCGGTTAGGAGCAGAAGGGAGGGGGGCTCTTTGGGACAGGTGCCCACCCCCCAGCCCTCTCTTTGCCTGGCCTGAAACTTGGGCGGTGGGGGAGCTTGTTCCCCACTTTGAAGAAGGCTGGGATGTTTCTTGCTGAGCCTGCATGGCTTTAGCCCACCCAAACCACATCGGAGGGAGGCAGGTGGGTTGCAAGGTGTGTGCCAGGGCGGGAGCCGGTCATGTGTCTTGGCTCCCAGGAACAGAGCCTTTGGCAAACCTGCACTCGACCCCACAGTAGCGGTCCCATCTCCCAGGTGAGCAGCCCACTGTGCCACCCCTGCCAACCCAGAGGCGATGTGCCTACGTGGATGTCCAGGCTGGGGCTGGCCATGGTGATGGTTTTCTCTGCCAGGGTCTTCAGCCAGGTAGTGTTCTCCTCCCCCAGCGCGATGACGCGAAGCTGCTTATCCTCTCCCAGCTGCTGCCCGTACTGCTGGTAGGAGATGGTCCAGGGAAGCTCCTTCTCTGCAAAGAGGCCCGTGTCAGAGGCGGGCGGCACTCCTTCACCCAGAGACAGCGCCTCAGGAGGCCTGCCCGCTCCCCCTACCACTCGCCTTACCTTCCCTGGGGCGGAGGGAGAGGTACAGGGTCTCCTGCCAGAAGGGCGGCCGCGGGTGGCCATCGTGCAGCACGGCCTGGGCGCTGAGGCTCAGCTTGAGCTCCTTGTGGACAAACTCCAGGTTGCAGGCCACCAGCACCAGCTGGATGTCCTGGCCCACCTCAGGACTCTCCACCAGCTGGAGCTTCAGAGAGGTCTGGGCCATGGCCGGCGGCGGCTCCCGGGTCCTGTCCTCCACAGAGGCAGAGAACGCAACCGGAAGGACTCCCGACCTGTATCGCACTGGGGGGCTGAGCGGCTGCCTCTGGCCGAGGGCCTTCAGGAACACACGGCGCTCTGCCAGGGAGCCTGTGGGGAGAGAGGAAGGACAAGGCAAGGCCAGTGAGTGCATGAGGTGAGGCACACACCCCCTGGGTCCGGAGCTTGGCTAAGGGCGGAAGAGTTTGGATTTGGATTTGATATCCCGCTTTATCACTTCCTGGAGGAGTCTCAAAGCGGCCAACAATCTCCTTTCCCTTCCTCCCCCACAACACACACTCTGTGAGGTGAGGGGGGCTGAGAGACTTCAGAGAAGTGTGACTGGCCCAAGGTCACCCAGAAGCTGCAGGTGGAGGAGCGGGGAAGCGAACCTGGTTCATCAGATTACAAGTCTACCGCTCTTAACCACTACACCACACTGGCAGAGCCATCAGAGGCACCAGATCTCTGCTAGCCTACTTGCAGTCTGCATAAGATGATCCCTGCAGGATCAGGCCCCAGGAGGCCCCAGGCTAGTCCCAAGGGGAATCCAGCAAGCAGGACCCCCCAGCACAAGAGCAGCCCCTCCCCTCCTGTGGCTTCCAGCAACTGGGACTGTGTTCCTGTCTCTCACCAGGGAGGCAGAGCAGAATCAGCAGGGTTAGCAGCCCTGAACTTATTTATGTTATTTTACTTGCTTACTAAATTTATAAACTGCCCGCCCTTCATCCAAAGATCACAGGGTGGTTTTTACAGCATAAAGATACAAAACGAAAACACAAAATACATAGCATAACAAAAACAAGCAGAAAAACCAGTAACAAACACCTTGAAAAAAGCCGTAGATTGTTTAACCAGCCTAAGGCCTGGGAGAAGAGGAATGTTTCTGCCTAACACCGAAAGACATGTAATGAAGGCGCCAGGCGGGACTCCCTGGGGGAAGCATTCTACAAGCAGGGAGCCACTGCAGAAAAGGTCCATTCTCATGTAGCCACCCTCTGGACCTCTTGCGGAGGAGTCACACGAAGAACAGCCTCAGAGGATGATTGCAGGGTCCAGATTGCTCATATCCTGAGTTACTGAAGGCTTTATAGGTCAGCACCAGCACTTTGAATTGGGTCTGGAAACAAATTGGCAGCCAGAGCAGTTGAGCCAGGATTGGCATTATATACTCCAACCATCTTGCCCCAGGGAGCAACCTGGCCTCTGCGTTCTGCACCAGATGAAGTTTCTGAACTCTCATCAGAGGCAGCCCCACGCATAATGTGTTGCGGTCATCTAACCTAGAGCTTACCAGAGCATAGACCACAGAAGTTGGGCTGTCCCTATCTGGATAAGGGTGCAGCGGGGCCACCAGATGAAGCTGCTAGAAAGCACTCTGGGCCACTGAGACCACCTGACCCAGAAGTACCCCCAAGTTGCGTACCCGCTCCTTCAGAGGGAGTGTAACCCCATCAAGGCCACTTCCCAGCCATCCAGTCTAGGGAACCACCCTGATCCGGAGTGAACTTCAGTTGGCTGGCACTCATCCAGTCCATTATCAAGACCAGACAATAGTCCAGCACTTCCACTGCCCACCTGCAGATGTAAAGGACAGCTGTGTGTCATCAGCATATTGCGGACAAGGGACTCCAGATGACCCCACTCATGTGGGGTTTCATGTGGATCTTTTTGCAGGCATTTTGCAGCTGCTGTTTTTTAGAGCAGAGCTCGTAGAAGCCACTCCCAGCTTGTGCTCCGGCTGCTTGAGGTTTCCTGCAGCGGCAGCTTCCTCCCTGTGGCCCCCGGCCCTCGAAGACCCAATCGCAAGAACAATCGTGCGCCACAAAGCCCAGCCCCAGCCCAGCCTTGACAGTGCAGCAACCCTCAGGCTCACCCGCGAGGTGCTTGCGGCAGCCTCTTAGCAGCCAGGAAACCGGGGCTTCCTGCCTTCCCTGTGCCCCAGCCACTAAAGGCGCTTTGCTGCCACCATCACAAGCAGGATCAGACATGCTGGCTGAGAATTTCACAGCCTTCAGATGAGGGAATAGCACCCTGCAAGTTAGGAGCCTGCTGGCCAAGAGGCCTCTCCACCGGCTCTGTCTCCAGGCCAGAACAATCTGTTCTGCTCCTCTGTAACCGCCTGCAGGAACGGTGAATCCAGATTGCAACTTCTGAGTCAGGCCAGCTGGCCGGGTGCAGGATGCCTTTCTGGGTGGCCGTGGGTTCCTCCATCTCCCTACCTTCTGGGTATTTGTAGGCACTGGTGATGTCCTCCCGCTCATCGCTCCCAACGCATTTGGTGCTGATGTTGTTCCCAACAGCACTGGTGTCCCACTGGAGCTTCTCCTTCCTTGCCCCGTCCAGCAGCCAAGCCACACGGTCAGCGTTCACCATGGAGAACACAAAGGGGGCATCGAAGCGCACGTCCACGTCTCCCTCCCGGATGGCGCTGACAGGGGCTGGCCCACAGCAGTATAGCCCTGCCAGGAGGGAAGGGAAATGTCAGGGCTGGATCAGGCCAGGGCCCATCCAGGTCAGCATCCTGTTCTCACAGCTGGACCTGAGCGCAGGAGCCCCCTCCCCACCTGTGGCTTCCCAAAACTGGAATTCAGATGCTGTGGAGGCAGAGCAGGGCCAGCCTGGCTAGGAGCATCCATAGCCCTGCGCTTCCTGCCTCATAAGGCAGTTGCTCCACCCCCTGGATCATTTCAGTCGCCCTTTCTGACCCTCTTCCAACTCCATAATATCCTTTAGGTGACCAGAACTCTGCATAGTACTCCAAATGTGGTCGCACCTTAGACTGGTATAATCTAAGGTTATGATATTGGGAGTTTTATTTCCCGTTCCTTCCCTAAAGATCTGTAGCATGACGCTGGCCTTTGTCACAGCTTCCACCCACTGGCTCAGCGTCTTCATGGGGCTGCCCTCCAAGGTCCCCCAGAGACAGAGAGAGGCATGATGGGAAAGCAGTCAGGCCAAGCCCAGGCCAGGCTGGAAGGAGGAGCGGGGGGAACGCACCGTTGCTGCGCTCCTGGGGGGTGGCATCCAGGACCTGCCAGCCGTGGTAGCCGGGGGGAAGGTCTCTGCGCGCCATCCAGCACTCATTCCACACGTGGAAGTTCCTGTAGAAGACGACAAGCAGAGCCCAAAGAGATGGTCTCTCTAGCTGGGAGGGGTGTGCTTTGTGGTAAGATGCACCTCTGGGGTCATCATGAGGGAGGGGGGAATCACAGCATCCCTGACAGATGTCCCCCCCCTCCAGCCTCCGCTTGGGGCTGTATCTCTCTTTGGGCAGAGAGGAGCCCAGTCTTGGGTTTGATCTGAGGTCAAAGGCCCACCTGGGAAGGAAAGGCCTTGCCTCACTCCATCCCCGGCAAGGAGCCCCTGAGTCAGGGTGGTCCTCCCTCCATCGCGGGATGCAGAGAAGAAGGGGCCCCGGAGGATTGGGCAGTTGGGAGGGGAGGGGGAAAGGGCCCCCCAGGAGGCAGCCCCATCTCACCAGATGCTGTCCTTGCTCTCTGTGGGCAAGAGGTGCCCGGCCTTGTCATAGAAGACATCGATAATCAGGTTCCCGTCCTTCTCGTGCCCCGAGTCAAAGTTGGTCACCACTCGTGAAGGGATCCCGAGGCATCGCAGCACTGGGGAGAGGAGGGTGCAGCTGAGTGCCGTCCTGGGCAGCTGGGACCCCTCCCCACCTGCTGCCCTTCAGCTTCTGCTGGGGGAACCAAGTGCTGCTGTCACCCCCCCCCCCCGGGGAAGGGATGGCTGTGCCAGTTCTGCCGGGATCCTGTACTTGGCTCCTGTAACTAGCCTCTGAGCATGTTAATAGCAGCAGCTTCAGCTTCCAGTGATAAAGCAGCTGGGGTGAGGCTCTTACAGGGACCCCCATATCTGCCCCATTTCCCATGGGGCCAGTCTCTGGGCCCCACGAGTAAAGTCTCTCTCTCTCTCTCTCTCTCTCTGTGTGTGTGTGTGTGTGTGTGCATCAGAGGGGACTCGGGGGTCCATTTCTCCAGCCCACTATTTGGCCGCCCCACCCCCTGTTTCTCCCCTAAGGAAAACTGGCACACCTGCCTCTCCCTTTGGCCCAGATGGGCCACCTGCTTTCACTGACAGTATTTAAAAGTTGCCCTGTGTATTGCTCCCTGCCCCCCCTCCGTCCACCTCCCCTTAAAGTACCAACCTCTCTACAAGGTTTCAGTCAGGAAAAATGCTGTGTTTCTTAAATTCCTTACTAGGTGAGGAAGTTCTTGTTCCCAAGTGCAACCTATCACTTTCCTATTCAAAATACAGCTACTTCTCATTTTACAACAATCTTGACAAATAGTAGCCGGACAGTCCCCTCGGCACTGTCCCTTCTGGCTTTGCAGGTGAAGCAGAGGTCTCCACGTTTCCCTGGGGAGTTGCTCCCAGCATGCATTGCTCCCCATCCCTACCTGTGCACATCACGGCTGCAAAGACCCAGCACTGCCCATACTTGACCGGCCGGCCCCCGCTGTGGTCCCACTGGGTCAGGATGGCGATGCTGCCACTCCACTCGGTGGGGCGGACGCCCCCGGAATAGTCCTCGCTCCAGTTGCCCAGGAGGACCCCGTTGTCATCGTTGCTGTTGATCTGGGGGGGGGGAGGGCAGGCAGCCCCATGAGTGCCAGGGGGCCCCTCCAGGCACAGCCAAGCTCACAGCCACTCAACTGAGCCTCCCAAAGTGCTTTGAACTTGCAGCCTCATATACCGAACTCGAGCGTGTTTGAGCCTAATTGGTTCATGAAGGGGTTAAACCATAGAGTCATCTGTCCTGCCAGCCTCAGCCTATGTCATCACCTGTCGCTTGGAGAGGAATTGGGTCACCAAACCTTTGTGTTTTTTCTCTCTCCCTCCATGTGAGGAGCTCTGAGCTGGTTGCTCCAGCCACATGGCTTTAGCCAGCCTCTTTTGTTTCAGACAGAACGGAGTCCTAAACCAGTGTTTTCCTCAACCAGTTAATGTTCTGGCAGCTGCACCTTGCAAGGGCAGCCCTACCCACAATGCATTGCAGCAGTCAAAACGGGAGCCTGGAGCACCCCTGCCACATGCCTGCTCTTTCCGGGGGAAGGAAAACTGTGTACATGCAGTTGTTTTTAATTTTAAAGGGTTTTTAATTGTTTTTGCTGTGTTGTGAAACAGCTTCAAGGTGCTCCTCTGGAAGTGATTTATAAGCGGAATAAGCTATGGCAAACCCATCTGGAACAGCCTGTACACTGTATTCCTGGGTGGCAGGCGTGGGGCAGGCTGCGCATGCAGCATTGCCCTGTCTCCTGGCTGAGGGCAAGTCCAGCCAACTGCTTTGGGCCCCCATCTCAGAAGGTCCCAGCAGCCCCACCCTGAGCAGATCAGGGAACAGCCCTCGGGAGGGGGGGTTCCACAGCGCTGGGTGGTCCCAGCAGCTCTTACCATGGCGCTCAGCACCCGGCTGACGTAGACGGGGCTGTTGCGCAAGGAGCAATCCCTGCCCGGGTCGTGCAAGAAGTGCAGGCTCCTGTCCAACAGCTTCAGGCAGATGCCCACGATGCCCTCCTCAAACTGCAGAGGAAGAGGAGAAAGAAGGCGGCCAGCTCAGCATGCAGAAGGTCTCCAGCTCCAGGTGGGGCTGGGAGAGACTCCTGCCTGAAATCCCGGAGAGCCGCTGCTGCTGCCAGTCAGTGTGGGCAATACTCTGCTAGATGGAGCAATGGCCTGCCTCGGTGTGAGGCAGCTAAGAAAAGCAAACTCAGACGATTGCAGGCTCAGCTGCATTGCTGCTCTTTGGCCTGGCCTGGCCAGGTTCTTCTTCTGGGCAGGGGCCAAGGAGAACTGGGGGAGGGAGGGAGGGCAGGGCCTTGTCTGGCTGGGGCTTGTGGGTGTGGCTCTCCCCCTGCACTTGCTGGACTCCAACTCCCAGCTGCCCCAGCCAGGCCAGTGGTCAGGGATGGAGAGGGCAGCTGGAAGTCCAGTAATGCCTTCGGAGCCCCATCTTCACTCAGCCTTGACTAGGGGAGGCTGCACCTCCGGCAGCACTTTGCCTTCCTAAATGGAGCTTCCATGGCCAGAGCCACTCTACCTTAGTGTGGTGAACAAGAATGGGGAAAGCGATTGGTCTCAGATGCTGCTTGACTGGGCTTCCCACTGGGTTGGCCCCTGTGAGGATGGGACTAGAGTCATTGGCCTGATCCAGCACCGGGGTTCGCCTTAGGTACTTGCCTGCCCAAAGTTCCAGGGAACGGGGCGGATCCAGTTCTTGTTTCCCTGGTAGATGAGGCCCTGCTCGTTCAGGACGTACTCCTCCCTCTCCAGCTCGCTCTCCAGGTAAACGTCATCATCTGAGAAGCAGGGGAGGGGACAGGTCAGAGTAGGGAAGCCCTCCCCCAGGAGGCCAGGAGGAGAGAGGGGGCTCTGCTCTGCCAGCAGGAGAGGAGGGGGCTGCGCTGGTGCTCTGCTTTGGCTTGTGGGTTTCCCCAACTGGAGCCTCTGGTTGGCCACTGTGAGAACGGGGTGTGGGCCAGGGGCCCTTGGCCTGATCCCGCAGGCTCTTCTGAGATTCCTTGGAGGGTTGTGAGAGGCACCTTCCCCTCCTGGGACCCAGCCTCACCTCCAGGCCCCTGTGGATCCTGCTGCCTGGGGCAGGTGCCTCCCCTTGCCTCATGGGTGTGCTGGCCCCACTCCCCTCCATTGCTGGGGAGAATGCCAGGCTCTCTCCCGCTGAACAGATGCCCAGGAAAGCCCCCCAATGCTCCCAGGGAGATGCTCCAAGCCCCCAGATGCAGACCCAGGACTCTTCCGCTGCAGCGCTGAGCAAGGAATAGACCCGGCAGGGTTGGGGGAGATTAGCCGCCCAAGCTGCCAAATGCCTGCTCTTGCTAGAAAGCAGGAGAAGGAACAGAGTCCTCAGAGCTGCATGGCTGACAGGCAGCGACCCAGACCACAGAAATACAATTGGAGAGGGCGCCGAGAGGGGTAAATTGCAATTAGTATCTTCTCTCCCACCCATGAAAACCCACCCCACAGTTCAGGGTCTGAAGGAACCGCCCAAATGTCTCCCCACACCCTACCTGGGCACCAGGCATTGAAGAGCAGGATGAAGTCCCCCAGGTAGTAGAACTTGGAGGTGTGGTCGGAGTCGACGCGGATCTTCAGCTGGTAACGCCCAATGGGGGCCCCAGCCGGAGGCCAGACAACAACGTCCGTGGATCGGGGCCCGCTGGCGGCGCTGCCGGTGGCTCTCCAGGCGCGCTTCGAGTCTGGATGTCCTGGCCCCACTGGGAAGATGGATTGTGTCCCTGCCTGCTGGTCTGGCTGAGGCCCTGCAGAGTAAGGGGGGAGTCAAGGGGAGCTGGAGGGTCTCTCGCAGGGGGTCAGGCCAGGTCAAGGCAGCCAGGAAGAGCTGGCCTAGTTGGACTGCAAGGGAGCTGTCATCATCCTCATCACTGCCGTGGAAGGTGGGAACTGGCTTGCCCATAGAGGCTGCCCCTTGGTGGGCCACTGTGCCCCTCCCCATGCTGTCTACTGCACTAGAGCAACAGAGACCCAACCTGGGAGAGGGTTCAAGTCCCCCCACTTAACCATGACATTCCTGGGGTGACCTTTGGGGCCAGACACTGCCTGTCTCAGTCTAACCTTCCTCACAGGGCTGTTGTTGTGGAGATTAGAGGAGGACTAAGACCTGGGAGATGAGGGTTAAAATCCCCATAAAGCCATGAAGCTCCCGGGGTGTGACCTTGGGCCAGACACTGCCTTGAGCTCTGTGGAGAAACGGGGGCGGGGGGGGGGATATAAATACAATAATGAATACATAAAATAGAGGCCCGCTGCCGCTGAACGAGACCCTTTCAGCTGCTGCTCTGCTGGCAAAAGGACCCCTCTGGGTCTCCGCCAGGATCTGGGACTCCCTTGGCACCTGCTGGCAGGCAGAACTCTGGGCTTCCCACTCCAGGTGCTCCAATGGCCTTGGTTGGACTCAGGGCTGCAATCATAAAATGGTCCCTGGGGGTCCAGCCCCCTGAAATGCAGGAATCTCAACTAGATCATAGAGGGCAAATGACCATCTAACCTCTATTTAAAAGCCTCCAAGGGAAAACATAAACATAAGGAAAACATAAACCTTTTGGAGAATTGCTAGATTATATTTAAATGAGTGGATATAAGATTGTAAACAAGATGATAATTTGCTTGAAAAAACTTTTTAACGATGTAAGTGGGAGCAGGAGACGTGAGGAAGTCCAAAGAAGTTATGAAATTTTGTTATGATATAAGTAATGTTGTTTATTATCTGTGCATTTCTTGTATAAAAAAACCTTAATAAATATTTATAATAAAAAAAAGCCCCCAAGGAAGGAGAGTCCACAACATCCCGAGGGAGATTGCTGACTGTCAAAAGTTCTTCCTGATGTTGGAGTCTCCTTTCTTGTAGCTAGAAGGCATGGGTTCAAGTCCTACCATCCAGAGCAGGAGAAAAGAAGCTTCTTTCATGTGACAGCCCTTCAGATATTTGGAGATGACTCTCAGATCTCCTCTCAACCGTTCCTCATAAGGCTTGGTTGCACACAGGCCGGCAGCATTTGCCAGGCAGTCCAGATGGAAGACAGGGAGGGGCGCAGAGACCCCTGTGGACAAGGCAGACCACAGGACCCAGAAGAGGCCTCAGGGCTTGCAGCAGGTCCTGTGCCATTGGGTAGGCGCTGGCCTGGATGTGGTGAGGGCTGAGGGCCAGAAGAAGAGCCCCCAGTGGCCCACCTAGCCCAGCCTCCAGTGGCTGAACAGGGTCTGTGGGAAACCAGCAGGCAGGGTTTGAGCCCAAGAGTTCTTTTCCCTCCTGGGGCTTCTAGCAGCTGGTGTGCAGAAACATTTGCAGCCTCCGACTGGAGGCAGAGCCTTCAATGGCCCCCTCCTGCATGCGGGTGCCTAACTGTCCTGTCTCTCCTCTCCTCTCATGGATTGGAGACCCCAGGCCAAGCCCCTTCCTCTCCCTGCCCACCTGCTCCTACCTGTCTCTGCAATCAGGTGCAGGGAGTCTCCGTGCAGGTAGCCTCGACCCTGGAAGTGGAGGGTGATGGTGAAGGGCTGCCCCCGCCGCGCGATCACCTGCTGGCCCCCCATCTCCGCTGTGCGGTGCTGCAGGTTGTTCTTGGTGCTGTGCCAAGTGATGAACGCCAGCTGCAGTTCTACCAAAGAGCAAAAGGACGTCAGCGGAGAGTGCTGGGCCAGGCCAGGGGCCCATCTCATTCTCTTCTCTCAGTGGCCAGCTGAATGCTTCTGGGAAGCCCCCGGTAGGACCATAGAGCTGGAAGGGATCCCCAAAGGTCATCTAGCCCAACCCCTGCAATGCAGGAATCTCCACTAAAGTATCCCTGGCGGGTGGCCATTCAACCTCTGCTTAAGAACCTCCAAAGCCACCATTTCCCACTCTTGCTCTCCACAATTCTAAGCTAGACTGCCTCTGTCCATGGAGGCTCCATTTAGCAACCATAAGCGCTAAGAAGAGCCCTGTAGCTGCTGGATCAGAAGGGGCCCATTTAGCCCAGCTAGTGGCCAACTAGATGCCCATGATGGGAAGCCAGCAAGAGGGTTGGAGCCCAGAAGGACTCCCAGAGAAGCATTGCTGGCTCCAGCTGTGGAAGAGCAGAGCCATCCTTGCTTGCGGCCAGGGGACCCGCAGGAGCAGCGGGAGGAGAAGGGGCCAGGCACCCGGAGTGGGAGCCTGCCCTCCTCTCCCTCTCCCCCTGGGCTCACCCCTTCCCCGCCTCAGAACCGGCGCCCGTCCCCCAGGCCAGGACTCACTCGCGGCCATGCTGCTGCTCTGCCAAGCGCCTGCTGAGGAATGCCTCCGGGCTGCTGCCCGCCTTCCTCCTTCCCGGCTGGCCGGAGCCAGAGAGGCGGAGGTGTGGCAGCAGCCACGGCATGAACGATTCACCTTCCTGCTCAGTCACCAACTTTCTTGGCACAGCAGCGTCCCGGGAGCAGGCCGGGTGTGGGCGCGACGGGCACTTGCTGAGAGAAACGTTGCCCCACCTGCCCTCTGCTCTCCTCGTGGGAACAGAGGGAGGGAGCAGCTGTTTCTCACCGAGTCAGGCTCCGGCTCTCTCTTGCTCGGAAGTGCCTGCTCTGGCTGGCAGCAGCAGCGGCTCCGCAGGGTCTCAGGCAGGGGAGCCTTTCCCAGCCCGACCCAAGCATCAGGCACGGGGCCTCAAAGGACATGGTCACCGTTGGTCGGGGGGGGGGGACAGGAGTGGCAGACCCCACCTCCCTGCAGGGGCTCGGACAGGAGCCAGCCCACAGCCTCGCATCCAGGGGCCAGCGGGTGGGGCTGCTGACAGCCCAGCCGGGGGGGGGGGAGTGTCACTGCTGCAGCGCCACCCAGAGGTTGCCTACGAACAGCGGCTCTGCGGGATAGTGGTCCAAAGAGGCCCTTCTGGTCCTTCGCAGGAACCTGCTCTTGGCCCATCTCACTCAGCGTGGCCAATGCTGGGGTCACCAACACGGTGCCCGCCAGGGGGTGTTGAATCCCTGCTTGCAGCAGTCTGTGTGGGTCGTGGCCAGGGATGATGGGAGCTGTAGTTCAGCAGCACCTGGAGGACTCCGCCTGGCAGGCATTGACTGGCAGCATCTCTGTCTCACTCTGAAGGGTTTCAGATATTCATTCATTCATTCATTCATTCCCCACTCATCTGGCTGGGTGTCCCCTGCCCTAACAATAAAGGAAGACGCCAGTCCTCTGAATTCGCCAAAAAGGGCTTAAAAGCTGAATTGACGAAAGAGAAAGGAAAGCGAGAGAGAGAGAGAGAGAGAGAAAGAGAGAGAGAGAGCGCGCAATCAGACACGGAGCTTTTAAGGCAGCAGCTCCCTGGGGTTTCCCAGGCCTCTCAGGAAAGGCTGCCAGGAACTGAACCTGGGTCCTTCTGCATGCCAAGCAGGTGCTCTGCCCTTGTGGAATGTGGGGGGTGGTCTCTTCCCCAGAAAGGGCCCAGGGCAGCCCCCTCTCTGGCCACATCCCCCTGCGAAAGGTCCTGGGAAGCGTAGTTTGAGCGCTGACTTCACAGAGCTACAGTTCCCGGCATCCTTAGCAAAGGACCGTTCCCAGGATTCCCCACAGATGTCAGGATGTGGCCCTAGCCGGCTCCCCATGTGTGGGAAGAGGAGAGAAGCCCTGCCAAGAGGCGGATGCTGCAACCTGCTCCAGGACCCCCTGCTCCCCCCCCCCCAGCCGCAGGCGTCTCCTGCCAGCCGGAGGAGCAGGAAGTGGCCCCGAGCTGCCCTCTCTGCCTCTCAGGCGGCCCTGGGCTTAGCGGTGGGCAGGCCAGGACCAGCCTGGGAAACAAAGGCTGAGCCACTGTGGTTTGTGGATTCCTTCTCCCTCCCCTGCCAAGAATGCCTGAGCTGGTGGATTAGCAGCTCCGCCTGTCATTCTGCCTGTGTCTGTCTGTCTGCAGACAGAAGGGAAGGACTTTGTGTCACAGCGCCACCCCCATAGCCCCCCCGCTTGCCTCCTTCGGCCCCTCAGCGCCTTGCAAGGGGCAGCCAGCATTTTCTGCAGCACATGGTGAAACTATGGAACTCCCTGCCACAGGATGGCCGCCAACCCGGATGGCTTTAAGGGGGGGAGGAGAGGTCTGTCCAAGGCTCTGCTCCCCTTGCGCAGCTGGAGGCAGCAGTGCTTCCAAAGACGGGAGGGAAGATCCTCTGGCAGTGAGAACAGGGTGCTGGACTAGATGGGCCCCATTGGCCTGATCCTGCAGGCCCTTCTTTTGTCCTTGAGTTCCACAGTTTCACTCTGCACTCCATGTCAATATACAGTGGTGCCTTGGTTTACAAACTTAATCCGTTCCAGAAGTCCATCCTTCAACCAAAGTGTTCTTAAACCAAGGCATGCTTTCCCATAACAGCAGGGGCCTCAATTTACACTCAACAGGAAGCGGAACATGTTCTGCTTCCAAGGCAAAGTTCACAAACTGAAACACCTACTTCTGGGTTTGCAGCGTTCTTAATCCAAATTGTTCATCAACTAAGCTGTTTGTAAACCAAGGTACCTCTGTACTTCCATTTGTCTTTCAACATTCAGCTTCGTTGGCTGACCCCGTTGAGGGACCACTCTCTACCCAGTTCCTCCTCATAAAAACCCACCTTTCCTCTTCAAGTTAGTTCAGATGTGGCATCTGCCCTGTGGGTCTCAGGCGATTTGTTTTTGGGTGACTGAATCAGTTGTCACTTTCTGCTACTGTACTCCCCTTCCAGTCCCACTCCTTCCTCAATTGAGGCAGTCATCTCTTTTCTGTCTGTAGTCTGCTCCTGGATGGAGGAATCCTGGCTTTGTCTTTTGGTCACTGCTATGTGCAAAACCAGAAAACAGCACAAGCCAACCACAAAGAAAAAAATATGCACCCAATAGCAATCTGAGGGTGTGTGTGTGTGTGTGTGTGTGTGTACGCTGATAATTTGCTTTCATTTCTTTTTGAGTATGCTAAAAAGGGCATGGAAGGAGCTTATATATATATAAATATATGATTTATTGCCCGCTGTTCCGTGTAATGTCCGTAGGCACTTCACAACAATTAAGACACAATGTTAAAACAGTTTAGAACAACCTACAACCACAAAAATAAGGTGGGTCCTAAAAATATACATCTAGGGTGCTAATAGCCAATGTAAAATGGTGCTGTAGCATTTGCGCATGCGCTCTACCTCTCCAACCTGTCCTGCAAATTCAGCAGGAAGAGAGAGAGGTACGCAAAAGCTTTTTCAGAACACAAAAACAGAACAGTAGTTGGCTGCAACCACTTCCTTATCTCAGAACAGCCCCTGAAAAGTAACCTAAGGAAGGAGATTACTCTTCAGTTTTACAGGGCTGCCCCACTCTGTGTCACTTTACTGTGGCACAGACAGAAATCCAACAGGCTCTGGTAGGCGACTAAAGGGTTAAGCACTGGTTCAGCTTCCCCAAAAGACAGGAGCAGGGGGAAATCCCTTTTCCAAATTTATTAAGAAGAAAGGTTATTCAGAACACAAAAGTTGGGACATCTCTTACAAATCCCAAACAGAAAATAAAAACATTTAATATTACTAACTACAGAACATACAACGAGAACAAAAGTACAAGGCAGAACAGTTGAAAGAAGTTCTCGGCTGACTCTGCACCTCCAGCATCAGGGCAGGCCCTCCGTATGACAAGGTATGCCAAGCAGATGGGCTGCTGCCAAAGGGTCTGCTTGGCAAGATGGACTTCACTCCAAAACTCCCGATGGCAGCTCCCAAAAGCTGCTTATACAGTGGATGGCAAATAGCACAAGGGACAAGGTGGACAACTCCCAGGCAAGCAACGGCAGGCTCCCACAGCTACCGTCTGGAAATGGGCTTGGAGGCAGGAGCAGAACCACCGAAGCCCAGTGCCCCCCCCCACCTCCCTAAGCTGCTCCAAAAGGATCCCGTTGAGAAGTCAACAAGAGATCAAGGATCCATCTTTCTCCTGGCACATGTCATCAGCCAGGGTGACCAAGGCAGTTTCAGTGCCCTCATTGGGCCTCAAGCCAGACTAGAAGGGACCCAAGTAATCAGCTTCCTCCAAGCCTGCCTGAAAGTGGACCCCCCCCCAATCACCTTGAGCGCCTTGCCCCCGAAAGGGAAGCCAGCAGTTCTAGGCCCAGGGAGCATTTTCTAAGGAGGCAATGCTCCACCAACCAGTGGCGTAGCGTGGGTTGTCAGCATCCGGGGCAAGGTAAGTAATTTGCACCCCCTAACCCGTGGATTTGCGCCCCCTAACCCCCAGATGTTGCGCCCGGTGCGGCTGCCCCCCCTGCACCCCCCACGCTACGCCACTGCCACCACCTCCTTCAAGGTCAGTGGTCCCCCCTCCCAGTCAGCCCCCTATGGCAAACACTAAGAAGCCAAGATGGACACGGGTCTGGGAACCCAGGTTCTTTAACATCTATATTTAGCTGCTGTCAGGAGAGCTGGAGTGAACTGTCATCAATATGCAGATGAGAGCCAGCCCTATCTCTCTCCTCCATCTGAAGCAGGGAGGCGGTTGAGGTGCTAGACCAGCGCCTGGAGGAAGTGATGGTTGGATGTGAGCCAAGGAACTGAAGGTGGATCCTGAAAAGACTGAGATGTTTATGTGCCCCACGTTCTCTCACCTAGGAAGGAGGGAGGCGGCCTCTCCTGGATGGCCTTTGCCTTGGAAAGAGCCGGTTTGCAGTCTGCAGGTGCTCCTGGATTGGACCCAGTTGCTGGAGGCTCAGGTGACTTCAGTGGCCAGGGGGGCCTTTTTTCCAACTCTGGCTGCTTCACCAGCTATGACCCCTTTTGGACAGAGAGGACTTGGCCACTGCGCTCTGGACTTCCAGATTGGATTAGTGCAATGAGCTCTTTTTAATTACTGGCTGGGGTTCTAGTGAACCCCTGTTTCAAAACAGCTGCACTGGCTGCCAGTTCCTTTCCCAGCTCAAGTCAAAGTGCTCATGCTGGTTGTTAAACCCAAATGTTTCCCTACAGACCCTCTCAGGAGCTGAGATTGACAGAGGGAGATCTCTTGGTAGTTCCTCTGCCCTCAGAGGCGGGGTGGGGGGTGGGGTGAGAGGGTCTTCTCTGTAGCAGCCCCTAAGCTGTGTCCCTCTCTCCCCACAGAGGCTGGCCTGGCACCCTCATTGTACAGCTTCCGGGGATGCTGAAGAGACACCTCTCTGCCCTGGCTTTGGAGACTTGAGCTGCGTGTTTCTAGGTCCACCTTATTTCTGTGCTTGTAAGTTCTTTTACATTGTTTTTAGTCTTGAGTTTTAATTCTGTAACCCAGCCTGGGATGAATGAATGGCCAAGGGGACAGGTGGGACACACTCTTTTGAGCAGCTTGTCTACATCCTCAAGCGGCAATGATCTAAACCAGTCCAGTGTGGATGGGAAAGGCAACGCTTTAGGCACTTCCACTGGATGTGGCACATCCACGTCCGCCTGAATCTGAGCAATTTTGTTCCTGAAGAGCTTTGCCAAGTTGTCTCTGCATCTGCGGGTCTTTGAGGGGGCCGGGGCAACACTCTCTTGGCCAGACAGCAAAAGCCCATTCACCTCTCAGAAACGCTTTGCCAGACGGCAACTTAGGGACGCAATGGTGGCAGAGGAAAAGCAGGTTTTCTTCACTGCCAGCACAGCCAGGTGGTGAGCAGGGTGATGCAGCCTCACCTGAGCCTTACGCCACCTGTGCTCTAGCCACTGGTCCTCCTGTTTCATTGCAGGCAGGGCACTGGGAGTGCCAACACGGACTACAGGCTCCCTAGTGCAGCGAGGGCACTTTGGAGCAACCGTGTCAATGGTTCTACACATCTTCTTATTCCACAGTGAGACAAGAGTCTTGGCAGGAGTGCCGGCTCTGTCAGATGGAAACATGCCCCCCACCAAGTGTTCATGAATCCATCCGATTCCCTCTTCCTCCAAGACTGGACCAACCTGCAGAGTGGCATGTGCCACCTTCAACCCAAACCTCACGAGGGAATGGTCTGCCCATGACCCAGGACTCACTGACCAGGTCACTCCAGGGAGCGTGACCAAAGACCCACATGGGTGGAACCATAGATGTACGGAGACAGAATCATGGCTGAAGGGAAGGGAGAGAGGAAATTGCCTGACTCTGCTTTTACACATTTCTTGGGTGGTGAATTTTTTTATAAAAAGGAACCAAGGTGCTTGCACAGCTGCTGTGTTCATGTCCTGTCAGTGTTTAATTGGCATAATAGAATCAATAAATTAGAAGGTGAGGACAAACAGCAGAGGGAAGGCCTCTTGGAACGAACAGGAAAGACTGAAAGGGCTCTTCATATACCAGTTCAACTACGTGTGGGTGTGGGCAACATGGGTCTAATCTGAATAGTGAGGCAGTAATTTGCATCTAAAGAATGCTCTGGTGTGAGCAAGCCCAATATCTTTGGCTTGGAAAACAGGTGAAATAATTCACTCAGTTCTCTGCAATCTCCTTTTCCCCCTTTGGCACTCCTTTGGCTCCCTGGTTGCCCAAACCACCTATGTGAAATTAGGGGGTTTTGCCCCATTGTGCATTGCTTTACTCTTCTTATAATGAATTGCATTTGCTATTTTCCTGTCCATTCACTCAGTTTTGAGAGGTCCTTTTGAAGTTCCTCACAATCCCTTTTTGTTTTAACCCTGAACAATTTGTTTCAGCCAAAAGGAAATGTGGTGGTTACTAAGATCCTTCATGGGTTTCTCAAAAATAAGTCATGTCAAATGAATCTCATTTCTTTCTGTTTGTTTGATGGATCAGGAGAATGCTGTGGACATTGTGTATCTTGATTTCAGTAAGACTTTAGACAAAGCCCCCCATGATATTATTGTAGAGAAGCTGGTAAAATGTGGATTGAACGAGATAACCGTCAGGTGGATTTGTAGCTGGTTGACTGACCGAACCCAAAGAGGACTCATTAATGGTTCCTCGTCATCCTGGGAAAAGTGACAAGGGGGGGGCGGGCGCTGTAGGATTCTGCCTTGGTTCATTGTTGTTCAATGACTTTATAAGCCCCCTGGATGAAGGAACTGAGGGGATGTTCCTCAAATCTGCAGACTTTGCCTTTCAGCTTCCTTTTTACCAATCCCCTCATTTTGGGAAAGTTTCCTCTTTTGAAATCAAATGTGACTTTACTGAGACCTTCCTGGCAATTGTTCCCCTTACATTCATGCTCAGTTTCTGAACACAATGGTTGCTCAACAACACTGACATCTTGCAGCTGGTCCTGGGCAGTCAATGAACGGTAGGCACCCCTCTAGTCGGGTCCAAACTGTTCCAGGGCACAGTCATTCCCCAGGTATCCAGCTCTTTGCTGCAAATGGAAGACCCAGGTGGCAAAGATCCTCCTTCGCTAAGCGTCCTGTCCCTCCCCCCCCCATCTGGGGTGAGAAAAGGAGACCACCCAGGTACTCCTCAGATGTGTAGGAAGACAAATCACAAAGAGCAGCAGCAGCAGGAGGAGGCCCTGCAGCTGGGGCATCAGGAGCTCAGCAGAGGAGGCTGGCCTGCCTGTGTCCTGCTGCCACATTAGGGAGAGCAGCCTTGGGAGGCAGCTGCCTTCTTGTTAGTCTGCTGCAGCAGAAATGGCAAAGAGCCTGGTGGCACCTTCAAGACAAGAACATGGGCTTGTTGTAATAACATGCCCTAATAACATGGCATACACTTTGTGCACAAGAGTCTACTTCCTCAGACTCAGGCTGTGAGCTCCTGAGTGGCAGGTGCATGTCTACACGGTGGAGAGGAGAAATGGTAAGCAGGGAGGTCAGAAGAAACCAAATGCAGAAAAGCATAAATGGTGATAAATGACATGACTTGGAGCTTTTCTGCACTTAGCTTTCCTCTGCTCTTTTCCTGCACTTTAGAGATCCGTTTCCAGGCACCTTGTTGTTTTTTGGTTTTTGTTTGCTCTGGAGCTTTCTCCTTGGAAACCAGCTCCTTCAAGGTCAGGGGCCCCATTGGCTCTGCTCTGCTCCCAGTGAGAGGCAGCGATGCTTCTGGATCCCAGTTGCTGGAAACCACAGAGTTGCTCCTGTGCTTGGATCCTGCTTGCTGGTTTCCCACTGAGGTCTCTGTGCTGCCAAATACAGCAGTTCTTTCCAAGGATATCAGGACAAAAGGAATGAGGAGGTGGAAGGGGAACCAAAACAGTTTCATTAACAAACAGCAGGCATGCAAAGCATAACATAAAACACACCCAACAGGGGCTGCCCAATCTCCCCTCCAGCTGCCCGGAGCCCCAGCTAGAGCAGCAGGAGAAAGACCCCTGTCAGGTCCTTTGATCTGGGCCCCTCCCACCTGTAGCTTTTATAGCCTGCCTTGATGTAATCCAGTGCACCTGGCGTTACTCATGATGAGCGCAGGACCCTGAGATGGAGCGGCCGAGAGTCTCCCACTACCTGCAGCCAGGCATCCAGCCAGGACTTGCAACACAGGAGAACCCAGGAAACTCCCGACAGGTGTGTGAAACACCAGAATCAAACTGGGGGTGTTAAAGGGAAAGGGACATGCCACCTAACTCCTCAAAATACAATTGTCTTCTGCATCTGCTTGGCCACTGTGAGAACAGGATAGGCACCCTTTGGCCTGATCCAGAAGGCTCTTCTAGTGCTCTTTTGCCTTTCACAAAAATGCTCACACAGACATCCTGGCACTGGAAGCCTGATAAAAACTCCTCATTCGGATTCCGTGCAGAGGTGAGAGCATGGAGCCTCTTTCCTGCTGCAGGCCTCCCTCCAAAGCCCCTTCCTTGAATGTGGTTCCCGCAACAGCTACAGAGTCTTCTGGGAGGCCTAAATATCCCCACCTGACTTTTCTGTGTTGCCACTTCCAGTGCCAGCTGGGTGTGCAGTTGTTTGTTTCTTGGTTTGTTTGCGAGGACTGGATGGGAGATGGCGGCTGAAGGTCAGATGGGAAGATGTGCCAAGGGAACGAGACTCTGGTGTTGTGGGCGAGATAAAGAGGTTCTTTTATAGTGTTGCCAGAGCAGACGGGGGGGGGGGCAGAGTGGGCATTTGGGGCTGTTGCAGGGCTGCTCCTTGCCTCTCTGTTTGCTGTGTCCTGTGGCTGCTAGTAAGTGCGGTGGGGGGGTGGGGGTGGCCTGTCTGTCAGCAAGTGCCGGTCCATGAAGGGAAGGCTCATTGCTCATTATGGCTCCAGGTTACTGATGATGCACCTTAGAAAGAGCCTTTTTTATCATTTACAATTTTTACACTTGAAACAATGACAATACTTCAAGTAAAAACAATGCACAGTGACCCGTGCTTCATTTTGTTGCTTTCTTTTCCACTACATATTCTAATTCCCCCATATCTTATTCTTCTCAGCTTTATATCTCAATATTTCTTACTGCTGAATTTATACTTTTACTGTTAACTTATATTTACAATATGTTTCCAAATAGTCTGCAAAACATTTCCAATCTTCTTTGAATACTTTTTTATCCTGATCTCTTCTTCTGTTTGTCAATCCTGCCATTTCTATATATTCTATTAACTTTGTCTGCCATTCTTCCTCGGTAGGTATTGGATCCTCCCTCCATTTCTGAGCACACACCAACCTTAGAAAGGTCTTCGAATCGTGGCGTTGGAAGGGACTGTGAGAGTCGCCCAGTCCAACTTCCTGCAATCTTTTGCCCAACATGGGGCTTGAACTCACCATCCAGAGCTTCAGAGTGGCTGGGGAAACCCAGCCAGATGGGCAGGGCATAAATACTAAAATTATTATTATTAAATTATTAAGAGTCTCATGCTCTACTGACTGAGCAGCTTTACTGGGTAGTTAGGAGCAACTGGTGCTGTTCTGCCATTTCCCCTTCTAGGTCTGCCTTGTCATGGATTATCATTCCTGGGTACAATTTCAGTTTCGCTGACCTGTTTGGCTTCTTTTTGGGGTGGGTATTGCAATCTGAGGAATGCCTGACGTAACTTTTTTTTGTTGGGAGTTTGCGTCTGACAAGTCCAAACAGAGCAGGGGTGGGGAACCTTTTTGGCTCTGGGGCCCAGATTTTGATTTGCCCTCCCCCCCCACCCTGAGCCAAATTTGACAGGTGGGAGGGGCAACCTACCTGCCAGTCGCCTACCTGCCTGTGGGAAATGGCAAGGCACCTGTGGGCTGGCAAAGGGCTTCTTTCTCCTGCCCAGCATTGGAAAGGCACCTGCAGGCAAAGGAGAAGCCCTCCATGCTGCCAAGGCTTGCAGGAAGCAGCCTTCTTTCCTCCTGCGGCAGCCAGGGGTGCCCCTCCCACCTGCCAGCCCCCCTGGCTCCTAGCAAAGGAGCCGTAGAGAGCAGCTCACTTTAAGCTCCCCACTGCTGCTTTGAAGTATGAATGTCAGCCCTGCATGAGAGGTCCTGATGGTGTCAGGGGCAGAATGGGGGGCTGTGGGGACCCTGCTGGGCCAAATCCAGTTTTCTGTTTTCTGTGGGACGTTATCAATAGATTTTAGAGCACCCCATCCAAGTTACCACAGATCTTGAAGCCCTTGACACCAACACTCACCTCCATTTTGAAAAAATTAAATGTGGCGCCTCAGTACCAAGCCGGCTTTGTTTGCAAACTGCGTCGTTCATCTCACACTTTTTATTCCAATTCCCCATCTTGCACTGCAGGGGGTTGGACTAGATTACCCTTGGGGGTCCCTTCCAACTCTACAATTCTACTTTCACTTTCCAAACTTCAAAGAGTCCCACCCTTTTTAAAGTTGATTTCTTGCTCCGGAGCAACAACGAGAGCCCTTTAATCCACTTCAGCTCAGGAAACCTAAACTTCTGCAAAACACAGACAGACCGAGAGTTCTGGGGCTCTCAGGACCTGGCCCCTGTTTTCTGAAATGCTTGGCTGGAGTTTTCAGAATCAAAGGGGTAGCAGCTCCCAACCCTCACCGCAAGTTGGTGGCTCAGTTGGCTCTTCTCTCGGGTAAGACCAGCAAGGAAGGGGGGGGGCTGCCCAGGAGCCAGGGAAGTCCATGTTGCTGGAACCGCCCCCCCCCCCCCGGCCTGCAGCCTGCGACCTCGGACGGCCAGCCCTCCAAACGCCCCAGCTCGCCTCCTCGCGTCCGACGGCCAGTGCCTCTTCCAAAGCTCCAGCGAGACCTCCTTCCACACCCGGACAGCTGTGAAGCCTGAAGCCAGGGGTGGCCGCTGCCGGGGGCGCTCTGCAAATGTGTCGCTGCGCCAGGGCTCTTTTCCCGGCCTTTTTGGACCCGGCTGGCTGGCGCAGCGGACCGCCCCGTCGCACCTGGCCGGCTTCGCAGCGGTCCGCTGCGCCATCTGGTGGTGGACCTGTGCAAGCGCGACTCGCGGGAAAAGGCAGCGCGCCTCCCGGTGGCGAGAGTGGCGAACTGCGCAGCAGAGGCGTGCCAACCTGGCGATTCCTGCACGCTCGCTTTCTAGCTGCCTTTCTCTGCTCCGCAGCCGCAAGAGGGCAATAAGAAGCCTTGGGGCAATAAGAAGCACTTTATTTCTCCCTCAGCAACTGGTCTAGAAGCAGAACAAATGGCTCCCGGCTCCCCTTTTGCTCCCTCATTACCCCAGGAGGTACCCAGAGCAGAGCGGGGAGTTGTTATTCATATAGAACATAAGAAGAGCCTTGCTGGGCCCATCTAAGTCCAGCATCCTCTTCCCACGGGGCCAGGCAGATGCCTGTGGGGAACCTGCAAGCAGGATTTGAGCACAAGAGGGACACTCTCCCCTCCTGGGCTTTTCCAGCAACAAACTTTGCCTCCCGACCAGAGCTCCTACCCGCCTCTCCTAACCTTCTGTGCGACAACAACAACCAAACAAACAAACAAACCAAAAAACCTACTCGGAGCATGATTTATTTAATTTGCGTGTCCTTTAATTTTGCCCAGGGCAACCCAAAGCAACTTACAACTAATCCCAAGAGCTCTCCTCTCCATGAATATGTCTTTCTTTTCAAGCCATCCCTGTTCATAACCATAGCAGCCAACTCCTAGGGGTCAAGGGCCCTTTGCCCCCCTTAAAATATGGCGGGCCTCCCTCCCAAAGTTGTTGAATGTTGCACTTTCAAATGGTGTGTGTGCGTGCTGCATCTTGTGATCAATTACACAGGGTGGGGCTTACCTCCCCCCCAAAAAAATTATTCAAGTTGGCTGCCCGGTTGATGACTGTCACTGCCTCTTGTGGCAGGGAGTTCCATAGTTTAACTCTGCCTTTCCTCTGATCTGTCCTGAATTTTCCAGCAGTCAGCTGCTTTTGCTCTGGTCTGGTGGCTCAGCTGTCCCGGGTGGGGTGTCCAGCTGTGTGTGTGAGGAGCGGCCCAGGTTGCCTTCTTCCCTGAGTGTCTCGGGAGGCCTGGGGTGCTGAGTTCTGCATTGTGAGCTTTGGGGGTGTTCCCCAGTCTCGGCCTGCATCTGGCTGTCATGGAGAAAGGCGGCCAGCCACGTCTCCAGGTGCCAACACTGCCTTCTGGTGGGAGACTGGGGCTCCTTGGCTCTCTTGCGTGACACAAGTATCAGGGTTGCTGGGCAGGTGCAGGCAGGTGTGGCCCTTTTGTCTGCTGCACTGCTGCAGCCGCTCAGCGTGGGGCATGGCGTGCCCAGCCTGGTGGAGGGATGTGGGCCTGGGAGGGGGAGGGAGGCCGCCTTCCCAGCACAAACACCTGACTCAGCCTGCCTGTGGCAGCAGGAGGGACCCTGCATGGGGCAAATTACAGCAGTGGGGCTGCAATTAAACATAATGACAAGGAGGCTCTACCACTTTGCTCTTCCAGGCCGCATCCAGAACAACAGGCTGCCTCTGATTGTACCCAGCCCCCACTTCTGAGGCCCAGCCCCACATGACAGAGGTCACTGTCAGGGGCACACTTTGGTTATGGTGCCCTGAGCAAGGACAAAGGCCCCTCCCCACAATATTTCCCTTTTCATTTGTTATTATTTTGCAGCCCCTCAGCTTGGCACCCTGTGGGGGGGGGGGAAACCACCTGCACCACCCTAAATCTGCCGCTGCTGCTGCTGCCAACAATGGGGGTGGGAGGCTGGGGGAGGGGTGGCTCTTAAGCTGTTGCCTCAGGGTTGGATCCAGCTACATTTGCTGCATCCAAGTCAAGGAAGCTGAGAGGGCTGCAGCCTTGACGTGAGGAAGAACCTGCATTAGATTCCCCAGGGATTAGTTGTAAGTTGCTTTGGGTTGCCCTGGGCAAAATTAAATGACAGGCAAATAAAATAAATAAATAAATCGTGCTCTGAATAGGTTTGTGTTTGTGTTTGTTTTTGTATGGGGTGCTAGGGGAGGGGTAGTTCCTCTGGTGCAGCACATGCCCTGCTCCTTCTGGAAAAGCTTGTCCACCTTGGGTCCCCACCTGCACTCAGCTCCCACCTGTGGCTCCTAGAAGCTGCCGGCAGTGACAGCAGCCACACCAAGAGGTCTCACCCCCTGCATGCAAAGACAGGCTCTTTGAGAGAAGAAAAGGCTGAGGAGTAAATCCCACACAGAACCAGACTGGAGTCCCGAAGATGTTGGATGGTGCCTCATACGCCTCCTTCCAGCAACTGCTGCAGCCAGGCTGGTGCCAGACGTCTTGCTCTGCTTGCCTTTGGACCACATGAACAAGGGGGGAGGGTCTGGTTGTCTGGGCAGCCCACAACCTCCAGACACATCGCCCAGCCTTGCGCCCCAGGGTGGTCTGACTTCACCCCCGGAAGCACACTCCATTGTCTCTCCGGACAGAGGGATGCCAGCAACAATTATTATTGATTTCATTTGTGGACTTCTATATTTTTAAGAAAAAGATCTCCAAGCAGTTTACAACACATGAAAACATCATAGGTGTCAGTGGCTCTTCCACGAGTGTGACTTAGTTGGCTGCATCCCTCAGGATAAAGGGGGGAGTTTCAGGGGCCTCCCCCCTCCGATCTTGGGTGAACTGCCATAAGCAATGCAGCACCAAGGCCTCACCAGCCTTGTCTTGATTCTAGGTCTGAAGCCAGAGGAGGCCCAACTGGGCAGACCATTCCTGTGCCCGTCTCCTCCCTCTCTTTCCCCTTCAGCTACTCTCTCTTGGCTCCCATTAACAGCTTCAAGGTGCAAAGCTTTGAGGGGAAGGCAGGGTGTTTCCAGAAGAAACTCTCCACAAAAATGTGCACACTTAGAAGATGTTTATTCACTGGCGGCAAAGCATAAAAGTTGAGGCAACAGAGGAAACAGAGGGAAATATTGGGAAACAGCCCTGGAGAAGATGCCACCCTCCCTGGCTGGCTGACTGGCACACGCGAAGCTGTCTGCCAGGAGATGAGGATGCAAAGGGAGGTGCTGGGCAGAGGAGCCGCTCTGTGCCTCCAGAAGACCAGCCCTTGAACCTCAACAGCGGGCAGGCTGAGCCCGTTGCCCATCTTGCTCTTTCAGAAATGCTTGAAAGTGGAACCATGGACAGCTGGGGCCTGGGCTTCAGGGCAGCGGTTTGCTCCCCAAAGCATCACCTTTGGCTGTTTGGGGGCGGTGCATTGGGCAGTGGCAGACTCTGGGCCCTGTGCAATGCCTAAATTCAGTCCCACCCACCTGTTGCTCTCTGTTGCCCCTCATTGTTCCAGCACCCTCAGGGGTGCCCTCTCAACTCAGTGTCATCTGCAGGCAAACTGATCACGTTCCCCTAAATCTGCCTCTGTACTGCAGGGGTGCTGCTGCACAGGGCTCTGGATTTGGGTCCCACAGACACAGTCCAGCCCTCAGGGTGCCATTGGCTATCTCAACTAGTCAAAATTCTCATCATATTGTTTTTATTCTTTTTGGGGGGAGGGGATGCTACCCCTTTTTTGCTCGACTAGAAGAAGAGGCAGGATAGGAAGCCTCATGCATAAATAAATAATAAAATAATAATTTCAGGAACTTTCCTATGTAGTTCAAAGACTGTCTAGATATGACAATTTCTTTCTCACTGAGTGTCCCAGATCGGCTGAGCCAGCAAAGCCTAATAATAATAATAATAAATATATTTATACCCCACCTATCTGGGGTTCAGCAGAAATCCTAGGCCAAGGGGTGGCCTGGCAGAGGAGTGCAGAGTCCTGCAAGCGGGAGATCTCCTCTGGCCTCTGCAGGTTGGGCTGGAAGAATCTCCTCCCTGAGACCCCAGAGAGCTGCTGCCACCAGAAGGTTGGGGCAGAGGTTTGAGGCCGTGTGGTGTATTGGTTAGAACATCGTACTAGGGTCAGGGTCCAAATCCCCACTCAGCCATGAAGCCTGAACTGGTTCGCTGGTGGCCTTGGCTCAGTCCCTGCCTCTCACAGATGCTAGGAGGGAACTTCTGAGAGGTCATAATCTGGGGGTTTCTCTCTACCTTTCACAATGGCCTCTTTGCCACATGGGAACCCGGAGCCTGCCTGCGTCAGCCAACCAGAATTCCTTGGGCAGCCCACCCTCCCTCTGGGCTGCCCTGCTTGGCTCCATTTCCTCCTCCTGGCTTGTCAACAAGGCTTCCTGCCCTTCCAGCCTTCCCTCCTCTCCCTTCCTTGTTTCTGATGTAACATTATTTCATTAGCAGGGCTCTTTGAAGTGCTTGCTAATGGCACCTGAGGAGGATCTTTCCCCAGGGATCCTCAGGCAGGCTGAGCACCTCCCCCTGCCCCACATACACACCCTGTCTCCGCAGGAGCCTTCCTTCCCCATGCCAAGGCCAGCTCTGCCACAGCAAGGGGGTGGGGTGGGTCAAGAAGGGCCACAATGGCCATGCTCAGAGGCAGCAGTGCTCCAGAATGCCAGTTGCTAGAGGCTCTCGTGCTTGAATCCTGCTGGCTAGTCTCCCCTAAGGGGCGTCTGGTTGGGCCACGGTGAGAACAGGATGCTGGGCGGGCTCTCCAGACATTCTCACATTAATGCTCCGCTGGTTAGCGAGCGCTTGTCTTTTGGGGGAGGGGGGACTTGTGCCTGTTCTTCATAGACCTGCTAAGCTGGCAGCCTGCTTGTGCCAGCCTAACCTAAGTGGGGAGCCCTGCAGGATGAGGGATCAGGATCACGCCACAGAGAAACGAAACAGCAGGCAACCCGCAGCCTCTGCCTCAGGGCCATCGCTGACTGCCACCAACCACAGACCACCATCGCTGCCCCCGGACCTTCCATTGCAAACCGAGCCTAAGCCAAGCAACACTGTGTTGCCTCTGAGTGGTGAGAGAGGCCAGGGGTGATGGTCCGTGTTTCTTTTTGAGTATGAGGCACAGCAGAGACTGTGGAGTCTTTATGATAAATGGTTTATTTGCACATATCTACAACCTGAGCCTGCAATGGAGGGGCTCACAGTATTAACACCTCAAAAGGGTCTTGTTTCTCCCAGAGCTTCAGCCTTGGATTCAAAACAGACACCAGCCATAGCTCTGACTCTGCAGCTTGCTGACTTTTTCTAGACTGCAACCTTTCCCACCTCATAGCCAACTCTGGAACTCTGCTTTCAAACTCTGCCTTGTCTTCCAAGCTAAACTTGGAGCTAAGGGAGGGGCCCCTCCCAGTTGCTATCTGGCACGGAGTTCCCTCTCCTTGGCTTTCCTAATGGCTCATTACCTTACCTTTGTTTTTCTTAATGGCTCGCCTGCCAGGTGATTTCTTGGCGCACCTGGCTATTTTAATTTTAATACTTGCTAAATCCAGCATCTTGCATCCAGTCTTAATACTGCAGGCACTGATTAAATTTTAACATTTGCTGAATCCTGGAAATTAGGGTGTCTTGCACTCACAATCTCATAGCAATATCATGGGCTCTACCCTAGCCAGCCGGGACCCCAAATCCCCTCCTTTCAGGAGCAGGGCTGACTTCTCCCAAGAGACCTCCCAGGGGCCCCTTGCCTGCGGCTGGCAACTGGGGCTCCTGCCTGCCCAGGAGTGGGGCAGAGGTGAGAATAAATAAAGGTCCCCACCGCCTCTAGTGTGGCTGAAATAGACTCGGAGTTCATTCTCTTTACTGCAGCTTGTAAAACAGTGATTGAATTGCCCCCCAAAACTCAGGCTTTTATATACATTCTTTACACAATGAGTCCCGTCTGATTGGCTGATTCTGCTTCCCTCCTGCAGCCCGATTGGTCTTTTCCTGCAGGCCAATCAGTTGTTGCATTCTAGGATCCTACTTGCCTATTGTTCTAGGATCCAGGCTTAGTACATAGCAGTGGCCATTGCAGGGGAGCTGGGGGCAGAGGGACAGCCTTGCTCTGCCAGCACAGGTCACCCTTGGCCAGAACCAGCAAAGCTTGAGAGTTGAACTAGGAGCTGGGAGAGACCAGGATTCAAATCCCCCCTCAGCTGTGACTCTCCCTGGGTGACCCTGGGACTAGTCTCCCATCTCAGCCTAACCTACCTCACAGGTTGTTGTGGGGATTAAATGAGGAGATGGAAAACCAGATACACCACCTTGAGCTCCTTGGAGGAAAAAGGTGAGATAGAAATGCAATACAGTGCTACCTCGGGTTAAGAACTTAATTCATTCTGGAGGTCCGTTCTTAACCTGAAACTGTTCTTAACCTGAAGCACCACTTTAGCTAATGGGGCCTCCCACTTCCGCCGCGCCGCTGGAGCACGACTTCTGTTCTCATCCTGAAGCAAAGTTCTTAACCCGAGGTACTATTTCTGGGTTAGCAGAGTCTGTAACCGGAAGCGTATGTAACCCGAGGTACCACTGTAAATTAAGGCAAATAAATCTCATTGGGCATGAAGGCAATGGTTGCTCTCAACTGCAACAATATGGGCTGATAACTGGAACCTGCCTGAGAGGGCTGCTGTAAGCAGGAAGACAAGGGGGTGCCTTCTCCCCTGGAAAGCTCCCGGCAGCAACTGGGGGTGTCTGCTGGGGCCGGTCAGATGCCCCCCTCTCCAGTTCTGTGGGGCTCCCTTCCTGCAAAGGGGACTCCTGCTTGACCCACCCTGCACAAGACCAGCTTTTGCCACCTCTGGGGCTGCTGCTTCCTGCTATTTGTTGGGATGCTTTGCTTTAGGAAAATCACAGAATCGCAGAGTTGGAAGGGACCCAGGAGTCATTTAGTCCAACCTCCTGAACTTCAGGAATCACAGCTAAATAATCCCTGATGGATGGCCATCTATTTAAAAACCTCTATGGACGGAGAGTCCACCATCTTCCATGGGAGCCTCTTCCACTGCTGAACGGCTCTTACAGCCAGAAAGTTCTAGCGTATGTGTCAGAACTGCCCTAGGTCCCAGCTCACAAAGGACCAACGCCAGGTCGTTGTTCTATATACAACAGTCTTTATTGAAGTTCAGTTTCAATTTTAAAGCCTTGGCGCGCAGCTCTACGTCTTAAACTCTAGACCGCCGAAGCTCCGTCTGAATCTCCTCCCCTTCCACACCAGTTTAAGACTCTAGCCTTGCTCCACCTCTTCCTTAGCTCCTTCCTCCTCTGGGCCCTCCTGCCCGCTGGGGTCTCACCCTTTCTGGACTCTTCTGATGCTGAGTCCCCGGATTCACTCCCCACCCTCCGGCGGGCTTTAGGACCTGGTTCTCTATCCGGGCTACCTGCTGTGCCGCTCGCCTGTACATTTGAACTTGGCGCGCGCACCCAGCCGGCAACCTTCCTTTTGACCGTTCCCTCGCTCCCCGATGGAGGCGTGGTCAGCCCTAACTCATCTTCTCTCCCTCCTGGAGGAGACGCTGGCCCTGATACCTGGGATTCTTCCCCCCCACTACGCTCTGGTGGGGAAGCTGGTCCTGATTTCCAACTGCTGCTCAGGGAGTCCCCGCTGGCCCCTTGCTCCTGGCGCGTCCCCCCTGGGACCCCCCTTGCCCTGGCCATTGGCGCCCCCCTCTGGGAATCTTCTGATTCGCTGGAAAGGCTCATGGAATCTCTCGGGCCACTGTCATCTTCTCCCATGCTGCCCTCAGATTTTTCCCCTTCGCTCTCCATTTCCTCTCTTCCCTGTGCCTCTGCTCCTGAGCCCCTGACAGTATGTTTAGCTGGAATCTCCTTTCTTGTAATTTGACTCCATTAGTTCAGGTCCTTCCCTCCAGAACAGGAGAGAACAAGCTTGCTCCATCTTCCTCGTGGAGCCCTTCAGATATTTGGAGATGGCTATCAATCTCCTCTCCGTCTTCTCTTCTCCAGGCTAAACATCCCCAACTCCCTCAACTGTTCCTCATAAAGCTAGGTTAATGATGTGCTGCATTTAAGCCGTCAGGTTCTCTGAATGGGTCCTATAACATTTTATGACATTGTTACAATGTTTTTAAACCACTCTGTAAATCACTCTCCATCCTAGAAAAGTCACTCGTCTCTAAAACCATGCTCCCAGGGTATGGTCTGAAGGCCACAATGAAAGCCGGTCTGAATTGGGTTGGTGCGTGGATGGGGGACCCCCTGGAAGCCCCCAAACATATGGCACATGAACACACACACACCAGCTCCATGGTGGAAGAAAGGCAGAATGTAAAAGGAAGAAACCAAATATGCAAATAAGGAACACAATAGTTGAATATATGTGATATATGCGTCGATGGAGATGGGCTGCCAGCGAGAGGATGAGGAGATCCACAGACCAGGCAGGGTCTCTCTTTTTGCTGAGGCCCAAGTCAAAACTTGGGGGCTGTAGGAGGCAGAAGACCAAGCACCCAGGGCAGCCGAGGGGCTCTGGCTGGAAGAGGCAGGATACCCCGGACAGGCTGCCTGGCTGGCTTGTTTAGGGAATCTGGTTGGGAATTGGCAAGGAACCCGGCCAAGAGTCTCCCTTTCCTGTTTGGGCACAAATCAGCCCTGCCTGCTGCCTTGAGCAGCGATCCTTGAGCAGCGATGTGTCGTGTGCCACTGCTGACCCACCAGCCTCCCCCCTCCTTCCCAGATGATGGAGAAGGAAAAGCACCAGAGTCTCTCCAAGGCAACCCGGTCAAGTTCACGCCTGAGTCCAGCAGGCCAAAGATGCTGGGCAAATTCTGAGCCCCTTTTCCTTTGATCACACTGTCCCTCAGGCCAGAAAGGGAATTTTGCAAAGGGAGAACAGTTTCTGGAAGAGACTTCCCTACGCAGTGAGTCAGTGATGCTGGAGGGCCTGGACAAGACATTTAGCTCAGCCCAGTGGCTGAAGCTCATCCAACAGGATGATGATGATGATGATGATTTCTACCCCACCCATCTGGGCAGCTTTCAACATAACATTAAAAACAGAATGAGACTTCAAACATTAAAAACTTCCCTAAACAGGGCTGCCTTCAGATGTCTTCTAAAAGCCAGATAGTGGTTTATTTCCTTGACAACTGATGGCAGGGCATTCCACAGGGCAGGTGCCACCACTGAGAAGGCCCTCTGTGCTCTTGACAGTGGCCCCTCACAGCTGACAAGAACTAGCAGGGAGGAGGCAGCTGGACCAGGGAGGGGAGCAGCGCCTCCTTACTTTGGCACAGTGCAAAGCATGGGGACCCCTGGTGCACAGAAAGCGCCCCTGGAAGCCCCCTGCTCCATGTGCTGTGACAAAGACATCTCTTCCTCACCCAGCCCAGCCCAGCCTCCCTGAGCTGCTGCAGTCTGGCCTCCTCCTCTCCTTGACCTCTAGGCTCTGTTGCCTAAGGAGCATTCCCTCTGGTTCAGAGAGCTCAGCCCCAGCAGGCCTGTCCTGGACAGAACAAGGAGGTGTTTTGTCCTGCAATGAGCAAGAAGAACTGGGGGGGGGGGGGAGTGCCTGGAGGACTAGGTGGCCGGAGGGGAGATGGTGCTGGGAGATGAGAGGCCTCCTTGCTGCTCTGCCAGAGACCTTCCTCTTCCCTTCTGCTCCCAGCAGTGTCCCAGAGGAGAGGACAGGAGACGAGGGTGAGAGGTGAAGCTCCCTGGGGGTGTTTTGAATTTTGCAAAGCAGGAGGAAGAGGAAGAGAAGGCCAATTTCAGTCTTGCTTTGCCCTGCAGCTGACGGCCAGACAGTAATTTTCCAGGCCTCTAATTAAAGGGGTGATAAGCAGCAGCTGCATCCCCAAGTCCTTGGCCTGGTTCTCTTGCCCCATCCCCTGCAGACTGCTGCCCCCCCCGGGCCACGTTTCACTCCTCAGGTGTGCAGGGAAGCTAGGGAGAAGCCAGCATGTTTGGGCCCCTGCCTTGGAGGGGAAAGGCCCTAGGATCCCAGGTAGCAGCAGGTGGGGAGAAAGGCCCTCCTTTGCCCCAGAAGCCCTGGAAGAGAGGATACTCTGGGGCCAGGTGTGGGCACAGTGCCCCATGAGCCAGCCTGTGGTCAGTGTCCGCAGCACCAGGAGCAGCACTTGCAGGGGGATGGAACTCTGGCTTGAGCAGGAGACAACCTTGAACCACCAGCAGGAGACCTGCATGGGGTCTGTGCAAGTTTGGGGAGGGCGTCTGCCTTCCAAACAGAAGGTCCCCAGTTCAGTCTCCACTGGCATCTTCTGAGAGGGCCCCTGCCTGAAATCCTGGAGAGCTGCTGCTGCCAGCCAGTGTAGGCAGTCCTGAGCTAGATGGGCCAATGGTCTGATGCGATATACGGCTGCTTCCAAAGTTCTTCTTAGCACCTCAGCCTCCCCACCCACCTTGACCAGGCATCGCAAGAGCTTCTCCTCGGCCGGCTGAGGCAGGAGCCCCTGAGAATTTGCCTAGGTCTCCCAGATGGAGCCATTCCAAGCAGTCTCCCAGCCTGGGGGAGAAGGCGTCAATGGAGCCACCAGGCAAAAGGCAGCCGCCTGGCAGCCCTCTTGGCATCTTCTCCTGCTTGCCTGCTGCTGCCGCCGCTGGGTGTTGCTTGTCTGCCCTTGTAGCAAAGTGTGAGCGACAACAGAGGAGGCTGCCCGCCCGCCCGCCTGCCTACTTAGGTTAATAGAGAGGTGGATTCTCTTGCCAACAGGAGATGCCAGTTAAGCCAGGTTCCCACATGGAGGCCGCCCACATAACTTGCCAGCATGCATTTGAAGGTGAGCTGCCAAGGGTTGCCTCATCAGCCTGCAGACAAGGCTCCTGGCTGCCTTCATCCTGCACTGCAGCTCCTTGATTAGTGCCAGGAATGAGCTGCCCGCCATCTTCCCCTAGCCAAGGCTGAGCCATCCTGCAAGTCGGGGGGCTGCTAAGCTGGAGACAGGCCCTTCAGGGACTCCCATCGCCCCACCCAGGTTCCTCCTGGCAGCATCATGGGCAGGGGGAGCCTTGGGGGATGGCTGTGCCAGGCCAGGTGAAGGGGCATCAGATACCCTTCTGGGCCGTGCCCTGTCCAATGAGATTGGGCTGTCATGCCAACCTGCCCTCTCACCATGCGTTGTTGTTCAATGTCCACAGCAAAACCAGAAAGGCCGGTGCACTCAGGATGCTGAGAGAAGCAGGGTGGTTTGCAATGCAAATGCACCATGGCAGTTGCCACAATGCTCATCGGCATGACAAATGACTCTGTTCCTGCTTTCTAAAAAGCTGGGGAGAAACAACAGCAGATTATCTTGGGGCACTTTGAGGACAAACAACTTTATTCCAGTAGAAGCTGTCTTGTGAACACAAAAGGTTAATCTCATTTGGGTTCAGAATTTTTTTAAAATAAGGGTCATTAGATGGCATGAAATGCAACATGCAGAAATTAAAAATATGCAGCTTAAGCAGAGCAGCCGCCCCACACCAGCAAACTCTGTTGTCTCAGCATGGCAGAGGTATTTGGCACCTGGAGCTGGAGAGAAGCTGACAGGAAGGCGAAGCCCCAGCTGCGTGGCATGATCTCTGCGTCCCCGGAAGGGAGCAGGGAGGAATGACAACTCAGCCAGGCCTTGCCTGCAAAAACACTTGTGGGGACTTGTGGGCCTCCAGGCCACCATCCAGGGTGCGTCCAGAGAGAAGCAAAGGACTGCATGAATCCACCTGAGTGCCAAAGGGAGCCCCTGAGGAGGCCCCTCCTGGGCCCCCATGCCCTGCAAAAACTATGACCAGGAGTACTTCTGGCAGGGCAGTCTCCAACCCAGGCACAGCCCACCTCCAGCCCCCCCCCCCAGCACCTGCCACCTGAAGCCTCCAACTGGCTCTTCCTGAGCCTCTTTCCCCTTGGAAAAACCCAAGGAAACATTGGGGGGGGGGAAAAGCTCCCCCTGTCTGCTTTGAGGCAAACAGAGCCACCTGCTCCCTTCCAAGACTGCCTGGACATGGAGGGAGAGAGAGGAGAGAGAGAAAGAGAGAGAGAGAGAGAGAGAGAGAGAGAGAGAGAGAGAGAGAGAGAGAGAGTGTCTCTGTGGTGCATGAACTTCAGGTGACCCATTCTCTTACCTGAACAAGGCAAGTCCCTGGTCTGGTGTGAGAAACAGGAGCAGCAGGCAACAATAAGAACCTGCTCTGGCCAGCTCAGGAGGGAGGGAGGACATTGCATCAGATAAGCTGCTGTTCTCTTATCTCCACCCCCCACCCCCTGCCTTGCAATATCGCCCTTTCCTCTCTCGGATTCTGCCTTTACATTCTTCCATCTGCCCAGACCTGACCGGAGACCAGAGACCAAGGATGCCCCTCTGGGTCTGGTGCTCCCTGCCCCATCCAGTTCTGTGGGACCAGGGGTGAGGGCTGCAATTACAGGCCTGGAGGAAATGGGGGGGGGGGCCCTTCAAAGCAAGCCCTGTGTCAAGTTCCTCTTCCCCAGAAGCAAAGTGCGTGAGCAGAAGCATGTCTTGCTGCTCTCTCCTTTCAGGCCTGCAGCCAAGCAGCATTTTTGACGCAAGTTCATTTGGGGCTCCAGGGCAGGAGTGTCCTTCTTGTCCATGTGAAACTTGCCCCCCCCCGGCAGCTCCCACCCCCATTTCATCCTCCTGTTGCTGCTGCTGTTGGCCTTCAGCTTCTGCTGGGTGAAAAGAGCCCCATTGACAACCACATCCCCTCCAACAAGACGCCCCCCCCCCCACTCCCACCCTTGGGTACGGCAACTCCCCCCCCCCACTAGTTGCTCTCCAGGAGGGACTCTGCTGAGATGATGATGATGATGATGATAATGCATTAAATTTGTACGCCTCCCTTCATGTGTATATCCAGGGTGGTTCACAGCATAAAAATAAAAGACAAGGGGTTGGGTCCCTTGGCTGTGCTAGAGATTCTGCCCCCTTCCTATCCTGAAGGCCCTTCTGCTGCAAAGCCTCTGTCTTGAGTCTCGGGGGGAGGGGCTCTCGGCTTAAGGGTCACCCCCCCCTTTGCTGGACCTGCCTCACTATGCCATTGGTGCAGCAATAAAACTGCGAGCACATTTGCAAAGCTTAGCCGGGTCCAGTATGGTTTCAGACTGGATATCTGTTCATGTTTCCAGTTTTAATTCCAGTCTCTTTCCCAATGATCACCAGCAGGGAATTTTTTTACAGCTGTGCTGGCTGGGCTTGCCTTCTAGACGTCATGTGCCTTTCAACAGGGCGGCCTCCTCCCACCATTTTTGCCACAGACTCTGCGTGTATCTCTGGTCCTTGCCAAAAACCAGAAGACCAGGTTTCGCTGGAGAGCAGCCTGGGGAAGGTGGCTGTACGTGTGCCCCAAAAGTGATTCCAGAAGAGGGCATGTGGCTGACAACAACCATGTCTTCCTCTGCCCACCTCTTGAGATTCTGCTGCCCTAGGCAGCCTCCTGGGCAGGGCTGCTCTTGTCAAACACCTGCCTAACAGCTGAGCTTAGGGCACCGAAGCAGAGCTTGTGCAAAGCAGGGGTTGATTGGCAGGTGGAGTCCATCCTTCAGGGCTTCCCACACTGCTCAGACCAGACCCTCCAACATTTGTGCAGTGAAAATAGGGACAGTCTATTCTACACAGAGTGACTGGGGCAACCCAGGCAGATGAGCGAGGTGTTGTTGTTGTTTGGTTGTTGTTGTTGTTATATCAGGAAGCTGCTCCCGTGTTTGATCTCACCACACATGAAGACATCACATACACATCATTTGTCACCTTGGGCCAACCTCTCCACTAAACCTACCTCACAGGATTTTTGTAAAGAAACAATTTGCAAGTGAAGGGATCATGTACAACACCTTCAATAGATTACAATAAAGGAATAAACCAGGGATAGGCAACCTACAAAGACAGAATTGCCTGGCCTGCTCTGGTCCAGGGGGTCACGAAGAGTCGGACACGACTAAACGACTCAACAACAACAGCAACAGGCAACCTAAGGCCCGTGGGCCAGATGTGGCCCAGTTGCCTTCTCAATTCAGACCAGAGACGGTCCAGGAATCAGCGTGTTTTTACATGAGTAGAATGTGTCCTTTTATTTAAAATGCATCTCTGGGTTATTTGTGGGGCATAGGAATTTGTTCATTTTCTTCTTCTTCAAAATATGGTCTGAGGGACAGGGGACTGGCCCCCTGCTGAAAAGGTTGCTGACCCCTGGAAGAAACACTCCACATGCTTCCTAAATGCCCGGCTGCTGAAGCACTGCAATTTAAAGTGGATTGCTGACATTTCCCTTCAAAATTACAGTACAGGAAGGGCTTTTTATGCCAGCTTCCCCATTTCCTTCATTTGGTGCAGGGATTTTATTTTCAGTATAAACTGGACTCCGTTTTTGCACCTGCACACACACCATTCTTAATTGTTGTCTGAGACATGGAGGGAAGGAAAAAGCAAAACCAGGGACATTCCAGGTTCAGATCAGAAACTGGGATGACCTCTGAAAGATGGGGACACTTGGAAGGCAAGTACTACTTGCAGGCATGGAAAATGGCACAGTGAAAGCACCCTTGGCGTGTGCTGGCTGCCTCCCCTTAGAAACGAGATTGTGGAGCTGGAAAAGCTACGGAAAAGGGCAACTGAAACAGCCAAGGGGTGAAACAACTCCTTTAGGCAGAAAGGTTGTCACATTTAGGACTTTTTAGTAGAAGAAAAGTAAGAGGCGGCACAACAGAGGGCGGTGCGGAGACCAGAGAGAGAGAGAGAGAGAGAGAGAGAGAGAGAGAGAGAGGCCTTTCCGATTCAGCCTCAGGATGCGGGGACAGATCCCGAGGCTCTTTCTTAGGGACTTGGGTGCCCTTTTCCCACCCGCCTCCCGCAGTCCTTGCCCTGAGCCCTGCAGGGCTAAAGAGCCGGACAAGCTGCTGCAGATCCCCCTGCTGCAGGCCCTCACATGGGGCAGCGGAGATGGCAAGCGCAGCCCAGGCATGGGGCAGTCCCAAGACGCTGCCCCTGGAAGGTTTTTTCTCCCCTCAGGTATTATTATCATTATTAAATAAATTTGTATTCCACACTTCATCTATAGATCTCAACAACATAAAATTACAATATATAAAAAAACACTGACATAATAAAAATAAGAACAAAACAAACCAATACCCCCACAACTCATTTAAAAGGGCATTGGATGTGGGGGTTGATGAGACCCAGAGGTCTTTGCCCCCCCCCCCCCCGCGGCAGGGGTGGGGTTCTCTCCCGCTCCGTTTCGAAGCACAGGTATGGCATGCAGCCGGGTGGGGCTGCTGGCTGTCATTTGGGCTGCGTGTTGGCCACCCACGCAGAACAAGCTCCTCTCTCCAGCAGCTTCCTAATTACTCTTCCCCACAACTGGCAGGTGTCCAAGGGCAGGTCGGCCTGAGGTGCCTTTTCCGCATGGGGCTCCCTGGATGGGGAAAGAGGCTTTGGCTGCTTCCCCTGGAGCGGAGGCTCAGGAGACGGGGTCCAAGGAAGCCAGGAGGACCCTGCTTGCAGCTGGACGTGCTGTTGGTGAGGAGATGCTCGCCTTGGAAGACTGGGCTTTCCCATGATTTTGGATGATCAGAAAGGGGGAGGCAACCCAGGCCAATCCACAAGTTTAACATGAGAGTCCTTCTGGATCAGGCCAGCCTGGCCTCCCGGCCTCCCAGATGCCAGAGGGGGAAGCCTCAAAGCAGGACCTGAGCCCAAGAGCAGTCCAGCAACTGGGATTCAGAAGCACTGGCTGCCTCCAACAGGGCAGGCAGAGCAGAGCCTCCCCCAGGGCTGGCAGCCCCTGTCAGGAAGCCAGCTGTGAGGCCCAAGAGACTTGGGGAAGAGCCTCGGGCTCCGATGACGGGCAGCTGGTCTTGCTGATGGCTCCCTGGAGGGGCCCTGGTGCTTCATCTAAATGGCCCCACTCCTTGCTTGTTTCAACACCCCCAGCCACCCCCCTTCAGCCCTCTGTGCTGTGTTGCCTGCACAATAGGAGGAATCAGAGGGAGGTACTCTGAGTCCAGCATCCTGCTCTAGTCTGCCTTGGTCAGACCCCCCCCCCCCGGCATAGGAGCCAGTTCCTAGGGGCCAAGGGGCTTTGTCCCCTCAATAAAATATTTGATGGGCATTGCCATTCAAATGGTGTGTGTGCACTGCATCATGTGATCGATTATGCAGGGCTTAACTGCCCCCCTATTTTATTCAAGTTGGCACCCTGCCACCTGGAATTCTGCATCCAGTTCTGGGCCCCCACAATTCCAGGATGATTTGAAGGGAGAGCACCTTCTCTGCCAGCACCACCACCACCCTAAGGCCAGGACTCAAAGGAACCTCTTCTCTGACCATGGGAGTAGCCAGTGGCCAGCCACAGAGGATCCTCCTGCACGGCTCAGTCATTCCTTGAAAACCCCCAGTTGGAGGGGGTCATAGAATTCTAGAGCCGGAAGAGACACCGAGGATCATCGAGTGCAATGCTCATTGTCATCCTCAACCTTCCACTTTGTATCCGTGAAGTCCCTCTTCCCTGAGCTGGGACTGAGGGAGCGAATGGCTCTGACCCGGCCTTTTCTTCCTCTCCCTCCTCCCAAGTAGAGCCAGCTGCTGGATGAAGGCGAGAGCCAGGTGCCCCCACTCAGTCCTGGCTGACCTAGTTTAAAGGCAGCACTTCAACACCCCCCTGATTCAAAACCGCTGAAATCCAGTTGAACCAGTCAGCTGGGTCACCACATTTCCACATCTATTATGGTTAATTATTGTTATTATATTCAGGCATGTTCATTATGAGGTGGAGGGGAGGGGAGGAGGGCAGGCCCAACCGTCATGAAGGAAGCTCTGAGTAGCGGTCTGGGGCAGGGTGGGGGCGAGCCTGCGGGCAGAGCCAGCTAGGGCAGGAGGGTTGGTGGCTTCTTCAGGGGGTAGAGCTGGGCCCAGGCAGCTCTGGGGGGAAAGGTTGAGGCAAGCGGACCCTCTTCTCTTAGGCTGAATCGGGGTGGGGGGTGGGGTGGCAATATTGTGGTCCCAGCAAGGGCCCTGAGAGGGGAGGGAGTTGGATGGCGGCTGGAGCGAGGCAAGACCGAGGAGCCTGTCTGGCCTCTGGGGAGACCACGCTGGGAACAAAGGGGGCCGGGTTCACTCCTGACGCCTGGAAGCCAGAGGGAGGCCCCTCCAGCGGGGCTCCTGCCATTCAGCCAGGAAGAAGAGCACCCCAGCCCTGGAAGAGGTCACTGTGTGAATGCCCCCTGCTCCCTCCTCCCCGTGACCAAGCAGATTTTGCAAGATGCACCTAGCACGCCTTCTTAGCTGACCATTTGCTAGGAGGTGGTTCTTTGCCTAGGAGAGGCCCAAGTGGTGCAATTTGACCCAGTTTCTGAGCACATCAGAGCATACCAGTCTGCCCAAAGATCCCTACAAGAGGTGGAGGAGGAGGAGGAGGAGGAGGAAGAGCTGTCATGTGGAGGATGGAGCAAGCTTGTTTCCGGCGGGTCCAGAGGGGAGGACCAGAACCAAGGAATACGAATGGCAAGAAAGGAGACTCCAACTCAACGTCAGGAAGAGGGCAAGAGCCCTGGGAAAGTGGTGGCCTCTCCTGCCTTGGAGGCTGTTAAGCAGAGGTTGGCTGGCCATCTGTCAGGGATGCTTTAGTGGAGATTCTGGCATTGCGGGGGCTTGGGCTGGATGACCCTTGAGACCCCTTCCAAATCTATAATTTGATGACTGAAGAAGCAGGAGACGTTCCTCACCCCACCCATGAGATGTGCATTAGCCATCCACAACCCCCTAGAAGAAATGCTGCCACTTTTCTGCCTGGGGAAAAAGCTTTTAATCATCTTGCAGGAACAGGACAGTCACACACACACCCTTTCACCACCGCAGCCCCTTGCCCCGGATCACAGGGACCCGGCCGGGGCCACGTTCATGAGCACAAAGCCCTTGATGTGCTGGAACTTGTTGCAGGAGAAGTCGACGTGGAGCTGCATGGCCCCCGCGCTGCGTGGGGTGAACTCGAAGAAGATTTTGGACTTCTCTCCAGGTGCCAGCGCTGCCACACTGAAGGGAGAGAGAGAGGGGGTCACACACACATGCAAGGACGCAGCCCTGGAGTGACCAGCCAGAGCCCTGCAGGGGTTACGTCCTCCAAAGGGCCACGGCTGAACTGGCTCCACCTGCAGCTGGCTTGGCTTCTCAGAGGAGTTGCTTGGGTGGGACGTCTCCTCGCCTTCCCCTTGCCAGGCAGGAGAGTGGGCCAGCCAAGCTCCTCCCACTTGCTGGTTGCTCCTCCCCCCGCCAAACTTACTTGATCTTGACAGCTTGGCCCATCAGTGTCACCAGCAGCACACAGTTGTCCACTGGCTCTGGGAGAGGGTTGGCATAGAAGATCTCCACGGTGGCCGGTTTGTTGGCTACAACACTTGGAGGGGCCTGCAGCCAAGGAGAGGAGCTGCTCAGTCTCTGGGAACGCACTCTGCACCAGCACTTATCCTGGCAGGTGCAGGGCTCCCCAGGGGGCTTGCTGAGCCAGGACCCCCTCCTCAGGCACAGCCACCACCTCTCCAGAGCCCCCCCTTCTTTCAAATACGGTCAAACGCTGTACCTATTTCGGCCTTGGAATCGTTGCAAACAGGATTGGATCAGGATCTCAGCAGGAGCAAAGGGTTGAGCTCCCCCCCCCCCCCATGATCCAGTTGCAGGGGGAACCCAACAGCCCCGCAAGGTTGCATCCAGCTTGGCCCTGAATGCCAACTGGGAGGCAGCTGCCTTGGAATAGTCAGGCTGCATCATTAACCCTTTGGGGCTCACCACCTCTTCCCCAAGCTCCCTTCTGAGCTGTTGCATTCTGGGATGGCATCCCATGATGCAACAGGGCTGAACCAGGATGGGGAGGTAAGGCAGGGTTTGCAGGTACTGCAGTATGGACCTGGGGCCAGATGAGGGGAGACAGGGGACTGGCTGCCCCCTCCCCTTGCCCAAGGACAGGGTCTGTGCTGATGTGGCTCCAAACTCAGCCCCTCTTATTTGGGGTCTTGAGGCTAGAAGAAGCCTCTCAACTTGGACTTGCATCTTCATTGCCATATGAACATCAGAAGAACTGGATCAGGCCAGTGGCCCATCCATTCCAGCATCCTCTTCTCACAGGAGCCAACCAGATGCCTCTATTGGGAGCCCTGCAAGCAGGACCCGGGCGCAGGAGCCCCTCTCCTCCCGCCCCGCAGTCTCCAGCCCCTGGGATTCAGAAGCATTGCTGCCTCCAACTGTGGGGGACGGGCAGAGCCATCTTGACTGGCAGCCCTCAGTTGCCCCCTCATCCTCCAATAATTTGCCCCATCCTCTTCCAAAGCCATCCCTGCCTCAAGTGGGAGGGAGTTCCACAGTTTAACTCCGCACTACAAGAAGGAGGACTTTCTTTCATCTGTCCTCAATCTTCCCACCAACAAGTTAGCCTCAGCAGTAGCAGCAGTGATTAAAATCACTTGTGGGTGTAAAAAAGAAAAATGGTGTAAAAAAAAAAGTACAAAGATGGAAGTAATGTACATTAGACACAACAATACAGTAAGAGTAAATTTTTTGAGGTCTTAGAACAAAGGAAGGAAATCAATATGTGTATATGTATGTAATGAGATATGGTTTTTTTCTGTAGATGTATGCTTTTTCATTTTTGTTTTGTTTCCTTTGCTTTCTTTCTTTCTCTTTTTTGTATGTTTTGTTCTTTTTTGTTTGTATAGTACTATTTTGGACTTAATGTCTGTAATTTTTGTTATGATTCTACATTGAAAATAAAAAAGTTTAAAAAATATTTTAAAAATAAAATCACTTGTGGGTGGGGGGGGGGCTGCGGTTCCAGGACGCGGGACCAGCAGGGAGTGGGGCATTCCTTCTTGGCTGCAGCCCTTGAGGGCAGAGGGACTCCTTACCGTGATGGAGATGTTCTGGGTCTCCAGGGTGATGGCCTTCTCCACCAGCAGCTTCACGCCGTCCACAACGTCACATAAGGCCGTGACCAAGAGCTTCTTGTCGTCCGTCAGGGATGCCCCATAGTGGCCGTACGTAATCCGCAGTGGGAGGTGCTTCTCTGAAAGGCAGAGGGGTGGGGGGAGTCAGGATCCTTTCCTCAGAGGCAACCCACCACCACCCAGCCTCCTGCCCCCTGAACTTGTTCCTTGCAAGATGGGAGGTCCTGCTCCATGGATTCAGCCCAGCCCAGCGATGACCACAACTCTTCCCGCCCCTTTTCCAGGGGCAGGTGCAGCTTCCAGAGGGAAGCAGCTTGGAGGACATCCCTCCTCCTCCTCCCTTGGGAGACCCCAAAGGGCACAACATTCCCAGCCAGGACCCCCTAGGCTGGAAGGCCAGAGCTTAGAGCATAAAAGAAGATGCAGACCTCCTTCAGCCAGCTGAAGACTGACCTCTTTGCCTGACCCACAAAGCGAGACTCTTGTTTATGGCTCCAAACACCTCAAATCCCTATCTCGTTTGTCTTTCTAAGATGTTCTATGCTTTATAGAGTTCAGACTGTATTTTTGATTTAACGATACTGCTTAGTTTTTTTTATTTAAAAAAATTGCAGACCGCTTAGATATTTTGAAACATCAAGTGATTTATAAATGCTTTTAAATGGACAAGACAAGTAAACAAACAGATCCGGGGCCTCCAGCTTAGCTCTCCAGCTTGCCAAGTGAGAGCAGCCTGCCTTGGCCCTCCTCGGCTGGGGGGGAGGGCGGCCCATGCGCTGGGGCTCCCTCCAGACATGCTGCTGCAGTTGGCCCCTGCCATTGCCTCCCTGTGCTGGCTTCCCTTCCCTGCTCCACTCCGGACCCCAAGGGCAGGTACAGACTCACCTGGGCTGGGCTTCCTTCCTTTGCTGGCTCCCTGATGGTGATGCTTGGAGGCCTGGGCCTCAGAGGACCACCCCCCCATCTGGTCCAGGGGGCTCTGGCTTTGACAGTGGGGCTGTGGGTGCTCCTGCCTGGAGACCTGCTCTTGGCCCTGGTCTCATGATGGGCCCTGCACAGCATTTCTCCGCAGCTGCCTCTAGTGGGAGCCTGAGTGAGGGGGAGCCTTGCAAGAGCCTCGTGTCTGGAAGCCCCAGGGGGCCATTGCAGAGTGGGGTGGGGCGGGTGGGGGCCCCTGTGCCCGCAAAGGGCAGCCCAGCAGACAACCCCTGTTCGCCCTCCCTGCCTGGATGGGCTTTGAGACACGGAGCAGGGGAGGCCACTTACCTTCCTTGTTGCCAAGGCTGACAGTCATCACTTCCTTCAGGATCTCTCTGATGGCCGTCCGGGTGTACAGGACACTCGAGACGCTCAGGTTGACAGTTATGGTCTTGGGCTCCGGGGCCAAGTTGGCCAGGGTGAGGATGAGGTTGATGTCCTTGCCAAGGATGGGCGGCTGGGCCAGCTTGAACTTCCCAAAGAGCCCGGGGTGCGTGATGAGTTCGGAGGCGGAGGCGTCGTCGGTGGTGCTCATGCGGCTCTCGCTGGGCGTGGACCCATACATCTGGGAGCAGGCCTTGCGGTAGATGTTTCTCTCCTCGGCAGAGCCTGCAAGGAAAGGAAGGGAGCAGTCAGCCTCCAGTTCCTTGGCACACCTTCTAAGCCCGCCAGCCATAATGCAGCCTCCAGCTCACCTCCAGAGCTTTAGGTCTAGGCTGACACACTGCCCACCTGCTGTGCCCCTTTTCTGCCAGCGCACATGGAAGGGAGACATGCAGGAATGGCGTTGCGCTCGGCTGGTGCTTCCTGCTGCACACAGCCTCCCTAGTCTAGCTGGGCGGGCGAGTGGGAGACAAATAGCACTGGCCCTTTGAGCAGTTGAAAGCAGCTGACCAATTGACTGGCCAAAAAATAAAAAGCTTGTTCATCCTATTGTGAGAGTATCTAGGTGGTCCCTCTTCTGATGCCTTTAAGGTGGACTAGTGGTCTAACTCAGAACAGAGCACCTTCCAGAGCTCCTGTATGGGCTGCTTTAGGATGTCCAACGGACACAGGTGAGGGTGGGAGTGATCATCTGGCAGAAGCCCAAGGAGCGCTGGCAGGCTTCCAGCACGTGGAGCTGGGCCAGGAGCCAAGGGCTGGGGCTCCTCATCCCAAGAGAATGTGCACGGAGCGCATTCCAGAGTCCAGGCAGCAGCTGCACCGCGGCAGGGAGGGCGGGTGTGCTGAGGACGTATGGGGTGCTGTGAATGCAGAGAGGGCCGCACGGAGTCAGGCGCAAAGCCCCAGAAGTCGCCTTCTGCAGAGTTAAAGCCCAGCACAGAGCGGTTGGCTCTGCTGGCACCCACAGGGGGCCTCGGGGAGGGGCGTGGGGGGCGCCTCAGGATCCCCAGCTGTTCTCTCCAGTGCCAAGGACCACCAGCAGCACCTTCTCTGCACACAGCATGTGCTTCCTTCCTTCCTTCCTTCCCAAATGCTGCTTCCAGCCAGAAACCCTGAGACTGAGGGAAGGCAGGCAGAAGGTTTCCATGTGGGACGGGGGAAGAGCCTCTGCCAGCGGGTGTCCCAAACACTCCCTGGCGTTCTGGCGGGGGGAGCGGCCAAGGGTGCAGGTGCCTCTGGGGGCTCTCCCAGCCCCTCATTCTGCCTCCAGCTGTGGCCAACCAAATGCATCTTCCCGGAAGGGCTGAACCCCCGTGTTGTTGCCTGACTATCTGGTACGCAGAAGTCTTCTCCCGCTGAGCATGGAGTCTCCATTTTGCGCCTCCTCGTCATGGCCACTGACAGACCCCCTCCTCCCTGGGAGTTTCGCCACCTCCGCTATGATTGCTGCCTTGGAGAAAGGATTCTCTTTTCTCTGTTCTAGAAGGGAAAGGGATTGCTGGGGGAGGGCGGTGGGCTGGCACGAGGCAGACAGACTCCCCTCTCTTCTCTCTGTTGGCAGCTATTCATAATTTTACACACCTGCTGTGCATCTCCTGCTTGTCATTTGCTCCACGGTCAAGAACTGGGGCCTCCTTCAGACCGGCAGGATCCAGCCCCTCCAGAAAGGTGGTCCTACTGGCCCTGATTGCCTTCTGAATACCAGCTGATGGGAACCCCAGGAGGGGAGAGGTCAGGGCTCTTGGGCTCCGGTCCTGCTTGGGGGTTTCCCATGGGGCATCTGTTTGGCTATTTGGACTAGGTGCCCCCCTTTTGGAGGGCTGCTTCAGCAAGGTAGTTCTTACTGTATCACTCATTCCCATATGGAGCAGGGTGTGTGTGTGTGTGTGTGTGTGTGTGTGTGTGTGGACAGAGAAGATGTCCTTCAAGGTCCCTTCCAAATTTGCGATTCTGCAATGGAGTTTAAACACTGGCATTGTGATTTTGGTGGTTGTCCTTTTACTCCCTTTCCTAGTTGATCATCTTTTGGTCTTGTTTTCTAGTACAATGGCAAAGTTTGCATCCTGGGGGGTCACAGCTGATGACAAGTTGTCCCACCCTGCATCGATTTGCCCTTATTGATACTCCATTGAACCTGCCATTCTGCCACCCAGTTTGGAGAGACCACCTGTATGCTAATTTGGTGGCCTCTGTGCTGGCCTGGCCGGTGGTGGCTTCTGCCTCTCCCCGCCTAGTGTGTCCCCTGAGATCAGAAATGGGGAAAGGGGGGAAGCCAGTCAGAAGGGGCTGGTCCAGGAGGGAAGGGGACTCACCTTCTGGGTACTTGTAGTTGTTGGTGATGTCCACCCGATAGTTGCTGCCCACGGCTTTGGTGCTGATGTGGCTGCCGATGGACGTCGTGTCGCAATAGACCCTGACTTGCCTCCCGTCGGGATAGATGACCCATCGGTTGATATCGGCATTCACCTCAGAGAAGACAAATCCCGTGTCGTAGTTCAGCCGCACGTCTCCTTGCTTGACAGCCAGGACAGAGGCTGGTCCACATTGGTAGATCCCTGGAAGGAAAGCAGGATGCAGCAGCTGCTCTGGAAGGCGACCAGGGTGGGGTGGGGGCAGGAGAGGGCCTTACCTTGGCTTTTCTCCTGGGGGGTTCCGTCTACCACCTGCCACCCGCAGTAGGCATTCCCCAGATCCCTCCGAGTGAACCAGCATTCATTCCAGACATGGTAATCCCTGAAGGGGGGAAGGAACAGAGGAGGAGATAGGAAGCTGCCTCATACAGAGTCAGACCGCTGGCTCATCTAGCTCAGCACTGTCCACACTTCCTGGCAGCAGCTCTCCTGGGTTTCAGGCCAGGTTCTCTCCTGCCCGCCCTGGAGGTGCTGGGGATTGAACTGGGCACCTGCTGCATGTGAGGCAGATGCTTTGGCCCTGCTGAGCTGTGTCCCTTCCCCTGAAGGCGCTGGAGACTCACCTGAAGAGGGGGCGGCAGGAGGCAGAGCCAGGGCTCTCTCCACGCAGCTTCTATACAACACGAACCTCATGCACAGATGGTAAGCCAATGGGCTGAGCTCACAAGGAGGGGGGTGGCAGGGGTGCCAACTTGAATAAAATATGGGGGGGCAAGTAGGCCCTTCCCCACATTATCACATGAGGCGGTTCGTGGACACCATTTGAATGGCAATGCCATATGTTCTAGGGTGGCTGAAGGGATCTGGGCCCCTGGGAGTTGGCTCCTCAAAGACGACACTGCGCCAGAGCCCAGAGGCAGAAAGGCAGGCAGGGAGGTCCTGTCCGGGGGCTTCTGGCCAAATCCACTCAAACTGGTCAGCAATGGGTCCTCTGGATCCTTTAGGGGGAATATTTCCTGGCTGGTTGGTGATTATTGGTAAACATGATGTTTATTCCCCCTCCCATGTTTTAATATTGCTTTATAATGCAGTCGTATTTAGCTACCATAAGGGTCCCCCAAACAGACAAAGAAGCAGGGCAAAGACATGGGGATGAATGAAACCAATGGCTGCTCCTGGCATGATAACGGGCTGCCTAGCCAAGCCGAGTGACCTGGGCTCTGCCCTTGTTGATCTTGGATGAGCGAAGAGGTGCTCCCTGAGCCATAACTGCCTCTGCAAACAGGACGGTGAGCAGCATTGCCCAAGGGGCAGGTGTTTGCCTTGGCTCCCTCCACCTTCCAGCTCTCCTGGGAAAGTGACTCCTCTTCCCCAAAGAGCTGGGGAGGGAGAAATGGCCCCTGGGCCAGAACAGTCCCCGCCCCCCGGACGGGAGCCCAGGCTGAGGAGGGCCACGTTGGGCTTTGCCAGAATCCTGGCCCAAGATCTGGCATTCCTCTGACAGTTCCATTGCCTGTAGGGGGCTGATCCCCAGAGCCAAACACAGACATGAATAGACTCCTAGAAGTGTAGAGTTGGAAGGGATCGTAAGAGTCATCTAGACCAACCCACTCCCCAGCAATGCAGGAATCTCAGCTAAAGCATCTCTGACAGGTGGCTACCCAACCCCTCCTTTAAAACTTCCCATGAAGGTGGTGGAGAATTGAGTTTAAGATTGGAAATGTGAGAAATGGAGAGAAACCCCAGATATCCGTTGTCTGTCTCCAGGGCCTGGCAAGACTGGCCCCCGGTGGGGGGGGGGGGCGCTTTAGTTGAGATTCCTGCATTGCGGAGGGTTGGAACAGATGACCCTCAGGGGTTCTGTGATTCTATGAAGGGAATCCTGGGATCGAGCATCCGAAGGGCCCCCTCCCTCCTCCCCGCCCACCAGAGGCGCATTTACCAAACAGAGTCTTGTCCCCTCTTGATGCTCTTCCCAGAGGGATCGTAGTATTTGTCGATGCTGAAGTTCGTGTCTGCGTCGTGGGCGGAATTGAAGTTGGTGACCAAACGGGTCGGGATGCCCAGGCACCTCAGGACTGCGAAAGAGAGGAGAGAGGGGCCGGTGGGTCTGGGCTCTGCTCGGCGCCCCGGACCCCCATTTCTTCCTCCGCTTTGCCACCAGAAGCCTACCTGTGCCGCCCACCCCGGCGAAGACCCAGCACTGGCCGTACTGGACCGGCCGGAAGTTGTCCTGCGCCCACTTTCTGAGGATGGCCACGCTGCCGTCCCACCGAGAGGGGTTCTCGTGGTGGGCAAACTCCTCGCTCCACTTGCCCTCCAGCACCCCGTTGTCGTTGTCGTTCCCGTTGACCTAAAGCGCCAGGGAGGCGGAACGGGAGGAGCAGGCGGGTGAGGGGGGCCTGGGAGCTGGTGGGGTGCTTTCAGGCTCCCTGAAGGATCTCACCCCGCCTGGGATCAAGTGGCAGAGGGCTTGCGCTTACCATGGAGCTGATCACCCGGCCCACGTAGCGAGGGTCGCTCCTGCGCGACGTGTCCCCACCTGGGTCCTGGCGATGGTAGAGGCTCAGATCCAGCAGCATCAGGGCCAGGTTGAGCATGTTATCTTGGAACTGCAAGGCAGAAAGGAAGGTCCTCTAAAGCGCCAGGAAGCAGAGGAGCATCCACACAGAGACAAATACGCGCAGTCACCCAGGGACCGATCAGCACCCAGCCAAGGTGCACTCCAGTTGGGGCAAGAGGTGGAGAGGGAAACATGGGCCCTCAGACTGGGGCAAGTTAGAACCAGAGGGTCTTCTTATGCACATGAAGATGCAGAAGTACCAACTGGTTCCAGGACAAGTGGGGACCCCCAGCGCTCCGCCTCCAGCAGGAGCACCTGCCGCTCCCCTGCTCATTCTCTGTGATACAGATGATCTCAGGCCTCAGCCCAGCATCCTCTGAGCAGAACCATCTCCATGCCATGGGGCACAGATGGAGCTGGCCTCAGTGGCTGCCTCCCTCTTTTCTACCTTCAGCCCCTGACACTGGGAGGGAATACCCGAGAATGCTGACCCCAAGAGAGTCTTGTCTTGTTCTGCTCCTGGTGGTGGCAGGAACCATTCCCTTCCATCATGCAATGCACTCTCTAGTTTGGGCTACACACACAGTCACAGAACATGTCGACAACCTTCAGCATGTGTGAAATTGGCAGCCCAACCTAAAAAGTGCAGGTTCCTGCTAGCTGGCGGGAGAAGGGGCTAAGACTACAGAGCTCTATTGCTGACAGCTAAGGACCAAGACCATAGAAATGCAATTGCTAGAGAGGGCTTTGTGTGATGTCATTTCCCCTCCTCTCCCAGAGAAGAAGGAGCATATAGTACTTCCTGCTCCTCTCTCTCTCTTTCTTTGACCAGCAATGGGTGCAGACCTGCCTCCCTTGCTCCAGCTCAGAAAAGTAAATAGAAGTGACTTGCTTGCATAGTCTTTACTGCTCCTGTTGCTGTGAACCAATGCCTGTCTAAAGTACCGGTAAGTGAATCTTCTTATTAAGCTTACCTTCCAAGCTGTTGCCTGGTTCTTTATTAAGCAGGGTAAGAAAGGGGAGCCAGCTTACTTCATAACTTGCTCAAAACAAGGTTCTATAGCCTAATTGATTTGATTTATTATAATTCCTATGTTTTTAAATTTTCTGCCACGCATGGGGTGATTTTGCTTAAAAATGGAAAGCGTAATTGTCAGGGGCAATTGTTGGTGGTCAACAAAAGAGGTTTAAAGACTCTCTCACTGCAAATCTTTTAAAAATGTAGTATAAACACTGACAACTGGGAAACACTGGCCTGCGAGCGCTCCAGTTGGAGAACAGCCTTTACCAAAGGGGTCCTGGGCTTTGAAGACACTTGAACTCAGGACACAAGGGAGAAACATGCTAAGAAGAAGGCACGCTTGGCAAACCATCACCATGATCAACTCCCACCCAGAAACCTACGTCCCCACTGTGGAAGGACATGTGGATCTAGAATTGGCCTCCACAGTCACCTACGGACACCCTGTTAAGACCGTGTTCATGGAAGACAATCTTACTTGGCTACTGCCTAAGAAGAAGAATATTTTGAAACCCTGTTCAACCCACACACGTGGGTGCCTAGATGGATAAATTACAATTAATATATCTTCTCCTACCTATTAAGGCCCATCCCACTCGACGGTGACTGTGCAGCCATACAGCAATGAGGATCCAGGCAGAGGAAAATGCTGCCTCCCCTCCCTTACCATCACTTCCTCTCCTGGCCACCTCTCCATCTTAAGGCTACAAGGGCACCGCTGCTGTTCCCCTGGCAGGGGCGGTGGAACCCCAATCCCAGAGATATAGGGCCACAGCCCCATAGCCCAGAGATATAGGGCCAGCAGCAGAGCTGGTGCTTTGAAGGCCAGGAGCAAGACCTTAACACTGACCTGCCCGTAGTACCATCCTCGCGCTTCGATATAGTTGGCATTTCCCACGAAGATGATCCCATTTTCGTTCAGAACGTATTCTTGCCTCTCGCTTTCATCTGCCATGTAGACAAGGTCTCCTGTTGGGCGGAGGCAAGAGGTTGGCGGTGGGTGCTTCAAGCAAAGCTGGATTGGACTTTGAACAACTAAGTGGCAAGGGGTAAATGCCCCCCTCAAATGTCTTTGGGGGCCTCCAGCTTTGATCTAAAATTAGAACTTGATCATATAAATCAGGGCAACAGTTGCTTGGAAAATAATTATTTTGCTGAATAGAACATCCTTGCAAATGTAAGTTTATGAAAGAGCTGGATTGCAAGAGAGGAGCTTCCAGAAAAAACATTAAGAAGAACTTTCTGGGGGTAAGAGCTATTCAAGAGTGGAACAAACTCCTTGGGAAGGTGGTAGTTGGATGCTCTGACTGTGCTCCTGCATTGCAGAGGGTTGGACTAGTAGACCCTTGCGGTCTGTTCCAACAATACAGTTTTATTATTTTGTGGTTCTTGCATAGACACTGCAGACCATGGCTGTGACCCTGAAGGTCAGAGACCCTCCCCAGGGGATGGGGACACTCGTCTTGACAATTGAGAGGGAGAGCTTTCCAGCTGCTTGGGCAGTGAGAGGGGAGCCCCCTCCCTGCCATGTCCCTGCCCCACAAGGAGCTTTTTTGCTGAGCCCCATCATTGCTCCTGCCTCCTTGGGCCAAAAGAAGGAGCTGCATGGCGCTTCCCAAGCCGGCCGTTTTGCAGCAAGGGATTTCCTAGCCCTTGGCTCCCTTCCAAGAAAAACCTGGCATCCTCTGGGGTCTCCCAGCCTGGCGTGGGCAAGTTCCAGGGCCCCCCAAGGCGAGGGATTTGGCCTGGCTCGAGGCACCCCCCCCCCAGCATCTGTCCTAGGAGGGGAGGGCTGTCAGCTAGGCCTTGCAAAGCCAGTGGGACCATGTTACCCCCTTCCCTATCCTTTGGGGGTGGGGTAGTGCAACCACTAGGCTGCTTGTGGGGGGGCCTTGAAAGGGGCCCATGGAAATGGGGGGGGCAACTCCCCTGTTCAGCTGCTGCTGTAGCAAAGGGCTCTGGCTGCTGCTTGCTCTGCTGACGCATGGAAGGGGCAAGTCAGGACTCGGTCGGACGCAGCAGCAGTACTCAGATCTGCAGGTGCTTCTGGGAGGCTCACTGGGCCAACGTTCTTCTGGGCAAAGAGGGATCTGGCCTCCTGCCCAGCTGTGCTGGATCTTGCCCTTCTTCTTTCAGCCACGTTCCCATTTTTAGCTAGTCCTGAGTGCTGAGTTTCCACCGCCCAGCTGGATGATGGATGAGCAGCCCAGAGGCCCTGGGTGATGCAACCAGAAGAACAGGAGGAGAGTCCCTGGGAGGCAGGGAGGGAGGGAGAGGGGAGGCCTCCTGCTGCTGCTGCTGCTGCTGCTGTTGTGAAGCACACTTGGCCCCATGTGCTGCGGGGGGGGGGGAACTCTGTCTCCAGGACCACCATTACAAACTCTTGCAGCATCAGCCCGTCCATCACCAGCCGGTCAGTAGAGCATTGCTGTGCCCCAGTCGGGCTTCTGGGTCGGGCATCTCATTGCCCAGATGCCAACATCTGGGGTGGGGAGGAGGTCTGTGCAAGGCTTCTGCTTTGAGCTACAAAGAAGCCCAAAGCCCCCTACGATTCTCTGAGTCTATGATTCCCTGCCTGCTCGCTTGGGAAGCTGTCCTTAGGGATGAGTCCTAAACCGCAGAGCTGTGGTGCGGAAGGGAGTCACGTGGCACCAACTGCATTGTCTGCCTGTCAACCCTCAGCAGAAACACCCCTGTGGGGCAGAGGCCCATCCCAAGGGCGGCAGCAGGGCCTGCGCAGGCAGGCAGGCAGGAGGAGCATCTTACCTTGGCACCAAGGGTTAAAGAGCAGGACAAACTGCCCCAGGAAGCGGGCATAGGCCTGGTTGCCACACATCATCTGCAGGCTCAGCTTGTAGCGGCCGATGGCAGCGGTGGGGGGGCTGGCCAGGGTGAAGTTGGCGCAGTTGCCATTGATGGAGCTGAGCATGGCACTCCAGGACCCTCCAGTCAGGGCGCTGGAGACGGGGAAGACGGCCCGGGTGTGCTGGGACTCCGAAGGGGCTCTCCCTGCCAGAGGGAACAGAGGCAAAGGCAAGGCTGTCATTGGAGGCGACTCATACCTGTGAGAGCTACCCAAGCGGCAACGTTCTCCCTGAAGGGTTTGGTCAGCATGAAGATGCAGCCAGCTGGCCAACCTTATTCCAACCTCTGGACGCAGGCACTGCACAGACCTCTAACCCTAGGGGGACAGGAGTGTTGGTGCGTGTGTGCGCCCGCACTGGACCCGGTCTCTTCCGCGCCACAGAACAGCACCTGTGGTGGTGGTGGTGCCATCTTGGCTTCCCACCAGAGAGAACGCTGTGGAGGGCATAACGTTGCACAGGGCAAGCCAGGGGTCTTTGGCAGCACCTTAAAGATGGACAAGCTTCTTGTGGGAGACAGGTGTTTGCATGCAGGGGTAGGATGGTGGGAAAGGGAAATCCCGCGGTCAAAAAGGTCTTGGCAGGCAAGAGGCCCAGGAGATCTGCCGCTTCCATGTGCAGAGGCCAAAGGTGCACAAGGACCGAAGGGGAGCAGAGGTGCCATCCCGGAGGCACCTTTTTGTCCTGCAGCCAGAGATCAGGCCAAGAGGTGCCCATGCGAGTGATGCCAGCTGGCCATGAAGGAGGACGGGGGGAAACAGTGGTGGGGGCGGCCTTACCTGTCTCTACAACGAAAGCAAAGTTGTCCCCGGACTGAAGGGGTCTATTGAAGTAGACGGTCAGCAAGAAGCCCTGCCCCCGGCGTACAGCCAGCTCCGAGGAGGCAAAGCGGCTGGTGTGGTGGGCCGGGCCATTGGCCGGGATTTGCCAGCTCAGCTGTGTTGGTGTCAGATCTGTGGAACAGCATAAGTTGAGTCTGGAAGGGGCCTGCCTGGGCCAGTGGAGCCTGGCCTGACTCTGCTCTCCCCCAGCCAGGCAGACGCAGCTGCTGCTCGTCCACCTTCACGTCTCCAAGCCTTCTCCTAAGCAGACTCTGCTTCTTGGGTGGCCGCGACAGGGTGCAATATCCATGCTGACCAGAGCAGCTATCGTCATTTTATTTAGTAACACACCTACATCCCATTCTCCAGGTAAGTTTCTTCAACCCACCTTACAATATCCAATTAAATCAATGTCACAAAATATGAAAACTACAACAGAAAAGGAAAAGGGGAGAGGGCAGTAGCAAATGAAAAGTCAAGATTGTGTGTGAAAGTGGTGAAGGGGGGGCGGGATGTATAACATCAATCAGTCATCACAGATTAGGAAGCAGCATGGGCGTGGGCACCAGCCAGGGAAGGAGCTGCATGTCTCCCGACAGGGACATCAAAGAGGAAGAGGCCTTGCCTTCATTAGACACACAAGGTGATTTGCAACAAGGACAAAACACCCTGACGGCGGGCAGCCCTTGCCACCCAAGTGCAGAGGAGCTCTGCAGAGCTGAGGGACGCCCTTTCCAAGGCAGCTCCCTCCTCAGGCACATCCTGACCCCCCAGCCGAGGGGCTGGAGGGGGCTGCTGCTCCTGCGTCCTTGGGATTTCCAGCACCACCACCACCAGGACAGCACAGGGTAGAAGCCAGTGCCAAGACTGAGTCTCCTAACCCAGTCCGGAGAGAGCCTTCTAGAGTTGCCCATAATCCAGCTGGGGCTTTGGGGATGGAGCGGGAAGCAGCTGCTTCCGGGGTTTTTGCTCTCTAGACTTGGCAAATCTGAACCTGAAGGATGAAGTGAGAAGGATGAGTCACCATTAAAGGGAGGGAGGGAGGGAGGGAGGGAGATCAAAGACTCAGTTGCTCCCATTGTGGTGAGACCAGGAAATGCTCTCAGGTGTTCCAGGCATTAAATGCCAGGCAAGCAGAACCTGCCCTAACATTGGGGATACGTGGCTGTTGGGTCTTCAGGCGCCACTTGCTGCACAGTTTTTTCACAGGGGTTAATGCCAATGGCGGGGGGTGCTGGGTACTCAGTTTTGCAGTTCCCACCTGGGTTAGACCAGATCAGGACAAAGATCAAAGCGGCAGGCGCACGTACACACACACACACACACACACACACACCCCACCCCATGACTGTTTGGTTAAGGAGCCTCAAGGAGGGTTGTAGTGGGAGGCCAACCAGAGCAGGACTCTGAGGGGTTTGGAAGGGCTACCTGCTGATGGGCTTTTGGTGGAGGATTGTTGCAAACCGCTCAGATGCTATTTGTGAAGCGCAGTATATTAATATTTTCTACTCATAAATACATGAAGTGGAGAGATGGAAGAAGAGGCTGGTGCAGGAACTCCAGGATGCTCAAGAATGCGCTGCATCCGTCCACTCAGAGCAGATTGCCACCTTGAGAGGAAGAGCCATCACTTGGGACCTTCAAGGCCCTCTTGCACCCTGAGGGTAAAGCTGCTGGGGAAGAGGAGCACCCCTTTTCTCCTGGCACCCAGAAACTCACCATCTCTCCCTTGGAAGGCCCCAGGCAGCTGGGCTGGACCCCTTGGATGTGGGAGACAGCAAATGCACAGTTGCCTTGTGTTCTTCTGGGACTCCAGTCTCAGCAGAGCAACAAGCCAAAGGCCACCAAAGAGAAAGCTCCCTCCCTCCCTAGCAAGGACCACAGCATGGAGGCTGCAGGGCAGAGAGCAGGGCTGGCCAGGGCAGGTGCCACCATCCCAAACTTACCTCCCATCCTTGAGTCTTGTCTTCTTCAGCACAGCCAGGAGCTCCTACTGCACATTCCTCGCCGCTCTCCTGCTGTCCGCTGAGCCAGGTGTGATGTGAGGATGTTTCCGCTGATCCCTAAAAACTACCCAGGTGCAATTAGCCAGTTCCTATAATCGGTGGCAGCGCAAGGGCAATTTTCCTCTCCAGTGGGAGGAGAAGGCATCCTTGTTTACTCAGAGGAAGTGCATTCACTTGCTTGCGCAGGACTTCCTACATGGAATTCCAAGGTGAGGAGTCACCCCCAGAGGCGAGGAAACAGGTGGGAAGGGAGAGAAACTGCAGGAGGAAGAGAGAGCCTCTCTGGCCACACCCTTCCATTAGGCAGAGCCCTGCGTCTCCCAGCCGCCTCCCATTTCCCAATGGGGTTCCTGCCTGTGTGCGGACATCCCTTTGGCCTCCTGCCCTTCCCCCAGGAAGCTGGCATGGCCCCATTTGCTCCTCACAAGGTAACTGTGCTTCCAGCATTGCAGGGGGTTGGACTAGACGACCCTTTGGGTCTCTCGCCAATCTACAGTTCTGCTCCAAGAGCCTCTTGAGGCAGCTTCAGCTGAGAGGGAGGAAAGGAGGGGCTGCTAGGCTGCGTTGGCAGTAGCCTTGCTTAACCAGAGAGAGACCGAAAGCCACCAAGTGAGTTCCATGGCTGAGAAGGGGCTGACCATCCCCAGGGACTCTTGCAGAAACCCACCGCTGGCTCCCTTGGGCCTCTTGCACAATGCCCCATTGGCATCGACGTTCTCCCCTCCCCATTTTTGTTTCTCCTGGGCTTGAGGTGGTACCTCACAACAGTGGAGGAGCCTTTCCTTCTCCTCAGATGAGCTTTACTGAGGTTTCTAGAAATTGTGTTTTGGCCGAGGAAAGTGAAGTACCTTTCGCCAGTGGAGTATTGATCTTCTCTGAAGGTCTCCAGGGGCCCTTGGTTGCTTTGCATCAAGAATGTTTTCCAGGCTTGGAATTCAAAAAGACTCAGTTAGGAAGATGTGAGACAAGAGCACCAGTCATCTTCTGGAGGGAAGATGTGGCTACGTCACCTCTCAGCAAGGCTTGTCTAATGGGTGACATGGCCATGGCCAACCTGGGGTCATACCTTCCCCCACCCCACCGGGTGCCCCAAGGGGTGCTGAGCTCCCCCCTTCTCTATCTTGGGGTCCTTCCTGAGTGCCTTCCATCCTCTCAGGTCCTCTCCATCACCAGACATCCCCTTTTCCCTCATCTCTCAATAGATCTCTCACACCTTCCTTTGCCCTCTCAGGCGGACGCCTCCCCACTAGCAGGACCTGGAGCAACCTCCACACTGCAGAGCCACAGAAGACAAGGAGCTGCGCAGCCCCCCTGCCCCACAGACGCACCAGAGGAGCTTCACCTCCCCCTGCCCCATTTCACCTGAGAGCCTGAAAGAGCCCTGTGGCTGGATCTGGCCAAAGGCTCACTCCCACAATGCCCATCAGCCTGTTGGGCGTGAGCTGCCCCTGGGCCACTTCTCTCAGTCTGGCTTCCTCTGGGGGCAACCCCTACTTCCTACCGTGGCACCTACTCCTTGTACTGCTGCTGCTGCTGCTGCTGCTGCGATGCCTTGGGAACCACCTGCCACTGCCTCCTCTTGCTGCTCAGGCAGTCTCAGGCGGTGGCGTTGCCTCGGTCGTGCTCCACTCACTCCACCCCTTCATTACAAGCCACGGTGCTGGGTGTTTGATCCCTGCTTCCTCCCAGCTCTAGGCTCCTGCAAACTACCTGCTCTGAGCCTTTTGCCTGCTCAAGAACTTGACCTCCACACCTTCACTGCTGGCAGCCATGCTTGTCCCAGCCCAGAATTCCCAGCCCAGGAATTCTCCCCGCTGTGTGCAGATCTGTATCTGCCTGGCTTGACTTTCCAGTTTGGAGATTCATCAGGTGAACTGCAACTTTGTCCTGGTTTGCTTCCTGGATTCTTCACCGGGAATCATCACAAGCCCAGCCTGAACTCCATGATGGCTTCTGGAAGTCTGCCACAGGGCTGGAGTTGAGCAATGCTGTTGCCACTTCCCCGCCCAACTTAATGGTCCTGATGTTGCTCAATGTCCTACTCAGGAGGAAGTAGCCTGCTCCAAAGCCTTCTTTGTGAATCACAGAATGCTGGGAAGGTGTCTAAGGCTGTTGCTCTGCTTAATTTCCCCTCAGCAGCCTCCTCCACCCCAGCTGAGCACTTCCAGCTCCCTTCCTCTTCTTTGGAAGGCTTCTGCACCACCTGCAGTTACAGGGATCCGCCTTCTCCCCACCTTGCGCCCCTGCAGTGGGCAGATGCCTGACATGGTTGCCTTACTCTTCTCCTGCTGCTGCAATTTCAGAGCATGTTCAGAGCAGGTAGAGAGGCATTTCCCAGGGGATGGACAGCAAGCACACAGGTCCACAACAACACCCCCTTCCATTTGGAGCCTTATATCCAAAAAATCAGCTTTATACTACTACTGCCACTACTACTACTACTACTACTGTGTATCTGAAGAAGTGTGCATGCACATGAAAGCTCATACCAAGAACTAACTTAGTTGGTCTTTAAGGTGCTACTGGAAAGAATTTTTTTTGTTTTGACTATGGCAGACCAACACGGCTACCTATCTGTTACTAAAGACCCTGATGTTGTGAAAGATGGAGGGCACAAGGAGAAGGGGAGGACAGAGGACGAGATGGTGGGACAGTGTTCTCGAAGCTACAGACATGAGTTTGACCAAACTGTGGGAGGCAGTGGAAGACAGGAGGGCCAGGCGTGCTCTGGTCCAGGGGGTCACGAAGAGTCAGACATGACTGAACGAGTAAACAACAACTACCACCACTACTACTAATTATTTTTATTATTTTTATTTCATACCCAACCTTTCCCCCCTGACAAGGACTTAAGGCTGCTTACAGATAAAATAAGAACAGCTAAAAATATAGGGGAAATCGTTTTTTTAAATGAGCATTAATAAAATTTTGTACACACACTCACATAACAAAAGATAATTACAATAAAAACAGCACGGTGCCAACCCGTTCATTAAAAGCAGTCTGTTCCCCAGAGCCTGTCGAAATGAGAAGCTCTCCACCTGCCGGTGGAAGAACAAGAAGAAGGGAGCCAGCCTGACTTCTCTAGGCAGGGAGTTCCAAAGTTGCCTCTCTTCCAAGCTAAGCAGATTTGTTTTCCCGAAGCTGCTGGTTTCGGCCATGTTTGTTGCAACTGCAAACTCTTGTTTTACTGTAACTTAGAAGTGTTTTCCTGTACGTAAACTTTTTTGTCTCTCTTACTAAAAAAGCTGTGTGGTTTATTCTCTGCAATGGAAAGGTCAGAAGACCACAAATAAAAGTGGTAAAAGGTATGATTGCCTTGTTTCTAAGCTTTATTAAGTGTTTTACTCTGTTACAGAGTCTTCACAGCCTGTTTACTTTTGCATTTTAGCCTGCAGATTCAACCCTCAATCCATCTCCCACAACCATCACTGAGAAAGCCCCCTCCCCCCCCCCCCAGGGTGCCTGTGAAGGTGGCAGGACCAAGAGAAGGGCTGTTTTATGTGAAGGGGGGATATGACACTTCTGATAGCTTGCACCTAAGCTGTGCAGGGCTTTTTATCTTATAGCCCTTTGAAAAGAGAAAAGAGATCTTTCATTAGTTGAAAATTGGATCTTATTTGTTTACCAGAAGCACGTATTAGGGAAAACAATATAAAATATTTGTTTCAAAAAAATTTAGCTGAGGAAATTGTCTGCAGAACTGAAGAAAAAAATGGGGTTATTCTACATGTACATAGACATTCCAATTTTGCCCAAAACTGATGAGCAAGGTAGATATGTTTTTTTTAATATAATTTTTATTAACAAACCAATCAGATCACATTACTTCCAAATTACAAAACCAAATTTTTAAATTTTTGTTGGGGTACCCATGCTTCTAGCTCCGAAAGGGATCCAAACATCTCTCTTGCTGCTGCTTTGATCTTCACAGTTCTGTCCAATCTTCTCTCTATTATTTTCTTCATCTTCTTGCTGTTATCGTATATTCCTTTCTTTGTGACCTCTGATAGTCTCCACAAGTGGGTTAAAAACAAACGTTGTTATATCCTGTGTGGATTGTCCGTTCCTCCAAGAGCCATATTCAAACAGACAGACGCCATTTCAACACTTTGATACAAAGCATTCTTAAAGTCTGCCCATTAATCCTCGCAAGCCTGTCACTCTCTCCTCAAACTTCTTAGGGGGTTCTGCCAGGTCAAACTCACATTCCCATATAATAACAAAGCCGTGGTCTCCTCCCCCTCGATCATAAATCCAGCCACCAGGCCTGCTTCCTAACAAGTCTCTTTTTATAGCCGCATCATTCCAAAGGCCTTTCATTCCTTTCCAAATATTTCACAAGCCATGTCTTTGATTCATTTCCACACAGTTCTTAATCATTCCTCTTATATTCAGTAATTGCAACGATTCTTCCGGGGGGAGGGGGTTGTTAGGTAATCACATAAGATAAAAAAAAGACCCCCCCCCTCATTCTGTCCCGTTCCAAAGCAAGGTAGATATGTTGGGGTGGAAGTTAGCATCCAAGGGAATAAAACTGTGGTTTGTGGCATTTATGCCCCAAATGAAGACAAATCAATATTTTATAAATGATTTATGGAAAAGTTGGTGGGTTTTTCATATGAAAGTTGGTGCGTTATGGGAGATTGGAATGGAGTGGTCTGCACAATACAGGCTAGAGCTTCAGAGAAAAATATTAAAACTTCCTAGGGTAAGGTATCTAAACATTTTTTTAAAAAAATGATGGATAATTTGGAACTTGTTGATATCTGGCGAGATAAAATGGAGATGTAAAGCAATTTACATATTTCAGCAAAAGACACAGATCTTTCTCAAGAACAGACATGATATGGTGGACAGACACCGCTTACTTGGGTGCATAAAGCTGACATACAGTTAAAAAGGGAAATCCCGGGGTGCAGGCTGACTCTGCTGCCCAGCTCCTTGGGGTGCCACTCCCCATGGGTCCCTCCAGTCCGTAAAGAAGGAATTCCCAGCCAAGTTTAAAAACCAAAACGGCGCCCGTAGACCCAATCTTTAGTGTTGCCTCAAGGTTCAAACACACAAAGGGTAGGAACCCCAAACATGGGTTGCATGTGTTCCCTCGTAGCCGAGTAAGATTGTCTTCCATGAACACAGTCTGAACAGTTAGTCCATAAGTGACTATGGAGGCCAATTATGGATCCACACATTCTTCCACAGTGGGGACATTGGTTTCCGGGTGGGAGTTCATCATGGTGTGGATTTGCCAAGCGTGCCTTCCTCTTAGTGTGCTTCTTCCTTGTGTCCTGAGTTCGAGTGTCTCCAAAGCCCATGACACCTTTGGTAAAGGCTGTTCTCCAATTGGAGTGCTCACAGGCCAATGTTTCCCCAGTTGTTGGTGTTTATGCTACTTTTTAAAGATTTACCTTGAAAGAGTCTTTAAACTTCTTTTGTTGACCACCAGCATTACGTTTTCCATTCTTAAATTTGGAATAGAGTAGTTGCTTTGGAAGACGATAATCAGGCATCCGCACAACTTGACCAGTCCAACGAAGTTGATGTTAAAGAATCATTGCTTCGACACTGTTGATCTTTCCTTCTTCCAGTACGCTGGTATTAGTTTGCCTGTCTTCCCAAGTGATGTGTAAATTTTTTGGGAGACACTGTTGATGGAATCTTTCAAAAAGTTGGAGATGGCGTTTATAAGTGGTCCATGTTTCACAAGCATACAGTAAGGTTCTAGTACAATAGCTTTGTAAACAAGCATTTTGGTTTCCCTGCGAATGTCCTGGTCCTCAAACACTCTGCATTTCAATCAGGAGAAAGTTGCACTTTCAGGCGATGCTGGATTTCGGCATCAATGTTGGCCCTTGTGGAAAGATAACTGCCCAGGTAAGAGAAGTGATTGACACTTTCCACCACTGAGGTGGCTTTGTGGTGGTGCAGAGGGATTGTTTTGTGCTTGTTGGTGCAGCACTTTGGTTTTTGGGATGTTGGGCGATAGGCCAAGCTTCTTGTAAGCTTCTGCGAATACATTTAGGATGGTTTGGTAGCCATCCTCTGAGTGTACACACATTACGTTGAACAAAAATTAGAATTAGAACAAAAGAGGGAGCTTTGGGGTTTGAGGTTTATGTTGCATTTGTGCAAACAGTGTAGGGGAACGCTCAGGCTCATCATCCTGACTCGAGGCCGTGGTACCACTTCTGGGGTGTCACAATCCCCCCTCTCCGGCTTTAACATTACCAAAGACTTTCTCAATCATAATCCAGTTATTATGACTTTCAACAGGAAAAAAAGTTTGTGTAGAGACTTATTACAACAAGAAAAGGTTGTACAAGACTGCAAACAGAAGTTAAAATATTTATTGGAGAATAATTTTATCTGCATCATAGAGATGCAAACAGTTTGGGATTCAATTAAGCTTTCATAAGAGGCTATTTCATACAACATACAGTTGAAATCAAAATTATTCAACTCTCTTTGCAAATCAGGTTTATTATCAAAAATTACAGACTTTCGGCTGTTTGCAATGAGCAAATCAAACAAAAGCAATTGAAATAGCTCAACACAATGGATGCTTCAAGTGGTTTCCCACCAATTCATCTGAAATTGCAACTTATACTGGCTTCTCCAGTCTCACTATCATTCAACCCCCTGAATAGAATCCCTCACAACAGCACAAATACAACTGGTGTTGATTAGTTGCACCAGGTGTGCTTGAGCTGGAACACCTGAGATACCTGAACTGGCTAGGGGCTTGCTGAGTATCAAATGTGGCTGCAAGTCAGAAATATCACTATGTCAAGAGAATACAAGAATGCAAGAGAATAGATCACCCCCCTTTCCATACAAGAAGATACCGAAGGCACCGAATGGGAGCTTGAGTTGAGAGTCTGGCATTGCAGGGGGTTGGACTAGATCAGCCTGGGGGAATCCCTTCCAACTCTATAATTCTATGATTCTAATTAGAAAAAGATTATGGAACTTTATTTCAATACATGATTACAGCTGTGAGACTTTTATATGCAGAAAGATGGAAAGATTCATCATTACCTACCATGGAGGAATGGTTGTTAAAATTACTGGATTTAGCTGAGATGGTGAAGTAGACATGTTTAATCAGAGAAAAATATTGTCAATATTTACTCAAGATTGGACATTCCTTCTAGACTTTTTGCATTAAAAAGAAAGTGACCTTATAATATAATATTGAGGATTGAAAATGATATTGGTGGAATTCTGGGAATTATTTTGGAATGGATTCTTTGAACAATTTTCTATATATAGCTGACAGACAAAGAATCAGAAGTTATCATTTTCTTTACTTTATTTCTTTTCTTTTTTGTTTGTGCTTTTGTTTAGATTAGTTTTTTATCTTTTGAATTCGTTTTCAGACTTTAATAACATCTATTTTTAAAAAAAGAAAAACTTGTTTGCATTGAATTGCCCTTGCCCCTTTCCTCCCCATTCCCATCCAGGGCACTCCTACTTCATTTCCGAAGCTGCATCCATGCGCTGTTTGCCACAAGCTGTATCAATTCTGTAGGTTCCTGGCAAATCCTGCTCTTTGATGCATTTTCTCTCAACCCAGTTTCAGTCCACTTAGGAAACTGGATGAGGAGCAAGTGGTGACGTGAACAGCAGTGGCGCAGGCAAAGATGGAAGGGGATGGGGGGATCCAAAAGGGTCATGTGCTTCATTGGGTAAAGAAATCCCCACCCCACCACCTCTCTGCTGCAAACAACTGCTCTGTGCTTCAGTGTAGCCAGGAGGAGGGATGACCTCACTGCATGCCAAGCTGTTATTGTGAACATCCTCTCAGTTTGGAAAGTTCCTCACAGTCTTTGTTTCAACCACCCTAAGCAAGCTGTGGGAAATTGTAGTAAAGCTTATTAGTGCTCGTTAATGCATGAAATGGTTAAGACCACAGAATTGTATTCCTAGACTCATCTAGCTCACTCCCCTCACCTGGAAGGAAGTTGTCAGGGGTTCAGGAGCAGAGACACAGGAGAGGGAGCAAATGGAGAGCGAGGAGGAGGAATCCGAGGGGGGTGTAGGCAGTGACAGTGGTCAGAGGGATTCCACAAGTCTCTCCAGCGAATCGGAAGATTCACAGAAGGGAGCGCCGATGGCCAGGGCGAGGGGGGTGCCAAGGGGGAAATCCCAGAAGGAAGGGGCCAGCGGGGACTCCCTGAGCAGCAGTTGGAAATCAGGACCAGCTTCCCCACCAGAACGCAGTAGGGGGGAGGAGTCCCAGGAATCGGGACCAGTGTTCTCACCACCAGCGAGAGGAGATGAGTCAGGATTGACCACGCCCACATCGGAGAGCGGGGAAACGGTCAGGAGGAAGGTTACTGGCTGGGCGCGCGCGCCAAGTTCAAATGTACAGGCGAGCGGCACAGCAGGTAGCCCGGATAGGGAGCCAGGTCCTAAAGCCTGCCGGAAGGATGGGCAAGACTCAGGGGGGTCAGCGTCAGAAGAGTCCAGGAAGGAGGAAACCCCAGGGGGCAGAAGGACCCAGAGGAGGAAAGAACAGCGCAGGAGGTGGAGCCGGGCTAGGATCTTAAACTGGTGCGGAAGGGGTAGTGATTCAGAGGGGACTTCGCCGATCTAGAGTCAAGACGTAGGGCTGCACGCTCTGGGGTTTGAAATGGAAACTAAACTTCAATAAAGACTTTTGTATATTACATCAACCGGGCGTTGGTCCTCTGTGAGCTGGGACCTAGAGGCAGCTCTGACAGAAGTTTCCTCCTTTCTTCAGTCTCTTTCGTCATGAAAACTCACTGAGATAGAATGGGCCAAAGCCTGTTCACTACTAGCTCAGACCATGTGCTTAGAGCTATTTCGCTATATTTTGTCACCCAAGATTTCTGCTGCATCTCCCACAGGGCATGTTTTCAGAAAGACTGGTCCAGCGCACCACTAGTGAAATGCTCAGTTTATCTAACATTCAACCACAAAGGGGTTCCAGCCTGAACACCTTTTCCACGTTTGCAGTCCTGTCCCATCTCCTGTCTTCGTTGTACTCCTATGAAATACAGCTTGGACTCAGAAACCCCTCCAGGAGAAAGTGGAATGAGGAATAACCTCTGCTTTCTGGCCTCACCAGGCATCTTGGAAAGCAGGGAGCCAGAGAGCAAGAAAATAAACTGGAAGGGGAGCATGAAGCTCAAACCGCATTTGGGGCGCCTGCAAATTACAGGGACAGGCAGGTGTTTTGCCTTAGGCAGCCTCGGTCTTGCACAGATCAATTCCATTAAGGATGGTAATTTGCAGCATAAGTAGTTTATGTATGAACCAGAACCACAACAAGGAGCATTGAGAAACTCTCATGCCAAGGGTTATCCCTCTGCAGCTTCTGTTTTCAGGGTTCTGTTATTCTCCTTCATTCTGCAATTTTTCTGGGAAAACTTAACTTTACTGCCAGCTTCCCAATGGGAGAAGTTTTGTCTTTTTTCTGCTTTTGGTCCTGCTTTGGTGTTGCCCTCTGGACTGCCAATCCCAGCGTCAGAACTGCAGGTGAGGGGGAGGCAGGTGAGGCCCCAGTGAGGATTTTCTTTTGAACACCACGAGAGCTGGAAGGCCAATCCTCAGAGATGCCTTTCCCTCAAAGCCATTGGGCCTCATTGAGAGGAAGGGGAGAGGAGCTAACAAGGATTAGTCTTGGACGTCTTCCTTCTTGCAGAGTCCCTGGCTTGGGGCTCGCCTCAGTGGGCTTGGGGCATTTCACCCCTGGCTTTTATTCCTCTGCAGGCAAAGGCAGAGGTGAGAGTCTTGGACTGGGGCAGTGGGGCTCAGAGTGCCACGGAGGGGGTGGGGATGAGCCACCGCACATCTTTCCTTGGGGAGCTGCTCTGCCAGAGCTGCCCTGATGGAGGCCAGCACAGCCAAGGGGATCCAGTGGCGCTTCCCTGGCTGGGCCACCCACAGAGCAAATCTCCTTGCCACACCTGCCCAAGGCGGCTCATTGGGAAACTGCTGAACATGCAGGGGGCCAGCAGGATGCCTGCGGAGCCTGAGCAAGAAAGAGAACCCCACTGCAGCCTGCCTGGCCCAGCTGCGGATGGGGAACAGAACAGGGTGTGCTGGGGCACAGGTCTGCTTGCCTCAGCTGAAAAAGGGTGGGCGATTAGCAGCCAAACAAAACAAAAGCCTATTCTTGCTAGTTAGCATGAGAAGGGGCTAAGATCACAGAGCAGTACTGCTGACGGGCAGAGACTCAGACCATAGAAATACAGTTAGTTAGAGAGGGCTCTCTCTGAGGCTTAGAATAAAAATTGCCAGTAGCACCTTAGAGGCCAACTAAGTTTGTTCTGGGTAGAAGTTTTTGTGTGCATGTACAAACTTAGTTGGTCACTAAGGTGCTACTGGACAATTTTTTAATTTATTTTGACTGCATCAGACCAACACGACTACCTACCTGAATCTGAGGGTTAGGGTTAGGTTGGCAGTCCAACCTAAAAAGTGCTAGCTAGCAGGAGAAGGGCCTAAGACTACAGCTGACTGCTAAGGACCAAGACCATCAAAATGCAATTGGTAGAGAGGACTCTGTGTGATGTCATTTCCCCTCCTCTCCTGGGGGCCTCCTGGTACTTCCTGCTCCTCTCTCTCCCTTTGGCCAGCCAAGAGGGCAGACGTTCCCTTTGCCTGCTCCACTGCAGGCAGATGCCAGAAACTGGTTATACAGCCAAGCTCGGCTCCCAAACACCTCCGTTTTGGAACATTTTGGCTCCCAAACACCGAAAACCCAGTATTCCGGTATTTGAACAATTTTCGGAAGCCGAACAGCTTCTGTGGAGTTTTTTTTCTTTTATCTCCATTGACTTTGCTGGCCACCCTTTGATCCTTGGTTGTTGAACGTTTCGGAAGTCAAACTGTCTTCCGGAATGGATTACGTTCGACAACCGAGGTTTGACTGTACTGTAAAGGTAAATATTGTTGGGGGATTGATCATTTGTTTTACAGACAACTGAGTGAGTTTCTGTTCTGTATGTGATGCAACTTTCAGATGCTGGCCAGAAAAACCAGAATGGTTACACTGCTGCAATATAAGAATGAGATCATTGTCAGCTTGCAGCATCTGGAAAAATAGCCTTGAAAAACTGTGCTTTTTATTATTTTATTATTTATTGAGTTTATATACCGCCCTATACCTGGAGTTTCTCCTTAGACTACTGCTGTGTGCCATAGTATGCTAAGTGAGATGTTCCACTGTTGGGACCAGCAGCCATAAATGGAATTTCTGTATATATTTCAACAATTACGCTTAATACGGGCAATAAAGAGCTTATTGCTTGGACTGCTCTTGCGTCTTGCGTCAGGGCAAATCCGCTTGCAAAAGCTGCATGTTTACAACTCAGCTGGAAGTGTGCTTGGTTTAAGGCAGGAGTTTGAAGGCCATAAAATCTCAGAGGTATTTTGCCTGCATAATTTTTACTCCTGCCATTGCTGTGAACCAATGCATGATAATAAGTAAATTATATTTTAAACTTCCCAGGTTGTTGACTTTGTTAATCAGGGTAAGAAAGGGAGAGTCAGTTGAGTTGATAGCTGGACTTGCTCAAAACAAGGTTTCATAGCCTAATCCCTGTGCTTTTAATGCTGCAGCCAAGGATGGGACCCCCCCCCTTTGGTGTCCTCTGCTCTGGGCTGTTATTGGGGGTCCAAGGATTACACACAGATGAAGGAGATGGATGGTTGGTGAAGGAATGGCCGCTACTGCTTCAACCATGACGGTCCCTGGCAGGGCTTCGCTGCCCCACGGGGGACTTTCCTTGTCAGGTTCCAGCGCCCCCTTCCTGCATAGAGGCTGGAACCCCCCCCCCCCGAGTCCTGTTGATTGGGGTCTGCTTTTCATCTCCTGTTTCTGCCGCTGGGTCGGCAGGCCGTGGTGTCCCAAGAGTCAAGATGTCATAGAATCAGAGAGCCACAGAGTTGGGAGAGACCAAAGAGGTTAAGGTCTCACAGATAATGTGTCGGGTTTTGGGGGGTTCTCAAAGGTACGCACCAGCCAGAAGAAGAGGACGTCACACAGTGGAGATATAAGAAGAAAACTTGTATTAAAATGCATATGAAAACAATGGGGCTGAAGCCCTGCTGTGCTCAGGCTCCCCATTCCACCGCTTGGCTCCATTCTCCTGGCAGGCTGCCCCATGGCTAGTCATGCTCAGGCAGAGACATTAATGGGCTCAAAGGCTTTGATGTCTTGAAATTTGTCACAGGAGAAATTAACCAGCAGCTGCTTCGTCCCACTCTTGCTGGGCTTGACCTCGAACTCGAGGCGGGTGCTCTGCTTGGCCTGCAGGGGTGGTGCGCTGCAAACAAGGAGCAAAAGGAGCCAGTCAGCTGATGCTCAGGAGGAGCTGTGCTTGGCCTGGCAGGGGCTGCCTGGCCCTCCTCTGCCCTTCAGGACTCCAGGGCTAGCTCCAGAGGCTCTCCCAGGCCCTGCCCACCAGGCGGGGTCTCCCTCTCGCTGCTGGGTTCCCATGCGCAGGCCAGGCTGCGGCTTCATTTGCTTTTCACTACAAATTAGATCAAGCACAATAACTCTGAGTTGGGGGGGGAGCAGTGGCAGAAGCAGGTGCTTCCCCTGCAGAAGGACCCACGGCTGGGAGGGCAGCTGCCAAAGGGACCAGAGCAGGGGGGTTGGGGCTAACGGGGTCCAGGTTGGACATGCCATGATCATTCAGGTGGACCAGAAGGTACAGCCTGAGGTGCAGCCAGTGGGGGGACTCTGAGCCTGGAGAAACGATGGATGGCAGCCCTAGGCTGAGCATGATGGACCCACTCGGGGGGCGGGCAGTGGGTGCTGAGCAGTCTCCCATTACCCCTCACCTCCCTCTCAGACCACCCTAGGAAGAGCAGCTCTGAACGGCCCCTCCCTCGCCCCATCACCTTGTGGCAGTGGGTATTGGGGGGGCGTATGCCTGGGAATTTATCCTTCTTCTGATTTGAGGGTCAAACTAAATGTTCCCCAGTTAAGCAGCTCAGGCTGAAGGTAGCCATGAGCTCCCACATCCACGCCGGCCAGGTGAGGAGCCAGCCTGGGCCCAGCTGAGCACACAAGTGGCTTGTGGGACCTTCAGTTTGGAGCTCGGGTCCCTCTCCCCACAAAATACTTCCACGTCCCATCAAAGCTTGCTCATTAGGAAGCAGGGACCCAGTGTCCCAATTCCTCTCTAGAAGGGTCCTCCTTGAAGTCTTTCTTCTAAGATCACTTTTCTTCCTCAGAGTAGCTTGTCCCCACTGGCTGCCCAGTCTCCTCCTGACTTTGCAGCCCAGCTCTGCCTTTGCCAGTTCCTGGCTGGAGTGTTGAAAGGCAGGTGGGGACACCCAGCCCCAGCCCCACACAGCTGCCACCAGGTGGGGTCAGTGACAGCACCAGTGCTAAGCACTGCCTGGGGCGGTTGGCAAGCCGGGGGGGCACAAATGAGCAGTTTGAGCAGTGGGGTGCTGGGGGCAAAGATTTCTAAAGGGTGGCTGAAACTCATGTCTGCAGCAGAGGCTGCCTGTGCACAGCGCTCTCTCTCTCTCTCTCTCTCTCTCTCTCTCTCTCTCTCTCACACACACACACACACACACACACACACACTCGCGATTCCCTGAAGCAATTTCTCAACTATTAAATGACATCTCTGAGGCAAAAGGGGCCCCAGCCTCTGTCACTGACAATTCCTGGTACATGTAGAAAAGTTGCCTTGGAAGGTGATAGAAAAGTGGGCTGTGACTCTTTTGGGTAGTGAGCAAAGGATGGCCAGGCAGACACAGGAGTCCCTTCTGGGCACCCCTTTCCAGACCGCCCCCCCCCCGAGACTGGAGCCCCGACTTTGCCTGCTCTGGAAGTGCAGCTGAGGAACTGGGAGGTGGGAGCACCACAAGGGAGCACGCCAGCAGCCACCCCCAGTCCTGGGGAGGGGACACGGCACCCCGCCTGTCTGGATGTCCCAGGCACTTACTCCAGCTTGAGCTTCTCTGCCAGCAAGTCACTGCCCTCTGCCTGCAGCACACAGTCCTTCACTTCTTCATTGAGAGGGTTGGTGAAGACCACCTCCACCTTCAGCGGCTGGTCCACTTTCGCCTGTCCCAGCACCTGCCCAGAGAAAAGCCCCCATTGAGTAGGAGGGCCACTCCCCCGGCCTCCCAGGGGGCAGGCCAGGGGGCACAGCCAGGAGGGCACAGGCCTCCAAAGGCATGCCTGGGAGGGCCATGCACCTCCCAGCAAGCAGAGAGAGAAACTTGTGAGGCAATTCCGTGGGCATCAAGGCAGGGAGGCACTCAGGAGCCTCTCCTGGGCACAGAGGCAGGTGAGGAAGACTTACTTTCAAGGTGACGGAGGGGTTGCTCAGCGTGATGTCTCCTTCCACCACGGCTTCAGTTCCCTCTGAGAGTTGGCACAAGGCTGTGGCTCGAATCATGTTGTCTGGCGTCAGGTGTTGCTGGTACTCAGCGTATGAGATCTTGAGAGGAAACTTTTTCTCTGAAAGTGACAAGTAACCAAAGGGCCTTCCATGAGATGTGGGTCACGCAAGCCGGCAGGGGCAGACTTTGGTCTTCCATAGTTCAGCAGCACCCATGGAAGACCTAATTTGGCACCCTACCTCATGCACAAGCACTGCATCATAGTTGCAACACCTTGTGGCTCAGCGGCCGGTGCAGAGGAACCTCTTGCGGTGCTCAAAATCCCCCTCGGGAAGAACCCCAAAACGTTGCCCTTTCTTCAGGGGAAGGTGAGTCCCATAGCCCTTGGTGGAGAACAGTCAGGGGCTGCCAAGGCAGGAACTTGGCTAGCTGGGGGCAGATATGGGGAGCAATGATCCCCCTCTTCCGTGTCCCTTGTCCCCCAACATTGCCCATGGATGCAAAAAGAGGAGCCCCCCATCTCTTGGGGTAGAGCAAGTGGAAAAAGGGGCAGGCCAAGCACAGAGGTCAGCACACACCAGCAGTGGGAGTTCCTTGCACCCCAAGATCTGATGAGGTTGCTGGAACTCGCCATCCCCCACCCCAGCAAGCCAAGAGGGAGACCTATGAGAGGTGCCTCTGCCACCACCCCCACCTGAGTGGGGCTTCTCCAGAAGGCCCGACTGTGGCTTGTGGGCAAAGGAGGAGGAAGAGAGGGCATTGGAGGCTGCCCCCTTGCTGTGGGGAGCCCACAAAAGGCTTACCTTCTTGCGGGTCCAGAGTCACTGCGAGAGAGTCCTTCCAGACTTCATGGATGGGCTTCCCATTGTAGACGATGGACCAGGCGGTCATCTTGGCCGTCAGGCTCCTGGCCTCGGAGGCAAGGTTCTTCAGGGTGAAGACCAAGTCAACATCCTGACCAACCTTTGGCTCAGGGCTCTTGGACTTCAGAGTCCCTGAGAGGTTTGGGTTCACAGCTTCCGGACCCTTGGCAGATATGGCATTGAACGTGTTCAGGTTCAGCTTCTCACTGGCCTTTTTGAAGACAGCTCTTTCCTTCTCTGAGCCTGGAAGAGAAACAGCAGGTGGCAAAGCCCAGCAGGGCTGTTAGGCCCCAGTGCAGGAGCCATAGGGACCAGCAGTTGCATGAAGGGCACTTTCCCTCTCCTTCCCCAGGCCAGGGGCTCTTGGGGCCTCAGCCTCGCAGCCATCCTAGCAGTGCAAGGCCTGGTCGCACAGGAGGGCTGGGGTCCTGAGGGCTGGCGGGCAGACCATGGGGCTCTTTGCTCAGGCCTGGCCTGGATGTGGCGCATGGACTGAAAATCTTTGCCTGCCCTCCCTCCCACTCATTGGTGGGCAATGCCACCCATGTTCCGCCCTCCCTGCCCTGGCCAATCTGCTGACAGGGCGCCCAAAGTAGCTTCTGGGAAATGCTCTGAGGAACACCTGAGCCTCCATGGGTGTAGCCAAGGGGCAGCAGGGGAGCATCTCCCCCCCCCCCATCAAGTAAATCCATAAAAATATTTAACTGAGGTTCTGACCCCAACAAAAATACTGGCTCCACCCATGTGAGCCTCCCTCTGCTTTGCTCTCCTGATGGGCCAGTCTTGTCCTCACAACTTGGGTAATTATTTCCTTGGCGATAATCCAGATCCCTAAACATTTCCAGTTTCTGTCTCAATTTGCATGCCTTACCTTCTGAGTATTTATAATTGTTGGTGACATCCTGGCGGGCATAGCTGCCCACAGCCTTGGTGCTTGTGTTCTGGCCAATCGTCTTGGTCTCAGAGTAGACCTTTGTTTTCTTTCCCGTGTTTGTGTCATATGTCCAGGTGACACGGTCGGCATTGACCTCCGCATAGACAAACGGGCAATCGTAGTTCAGGTCAACATCTCCTTCCTTGATGGCCGTCAGCGAAGCTGGACCGCACTGGAAGATGCCTGCAGGAAGGAAAGGGAGGGAGAACCAGTGGGCATTCTGCGCCTCAGGGCCACATGCAAGAAAACAGTTTGGGAGGGGGCAAACAAAACCCCAGCTAGCAGATACATTTAAAACAAAATGAAAAGCAAACAAAATAAACTTTCATAGCAAAGACCCACTAAGTCAGCTGGGAAAGCCCGTCAGAACAAAAATGTCTTCAACTGCTTCCAGAAAGTGCAGATCATGGCTGCCTGTCATATCTCAACAGGGATGCTGCTCCACAGAAGAAGGGCAGCCACACTCAAAGCCCTCTTCTTTACAGGTCAGTTGCTTTTGGTGAGAGCCATTGTCTTCGTAGGCATTGTGAGTTTGGGAGTGAGAGAAGGGGCAGAGAGAGAGGCAGGGGAGATTTTTTTTAACTTGCAGGAGAAACCTCCTGCCAGCTGCAGCCACCTACTGGGCAGCCAGTGCCAGATTTACATAGCTTGGGCCCCCGAAAAAACATTTAAAGGAAAAAAACAACCTGGATGTACATTTCCAAAGTATCAGATAAAAAAACAAATAAAATAAAACCTACATACAGCAACAGTGTTTTGTGTTGTGCATGGACCTATTAAAATTAATCAATTTTATGTATATTGGTAATTCAAAATTATTTTTATGTGAATGGACAATTGGTTGTTGACAAAGGACAGCTGGGTATATAAAGGGCCCCATTCCCTTCTGTAACTTAGGGCCTCATCAAACCTAAATCCGGCCCTGTGGGCAGCAAAGGGATAAGATGGTCTCTCTTGCAAGGAACCTGGTCCCAAGCTGTATAGGGACCATATATGTAAGTACCAAGGCCTTGAACTTGGCCCGATAGCAGAAATGTTGCTGCTGGTTGGTCCCTACAATCAGCCTTGGTGTTCTGCCCTCCACAAAATCTTTCCTTTCAAAAAATACATATTATTGTACATGGCACTCCAGCAGGTTTCATAATATGATGGGCAAAAGGTCCCCCTGCTTAAATTTATTTAAAAATTAATTCCATTTTTCATTCATTTTCCTTCTGTCATTGACTGCTCCCACAAATCCCCCACCAGGATGACATTGCAGCAAAAGGTTTTGTTCACCCCTTTGCCAGGCTCCCTAAAGTTGATACATGTAAAACAACCCTAACCCTAACCCTAACCCTTACTGACACCATCCAGTAGCCAATCCATGGTGGCACCTCCGGATGCTGCACCCCCCTGCAATCCCTACACAGATCTGGCTGACACAAGCCACAAAACCACAGCTCGCCCCTATACACGAAGCCAAGCCAAAGCACAACTAAGTGCAATACAGCCATCTTCTCAGGAAAACTCTTCACAAAGTTCAAGAGGTCAAGACACAAAGACTTTAGCAACTAATCCACACCTAATGACCCACCTAAGTGGTACCCAGGATATCACTCAAGAAATCACTCAAGGTATCTCTCAAGTAATTAAGGAACAAAAGAAGAAAAGGCACACTAGCCTGGGAACTTCCTCTCTGCCCAGAACATTGGAGGCTAGACACCACACCCCCTCTACAGTATTTATAGGAACTCAAACATTGAGATCCCACTCTGTTCCAGTAACAAGAAGCCGAAAGCACCAGCCTGAAGATGACGAGTGAGACCTCGTCGAAACGTCGCCTAGACACCCCAACTTTTACACGGGAAGACACCCGAGGACACCAAAACCTGCATGTAAAACAAAACTATCAACATTTAATAGTGAATGATACAAAATTATATTTAAAAAGAGAATAGCTGGTGGGAAACCTTGAGAATCACTGTTCCTATAGCATTGACTCTTTCAGAAACACTGGGGGAAGAAAAATTGTGACTTCCCCCCCCCCTTTTTTAGACAACAAAGGTAAGCTTCCCTAAAACGAGAGCCCCTGGACCTCTTTGTCTGAACTTTGGCAGGCTTCTTAGCCAAGGGCGGCTCCCAGTCTCAGGTTCCCAGTTGCCCACATAAGACTGGGAGAGGCAAGGGGGCTTCTCCCCACCTGCCCCAAATGCCAACGGCAGCTCCTGAGGAGGGACCACTGCCCTTCACAGAGACATCCTCCTCTCAGGAGGGGATGCCTCTTATTCCAATTCTGCCACAAAATAAACAAGCAACCTTCTTTTGCTCCCATGAGAAAAATAGCCCTTAAAGGTCTTGTGGGATGTGCAACATTCCTTGTGATGCTAGAGTGAACATGCAAGGGAATGTTTGGTCCAGCCAGTTGAAACTTCCTGTTCCTCCTGGCCTGGAGCATCCTTCCTCTTGCATGAGACCAGAGGTGGGCATGACCTCACCTGTCCAGGTAACAAAAGGACGAGTCATGCAGCACTCCCTCCCTTTTTTTCTTTCTCCTTTTGTCTGCTTCCAGCTAGGACTGTTCTGTTGGCTTTCAGCCAAACAGCAGCACAGGGATATGGGGTAAATCCACATGTTGCTATTTGTAACTTTAAGTCTTTAAGCCTTCAGGACTGATACTGTGCACTGCCTGAAAGTGAGTAAACTCACTTTTTGTTGACTATGAAGAGGATTGTGGTATCTTTATTCTTTTAAGAGGGATTTAAAAGGGGATCTTACCAGGAACATACTCACTCTGAGGCAGACTGAATTGCATAATAGTAAGAGGTTCTAACGAGCCTGCAACCAGTTTCTGCTGTGCAAGAGAAGGGGAACGTAACTCTGCTACATAAGGAACTTACTAGCGCATGTTAGGAAGATTATTAATAAAACATATATCCTCTCCTGCCACCCTGAACATTCCCACAGGTCCCTTGGAGGAAACTCCCCTGGACGAATCCACATGAAGCTTGGCAGGCTTTGGATTCCACGCTGGAAGAGATCCTTTGCCTGCAAATGTCATCCACTTCTGCAAAAATGCAGGTGGGGAATTATTGCTGATTTTAGATTTCCCATTATAGTCAAGGGGTAGGGGACAGAGCTTGGGATTTAGCAGATCAGAATTGGTCCCAAATAGTGAATTGAACTGGAACAACACAGAGCCTTTGGGTCGCTTCCAACACTACAGTTCTTTGATTCTGCTGCCCGCCACTTAGCCCCTCACCAAACCTGGGCATTTCTGCCATGGGGAACAGTGTGGCAAGAAGGCAAAGCACAAATCAGCCCCCCCCCCCAGTTCTCACCTGTGCTCCTCTCCTGGGGAGTTGCATCCAGAATTTGCCACCCATTGAACTGGGAGCCAAGGTCCGGCCGGACAAACCAACCTTCATTCCAGACATGGAAGTTCCTGGGCCAGAGAATAAACAAGCCTGATGTGAAGGTTTGCAGTGAGATGAGGGCAGATTGTGGCTTCCACCACGGCAACTCCTCCTGCCAAGGGAGGCAAGGAAAGGACCAAGAGATCCCTTTCACCCACCCACCCACCCAGGGCCCTGCCTCTCTGTGCAGAAATGCAACTGATGCTGGTGAGGTGGGGGAAGAGTCAGGCTGAGTTACCAGACACTGTCGGAGGCAATGTTCAGGGGGTTCCCAGAGCTGTCATAGTACTCATCCACAGTCAGGCTTCTGTCGGTGTCGTGGGCAGAATTGAAATTGGAGATCATGCGTGCTGCAATTCCCAGGCATCGGAGGACTGAGAGGGAATGAGAGAGAGAATATGAACTTTGTGAGGCTGTTCCTCAGGGCCAGAGGCAATGGCTGCAGAATACTCTTGGTTGAAACATCAACTTCTCAGGCAGGTGCTCTTGGCTCTGTGGCCTGTGAGCACGCCTTGGGAGATGTTGCCATTGACCCTGTGGGCTGGCGCAAGAGCAAGCATGGAAAGGGGAGCGGTCACTGGAAGGAAGTAGAGCAGTGGCTGCCATTCCCACTCAGGAGTCTCCTGTGACGAGGACTGGTCTAAGGTGCTGGGTGCGAGAGGCAGGTGCAAAGTTGAAACTTCATCACAAGATAGATGGCTGCCTCAGGCCCCATTGCCCTCTTTGTCAGGGCCAGCACTTTTTCTGCCTCCTCACACATCTGAAAATGCCAGGGGGACCCAGCAGAGCGTATCAGACTACCGAGACCACCAGCCCGGAAAGAGCCCCACCAGGGGAGTTTGCAGATCCAGAGAGGGTGACGCTTTTCGCCCCAGTCACAACACACACAAACATACCCAGCCTAGTTCCATGTCCAGGATCCCAGGCAGAAAGGGCCACAAGTCTGAATCAAAGCTCAGACCAGAAGCACAAGTGCAGGTCGCTCTGAGCCATGAGGAAGAAGGGGAGCCGTGGAGCAAAGGGCTCTCTGGATCCAGCTATGGCTCCTTCTCCTTACTTCCGGATTTACTGGTGCAACACATCCTTCTGTCCCACTCCTAGGCCTGTGTGTGATTGTGACCCCTGGACTGGACATTTCACTTGCCACAGTTACATCAAATGATAGGAACATAATGAAATGTTGAAGCAGAAAAGCATGGAATCATGGTGCTGGAAGGGACCCAAGGATCATCTTTCTTGTGCAACCCCCTGCAATGCAGGAATCTCAGCTCAAGCATCCCTGACAGATGGCCATCCAACCTCTGCTTAGAAACCTCCAAGGAAGGAGAGTCCAGAACCTCCTTATAAAAAGTAAACACTTGTTTGACCTCAGTTATTTAACACAGAGGGGGATACCAACAGATATAGTCCAAAAGGCACACAGGGAGTTCTGCATGTGTGGGAGAAATTTAAAAAGCAAGTGGTCCTCACTGACCGGGTGCAAAAAGATATTGTGATCCGGAGGAGCCCTGGCTGCCTATATAAAACACTATAGCGTCCCCCTTACCTGAGAGTAAGGCCCACTGAACTCAGTGCAGCTTTCTTCTGAGTAGATAGTTCTTTGCTAGATGCAAGTCAGCTGCACCAACGACCCCGTTCAGCTAGGCGTTGGGGTGGGTTTCACCTTGCGCCTTGCAAAGCTGAGCAGATGCTGCCAACAGGCCTTGTGCCCCTTGGCAACATCTGAAGACCCTGATCTACCTGATCCTGTGCTGGGTGGATTGGACCCTGTGCCTTGCAGAGTCAGGCCCAGGCTGCCACTGGGCCCAGCACTGGTGGCAGCCACAAGCAGCTCTGGTTCGCCCAGCCCTACCCATTGTCACCCCACCTGACCTGGGGGTTCTGGATCGGTAGCTCTACTGGTCAAAATAGGAGCATCAGCAATCGCCCTCTCCTATCAGAAACATCCCAAGACTGCTCCAAGAAAACACATGTGGCAAAAAGGAGTGCTAGGCCCTGGTGGGCCTCCCCCTTACCCACTTGCCAATGACCAAGCGCATAGCTAGCTAATCAGGATTCTATATGTGCTTATTTTTCTTCCCTTCTGACTTCCCTCTGTGGCTCCCTAGCCTCGTGCTATGCCCCCCCCCCCATTTATGTGATTTTCACCTGTGACCCCCTTGGAATACTCTAGAGAATTTTCTGTGACCCCTTGGTTGTGGGGGTTTGTTGTCAAAATAACAATGCATTATTCAGGTTGAGCAACTCTAGAGACTAGGGACGTGGGTGGCACTGTGGGTTAAACCACAGAGCCTAGGGCTTGCTGATCTGAAGGTCGCAGTGAAGCGGCTTAGTCCTGCTGGCCACATGACCCAGAAGCTGTACGCCGGCTCCCTTGGCCAATAAAGCGAGATGAGCACTGCAACCCCAGAGTCGTCCGTGACTGGACCTAATGGTCAGGGGTCCCTTTACCTTTACCCTTAACTCTAGAGACTAACAACCACAGTGCTGCAAATTTCTGGTTAGACAGATTGCAAATAAAAGCAATGTAATTTGCAGACACAGAGCTCTGTTTGACAGCACTTCCCTTGAGTTCTCTAGCAGGAAAAAGACAAAGGGATTAATTTTTTTCTACTTCCTCCTGCTTCAGAACTCATTATCTTTTCCGCCATGCTTCTGAGGCAGATGGATGTCTGTCTGGTCTCTGCTCCAGTGGAGATTCCATTTTTGACCTCAACTATGCATTGTAATCTAGAAGCAGAATTTGCCTGTTTGTAACTGCTGGAATCAAGTGCCAGACTTTATGTAAGTGCTATTTTACATGTCATTCTTTTATTAAGAGGGAGAAAGGGGGAAATCATATATTCTATCCTTCCCACAAAATCCATCCAGCAATGGTTCCCTGGGGACTCTGAATGTTCTGGGGGTGGGGGGGGGGCAGCAGCAGAGAAGCTGTTTGTAGCAAAAGGCATTGGCCCCCTTTGCACTCAGCCATCCGTTTTGCCCAGACTCAATGCTTGCTACATGTCTGCCACCTGTGGTTTGGCTGCTGACCAGAGGCAGCAGAGCCTGCCATGAAAACCCACAGCTGGTGCTTGAGCTAATTCCTCACCCCAGCGGCTTGGTGGTGCATGCCAGTGTTTCAGGCAGACCTACCTGTAGTCAGCACTCCAGCAAAGACCCAGCACTGCCCATACAGGACAGGTCTAAATCCAGAGTCCTTCCATTTTCTCAAGATGTCCACGCTTCCATTCCAGCTGCTTGGACTCTCCCCACCACTGTAATTCCCACTCCAGTTTCCTTGCAGGACTCCTCTGTCGTCATTGCTGTTGACCTGCAGCGGGGGAGGGGGAATCGAGAGAGGCCAATGAGCTGCTGCCCCTTTTTTGCACAGGCTGGATTGGACCAGGGGGCAGCAGGAAGGGAGTAGCGGGCTGCCTGCCTGCCTTCCCCTTTCCACCCATGATCCCACCTCCACATCCTTTTGCAAACTTAATAGAATCATAAAATTGTAGGCAGGCAGGTGAGAGCCCCCTCGTGGCTCCTCTCAGGGACCCTCGCTCCTATCCATGGGGTGGGTGGGAGGCTGGCTCATGCTGGGCTTTCCTTACCATGGCGCTGAGCACCCGCCCAACGTATTTGGGGTCATTTCGTCTGCGCACGTCAGCAGTTGGGTCCTTGCGGTAGCTCAAGCTCCGGTCTAGGATGTCAAGGCAGATGTCCAAAATGCCATCTTGAAACTGAACACAGAGAGGAAGACAAATGAAATGGTTCTTCATCCTGTGGCAGCATCACCCAGTGCTACACACATAACCTAGAGCTCCCCCTGCATTTTGAGCGACTCCAACTATGAACTGGTTGAAGGAAGAGAGAGAGGACCAGGAGGTACTATTTGTTCCTTCCTCTGCAGGAGAGGAGGGGAAATGACATCACACAGAGCCCTCTCTATCAATTGCATTTCTATGGTCTGAGTCGGCCTCTCATCAATTCAGTTCTGTGGATTTAGCGCCTTCTCATGTGTTGAGGGAATTACTGGGTTGTTTTGCTTTTGATTTTCTTGCTTATTTTGTGTTTTCATTTTGTATTTTTCTGTATTTTTATGTTGTGAACTGTGATCTTTGGAAGAAGGCTGATATACAAACTTAATAAAATAAATAATTAATATAGATATGTGCTTGTGAGGTTTGGCTGCTAATCTCTCACAGGGCCTGGGTGGGCGAGAGGGGCCCCCAGTGGCTCCGAAGGTTTCCTGCCCCTCTCCCTTCCTTGGGAAGAGGCTTGGGAGTAACCCAGACTGTCCCAGAGAATGTTCAGCTTGTTAAGACGACCCAGGCCAGGGGCTCCTCCTTCTCCCTCTCTCCCCCCCCCTTCCCGGGATTGCCATATGTCCTCTTTTTCCAAGACACGTCCTCTTTTTCATGGGTAGAGCCATCATCTCCCCCCAAAAAACTAAGTTTTGGGTCTTTGGGGGGATTTTTACAGCATTTTCCTCAAAAAGTGCCCTAAGTTGCCATACTTCCGGAGTTTTCTGGACATTTCGCCAATTTGGCGAAAAATCCTCCCAGACACCGTTTTGACAGTCCGATTCACGGAAGTGTCTGGGGGAAAACCGAGACGCATGGCAGCCCTATCATGGTGATCCATAGCAGTGGCGTAGCGTGGGTTGTCAGCACCCGGGGCAAAGCAAGTAATTTGCGCCCCCTAACCCGTGGATTTGCGCCCCCTAACCCTAAGCCCCAGATGTGGCGCCCGGTGCGGCCGGCCCCCTGCACCCCCCACGCTAGGCCACTGATCCATAGCTAAAAGCAGAAGTCGACAAATGCATCCTGTTTTTTGCTCTTCAAAATATGGCAACCCGAAGACCCCCAGGGACCGTCCAGCCAGCCTAGGAAGTGCGCTCTGGTCGCGGGGGAGGAGACACGAGGCATTGCCGTCCGCACCTGGAATTGAGGAGCTGGAAAGGTCCTTCGGTTTCACACCCAGGACCCATTTTCTCTCTCTTCTTTTGAGAAAGGGGGGGGCGGGATTTGGAGGGCGCGCGTGTGCGCGTAGCTGAGCTCCAGTTGCTCTGGGCATTTCTGGACGGGGCCGGTAGCGTCTCTCCTAACCCCTCCCCACCCCGGTCTCCAGCCCCCGCCCAAAGGCTTCCCCCTACCTGGCCAAAGTTCCACCCGAAGCTGGAGATGCGGTTCGCGCTGCCCACGAAGACGACGCCGAACTCGGAGAGGACGTATTCCTTGCGCTCCGCGTCGTTGCCCATGAAGACGTCGTCTCCTGCAAGCGAAAGAACCGGAGGGGCCATTTGGGTGGGGAAGAACTAGGAATCCCCAGTACTCCTTGGGGCGCCCCCAGCCCTCCTCCCTGGAGCTGCAGGTGGCCCGTCCTGTCCCTGTGCGCCTTGGGGGCAAGAAGCCCCCCGGCGCCGCCCTGAGGCCGCTTCGTGCAGCTGGAAGCACCTAGCCAGGAGGAGGAGGAGGAGGAGTCTCGGGTCCCCACAAGAAAAGGCCGGGGGCCGAGGGGGGCAGTCGTGGGGAGGGGGAGGTGCGGTGGGGTCGGGGGCATCAGTCGCTGGGGGCCCCTGTGTTTTGGGTTTGTTTTCGCTCTTGTTTTTATTAAGTATTTCGTGTTTCTTATATTTTTATGTTGTGAACCACCTTGAGATCTACGGATGAAGGGCGGCATACAAATTTAATAAATAAGTAAATACCTGTAGCCCAGGGGTTAAAGAGCAGCACGAAGGTGCCGAGGTGGGAGGCGCCGGCGGTCGTTTTGATCCCCAGCCGGTAGCGCCCGATGGCGGCACTCGCAGGGCTGGAAATGGCGATGTTCAGGGAGCCCGAAGCCGCCGGAGAGTCCTGGACGGCGCCCCAGGAGCCGCCGCTGGGTGCGGCGCTGGAGATGCCAAAAGCCACGCGGGTCTTCTCGTGCAGGGCAGAGGTCGATCCTGGCAGCAGGAGGAAGGCGGTGAGCTTTGGGCATAGTGGAGGTCACATCTTGGGCAGCCCGCCCTCCGGGTGGGGGCCTTTACGCCAAGTGGCCGCCTCGACATGGAGAGCCAAGGAGTCACCCAGCTGGACTCTGCAATTCGGTGGCGGCTTACCTGTTTCGACGGTGAACGTGAGGCTGCCTGGAGCTGGCGCTGCTCCGCCGAAGGCCAGAGAGATATAGAAAAGTTGGGCCCGTCGCACCACCAGCTCGGTGCCGGGGTACTGCTCGGTGTGGTGCGCCCTGCCATTGGCTTTCCGCTTCCAGTCAATCTTCGGCACAGCTGCAAAAACGGGGACAAGACCACGAAGGTTGAGGCAGAGAGGCTCGCTGCGCCTTTCCGAAACAGGTCATGCCCTCGCAGCGACCCAGAAGGCACCCTTCAGGCACAGGGCGCTCCTTTCCCTGAAGACCAAGAGCCAAGGGACCGCCTTTCCTAGCGCCCCTTTCCCTCGGACCGGCTGGAGAAACGCGCGTGAAACGGAGCTCTTGATGCTCGACTTCATCGCATTTGACACCAATGCAAATACTGTAGATCTCCCGAGAGGAGGAGATCTGTGGCAGCTGCGGAGTTGTGGGCAGGGCAGACCCTCCACGTGGCCCTGCGGCACTTCGGCAAGAGCAGCCGCTGCGGAGCAGGGCAGCGCAAGGGCACCAGCCCGCCTGTGGCGGCCTGGCGCCAGCTGAGCTCGGTCGCTTTCTGCGGATTCACGCATGTTGGGTTGCGTATACAGAACAGAAACCGTCGTCCCCGGTGCTAAAGTAGGGATGTGCCAAAGTCAAGGGATGGATTGTCACTAAGCAAAAACCACTCACGAATCTGAGGGCTCAGCACTTGCTGGGCAGCTCCGGACCGACCTCTCTTAGCGCCTGGGACGGGACCGGGCGGGCAAGCAGTTCATCAGGGAAGGAGGGGAGGGGGGCACTCGCCCAGACTCTCGCCATGGCAGCCCGGCCACCTTCTGGATGCGGCCAAGCCTGCGCGCGCGCTCTCTCTGTGCAACCGTCCCTCGTGCGTCCTGCATCGCCCTGGGAAGACTCCAGGCCCCGCCGCTCCTTGGCCCGGAGCGCTTGGGCTGGGCTGCGGACCGAGGGAGCTGGGCCCCGAAGCCCAGAGCCCAGCCGCGTTCCGCAAGCGCCGGCTTGCCCTGCCCCCGCCTCTCGCTGTAATTACGGCTCTTCAAACGGGGCGGACAGCGCGCGGAGCGTGTCCCGGTGGGGAGAGGGCAGCCCCAGGTCCCAGCCCAGGAGGCAGCCGGGGACTAAAGATTCGCCTTTGGGAAGCTGCTGTTTGGCGGCGGACGCCCCATAACGGAACTGCCGGAGCCTCGCTGGTCCCCCGAGCTGGCGAGGCTCCTCGGAGAGAGCCGGCCCGCCTTGCGGAACGCGCTGTCACTGGAAGTCCAATGGACGCCTGCTGAAAACCTTCCCGCGCTGCCCAGCTCATGCAGACAATTAAGACACCACCTTTCAAAGGCTCATAGAACCGTAGAGTTGGAAGGCACCCCAGGGTCATCTAGTCTACCCTCTGCATTGCAGGAATCTGTTGTCCGAGGTGGGGCTGAACCCATGACCCTGGGAGTAAGAGCCTCATACTCTACGGACCGAGCGATCACTAGAGAGGGAGTTCCAAAGGTTGGAACAGACACCATAATACTGTAGTTAGTGGAGGATTCCTGTGTTTAGATTTTCATGTGCTTTTAACTGCATATAGATGTTGTAAGCACGGGTTCTTTTTGTGATGTAGTGGTATATGCATATTCCTTGGGGTCAGGATAGAGGTTAACTTTACCCCGTCAGGCGATCAGCCTCTCTGCTCCAGCCCTGCCCTGCCCAGGGTGGTCCCCTTTCCCATCCATGTCCTTGATGAGCTGGCTCTGCTTTGCTGCATGCCCAGGGTGAGCCCTACAGGTCTTTATCCACTCTAGAAAGCAGACCACCCTCACCGGCCCCTCCAGGCTGTGCTCCCAGCAGCAACAGGGCTGGGGGAAATGGGCAGGGCTGTGCCTAGCCCCTCTGGGCAGGGGGGCAGGTGTGCTGGGTCCCTCCGAGCAAGGTGGGGTGCATGGCTAGAGGAAGGCCAGCCCACCAGAGAGATGCAAAGGCTCCCCCTGCAGAGGAAGAGGCAGGAGAACCCAGCTGGCTTGTATTCTATTAGCTGGTGCTGTGGAGGGGTAGAGGAGAGGGCAAAGGCAAAGCCTTGATTTGCTGGCATGCCCAACAGGTCCATGAAATGCTGGCCCAGCCTTCCTTATTCGCACCTGCCCAGCCCTGCAGGCAGCCCATACTGGGGCCTTGCCCAGGGCAGCTTGTACTCACCAGCCATGCTCTCTCTTGTTCTGCTGCTCTGTGGGTCCTCTAGAGAAGCTCCCAGGGATAGGATGAGTCTCTCAAGGGGCTTGGAAGCACCTTATATGCAGCACACTGGAGACTCCTCCTTTTTGTCCAAAGGTGGGCGAGGCTCACAAGCCACACCAACAGTGCTGCAACCTTCCCTGACAGAGTGCGCCTGCCATGGGAGGGGCAGGCAGCAGTGACTCTGGGTGGCTCTTCACTCCAGGAAGGCTGATGACAGAAAGGGTGCATGCAGCAGGGAGTCATTTCCAGGTCAGAAGAAAGGGGCCTGAATCAGCCACCAGTAACCTTTTCCCTAGTCTTTCTAGGAAGGCCCCGGCACAAAGCCCTCAAGTGGCCAGGCCTCTGGGGCAGGTACCCGGGCCTCTCTACAACCAGGGCATCTCTTAACTCATGCAGCCATGCAGCCAGCATTTCCCACTGGGGAACAGCTCGGTGGTGCAACCTCATTAAGCTGCCCTCCTTCCTTAACGCTAATTCCTTGCTGCATCCCGCACTCCCTGCATGTCAGACACTTTGCCAGCTGCAGTTCTGCTGGGTGGGAGGTGGCGGGTGGCTGCAGCTGCCTGTGTGCAGGTCAACTCTTCCCTGAACTTGTTACCAGAGAAGTCAAGGCCATTTCTGACAAAAGCAGGAAGGCACCACCTCCTCCCTCCAATACGCCCATCCCAGCACAGGACTGATGACAGGCCTGTGGCAACAAAGCACTCAAGGAAGGAGACCCTCCAAAGGCACCTCAGAAAGGGTCCCTTTCCCTCCCACCCTCTCTCCAGTATTCTTAGGCAACCCACATGCAGGAGAGGCTCAAAGCTTCTTATGTTAATAGGCTTCTTAAACAACTGATGCATATTCACACACCAACTCATTTTTGCTGCCACACATGAAACAGCCTGGCTGGAACCTCCAGAGCTGGCTCTTCCTGAGCATTTGTCCCTTGCTCTCTCAGCCAGTGCTGGGACCAAGCAGGCAGGGGAGCTGTGATGGGGCCTGCTGGCTTCCAGGATCCGGCCATTTGCCCCAGTGATCGTCATGGCAGTGACTAAGAAGAGCTTCCTTATGTCAAAACCCTCCATGAAAGATTGTGTGGCAAGGAACAACTATCCATATGCATTTCTACTCATGAGACGGATGTGACTCCCCTGAGTCACGAGCTGATACATCTACCAATTCTTCCAGGGTTGCAGTTTCACTCACAGGAAAAGCAGAGGGAACCCTCTTCCTGCTAATGGGCCTTCCCACTGAAACTGGAAGTAGCTCTCTTTCTACAGGGAGTCAAGGCAGAGCCTTGGTGCCACTCGGGAGCACATGGCAGGCCAGCCTTCCCTGCTCTTCCTCTCCTTCTGATGCAGCGGAGCGGTGCCATCCCTTTGCCCAACAAACATCTCAAGACAGCAAGTCCTCTGACCAGTTTGTGGACTGGGCATCTGTTCAAGGAACTGCAGCCCATGGAGAAAGCCTCATTTGGGGAGGCACATGGCAGGGCCTGGAGCAAGGGGCCCAGGAGCTGCCTTCTCTCAGGACAGAGCTCAGAAGCAAAGGTGGGCTCTGCTGTTGGCTCCACCCTCCTCCAGGCCATGGCAGAGGAAGCAATGCTGGCATTTCCCGGCTCACCTCACAGTGACTGATCCAGCCAGAATCTCCTTTATGTTGCTCCATTCAGGCTGCCTCAGCAATGAGGGGAAACAGAGGCCAACGGCAAGCAGATTATTATGAAGGGCCACACCCTGAGCTGATGGTTTTCCTGTCCAGGGAATCTTGTTACATCTAGTTCTGCATGTTCACCAGGGATAAAAGTGTGGAAAAGATCACTCCTCCCCAGGACTGTGGCTCACCTGCTTACCTGGAGGGAGGGGCAAGGAGGGGCTCAAGTAAGGGACGACATCACACACACACACACACACACACACACACACACACACACCCTCCAGTTGCCATCAGGTTAACTGGACAGGCTCATTCCTGCCACAGAATCCCTGCATCTTCAGACCTTCCACCTGGGGTGGGGTGGGGGGCATGTGCTAGCCTGTGGCTACTGGCAGTGAGGTTGGCAAGCTTGGGGGTGGGGTAAGAGGAGAAAGATTGCCTTTGCCACCCTCTCAGTGCTCTGTCCCCCAACAGAGATTCTCCTAGACCTTATTGCAGGTAGTGAGTTTGCTCAGATCCTGGCCACCCTCCTCCCCTGGCAGTGCTCCAGGAGAAGGTACAGTTGTTCCCACCTGTTGATGGAGCCCCCCCCCCATGCTCTTGGCTGCCCTGACACAGGCCTTGGTCCTGGGCTGGGCTTGCTCTGGCCCTCCACCTCCACCTGGGCTCAACTCCTTGTTTCCAAGCTACTCTTGGTCTTGTGCCTTGTGGAGGGGCAGCAGAAACCCCCTCCTGGCACCTCCCTCCCAAATGAAGAGGCTCGGGAGTTTGGGAGCCTTCCTGCCCCTTTGGCCAGAGATATTGCCCCACTTCAGGGTGACTCGCGTGACACAGTTATGAAAGTTGGATGGGGAGGAAATGCTGGAGCAATCTGGCCCCAAGTGAGCAAGAGCGAGGGAGGAAGAGCTGCTGGGGCAATCCTGCTGGGGAAGGGATGTGCCAACCCCGCAGTTCTTGGCTCCTGCTCAGCCCCTGCTGGGGTGGACAGGCTGACTGGCCCACGCTCCCCCAGGATGATGCTCACAAGGCCAGGAGCAGATTGGGTTGGCTGTGTGTGCATTAACCAATGTGAGGAAATCTTTAACCATCAAGTGGTTGCCGTTTGAATTGCGAAACAGCTGACCCAAAGAAATCCTGTTGCTTGTAAGGATCTGGCCACGGGTTCAAGGTGTGGGCCAGGACTGGCCACCCCCTGTTCAAAACTCACCTTAGCCACAACCTTGCTGCCCCCAGCTCTGATGGCCCACGGGCTTCGCTGGCTCTAAAGGGAGAGTAGACTGGAGTGGTTCTAATAGTAGTCATAGCAGCAGCAGGGACTCTCAGAATTATAGAGTGGGGTGGGGTCCCAAGGGTCATCTAGTCCAACCCTGTCATAGTCCCATGCTGCTCAACCACGGCAGAGCTCAATGGCAGGAGAGGCCAGCCGGCCAGCCGAGTCTCAGGGGGTACTTGCCTGGAGGCAGAGTCTACATGCAAGGGTCAGTCCAGTCCTAAGGTCAGAAGTATCTCAGTTCATGTAGTCAGACAGTCCGGGGTCAAGAAAGCAGAGAGTCCAAGGTCACAAGAGGCAAGAAGCAGCAAGGTCTGGCCAGGAATGACAAATATTGTTTCTAGCAACTGACTGAGGCTGGAAACCCTGTTGAAGAAAGCTGGAGCCAGCTGGTTCTCATCAGGAGCAAGAAGGCTGATCAGTGGCAGGTGGCGTCACTCTGCATTTTGCTCCTTCAGGCTGCTGCTCAACAGGTGAAGCTGATTCCTGGCCCATGACAAAATCCCTGCAATGCAGGAATCACAACTAAAGCCTCCCCAATAGTTGGTGATCGAGTCTCTGCTTAAAACCCCCAATGATGGAGCCCAGCACCTTCCAAGAGAGTCTGCTCCAGTGTCCAACAGTTCTTACCATCGGTGTGTTTTCTCCCAATATTCCCATGTTTGTAGGCGATTTTGCCTGATAAGACACTTCTTTGCAAAGTGCCCCCCCAAATAATGGATTTTTGTATGTTGTTTTCACCAACGCATGCACTTTTATGTACACTTGATTACTGTATGTGCATTTTAGTACACATTACTTGGCTGGAGAACTGCATTCCAAAATTTGGGGGGGGGATTTTAAAGGATAGCTGTGTTTGAATTCTTGCAAGGTTTGCTTCCCCTTTCAGTGGAAACTGAATGGAGTTTCTCCATCTGCAGAGCTAGGGGGCTCCTGCAGGTGGGAGAGGCGGCTCCTGCTGCACCCAGATACTCCACTGGACCTTCCTGGGTGCTGCCAGGGCGGGTGGGGGAAGAAGGAAGTTTTTCTCAGTGGCAGCAGTAGGGCACACAAACAGCATTTCTGATGATGGTGAAATTTCAGCTCTGCTTGCTCATGGAAGGTGGCTGTTTGTGAGGGACGGATCTCTCTCTCTCTCTCTCTGCTGAGCCACAGTCAGGCCTCTGGCTGGCCCTTCCTCTTTTTCAGCCCAGCTGCTGGCCACATGCGGGGTACCTGAGAGCCTCTGCTGGTCTTGCTCCACTCTAGGTCATTTCATCCTCTTTTGAGCTGCCTGCCATCAGGAAGGTCTGGTCCAGAGGACATAACACATGTGGATTCTGAAATGATTTTGAAGACAACATCTCACACCAAAGCCTCCTGCCTTGAGATCACAGCGGATGGAAGCTTGGATAAGTACATAAGACAAACCTGCTGGATCAGGCCAATGGCTCATCTAGTCCAGCATCCATTTATTCATTGTATTGCTCTCCCACCTCGTTTCTCCAAGAAGCTCAAGGTGATATATGTACCTGGTTCTCCCCTTTCTCATTTAATCCCCACAACCCCATGAGGTTGTTTAGGCTGAGAAGCCCCCAAGGTCACAGAAAGCTTAATGGCCAACTGGGGATTCAAACCCTGGTCTCCCAGTCTGACACTCCTAGTCTGACACTCTAACTAATATACCACACTGGTTCTCATTTCCCACTGGGGAAACTAAGTAATCTCTGCTCTGAGAAGAACTCTCAGGTAGACAAAATCTTTTGCGGTGCTTTAAAAAATCAGCCATGTGCTGAAGCTTCTAGCATTGGAACTGAGCACTTGGTCCCGGTGGCAAAAGAGCCAGCAGACCTCAGGCTCAGTGCAAGGCTGGCCCTGAGACCGGTGTCAGCCGAGTGAGGCTGGGGTGTGCCTGCAATGGTATTCCACGGGTAATTTAAACACTTTTTTGAAATTGTGTTTTTTAAAGGATGTGACCAGTTTTGCAACTTCAATACAGTAATTTATCTGTAACTTGGAGAAATATTTCTCTAAAACAATTAAAAAAAACCATCTGTGGCAAAAGGACAAAGAGCTAATGCTTCATGGGCAAGTGCTGAACATATGGCAACATTTGTTGGAAACTGTGGGGAAAAGCTTTTCTGGCAAAGAACCTGTGGCCAATGTAACATAACCGATGTGACGTGACAATTCAAGCCACGTAAATGTTTCCAAAGCAAAACCCTGTGTATATAACTCTGCAGTCACGGGTTGAAGGGGAGCATCAGGTCTACGTGGAAGTTGTAATGTGGAGAAACATACCCTTTGCTTTAGCAACACCCTAATGATTTGTGACTTTTCAACCCAACGTTTATTATCGTTTACAGGGAAGACAAATGTCAAGGAAGTTCTCTTTCTCAAGAAGAAGAGAATTTCATACCAATAAATATTGTATTGTATCATCTGGCCAACCAATTTCCTTTTCAGTTTCCCAGTTTCAACAATGTCAGAGATGCCAGCGGACACCAGCACTCCAGGACCGCTTTCTGCTTTTGGAGGACAATCAGTTTCCATTGGGACATTATTCCGTGTTTTGGTGCCGCTTGTTTTAAATTATGTGCCAAATTCATATACACTTTATGTATGAGACAAGCTTCAACCTGCCACGGGGTTGTACTTGTCCTCTGAGGCAAGTTAAGAGACTTTTGGCTCCCAAATGGATCTCTTGATCCTCTCGATCTAGAGTATCTCCAGCCTGTGGGGCAGACTTGGCCCACCAGTCTTCCTCCATTGGGACCGTGAGGAATGATCCTAATGCAACATTTCTTCTCAGTTCAGCAAGTAAGAAAGCAAATCTATCAGTACAAAAAGGGGTCATTAACCTATTCTCTAATTTCTTGGAGTGATATCTAACTGAAGTTTAGAAAAAAAGAGAGAGAAATCCTGAGTCACATGTTGTTTTAATCAAACGTAAAATGCCATTTGGAAAACTGTTGCCAGATAATGAAACTAGAAAATTATCTTTGAAAAGAGATAGAACACGTTAACAACGTGAAGATGAAAAAAGGGTTTGTAAGTTGAAATGTTAATGGAATTATCTAGTAGCTCAATTTATGCCTCAGTTTCCCTGTTGAAATTTAAAAAAAAATAGGAAAGAGTTTTAGGACACACTTTCAGAGTTAAAGATCAACAGCAATTAGAATATACGGTGCAGTTGTTCACAAGTCAGGATAATCTACCAATTTACCAGCTGAAATCACAGTAAAACACCTCAGGCTTTCTTGAGCATTTGAAGGCTGACTGGACAATGCCTCAAACTGAGATAAGCAACTCTTCATCAAGGATAATAAAATGTGAGAAAATGTTGTTTCTCCAGAATTTCAGGAAGGCAAGAAAAGGCTTGCTGCTGTTGCTGCAGTCATCCCCAGTCACTGACAAACTCATGGACAGCAGGACCGACTCCCTTTCTCAATATCTTCTCCCTGAAGAGCTGGCTGGACCCACATAGCTAAAGTTGCCCCACGGCTGGTCGCTCCTGAGACTGCAGCTGGCTTCCTATGGCACAGAGGAGCCCCTGGCCAGAAAATTACTTGCTTCTCATCTTTGTGATGCGTCCAACAGTCTTGGCTCTGAAATGCCCCAGATTTCTGCCCCACGTGTCAGCTGAGGAATAACCTCAACTTCAAAAACTCTCAGAGGCGGTACCACAATATCCCCACCCTTCACTCTGGGAAATGCAAGCACTGACTGCGCCAAACTCCAACCATTCCAAAGACCATTCTGGGCAAAAGAAATCTCCGGTTAATTAAATCTATCAAATTGCTCCAACAGATGCCTGCTTGATTGCCATTTGTGCTTAACTGCTCAGTTGCCAAATACGTTTAAATTGGTCTTGGTGTAATTGACACATAACTGTTGCTTATTGCATACTTCCCCAAATGATTTCAGCAATCTCCTGCCAATTAGGGTCTGGGAAAACAGGTTCCTGTTGTCCGTGTGTAGCAGCCACAATGCCTGTGCCATGCTATTTTGCACCCTAGGCAAGGCCTACCACACACATACACACTAGTTAACTTCAATTTTCATAACAGATGTCTTGTAGAAAAAATGATAAGTGCAAAATTTGAAACTGCCTTGGTCTGACCACATCTGGAATACTGTGTCCAGTTCTGGGCACCACAATTCAAGAAGGATGTCCACATGTGGTAGATATGTAAAATAGTTTACAAGTATCGGGAAATGATATACAATGCTATATAACGATAATGATATATGATGAGATGAAAAAAAAAGTTTAAAAACCTTTCCCCAAATACCCATTTCTTTTGGGAATGGTACATATTAGGGACACTTGTGGTGCTGTGGGTTAAACCACAGAGCCTAGGACTTGCTGATCAAAAGGTCGGTGGTTCGAATCCCCACGACGGGGTGAGCTCCCGTTGCTCGGTCCCTGCTCCTGCCAACCTAGCAGTTCAAAAGCACATCAAAGTGCAAGTAAATAGGTATACCACTCTGGCGGGAAGGTAAACGGCGTTTCCGTGCACTGCTCTGGTTCCCCAGAAGCGGCTTAGTCATGCTGGCCACATGACCTGGAAGCTCTAAGCTGGCTCCCTCGGCCAATAAAGCGAGTTGAGTGCCGCAATGCCAGAGTCGGCCATGACTGGACCTAATGGTCAGGGGTCCCTCTACCTTTACATTTTTATGTATGGTACTACAGCAGCTAGGATTTTGTTAGCTCAGAAATGGCAGGTGAGTGAGGTCCCAAATAAGGAGGGTTGGCAATTAAAAGTGATGGAATATGCAGTTAGCTGGTCTAACAAGTAAAATAAGAGAACAAGAACAAGTATACAAAGAGGAATGGATTTTTTGTGTGTAGTATCTGGAAAACAACTGTAAACATGTGAACAAGTTAGTAGGATTAAGGTAAATTCAATAGTGTAACACATAACAAAGGAATAATAAAGGAATAAGGGAGTTAAATAGATATATGAGAATATGTGGGGTAGGTGGGAAAATTAAAGGAACCACGGAAGGGGAAGATGGGAAGTCGTAGATGACTGGTTGGTTTTAAAGAGACCTGGTGTTCATCTCTATGGATGTGGGTGATCTGACACTAAGTAAAAGCGAAACAAAAGAAGTGTCATGGTCAGATCACTTCCTGGTGCAACTGGACTTCTCCACAACCCTTCCCCTCAGCCTGCAGAGGGAGGGACTGATTCAGATGGTCCGTCCCCACCACTGAATGGATCCAAATGGTTTCCAGAGGTAGGGGATGTTTTATCCCATGTTGATGGCCTTTCAGCTGATTTCCTGGGAGCCCACTGGAATGCGGGGTTAACCAGGGCTATTAACTGTTTGGCTCCGAAGTGCCCTCTCCGATTGCATGGAGCCCGGAGAGCCCCGTGGTTTTCCACGGATCTGAGGGCAATGAAACAAGTCGTTGAGATGGCTAGAGAACCAGTGGCAGAAAACTCATTCTGAATCGGACCGGACATGGGTTAGAACTCAACGTCGAGCCTACCAAGTGGCGATAGTGACAGTGAAGAGGACCTTCTTCACCGCCTCTATTGCATCTGCAGAAAACAGCAGCAGGAGACTCTTTCAGGTGGTTCGCAATCTAAAAGCCACCTTCGCCACTGGGGCCTGTCTAGTCAAGTTGCATGGGATCAATTCCAATCTGTTACCTCCCAGGATGTGGACAGGCTCTTGAACAACTGAAATCGACCACCTGTCTCTTTGATTCTTGCCCATCTGGGCTCATAAAAATGAGCTGGCAAGGGCTGGGTGATGGGCTCTGTGGGGTGGTGAATGCTTCCCTCTGTGAGCAAGCCTTCCCAGACCCACTGAAAGAGGCGGTTATTAAACAGCTACTTAAAAAAAAATCTTTTGATTTGGCTAATATGGCCAACTATCACCCAGTTTAAAATCTTCCATTCTTGAGCAGGGTTTAGCCCAGACACTGAGGTCCACTGAGGGTCTTCTGGCAGCTCCCTCTGCAGGGTAGGACTCGAACCCATGGCTTCAAGTTACAAGACAGGAGATTACAACTCAACACCAGGAAGAACTTTCTGACAGTAAGAGCTGTTTGACAGTGAAATGGATTCCTTTCCTTCAGAAGGTGGCGGACTCCCCTTCCTTGGAGGCTTTTAAGCAGAGGTTGGATGGTCATGTCATGGGTGCTTTAGTTGAGTTTCCTGCAATGCAGGGGGCTGAACTAGGTGACCCTTGGGGTCCCTTCCAACTCTTATGATTCCACGTTGCTTCTCACTTGCCTTTTTTCTATACCAGTAAGTTCCAAACGCTGCAGCCTTTGTTCATAGGGGTGTCACTCTATTCCCCCCACTTAATCATTTGGGTTGCCCTTTCTGAACCTTTTCCAGCCCAACAATATCCTTTTACTTGCTCACTTCGGCAGCACATATACTAAAATTGGAACGATACAGAGAAGATGAGCAGGGCCCCTGCGCAAAGATGACATGCAAATTTGTGAAGCGTTCCATTTTTTTTTAAAAAAATCCTTTTACGAGGCGAGGGGAGAGGCTGGGGAAACCCAGCAAGATGGGCAAGGTATAAATAATAAAATTATCACTATTATTATTATTATTATTAGAGGTTATGATCAGATGGGCCAGAGATATAGGCCATACAATCCAGTTGGAACAATGGGAGAATTTATGGAGACACAACATTAAATTTACAGCATGCTCCATAATTAGAGAAAACTTAATGAAAATGATATACCAATGGTATTTAACCCCGGTTAAACTGGCTAGAATATATAAATAAAAAACCAGTGTGTGTTGGAGATGCAAGAAAGACATCGGAACAATGTATCATATGTGGTAGGAATGTGTACATATTTTAAAAAATTGGACCACCATACAAGAGGAACTTTAAAAAATGCTTAAAGTACCGTGCAATAACTGTAAAAACCTGTAGCGTTCCTCTTGGGAATAACAACAAATGACATTCCTGCAACCAAGAGAAAAGCATTCTTATATGCAACAGCTGCTGCCAGAATACTAATAGCAAAAAATTGGAAGGGGGAAAAATCCCATCTGTTTGAGAGTGGCAAGTCAAATTTTGTGAATATATATAGTTTCGGCTAGCCTTACGGCAGCAATAAGAGGACAAACAGATCAAAAATTAATTGAATGGGATTGTGCAAGGGAGTATATGAAAAAACATTGTTCTGGGACAAATATATCAATATGCAATGAATAAAGTTTACAGGGTAGAAATATTGGGGAAATGGATGGAACTGGAATAAAAACAATGTAATATTAATAACACAACGAATAAAAGAAGTCAAACATGGGTGGAGGGAAGTTATGTTTTTATGCATTTTTTGGTGTGTTCTTTTTATTTTAATTTATCTTTTGTGTAATTTGTTATTTTTCCTTTTTTTGCTTCTGATATTGTTTGGTTTTTGTTACTGCAATTCAATAAAAGATTTATTAAAAAATTTAAAAAAAATATTATTATTAAAACTGAAAACAGTATTTTAAGTGTGGTCATTCTATAGATTTCTATTTTATAAATAAAACCCACGTATTCCTTACAGTTTATCAGCATCTGAGATCAGTTTTCATCACAAAACTGTATGACTTAATTGGGCAGCAATTTCTTACCTGCATATATTTGAAAATGGGGTACTTGTTGTAGTTCGGTTTGCATGTTGAAAGCACACTTTTAAACGGATATGCCACCCCATTGCTGCTCTTGGTATCATGGTGAATTTAATAGCTGTTCACTATGATAAAGAAAACAAAAACTGTTGGTTCCATTTAGTTATTTGACAAAATGTAGATACTGCTTTATCAAGAACAAAATTGGGAAGCAGTGTATATAAAATATTCATTAAAAATAATAAAATCAAAAGATAAAATATAAATCAACCTAAAATTTATCAAAATACAAATAAAACCCATTTTGAAAAAAACATCTGTAATAAAATCATACGCAGTGGTACCTTGGGTTACAGGTGCTTCAGGTTACAGACTCTGCTAACCCAGAAATAGTACCTCGGGTTAAGAACTTTGCTTCAGGATGAGAAAAGAAATCGTGCTTCGGCGGCGGCACCAGCGGGAGGCCCCATTAGCTAAAGTGATGCTTCAGGTTAAGAACGGGCCTTTGGAACGAATTAAGTACTTAACCCAAGGTACCACTGAATTAGCATCTGGGAAAAGCAGTACAGCAAAGGTGCTTGCATAATGGGTGTTTAAAAGACGGTTCAGGAGGCAGAGGCCAAACTGCAGGGAGGGCAGTTGCCTTTGTGTGCTCCCTGGGGGCCCCACCTGCTTGGCCCCTCCTGGTTGCTGGCCCTGGACAGAAAGAAGGCGCTTGGGGCTCTGATTCAGGAGAGCTGGGCTTAGAACATGGTCAGCAAGAGGCTCCACAACACAATCCAGGGTGAAATGAGGCTGTGGCTGTCTCTCAATTCCCTGAAGATGTCATAAAAGCACCTTCTGGGTAACTGGCATTAGTGCTACAAGACGAAAACAGCAGGACAGTTTCGCTGGCAAAGCACCAGAAACAGTCACCAGTCCCTAATACTAGAACACCATCACCCCAGAAATCACAATGGACTGGCATTTGCATGAAGGCGGTGCAGGAAACTAAGAGGAGCAGGAGGAATTGCGAGGTTCTCCAGAAAGACAGAGCCAACGCTGAACTGAGGGGAAACAGGAGTTTTCTGGGTTCTCTTGGAGATGCCTGAAGCAGAGCTTCTAGGTTGAACAACAATGTGAGACAGGACCAGGAGAGACCCACGGGATTAAGTGTAGAGAGGCAGTATATTAAAAGCTCCAAAAGAGATTCTTATGCTAAGTCTGTTTAGTTTTGGAGCTTAAAAAAGGAATCTGGAAGAAAATACAAATCTATCAGGAAAATGAAAGCAAAGTAACAGGAAATTTGGCAGGTGGACTTCTGCCTACTCCTTGCTCCAGTCTGTGCATGTTTTTGTGTAACACGATCATGTCTGCCTTATTTTTTCTTCTTCCACAAACTCCTGAGCCCCAAAGGTTGTAGCCAGTTTTCCTCCCAGGGGACTCACTCCATCCCCTTCATGCTTTTGCTGGCCCTTGCCTGAAACTTCCCCGGCTCTCTCCTTTTTGAGGTGGGGCGACCAGGACAGGACAGGCTTCCAAGCGGGTAAAGCTGCCTTGACAAGAGTCAAGTGGACCTCGGGGTTTGGCTGAAGCGCCCACCGAGCAAGTCAGCCATGCAGTGGAGCTGCTGGCCAAGTGGACGCGGGGTTTGGTTGCCTGGCCCCACGGATCGCGTCCTCTGGATGGAGAGAAGCTGTGGGAGGGCCTTGGAGCCCCTTGGGGGTGGAAGCCTGCAGACAAGGGCTGAGGAGGGCCGGCCAAGGGGGCTGAGGGCCAAGGGGGCCAGCAGAGAAGCTGTGTGGGCCTCCTCGAGAGCAGGCCTTTCCGGGGACCCCTTCCAGCAGGCGGGGACACTGCTGGGCTCCAGCGCTTTGCCAGCCCGAGGTCCCGCCAGAGAGATCATTCTTTCACTATTAATATACTTCCACGTCATTGTATTTCAGTTCAACAATTACCTTGATAAAATACATATTTTGTTATGTGCAAATGTGGTCCATAAATGACCATCTGGCATATATTCCACACAAAACACAGCAAGCATTTGTTATGGGCAAAGGACAGCTGGCCATAGCAAGGGCCCCATTCCCTTCCGGAACCTCCATCCGGACCCCCTTCCGCGCCACTTTCCCCGGGCGGCCCAGCGACGGCGCCGCCCTCCCGCCCGGACGCCGCCCCCAGCCCCGTCCCCTCCGGGCCGCCGCCGCCTCTGGGCGCCCCCTTGTGGCCGCGAGGAGAGCGGCGCCGGAGGCAGCCAGCGCGGCCCGAGAGCGAGCGCAGGGGCTGGGCACGTGGGGCGCCTGCGCGGTGCCGCTGGGAGCCGCGTGTCGGGCAGGCGAGCTGGGCGGGGCCGCGTTTCCCGCGCAGTTGCGCTGAGGGAGCCAGAGGGGCGGACGGCGAAGCAGCAGCCTCGGAGGAGGAGGACGCCGCCGCCATGGCTTCTCCGGCCAGGGCCCTCCGGCCGCGCCGCTCGGCCCCCGCCGCCCCCGCGCCGTGAGTCCCGAGGCCGGGCGAGGGAGGGCGGGAGGGCGGGCGGGCGGCGTGGGGCCGGGCCGGGCCGGGCTGAGCTCCCTCTTGGTCCGCAGGGCGACGGGCAGCGACGCCTCGGAGGACTCCGGCGACAGCGCCTTCGAGGAACCCCCTCGCGGCCAGGCCGGCAAGCGGCAGCCGCGGCCCCGCAAGCCGCAGGTAGGCGCCGCCGCCCCGAGGGCGGGCCGGAGGGAGGCCCCGGCTGGGGCTGCGCATGGTGGGGCGCCGCGAGGCCTGGCTGGGGCTCCCGGCTTCCTCCCCTCTCTCTCCGTCCCCTCAGGCGGCGAGGCGAAGGGCGGCCCTGAAGGACCCTCTGCCGGCCCGCGCGGAGCCCAGCGGCGGCGGCGGCGGCGGCGGCGGCCTCTTCCAGGCGGTGAAGGCGGGCGGGGGCGCCGCGCAGGTGAGGGGCGGGGCGGGGCGGGGCAGCGCAGCCGAGGGTCGCCTCTGAGCGCAGGAGCCGCGCTGAGAAGGCCCTGCTCTGGGCTCCAGTCTGGGCAGAGAGCGGGGAGGGCCCAGCACGGAGAAGGCGCCACCTCCTGCTCAACCCGAAGCTGCTGCTTGATCTCCATGGGATGCAGTTTGGGAGCAGCCTGGGAGCGCCAGCAGCAGGAGCTTTTGAAGGAGAGGGAAAGATGTGCCTCCACACCTGCCCTCTGTGCTGGAATGGGATAGCTGGCATGGTGGGCTGCAGCGGAGCAAGGGTTGGGTTTTTGAAAGGAGACTTGGGGCAGGTGAGAGTGGCAGGGTTGGCTGGAGAAAGATAAGGAGCAGGGATATGCTGGAGGGAAAAGACAGAGGAATGTGTCTTAGGGGGAACTCACATCCTCTAGTATGCTTGTGCATCTCTCTCTTGTTTCTATGTGCATGTCCTTGCCCTGCTCCCTTTGCCTACTGCCATCCTCTGTCAACTGCCACAGTCTATAGTTGATGACTGGCTTGAGAGTTACAAGAAAGACAGGGAATCTGGGTTTCTGGAGCTGTTCAACTTCATTGTCCACTCCTGTGGTTGCAAAGGTGAGTTTAGAGTGGAGTGTTGTGCTTCTGCGTAGTCTTGCAAAAGCTCTTCTGTGCTCCATCCTTCCAGTTGCATGCTTGCTCTGCAGTGATGTGAGGCTGGACTGGCGCTCTCTCCCCTCTCTCTCCCCTCCACGCCCTGCAGGTGTAGTGACCCTGGAGATGCTGAGAGGCCTTCAGAACTCGGAGATCATCCAGCAACTGACAGAATCATTTGATGAGGTGAGAACTAAGGAAGGGGATGTTTCTGGGGAGGTTAAATCCAAACAGTCACCTTGGAGGGAGGGTGGCAGAGACAAATGGTGGACTCAGACAAATCTTTTCCCAGGGCTCAGCAGAGTACCCACTGTTATTGAACACCCCAGTCTGGCGGCGGTTTCGGCAGGGGTTCTGTGAGCTGTTGGGAGTTCTTGTGCACCAAACACAACATGCTGTTCTCTATGATGAGTATTTGATGGGTAGCCTTGTCGCCCTGCTTACTGGCATGTCTGACTCCCAAGTGCGTGCTTTCCGCCACACGAGCACCTTGGCAGGTAGGAGAGTAGTCTGGGTTTGGGTGGGCAGATGCATGCCTTTCTGAGAGGAGCTGAGAAATGCCATGCTTTGCTTCATCTTTTCCTGTAGCCATGAAACTAATGACAGGTTTGGTGCGTGTAGCTCTGAGTGTCAGCCTGCAGAAGGACAACAGTCAGCGACAGTATGAGGCTGAGCAGGCCAAGGGATCGAGCTGCCGGGCTCTGGGGAAGCTGGAAGGGCTGCTGGAACAACGCAGAGAGGTGAAGGTGGCATAGGGTGGGGCGGGAGAGCAGGCAAATATGACCTCATGGAAATTACTGAAACCTCGTGGAATGAGACTTGTCTCGGGAGACAGTGGAAAAGGGCATATTTGGAGGTGGGGTAAACTGTTGGAAGGTTACAGCACCAGTTCTGGCTGTAGAGACCAATGCGAATGAGATGTGTTTTGTTGCAGCTGGGGTACATGAAGGCATCTGGCTGTGCTGCTGCGGATGCACTATGGCATTTCTTCTCTCTCTGCTCCTTTCACCGGTCATCCCTCTTCTGGTCGCTGTTAGGGATGCAGGACCTGTCTGTCTCCAGGCATTGCAGTCATCTGCAAAGGATTCCAGCCTTTATGTCACGTTTGCAGGCATCTTTGTAGCGCAGAGTTGGTCAGCCAATGGGTCTGGTGCCTGAAGCCAGCTCCCCATAGAGCACATCCTTGGGGATCCTACCATCTTCAATTTGTGGACAAGACCAAGCAAGCATAGGCATCGCGGAAACTGGAGTGTGAACATGCTGGGAATGTGGGCTTGAGAGAGCACCTTTTTGGTTGGAATTCTGTCCTGCCATTTGATACCCAAACCCTTTATGATGCAGCGTATGTGGAAAGTGTTGAGGCATCGCTCCTGGCGGTTGCCCATGACTTGCTTCCATAAAGCATCGTGCACAACACACAAGCCTGGTAGACCTTCATCTTGGTATTGAATGTTTGTTGTTGTTGTTTAGTCGTTTAGTCGTGTCCGCCTCTTTGTGCCCCCCTGGACCAGAGCACCCCAGGCACTCCTGTCTTCCACTGCCTCCCGCAGTTGGGTCAAACTCATGCTGGTAGCTTCCAACCATCTCGTCCTCTGTCGTCCCCTTCTCCTTGTGCCCTCCATCTTTCCCAACATCAGGGTCTTTTCCAGGGAGTTTTCTCTTCTCATGAGGTGGCCAAAGTACTGGAGCCTCGGCTTCACGATCTGTCCTTCCAGTGAGCACTCAGGGCTGATTTCCTTCAGAATGGAGAGGTTTGATCTTCTTGCAGTCCATGGGACTCTCAAGAGTCTCCTCCAGCACCAGAATTCAAAAGCATAAATTATTTGGCGATCAGCCTTCTTTGTGGTCCAGCTCTCACTTCCATACATCACTACTGGGAAGACCATAGCTTTAACTATACGGACCTTTGTTGGCTAGGTGATGTCTCTGCTTTTAAAGATGCTGTCTAGGTTTGTCATTGCTTTTCTTCTAAGAAGCAGGCGTCTTTTAATTTCGTGGCTGCTGTCACCATCTGCAGTGATCATGGAGCCCAAGAAAGTAAAATCTCTCACTGCCTCCATTTCTTCCTATTTGCCAGGAGTGATGGGCCCAGTGGCCATGATCTTCGTTTTTTTGATGTTGAGCTTCAGAGCATATTTTGCACTCTTCTCTTTCACCCTCATTAAAAGGTTCTTTAATTCCTCCTCACTTTCTGCCATCAAGGTTGTGTCATCTGCATATCTGAGGTTGTTATTTCTTCCGGCAGTCTTAATTCCGGCTTGGGATTCATCCAGCCCAGCCTTTCGCATGATGAATTCTGCATATAAGTTAAATAAGCAGGGAGACAAATATACAGCCTTGTCGTACTCCTTTCCCAATTTTGAACCATTTAGTTGTTCCATATCCAGTTCTAACTGTAGCTTCTTGTCACACATAGAGATTTCTCAGGAGATAGATGAGGTGATCAGGCATTATATAAAAAAAAATATAAAAATTTGTCCAGTAGCACCTTAGAGACCAACTAAGTTTGTTAGTTGGTCTCTAAGGTGCTACTGGACATTATTTATATTTATATTTTTATATATTTCTACTGCATCAGACCAGCATGGCTACCTGCCTGAATCTTGAATGTTAGCATCACATTCTCCCATGCCCTTTTGAAGAGGTGAATCATTGCCATAGCTGCCTTGCCAATACATTTGTCCAGCTCAGTGTTAATAACGGTGGAACCAAAGTAGACAAAATCTACCACCTCAAGTGTGTGATCACCAGTGCTGATGTGTGGAGTGCTGGCAGCATCCTGACCCAGGATGATGGTATTTGTCAGGCAAATAGTAGGGCTAAACTCCTGCAGACATGGGCAAATATATATATATATATATATATATATGCAGGTTTTGGTGTCCTCGGGTGTCTTCCCGTGTAAAAGTTGGGGTGTCTAGGCGACGTTTCGACGAGGTCTCACTCGTCATCTTCAGGCTGGTGCTTTCGGCTTCTTGTTACTGGAACAGAGCGGGATCTCAATGTTTGAGTTCCTATAAATACTGTAGAGGGGGTGTGGTGTCTAGCCTCCAATGTTCTGGGCAGAGAGGAAGTTCCCAGGCTAGTGTGCCTTTTCTTCTTTTGTTCCTTAATTACTTGAGAGATACCTTGAGTGATTTCTTGAGTGATATCCTGAGTACCACTTAGGTGGGTCATTAGGTGTGGATTAGTTGCTAAAGTCTTTGTGTCTTGACCTCTTGAACTTTGTGAAGAGTTTTCCTGAGAAGATGGCTGTATTGCACTTAGTTGTGCTTTGGCTTGGCTTCGTGTATAGGGGCGAGCTGTGGTTTTGTGGCTTGTGTCAGCCAGATCTGTGTAGGGATTGCAGGGGGGTGCAGCATCCGGAGGTGCCACCATGGATTGGCTACTGGATGGTGTCAGTAATTCATCTGTGGAGAGGGTCTGGGTTTGGGTCTGGTGTGGTTGATTGGTGTTGGCGTTCTGTGTGCCTCTGGATCTGGTGTCAGTTTTTGTGGGGAGGGCTAATTTCCAGATGTCTGGCAAGCGCTTGCCAGACATCTGGAAATTAGCCCTCCCCACAAAAACTGACACCAGATCCAGAGGCACACAGAACGCCAACACCAATCAACCACACCAGACCCAAACCCAGACCCTCTCCACAGATGAATTACTGACACCATCCAGTAGCCAATCCATGGTGGCACCTCCGGATGCTGCACCCCCCTGCAATCCCTACACAGATCTGGCTGACACAAGCCACAAAACCACAGCTCGCCCCTATACACGAAGCCAAGCCAAAGCACAACTAAGTGCAATACAGCCATCTTCTCAGGAAAACTCTTCACAAAGTTCAAGAGGTCAAGACACAAAGACTTTAGCAACTAATCCACACCTAATGACCCACCTAAGTGGTACTCAGGATATCACTCAAGAAATCACTCAAGGTATCTCTCAAGTAATTAAGGAACAAAAGAAGAAAAGGCACACTAGCCTGGGAACTTCCTCTCTGCCCAGAACATTGGAGGCTAGACACCACACCCCCTCTACAGTATTTATAGGAACTCAAACATTGAGATCCCGCTCTGTTCCAGTAACAAGAAGCCGAAAGCACCAGCCTGAAGATGACGAGTGAGACCTCGTCGAAACGTCGCCTAGACACCCCAACTTTTACACGGGAAGACACCCGAGGACACCAAAACCTGCATTCCTGTACCCGTGAAAATCTACGAAAGCATATATATATATATATATATATATATAGAAATTGATGGGTATAAATTAATCAATGAAAAGGAGGAGACCCAACAGGAAGAGAGGAAGGTAAAGGATGTGTATACTTGTGAAGAGATTCATAACCTGGAGCATGGAAAGCAGATTGAGAATATATGGGTAAAAATTACAGGAGAGGGAAACTACAGTGACTTTACTCTGGGTGTCTGCTGTAGACTTCCAAGCCAGACTGAAGACTTGGCTGATGTCTTCCCAGAGCAGATTATCAAACATTTGTAGAGGAGAGCTATAGTAGTCATGGGAGGCTTCAACTTCCCCAATATCTGCTGGAATTCAAGCTGCCAAGAAGGAGCAAAAAGGGTTTTCTTGTGTGTGTTTCTTGTGGCTGATTAGCTGCTCTCCCTGTGCAAAGGTCAGAGGGGGCAGGGTTTCTGTTGAGGTAGGTGATTAGCTGTGGGAGGAGCTTATCAGAGCTTGCAGGGCAGCAGCTGAAGAAGGAACAAAAAGGGTTTTCTTGTGTGTGTTTCTTGTGGCTGATTAGCTGCTCTCCCTGTTTGATCCATCTTTTAGATTTAGGGGAGCTAGTCTCAAACGTTTGTTGGGGGAGACCTAGGTTTTTTTGGGGGGATTTATTTGTCCTGTCTTCACGCTTCTTATGATGGAGGACCGCTGTAGTCACCCCCAACGACACGTTCTCAAGATGGAGGGTGAGGGAACAGCTGCAGTCGCCTGCGGTTCCTGCGCAATGTTTGCCATCTTGCCAAAGGTTGCAGGCAGCTTTACCTGCAGCAATTGCATGTTGATTGCCCTCTTAAAAGACAAAGTCCAGCAACTGGAGGAACGTGTAGCTACACTCCAAAGAATTAGAGAGCTGGAGCACGCAGACCTAGTGGTGGGAGAAAAAAATCCTTAAATAAGAGACACGGGGGAATGATTAATGGACTTCAGTGTCTGTACACTAATGCGCAAAGCATGGGAAATAAACAAGATGAGCTTGAGCTCTTGGTACAGCAAACTAAATATGACATAATAGGCATCACTGAAACCTGGTGATACAATCTATTTCAGAGAAACAGACCAGACAAGAAAGGAGGAGGAGTGGCGTTATATGTCAGGGATGTGTATACCTGTGAAGAGACCCAAGATTTAGAACCTCAAAGCCAAAGTGAGAGCATTTGGGTCAAAATTAAGGGAGAGAAGAATAACAGTGACCTCATTGTGGGAGTTTACTATAGATCCCCAAGCCAAACGGAGGACATAGATGATGCCTTCCTGGAACAGATGGCCAAGCATGCAAAAGGAAGGGAGATAGTAGTAATGGGGGACTTCAATTACCCAGATATTTGTTGATGTCAAACTCAGCCAAGAGCATAAGGTCAAACAGATTCCTCACTGGCCTTGCAGACAACTTCATTGTCCAGAAAGTGGGAGAAGCAACAAGAGGAACAGCCATTTTAGATCTGGTCCTAACCAATGTTGATGACCTGGTTAGTGGGGTAGAAGTGGAAGGATCATTAGGTGTGAGTGATCATGCTCTTCTGAAGTTTACTATACAGCGGAAAGGAGCAACCAAGCATACTAGGACTCAATTTCTTGACTTTAAGAAAGCCGACTTCATAAAACTTAGGGAAGTGCTGGGTGAGATCCCATGGACAGTAATACTAAAAGGAAAGGGAGTTCATGATGGCTGGGAGTTTGTTAAGAGGGAGATAGTAAAAGCACAACTTCAGGCAATACCAATGAGACGGAAGCATGGAAGGTGCCTAAAGAAGCCAGGGTGGCTATCTAAAGAACTTTTAACTGAGATAATATTAAAAAAGGATGTGTACAAAAAATAGAAAAGGGGGGAAACCACCAAAGAGGAATTCAAACAAATAGCCAGCACGTGTAGACACAAAGTCAGAAAAGCTAAAGCACAGAATGAACTCAGGCTTGCTAGAGAGGTTAAAAGCAACAAAAAAGGCTTTTATGGGTATGTTCGTAGCAAAAGGAAGAACAAAGAAACAGTGGGGTCACTCAGAGGAGAAGATGGTGAAATGCAAACAGAGGACACAGAAAGGGCTGAACTCCTCAATGCCTTCTTTGCCTCAGTCTTCTCCGATAAACAAAACAATGCCCAACCTGAAGAATTTGGAGCAAATAATTCAGCAGAGGAAACACAGCCCAGAATAACTAAGGAGAATACTTGGCTAGTCTAGATGCATTCAAGTCTCCAGGGCCAGATGAACTGCATCCAAGAGTATTAAAAGAACTGGCAGATGTGATCTCAGAACCACTGGCAGTCATCTTTGAGAATTCCTGGAGAACAGGCAAAGTCCCGGCAGACTAGAGGAGGGCAAATGTTGTCCCTATTTTCAAAAAGGGGGAAAGGGGACCCAAATAATTACCGCCCAGTCAGTCTGGCATTAATACCAGGGAAGATTCTGGAGCAGATCATTAAGCAAACAGTCTGTGAGCACCTAGAAAGGAATGCTGTGATCACCAATAGTCAGCATGGATTTCTGAAAAATAAGTCATGTCAGACGAACAGAATTACAAGCTTGGTAGATGAAGGGAACGCAGTGGATGTAGCCTACCTTGATTTCAGCAAGGCATTTGACAAGGTGCCCCATGATATTCTTGTAAAGAAGCTGGTAAAATGCGGTCTTGACTATGCTACCACTCAGTGGATTTGTAACTGGCTGACTGACTGAACCCAAAGGGTGCTCATCAATGGTTCCTCTTCATCCTGGAGAAGAGTGACTAGTGGGGTGCCACAGGGTTCTGTCTTGGGCCCGGTCTTATTCAACATCTTTATCAACGACTTGGATGATGGACTCAAGGGCATCCTGATCAAATTTGCAGATGACACCAAACTGGGAGGGGTGGCTAACACCCCAGAGGACAGGATCACACTTCAAAACGACCTTGACAGATTAGAGAACTGGGCCAAAACAAACACGATGAATTTTAACAGAGAGAAATGTAAAGTATTGCACTTGGGCCAAAAAAATGAGAGGCACAAATACAAGATGGGTGACACCTGGCTTGAGAGCAGTACATGTGAAAAGGATCTAGGAGTCTTGGTTGACCACAAACTTGACATGAGCCAACAATGTGACGCGGCAGCTAAAAAAGCCAATGCAATTCTGGGCTGCATCAATAGGAGTATAGCATCTAGATCAAGGGAAGTAATAGTGCCACTGTATTCTGCTCTGGTCAGACCTCACCTGGAGTACTGTGTCTAGTTCTGGGCACCACAGTTTAAGAAGGACACTGACAAACTGGAACGTGTCCAGAGGAGGGCAACCAAAATGGTCAAAGGCCTGGAAACAATGCCTTATGAGGAACGGCTAAGGGAGCTGGGCATGTTTAGCCTGGAGAAGAGGAGGTTAAGGGGTGATATGATAGCCATGTTCAAATATATAAAAGGATGTCACATAGAGGAGGGAGAAAGGTTGTTTTCTACTGCTCCAGAGAAGCGGACATGGAGCAATGGATCCAAACTACAAGAAAGAAGATTCCACCTAAACATTAGAAAGAGCTTCCTGACAGTAAGAGCTGTTTGACAGTGGAATTTGCTGCCAAGGAGTGTGGTGGAGTCTCCTTCTTTGGAGGTCTTTAAGCAGAGGCTTGACAACCATATGTCAGGAGTGCTCTGATGGTGTTCATGCTTGGCAGGGGGTTGGACTCGATGGCCCTTGTGGTCTCTTCCAACTCTGATTCTATTCTATGAATGTAGTGTCCAACACATTCCTCTCTTGGTCCTTACCAAGAGGGATGAACTGATCAACGAAGTAGAAGTCCATGAAACCTTGGGGGGAAGTGATCATGTCCTCTTGGGTTTCAGAATGTAGAGGCAAGGGAAATTGCTCTCAGGTGTGCACTCTAGACTTTAAGAAGGCTGATTTCAAAAAGTTGAATGAACTACTGTGACATGCCATGGCTGGAAATAACTCAAAGAGAAAGGAGCTCAAGATGGACCAGAGTTTCTTAAAGGTGAAATATTAAAAGCTTAAATGCAGACGATTCCAACAAGAATTGGATGCAGAATGAGCTTACAGATGGGTTGAAATTTGAGAAGAGAAGAAAGGAAATCATGAAGGAGGAATATATATATATATACAAGTAGCCAACAGTTGCAGGGTGAATGTCAGATGGGCTAAAGCTCAGAATGAAGTCAGGTTTGCAAGAGTGGTTAAAAAGGGTGTGGTTTTTTGGCTGTGTTCAAAGCAAGAGGAACAAGCAAGTGGCAGGTCCTCTGTGTGGAGAAGATGGAGAAGTGCTATTCTATGAGCGAGAAGGCAGATGTCAGAGAAGTTCCTTCACTGGCAGCAGAACTGCTCAACGTCTCCTTCTGTCTTCACCCAAAAGAAAAGCAATGCCCAACCTAGTGATAGCATGAGGGAGGAGTTGCAGCCCAAGATAGGAAAAGAGATGGTAAGGGAACACCTAGCAACGTTAAATGCCTTCAAATCTCCAGGAACTGATGAGCAGCACCAAAGGGTTCTAATGGAGCTTGCAGATTTAATCTCAGAGCCTCTATCTATAATCTTTGAGAATTCTTTGGAGTTGTCATTCATGAATGTCTGGCATGCCACAGGTCTAAAGTGCAAATTTTAGGCAAAATACATCTTTGGATTTTGAGTTTCTTGGTAGCATTTTGGGGCTCACCATGTTGATCTAGTATTTCTTCAGGTGAAATTTCAGAACAGAAACATGCAGATTCAGCACAGAAACCACCAGGACCCAAGCAGGTCCTTCACAACACGTCTTTTGGGAAGGTATCCCCATGTTCACACACCAGAGCTCCGCAAATCCCTCGGTGGACTTAAGGGAGCAGCTTCTGTTACACAAAGGCTCTCCACTGTGACTTCCCTAGATTCTTGGGCGAGTTAACATTTCCTATGGGTATCTGCTGGATCCCTTCTCCTGTCCCAGCTTTTCCTCGTGCTCTCTTGATAAAGGCTTCAGGGCATCCAGGTGGCTGTGTTTGGGATCATGGAACTCTGGGGTTCTAATGCATCAATATAAGCGTTGGCTGGGTTCATTTCTCATAGACAGGAGGGAAAGGGTTCAATCTTCCTGTCACGGAACCCCTAGATTAAATATTAGAGCACTACAGCTGCTGAACTGATCATCTGTGGGCTGGTTTTTACTCCAGGCCTCTAGAGATTTATTCTAACTCATTAGGAGGCAATTTTGACTCAGTGTCATTTTTACATGCCAGAGACAGAAGATGTGACTGTGCTTCAAGCAGGGCAGACAGTCTGCTCCCTGTGAGAGTCCCTCTAACATGTCAGATGCAGGTGGCAGTGCACGCAAGTGCCTGGCTGGAGACTTAAACCACTTGTGTCCTGCTTTGTGTGTTGCCAGCTCCAGGAGAAACAGGAAGAGCTTGAGAATTTGATGAACGCTATCTTCAAGGGGGTCTTCATTCACCGCTATCGGTGAGTTGGGGTGAGGGCAAGTTCAGCTAGAGCAGGGACCAGTGAGCCACGCTGCCCATCTTAACACTTTCTTTGTTATTTGCTTGTCAAGGGACCTTATGCCTGAAATTCGTGCCATTTGCATTGAAGAGATGGGCCAGTGGATAGAGCATTACAGCAACTCCTTCCTGACTGACAGCTATCTCAAGTACCTTGGCTGGACGCTACATGACAAGGTAGGTAGGTGGGTGTTGCATCCATCTTTCTTAGGCTGAGAGTCAGATTTCCATATGGCCAACCTGCCAAGGGCCAGGGCACATGCATACACCTGGGCAGGCAGGGAAGCCTCTGTGTGATCTCTAACAGGAAGAAATAGCATTCACACATCCAGCCACCTCTGTGCTGGGGTGGGAGGAAATGCTGCTGTTTCATTTTGAAAGGTTAGGCAGCATTTCTCTTGTTTCTGATCTTGGAGACATTTCAAATGCATTATTTCAGTAATAATAGCAACACTGCAAGATAAGCTATATTATTCTCTTACCGAGAATTGAAGGGAGGGGGGTACTGAACCGCAAGCACAAAGAGGTGCTGAGCGAGGGGTTTGATGTAAGTATACCAAAGAAGGATGTCAAAAACACCAGAATGGGCAGTTCTACTGCCTTATTTAGAGGTATAAACTTACACCACAGCATGCAGAGCCTCACTACCTGTACAGAAGGGACGGACACCACAAAAGCGAGAGGTCGTCATGATTTGTTTGCAGCTGAGGAAACATGTATGTATCCTTTATGCACAAAGTAGCATATGTTAGTTTCCCCTGGTCAGTGAGGCCAGAGGTAGCAGCTGTCCAGAGCTCCTCTCTTCCTGGGCCCAGCATCCCAAGGCTTACAGATAAGCATAGCATCGAAGCCAGACAATTCACATATATCAAAGCAAGTGAATATAAACATGAGGTTGTTCTTGCAACAACTAGCCGTTGTAGTTGTTGCTACAATTGGTCGTTGTTGGAACATTTCACCTTTGGTTCATCACGGTGATTGTCAGAATAGCTGCTTTTCTAGTGGATATGTTTTTGGAGGGAAAGGTTTGGAAAAGAGATTCTTACTCTCTCAGCAAAGTTAAGTACAATTGTGATTGCACATTAAAACTTGGTTAGATTTGCATCTTTAAACAAATGTTCTTCACAAAAATACTTTGGGTATAATAAATCACAGACACTTAGCTTTGCAAACAGGTGAATATTTTGCTAAGGAGTTATAGAAGTTACAGTCGACGTCAACATCTGCTGGTAGTGAAATGAAGATGAAAAAGGTTCCAAACGACTTAAAAAGAAATGTACTTGGTTTCATTACAAAAAGGTTCATGCAATCTTTCGACTAACAAAAATGCAGGCAATGAAACCTCCTTATAGAGAGATTCTTCATTCACATGCAGCATTCTGGAGTTGGGATCAGGAAGCAGGAAGACTGAGAGCCTCAGGTTAACCCTTTCATGCACACAAATGTGAGGCAGTAACTGTATTACAGCGTATAAGGCTGAGATGAGATTTGAGCCCAGGGACTTTTTAAGTCAAAGTCAGTTATGAGTGAATGTAGTTCAGAGGAAAAGACTTAACTTGCTGTTTGCCATAGAAAGCTTTCAGGTAGAAGTTACTTGACCTAGGATAGCTGTCTTGTAGTCCTTTGAAGTCAAGGCTCCTTAAAACCCATTGAAACAAATTTTAACAGCAAGATTGCAGGCTTGTTTAGGTGACTATAAGAATCTGTGGTTATACTAGTTACTTGTTCATCAGTGTGGGTAGTGCAGGGAATATTCTCAGTTGATTCTGTGAAAGTAGAAACATGCCTGTGAACATTGAGGTTCTTCTGGGAAAATGTCCACCTTAGGGTCTGGCCATGCTGATCTCTCTTGAAGAAGCCCAAGGAGTTGGCCTGGCAGCTTCTAGTCTCTTGCTCCTAATCTCCTCTTGTCTGTCTTGCAGCAGGGGGAGGTCCGGCTCAAGTGCCTTCTTGCTCTGCAAGGACTGTATCACAGCCGGGAGAGGGCTGCTCGCATGGAGCTCTTCACCAGTCGCTTCAAGGTGAGGGTCTTGACCCAAGAATGCTGTCAGCTGGATGTCTTCCACACCTTCTTGGCCTTCCTCTGACAGGGGGAGTATGTTCCTGTACATTCTGCTGTGGGCTCCTTGCATCTGTGAAGATATGGTGGGGAGGTGCGTGGCTCTCCTGCCCAATGCCTGCGCTCTTCCCTGCAGGAGCGAATGGTGTCCATGGTCCTGGACAAGGAGCCCCAAGTGGCAGTGGAAGCTGTCAGGCTGCTCACCCTCATCTTTCAGTAAGTGTTGTCCGGGTGGGGGTGTTGCTAGGGCCTGAGCCCCTTGGACCCCCCCCCCAAATGTCCAGTGTGCACACAGGAATCTTCCTTGGTCCGTTCAATGCAGTGTTGTCTGCGCTGACAAGCAAGCTGCTTCCAGGGTTGGGACAAGGTGTTTCTCAGCCTGCCTGGGACCTTTGCATGCAGGGTATGTGCTCTGCCACTGAGCTCCAGCCTTGGCCCACTGATGAGTGGATGCTTGATCTCCATTCAGGAATATGGATGATGTGCTCACAGACTCGGATTGTGCAAGCGTCTTTCCACTTGTGTATGCTTCTAACCGTCCCCTTGCAGCAGCCGCTGGCGAATTCTTGTATAACAAGTGAGTGTGTCCTCTCTCTACCCCCCACCCCCCCGGAAATGCAGCTTGTTTTTTCATGTATCTTGCAAATCATATGTTTTGCTGCGATCAAGCGGTTTGTAAATTTTATTAAACAAACAAGATTTGATCCTGCTCCGCTGCCTCTTACAAGCCTTCCTGCAGAATCCTTGATTCCATCTCCCCTTTCTTAACAATAGCGGTTTGGCCCCTAGGTTGTTGGCTCCCACCATGTGTGCCAGGGGGATGGCAGGGAAGCAGCGCACCCGAGCCGCCTTCCAGCTGCTGCTGGCCTTTTTCATTGAGAGTGAGGTGAGGCAGCAGGGAGGTGGGGGCAGGAGAGGCCTTCCCGGGCAGGGGCATGACATTGCTCTCCCCACACAGTTCCATGACCATGCCAGCTACCTGGTGGACAGCCTGTGGGACTGTGCGGCTGCCTTGCTGAAGGACTGGCAGCTGCTGACTGGGCTTCTGCTGGAGGATCCCCCTGTGGAAGGTGAGGAACAGGTGGGGTGTGTGTGAAGGGACACCTGGAAGCAATGAAGAGCATGGACACCTCTGCCCAGCTTGCATGCGTGATGGGGGTGGAGGTTGGCTCTTGCTGGACACGTCTGCCAGTAAAGTGTCTAAGGTGAAAACTTTCAGTCTGGTGTGGTCCAGGACCCACCCAGCTCTTCAGTGATCAGCTCATAACTGCAAGGTCTGAGTAGAATCATAGAAGGGGAGGGGTTACCTTGGATCGGGCACCTGCTTGTCATTTTTAGCATTGCCTGAACACATTCCTAGCAGGTACATGTCCCGCCCTCCTTTGGCTGCTTCCAAAGGTGCCAGGGGAGGAGGTGGAGTGGTTTGCATGTTGGCAGTTTTAAGCAGTTTCTCTGGCTGTGAAGAGATGCAGGAGCAGTGTTCAGTCTAGATGCCTATTTTTGACCTTCACACAAGTTGAGATGGAGACATCATGGCTGCTGGTGAAATGAAGCCTCTCCTTTGAGACTTCTCACAGGGTAGGCTAAAGTTGGAGTGGAGAACATACAAGGTGGTGAACTACAACTCCCATCAGCCCTAGCAGGCGTGGCAAATGACCAGGGATGATGGAAGCTGCAGTTCACCAACGTTGAGGTGGGTTTAAAGGGCAGTCCAGACACGGACAGTGTATGAGGTGTACAGCGTGGAACGACTGCATTGCGCTGGCCAGCAAAGGGCCTGCAGAACCGCTTGGGTGAGCCACCTCGCTCCCTGGCTCAGCTGCCGCCTTGCTCCACAGGCCTCGGAGACCGAGAGGAGAACAGCCTCATCATGTTCTTGGCAGCCAGTGTGCAGCAGGCCACAGAGGGGCAGCCCCCTCTCGGCCGGATCTCTGGAAAGAAGGTAAAGGAAGGGTCAGGGTGGCCACCTGAGGTGTTCTTAGCTCAGCTCCTGCCCTCCACTAGGCTATGCTTCCCATACTTTCTTCTCTACAAGGTGCTTTCTGCTCGGGAGCGCAAGGTGCAAGTGGAGGATCGCCTCAGACTCACTCAGCACCTCATCCCCCTGCTGCCCCTGCTGCTGGCTAAGGTGAGCCCTGTGAGGGATGGGGGCATGGAAGCATTCTGGGGTGACGTGTCCCACCCTGTTGGGGTCTGGGTTCATGGCACTTGACATTCTTGGCTTCAACAAATGCAGACAAGATGGTTTCCCTTGCCCTGGGCAATGCCCTCCTGTTCATGCCTCCTCTTGGCTATGCGGGAGCCTGAATGTCCCTCCTCTCCACTCCCTTTGGCCAGTTCTCAGCTGATGCCGAAAAAGTGGTTTATCTGCTGGAGGTCCCGCGCTACTTTGACCTGACTCTTTACAGCAGTGGCCGTCTAGAAAAGGTGAGGGAGCCCTGCGCCTGCCCCCTTCCCTTTGCCAGACCAGGGCTTAGGTGTGGGGCTGGGCTTGCCTTCTCCCTCTAGTCCAGAGCTGCCGTTCAACCAGGCTGCTGCACTTCCCCCAAGCATTTAGAGCTGCTGCTGGCCCAGCTGTGGGAGGTGATGGAAAAGCACACAGACTGTGAAGTGCTGGAGGCTGCTTCCAGGACTCTGCACATGCTCTGCTCTCCAGAACTGGCTTTCTACAGCCGTGCAGATTTTGCCCGCAGTCGTCTGGTGGACCATCTGGCGGATAAATTCCAGCATGAGGAGACTGAACTGTTCCAGGTATAGAGCACTGGTGGCTTTGGCAGCTTGGAATGGTCAGTGGGAAGGTAGTGGCCAGACCACAGATGGGTGGGTGCAGTGGAGGTGCCTGGGAATGGGGTTGGTGGCTGGGTTAGGCAGTGCATGTATGGAGCTTTTCCTTCATTTCTCCCTCTTCCACATGGGAGACTGTAAGAGTGTTGCGGTACTGGGTTGATTTCCTGCTTCACAGATAGACAGGGCATCTCTGTCATTGCAGTCCATGGAAGCCCAAAAGACTGCAATGATCACAGAGGAGGAGAAACAGGCATGGCATGGTCAATTAGGTTTTATTTCTCTTGGTTCCTGTTCAGTCCCCCGGCTGTCTGGAGAATGAAGATGTGTACTGTGTGGCTACCACTCTCAAACGCATTGCCATCCTGCACAGGTGAGCACAGGGAGGAGGGAGAGAACCAGGCCGTCCTGTTGTTTTGCAGGCCCCATCCTGGCTAGCGTCCCAGCTCAAGGCTTTCAGACCCTCCCTCAGCTGCTCTGGAGCAGCCCCATGCTGCTTCTGTTGCATGGAAGGAAGAGGCAAGGAATGTCCTTTGCTTTTTTGTCTGCAGTGCTCATGACCTGACCCCGTGGAATTTCTTTGATCCCTGCATCCGACTCCTGCGCCACACGGTGGACACAGAGGAGATCCCCAAGCAGGTACTGCAGGGTTGCAGGGAGAGAGGGGCTTGAGCTGACGAGTGCCCTGGAAAAGTGGAGATAAACATGAGCATGTGCCCACAGTTGCATGCCTGTGTGTCATCTCATTGTTGCTACCACATCCTGCTCCCTTCCCCCATTTTGGGGGGTGGGTGCAGTCTTGCAGCTGCAGAGTGGAAGGCTCCTCCCCACCCCAAAAATTCTTGATCTTGCTTTGGCTACTTCCATATCTGCCTGACTTCCTTTGTTGCAGGTGGTCATCTCTGCCATATCCTGTTCATACTTCTCACTCTATTGGGAGCTGTCCCAACTCTGTGCCACCACCGGAGCCTCTGACCCCCTTCCCAGAGAGGTGAGCAGGGCTTTTAGAGAGGGTGGGTCTCCCTTTGCACCACCACACGCTCATGACACCACTCCTCCTTCCAGGAGCAGCTGCTCAGCCTGAAGCAAAAAGTGGCTTCCTTCTGCTCCCTCTGTCAGAACTACCTTGTGGACATGGACCCCGGTGTTCAGGAGCAGGTGAGAGCAGGAGACAGGGTTCCTGTGTTCCCCGTGGGAGTTGGGATTTTGGCTCTTACCTACTTCATGAAACACTCAAAAGAGCTGGGCTTCTTCTGCTGTTGGCCACAGGGATGCTTGCTCATCTCTTGTTCACATTCTCCCTTCACAACATGAGAGAGAAGTTGCCAAATCTTGCAAAGCCCACTGGCCACAACCCCAAAGGACTCTGATACTTTGGGCAGGAAGCTGAAGGACCTTGGGGAAAAGGTGGTCTTTTCATCTACCCTGTTGAAGGTTGTGACCCCAAAAGAGAGAGTAATACTGGAGGTCACCCACTGGCTGTGCAGGTGATGTCAGGAAGGTTTGGCATCTTGGATCATGGTCTCCACTTCTTGAGGAAAGACTTCTGGGCAAGAGATGGGCTGCACCTCACAGCAGTTGGCAAGAATGTGTTTGCTAAGAGTCTCACAAACCTGATCAGGAGATCTTTAAACTAGATCCTGAGAGGGAGGGAGACAACATTACAGTTAGAACACCAGTTAGTGGGCACAATAATTTCATTGATGCGCAGGAGACGGAGGTGGTGCTTCAGAAACCTGCTAAAGGGCAGGAAACTACAAGAAGGAAGCAGCTGGAGGAATGACTCGTGGTTTCATTTGTTGCATGGCTTGGCCTTGTGCAGCTGATTTGAGTGTCTGTGTGCAATGGTGTTTGGGGGGTTGGGAGGCAGCAGCCTCAGGAGTCCTGGAGGAGGGGAGGCATTGATTTCTTGCCCAAGCCACAACTGCAATGCAGTGGGTGGGAGCTTACTTGCCTGTTGCGGCTGGGACAAGGAAGAGGCTACTCCTCCCCTTTGCCTGCCCTGTTGATTCTGGGGGGGGGGGGGTACAGAAAAGAGGCAGGGTGTCCCTGCTTGCTGCCCTTTTCCTGCCCCTCCCCCATTTTCTAGGACTTGCTCCTGAATCCTGTGATGTCCCTTCCTGCCCCCTCACTTTCACTCTCTGGTTTCCCTGCCAGGCCTTTGTGGTGCTGACTGACCTGCTTCTGATTTTTGGCCCTCAACTGCCATATGGGGGCCACCGCCTGCTCCAGGAGCTGGTGTACGAGCCAGATGTTGCTTTGCAGTCGCAGCTGGCTGGCTTCCTTGTGGACCACGTCTTCAACCACGACCAGGTCGAAGGTATTGGGCTGGGCCCATGGTGCCACTGGCTGCAGGGGGTCCCTGGGCAGAGCAGCCTCCCCCACTCTTCCTCTTGTTGGCCTCAGGCAGCCAGGATGAGATGCTCCAGATTGAGGAACTGCACCAGCGCCGCAAGCTGCTGGCCGGATTCTGCAAGCTCATTATCTACGGAGTCCTGGAGCTGAGTGCTGCCTCAGACATCTTCAAGCATTACTCCAAGGTTGGTGGGGGGCGGGCAGATGTGCCCAGGCTCTTGGCTCTGACATGGGTCCCCTTCCTCTTGCTCAGCGATGTTGCTGGACAGCTGGTTGGGTGCCAGATTAGCTGTTCCTTCCCCAACAAGGCCCCAAGAGACCCACCACATCTGGTCCTCCATGTGCAGCTCTGGTGGGCTGCGGTGGGGGGACGACGGACGACTGTTGCTTTCGGCATTACCTGGAGCTGTAATGCGCAGCAGCTGCCTGGTGGTAGAGGATGGGGACTTCTTCCTCCCAGGCTCCCAAGGGATTCATTCCCTGAGGATGGGGAATATGTGTTACAGTTCAAAAGATCACAGGCTCGGTGCAAGTGCAAAGCATTAGGCACATAGCCAGAAGCGCACTGAACTCATGGATGATCAGGCAGCAGATTTAAAAGACCCTGTTACCTCACCCAAAGTCTCACCACTACTCACCAGGCTGGTTGGGCCTGGCTAGGGGTGTTCTGTTGGCAGGGGTTCGATTCTGGCTACCTTTGTGCAGCATCCACCGGGGGACAAACCCTGGGATTCTCTGTTCTCTGTTCTATTACAGTCCTCAGCAGAGGACTGTAATAATAGCTGTCTTTGACCCGGTCTTTCTGGCATCCTAGCATGTCCCACGTGAAGCACTTTAGCTTGGCAAATAGCACCAACACAGATAGTCCTGCTTAGCTGCTCAACTATCAACCATGCCTACCATGGCCTACATGTGCCTGCCTGCCTGTCCATTCATCTCTGCAATGCACTTACTCCAGCAAAGCAGTTGTCTCTTACTCTAGAGCAGCACATTCCCAGGGAAGCTCCCCAGTACAATCTGAGCAGAAATTCACCATCCTGATTGGCACAAACCTCTTTGCAGGTCTGCAAGAAAATAAATATTTTTGGTCACCTGAGAATGTGATGTCAGGGGATTGAGGGATAGGCACATGGCTGGGAAAGGTTCCCTCTGCCTGCGCTACAGCCCAGCCCCTTTGCAGCCTTCAGAGCCCAGTCAGACTCATCTCAATGGCCCATGAGTGCTGTGCTTGCAGGGCCTGAGGTGTCTCCAGCGGGTTGCCAGCTGCTGTCCAGCTGCCTGACTTTGCAGTTAACCAAACTAGCCAGCCAGTGTATTGTTCACAGAAGCAAAACTTGAAATGCACAAGTCATGGCTCTTGGGCACAAGAGGATGTTTGGAAGCCCATTTCCAGTTGGACCCTAGCCAAGGAGTGCTGCCTGCTAGGACTATTGCCCTTCCTTACCCATCCCATAATAGGGAATAGAACTTTCTGTGTGTTTCTCTATGGCTTGAGCCCTATGGCTTGGGAATGGAGTGACTTTAGTGTTCTGCCCCCACCAGGCCTACAATGACTACGGGGACATCATCAAGGCGACACTGAATGAGACCCGCCAGATTGACCGGACCGAATGGGCTCACACGCTGCTCCTCACTCTGCAGCAGGTAATGGGGGAAGGACCTTGAGCCAAGAGGTTGGGGAGAAGCCCTGGGTGACGCTCCCTTGCTCTTCCTCCTAGTTGCTGACTCAGCTGCTTCTGGAACAGGGACCTGTAGGCGTCCACTCTGCCGCCTTCCTGGAGATCCGGGATTTGGCACGGCGCTTCTCTCTGCTCTTCGGGCTGCACCAGCTGCAGAACCGCTCCGCCCTTGTCACTCTGCATAAGTGAGGATGCTGCTGCCAAGGCCTTCTCTTCCTGTCTTGCAGGGTGTGGGAAGTAGTGGGAGGGCAGGATCTGGTCCAAGAGCAGCCAATGCCTGACAGGAAGCCAGCTGAGCAGGTGGAAGGGTGGGCCTTGGGAAGTCAGAGATGGCTGCTCCAGGGGCTCAGTGCTCTCTGCAACAAATGGCACTGGCTTTCCAGGGTTCTGCCTGCAATGGACCTGGGCAGAAAGTGGCTGCTTCTGCCCTGAAGCACAGCCTTGCCCAGTTCCTGGGTGTGGGAAGGGCAAGCCAAGAGGCTGGCTCCCCAGGCCCAGGAGGCATCCCTGCTGCACTTTCATTTGCCGTAGGGATGGGATAAAGTTTGCCTTCCAGGAGCCGGTGGCCTCCGACTCCAGGCTGGACCTTGTCCACCTGCCCTTCTTGGAGCTGCTGAGCGAGTTTTCTCCGCGGCTGGTGCCTCCCGACAAAGCCTTGCTGTGAGTGACTTGCGAGGGAAGAGAGGAGGCTGGGAGGTCCCTGTGCCCCTCGACGCCATTCTCTGCTGTTAAGCCTAATGCAGCTCCTCCCTCTGGCAGGCTGTCCTATCTCAAGAAGATCAGCCAGGCGCACCTGTCCTTCCAACGTGGAGAGGAGCACCTCTGGGCCTCGCTCCTGGTCTATCAGCGCTCCCTGAGCCCCCAGGAGGAGGCAGCCCCCTCACCAGATGTACCTGCTCAGCAGAAGCCTGGACCACCTGCCAAGAGGCGGCACCTGGATGGTGGGAGGCGGAATGGAGGGGGGCAGGGTGGTGGTGGTTGTACTGCTGCAGACTTGGAAGTGGAAACGGCCATGTTTCTCCTGCCTTGGCAGAGTCCCTCGGGCATAGCGATGCCAGTTTCTCCTCCACTTCTGGCAGCCGCCTACAGAGCCCCTTGCTGACATCCACCACCTTGCGAAAAAAAGGCCACTTGGCTGCCCAGCTGCTGGGCCAGGAGGACTCTGGCTCCGAGTCGGAATTTGTGCAGAGGTGAGCTGGGCTGTGGGTGGGCTAGGGCTTGCTAGCACCCTCCCTGCAGGAGGCTTGACTTGCTTCTCTTCTGCCTTTTCAGCCAACCACCGCAGGGGCCACAGCAGGGCCACAAAGCCTCTTGCAGCCAGCCGCAGCCCAAGAACCGTGGCAGCCTAGGCTGGCAGCTGGGGCGGTAAGTTTGTCTGGGCCCTTGAGTTGCTGCAAGCTGGAGATTGGACAATAGGGTTTCACCACGAGGCCTCTGCCAATTTAAATAAGTGGAAGTAATGTTTTCCATGAGAGAAGAACAAGTGATACAAGATTTTCTATACGCTGCTTTATGGGTTTGTGGTTATATTCATTAATATGAATAGTCATTATTACAATAAAGCCAAGATGCTTGGCGTCTGTGCATCCAGGGAGAGATTCCTGTGACCAGACGGTCTTTGCAGGGCAGCTGTGGAAAGGCAGAGACAGGGCAGGTTGGAGCCATCCAGACTGCCTCTCCCACCCCCAGAATAAGCTTTAATCCCCCCAACATGGCCAGGCTGCAAACGTCCCTTTGCTGTGCCAAGACATGCCTGTTTTTGCCTCACAGGCTGACCCTGATGGAAGTGGGAGAGGCGGTGGTGGAAGAGCCAGAGACCAGTGAGGAGGAGGTCGCCTTTGACAAGGTGAAAAGAAGCCCCTGGCAATGGGGGGGGGGGGGAGAGCTGCCTGTCCCCTGGGAGCCCCAGCCAGCCTGACCTGCTCCTCCTTGCACCCCCTCAGCTACTTTCTGGTTTCCCTCTTGGGGGCGGGAGGAAGGGCTGCGTTTGGCTTTGCTGGAGTGACTCCACTTTGTGCAGCAGGCAGTAAATGGGCAGCTGGCCCAGCTGGCTTTTGTCCGCAGGAGTCAGAGCTGAGGCCTCTCCTTGCCTGCAGGATCTTACCTAATGGCTTCTTAAAGGAGAGGTGAGTGGGGCAGAGCAAGATGGCTCCCCTTAACACCTGCCTTCCCTCTTCCTGCAGGATTCCTGAGGTAGGCTCCCCCCCTCGCAGTTTCTCAGGGGGCTCTATGCTGCGCTGCCCCTCCAGGGTTGGAGGCTTCAGTTGCTTGTTGCCGGTGCTGTCTGTCTAATCAACGATCTGGTTTTGGTGCCTTGGGGGGCTCTCCTTGCCCTCATTTCTCAGGGACAGTTTTTGTTGTGTAGCATTTGAGGTTTTGCCTCGGCTCCTCTCACTTTCTACTGTTCCTTTTTGATTGGGTTTTGTGGAGCCGTTGGCTGAGAAATAAAACTGTTTATGGAAAACTTCTGGTGCCTGCAAAGAGGCTGCTTTGACGGGGGCCGGCGAGGGATGTTGCACGGTTGGGCCCTAATGCATCTACCCTGCGCTGAGGCGGATGACGTAGGAATCGCTGTGGGTCACGTAGCGCACCCAGCGGTGAGGGAGGCTTGGCTGCGGCCCCACAAAGCGCAGGAAGCGGATCTGCAGACCAGAAGACGTGTGTGCTGGCACCTCAAAGGAGAGGTTGGCGGGGCCCAGCTCCAGCAGCCGCGCCCGGCTCAGCCCTGGCACCTCCAGCTGCAAAACACACACACATGATGGGGCGGGTGAGTGTGGCAGCAGAGATGGAGCAGCAGCTGGAGGGCCACCATTGTGGGGCTTCCCTCCATTGCTGCACCAACTGCTGGGGCCATCAGTTAACCCCTTACCTTGAAAAGGGCTGAGAGCTGGGAGCCACCTTGGACTCTGGGAATGACCCACTCGATGGACTTTGTGGAGGGCTGGAAGGTGGCGGACTGCTCTGGACTGCTCAGCTCCTGGGAGAGGCTGGGGGTGGGGGAACAGCCGTGAGAGGGGGAGGGGAGCACCAAGCAGGGGCACAAGGTCACCTGCCATGTTGGAAGTGGCCTTGCAGCATCCGCCCTCCTCACCTTACCTTAGAGTGGCCTTAGGCACAGGCAGGTGGAGGTGGATGTTCACTGCGTGGCTGAAAGAGATGGGATCTGTAAGTGGGGCAGAGCAGGGTGAAGTGGGAGCCCCCTTCCTAGTTTGCCCCCCCCCCTGAACTACAGGGAAGCACTCTACCTTTTTGGTGACAAGTCACAGCGAAGCTTGAGGTAGATCTGCACTCTGCAGGGGCGGAAAAGGTACAGGGTGAGGCATGGCTGGGGGCCACCCCCTTCTCCTCCCTTGCCGAGGGCACTTTGAGGGCTGCTTGAGGTGGCAGCCAGGCCCCACTCACCGGCCGCTGGGGTCGTGGTTGATGGTGGGAAAAAGATGGAAGGGCAAGGCTGCAGGGGTGTCGTCCGCCAGCTGGTACTGCATCAGAGTCAGCTGCTCAAAGAAGGGCAGGGCTCAGCAGGTGGGCTTCTCCCAATCCCCATGGGCCAGCCCCCCGCTCGCTTGCCTTTACCTCTCCTTGGCTGGGGTTTACGCGAAGGATGCGGCTGCGCTCAAATTCGTCCAGCTTGACGGAGCTGTGGAAGGAGCACTCGTCCACGCGCACTGCGGTGCCATAGCCTGGGGGCAAAGCAAGAGAGGCTTTAGCGGGGGCAGGTCCTGAGGTTCTGTGGCGGGCAGGGGGCACACTCACCTCGCAGCTCAGTCTTGCCCACACAGAACTCTTCAGTGAGGCCAACCCGCATCTCTGCAGGGGAGAAAAGGGCACAGCCTCCATGAGCTCTCCTGGTTCCTCAAGGGGCATTTCCCCCCAGGAAGGAGGAGAGCCCTCGCTACCTCGTGTCTCTAAGCAGTAGCCGCTTCTCTTCCTCACGGCTGCTGTGTTTTTATCCTTCAGCTTATTTGCAACTGAGGTCGCCCTGCCAAAGCTGATGGGGCAGTGGGTACACTCAACTTGCACAAGGCCTGCCTAGTGGGAAAGTGGGAGGGAGGAACCCCCATTCCCTGCAAGAAATGAACCTTCACAGTAGGGCCAGGGTCACATCTCCCTGCAGCAGAACACCCTATTTCTAGGCACAACCCCCCCCAAACATGGCATGGATTCCTTGGTCACTTTGCACCATCCTTTGCAGGAGCCTCCAGTGCCCCTTGGGACAAACCTGCCCCTGCAAGTGGTGTCCAGACAAGCAGGAGGTCCTGGCTTGTCCTCTGAAAACCAGCCAGGCACTTTACTTTATGATGGGCAGAGAAAGGGAGGTGCAAGCAGAAGCTATCCGAATTGGCGGTTGCCCTCCCTGGTCAGGACATGTCTGTGAGGGCCTTTACTCACCGGAGCAGCCAGGAAAGAAACTCTTGAGGCGGATTTCTCCTTGGATGTCAGTCTTCATGGGGGTTCCCTGGAGGGAAGAGGCACAGGGCTCAGGGCCTCCACCTGGGCAGTGCTGTGGGTTCAGGGAAGGGCTGTGCAAGAGGGAATCTCTGGCGCTGCTTTCGACTTACGTTGGCTGCAATGATGACTGTGAGACGCTCCACTACGTCCAGGAAGACCTCTGGCCGCGAACTCTGGAGGAAGAGACAGGACAGCTCTGCTGGGGCTCTTGCATTGTAGGGCCCTTGGGGATCCCTTCCAACCCTACAGTTTTGCAATTCTGTTCCCACAGTGACCAGGCAAATGCTTCTCCAAAGCCCACAGGCAGGCAAAGCATGACAGCAAGTCCCCCTCTCATGCTCTCTGTGTTGGGGGCCAGGGGAGGGTTCTGGCCGGGTGAAGGCGCCCTGCTTGCCTGAATGAATCTTCCACCAGTTTTGGGAGCCATTTGGGTTCTGATACCAGCAGAGCAAGAAAACCCCTTAGCCCCTTTCTCTGCACTTCTGCCTTTTTTCTGAGCTACCAAGCCCCAAACACAGCAACTTTCCTCACGGGGGAGTCGCTCCACCTGCTTGATAATTTTGGTTGATCTTTTCCTAATGTTTCACAGCTCTGCAATATTTATCTTGCAGGAGGTTGACCTAGATGATTGTGGGGTAAACTACAGTTCTAGGATTCTAAGTGCAACAACCAGAACTGAAGTTGGTGTGTTGGGTGTGTTAATGCCATAGAATCGTAGGCTGATACCATGGCATTATGACAGTGGTGGTTTCAGATTACAGGTGGGAGACAGGCATTTGTTGCATCATAAATGTTTGTTGGCAGTCAGCACAACTCCAGCCCTGCCAGCACCTTTGGGGAGCTTTTGCTGAGTGACTCAAGATACGGGGCATCTTACCTGTTCCCCCCGCAGGGACAGGACAGGACGGGCAGCTGCGCAACTGGGAGCCACTTTGCTTTGCTGTGTATCTGCTCCAAACTGGATCCACAAGAAATAATAATTATTGGAAACGGATGTTAATCTAAGTCCTGTGAAGCTGAAAGAGTCCTCAACTCTGTGAACAGCAAAGCAGCTTATTGCTGACTCTCAGTGACAGGTGTGTGAGATCTTGGAGAATGCCACAACATCCACATAATAAGATGCTACAGAACACAAAGAGGAAAAGAGCAATGGCACCCCAACATTACTGTAACATAATAAATACTTGAAAAGCAGAGGTCACCAATACACTTTACCCAGAGCGCTTACGTAATGCCCGTTGTTTATTGGGGTTGGGACCATTTTTCAGCCAGTGGGCTGGATCCTTGGATCCTTAGCTCCTTCAACCACTGTCAGCCATTTTGACAGTGGCTGGGAGAAGCCCCTGTGCCAAATTCTAGATTATCACTGGCAGTCAGTGTAGACAATACTGCTTGAGGAATTAGCAGTGGGACTGGCATACCCAATGTGCTAGAAGAGGTGTTACGCATAGGCTTTCTTTCAACACTGAACCCACCACCCTCTTTCCTGCTTTTTCCTTGCAGCCTCACTTAGCCCATCTAGCAGGAGGCGGCTTTGGCTGCAGCGGCAGAGAGGCACCCAGAGCAGAGCCATTTCTTAGCATTTTCAGGCCAAGCATGACAAATCCACCCCAAGGGATCCTGACAACTGGACAGAAGCACATGGCCACATACACAGCCTTGTGCTGTGCAAGCAAGTCTCCCTCATCTAGCAGCTGGGGCTTCTCATGAGGAGCAGGTCTTTAGAAGCTAAAAGGCATTAGGTGACCTCAATGCCAGGTGGCCATTCACTCCCATGGAGCCCATTTCTGGGTCTCGCACTACCAGCCCCACTCACCAGGCCCACCGTACTGAGGTCGAGAAGACTGAAGGGCTGGCTGAGCACAGGCTCCATCTGGATGAAGTTCTTCAGCACGTCGGGCGCTGTTGTCTGGATGTAGCCATAATCCTGAGGGGAGGGGAGAGGAGTGGGTGCAACCAGTTCCCTCCTCCCCTTCCCCTTTGTTCCTCAAGCGAGAAAACACCTGGAAGCATCTATGCAGCAGGATTACTAGCCATGCACAGATTTGATAAAAGGAAATCACTTAAGATGAAAAGCCAATAATGGCCGGGGGGGGGGGTTCAAGTGGTAGCCTCCTCACCCCAACTTCAGATAGAACCATATCCAATGCCAGGCTCCGCCCCTTTAAAATGGTTTGCATGAACGGACCCTTCTGCAATGGTCCTATTCTGGCTTGGGACCATGGTGCCCCCCTACCCAACTGTCCTGATGAGGTGCCACACATTTTGATCCTTGAAGCTGGGTGTGAGCCTGTTGGCACCTCTGGTGTCTTCTTCCGCTTACACGGTGGATGTCATCCTGTGTTCTGTGTGGAAACTCTGCTATGAATTTGTCATGGCCTTGTTTGATATTGGAGCTTTTTGCACTGGTTGGCCTTCCTTGCAGGTGCCCTTTCTTTGCATGAGGCGGCTGGCTTGCTGTCAAAAGGGGCCTGGTGCCCCCCCCACCCCACCTACCAGGAGCTCATCCAGGAGCTCATAGATGAGCGCAAAGTTGAGGCTGACCGTCTTCTCACTCAGAGAGCCGCAATAGTCCCGCAGGAGAGTCACCAGCCTGGAGGCAGGAGGGAGTACAGGTGTCAAGGGGGGGGGGTCCCCCACAGCGCCCCGCCCTGCCCGACCTCGTGCACCGCAGGCAGCAGCCTCACCGGTTGAGGAACTCGACAGCTGCGAAAGGAGAGGCGTTGGGCAGCACCGTCACCACGAAGTACAGCCCGGCGTGGCGCACGTGCGCGAAGTGGAGTCCCTGGCGCGCCTGCTGGAGGGAAGGAAGGAGGACAGGGGTGTCAGTCAGCGGCGACCCGCTTCCCCTTGCACGACACAGCCCCCGCCCGCCCGCCCGCTTCTCTACCATGAAAACGGGCGCCTGGTCCCCCGGCAGCGCGGCGATCTTCTGGCAAAAGGTGTCGACCAGCTCGGAGTCGCCGTCGCCGCGGACTGAGGGGGGGGGTCAAGGAAAAAGGGGGGGAATCAGAGCCCCCGAATCAGAGCCCGCCCCTGCGCCCCTCGGCCCTGCCCCCCCCAAGCTGCCGGGCGCTGCTTCCCTGCCTGGCCGGAGCGCGCGGAGGATACAGTCCTTGTAGAGGAGGCGGTCGCCCTTGGCGGAGAGCACGAAGACCTGAGGCAGCATCGTGGCGGGGGGAGGAGGGCGAGCCGGGCACTCTGCACATGCCCCGGAGAAGCCGGCGAAAGGAGCTTCCGGATCCGGGGCGGGGCAGGGCCGCCGTCAAGTGACAGCTTGCCGTAAAGGAGGAGAGGAGGGGCAAAGTCGGTGGGCGGGGCTTATGTACGTGGGGACTGATTGGGTGATATGGAGGGGGAAGGCGGGCTTCCTTCCCGTGCGGGGATTGGGCTTCCTGACCGGGAGGAGGTGAGGAGGGCGGCCATAGGCGGAGTTGGCGCCACTTCCCGCGTCACTCAGTTCCGTGGCGGGAAAAAGGAGAAGGAGGCGAAGCGGCCAAGATGGCGGGAAAAGGCGGAGGTTGCGACTACGCGGAGGAGGCCGGTGAGTGCAGGGGCGGCGGGCGGGAGGGCGGGCGGGAGGGCGCGGGCGGGCGGAGCCGAGCTGACCGTGTCTCTCTCTCCGCAGCGAGGGCTTCGGCCTTCCTGGAGGGCTTCTACCGGCAGAGCGAGGCGGGGAAGGAGTTCCCTTACGTGGAGCAGCTGGTGAGGCGGCGCGCGAGGCGGGCGGGCGGGCGGGCGGCGGAGCGTGTGCAGAGTGCGGGGCGGGGGCGCCGGAGCGTGCGCAGAGTGCGGGGCGGGGCCCCCTCCTCGCCCCTCCGCCGCCGCCGCCGCCGCGCTCACGCCCTTCCCTCCCTGGCTCCTTCCCGGCAGCGGCGGGTGGCGCAGCGGGACCAGGTGGCGCTGCGCGTGGATCTGGACGACGTGGCCGAGGAGGACCCGGCGCTGGTGGACTCGGTGTGCGAGAACGCGAAGCGCTACGAGAAGGTCTTCGCCGATGCCGTCGCGGAGCTGCTGCCCCGGTACCGGCAGCGGGAGGTGAGCCTCGGCCCCGCTCCCCGCTCCCTTCGCCAGGCTGCGGCCTTCCTGCCGCGGGGAGTTCCCCTGGTGAGCGCCGCCTTGCCTCTCTCCTCTCGCCCAGCAGGTCGCCCACAAGGATGCGCTGGACGTCTACATCGAGCACCGGCTGCTGCTGGAGGGGCGCGGGCGGGAGCCCGGCCAGCCCCACGACCCCCAGAACCAGTTCCCGCCAGAGCTCATGCGCCGCTTGTGAGTGCTGCCCCCTTTTGCCAGGCCTGGCCGGGAATCCTGCTGCCTCTGCAGCCGCCCCTGCAAGCAGAGGGGGCATTTGCTGAGTTTCTCTTCTTCTGGTAGAAATGGAAGCTGAGGAGGGCAGGGGATGGGGGTGTCCTTTTCCCCACCTCCAGATGTTGCTGCAAGGCCTCATGGCCCACCGTGGTCTCACTCTGTCTCCCTCTGCCCTGTTTCATAGTGAGCTGTACTTCAAGGCGCCATCGAGCACCAAGGCCCAGGTGATCCGGGAGGTGAAGGCTGATGCCATTGGGAAGCTTGTGGCCATCCGGGGCATTGTCACCCGTGTCTCTGAGGTGAAGCCTCGCATGGTGGTAGCCACCTACAGCTGTGACCAGTGTGGTGCAGAGACCTATCAGCCGGTGAGGAGACAGCCTTCCAGTGGGAAAGGGAAATGCACAAGGGGGTGATAGCCCAGCCGAGGCTCCTTGCGCCTGACCCCCCTTCCTTCTCCTCTTGCCTCCTCCCAGATACAGGCCCCCAACTTCACCCCTCTGCTGATGTGCCCCAGCCGGGAGTGCCAGACCAACCAAGCTGGTGGCCGACTCTACCTGCAGAGCCGTGGCTCCAAGTTCATCAAGTATCAGGAGCTGAAGATCCAGGAACATGTGAGCCTCTGTGTGCTTCTGTCAAAACAATGGGCCCCTCTGCTGCTGTAGCCATTTCCCCACTAACCACCCACGGCGTTCCAGGGGTGGGGTGGAGAGCCAATATCTAGCTGCTCAGCCACCAGTGGAAGCAGTGTGGGCCAGTGGTTGCAGAGAGCATGTTTCACAGGCAAAAGGTCCACAGCATCTCAAAGCAAAGGTTGTTGGGTTAGTATGACGGGGAAAGGTACAATTTTACTTTAAGTGTTTCTGTCTTCCTCCTCAATTCCCAAAGTATTTTAGAGTGGCTTACGATAAAAGAGTAAAAGGCAATGTTAGTTGGGTGGTTAACATGCAGAACCGGTCATTGTGCACATTCACTGGACCTCCTGGAGAGTGTATACATAATCTAGTTATAAGGAAGGAATTCTGCACGTTTCCCAGTCAATGTGCACCTGTCAACTGGCCCAAAGTGGTTCTAGTCCTTGGGCCCCAAGGAAGGGCGTCTTTTGGAGCAGCCATGTGATTGGCTGCCTCCTTCACAGCAGGTGGGCCTGTTCCCTCCCTCAAGGAGGCACTCACCACTTGTGGAGGCTGAGCCACTCCATGTCCATATCCTTGGGGCACAGCAAGTGACATTCAGACATAACCCAAGACTGGATGCTACACTGGAAACACAAAGCACCCCAAAGCAATTTGCTTAACAAGACACAAGGAAGGGAGGAGCTGCTTTCCTGCCATCTCTGCCGCAGAGCAGGCTTGACAATGGGCTAGATCCTGCAGGGGCCAGTGTGGTGGCTGTGCAGCTGCTGCCTCCACAAGCACCTCCAGGTGGGGGGCAGGGACTCTTTGCAGTCTCTGGGTGCGTGGTGGGGAGGTCTTGGGCAGGTGCTGGGGTCAGAGTAGGCAGTGCTGTTCTGGGCTAGGGCAGGTGGGTGGGTGATTGGATGTTCAGAAACCTCCAAGGAAGGTGATGGGCTCTCTTCATTGAATGTTTTTCAACAGAGGTTGGACGGCCAGGGATTCTTTATGTATGACCCCTGCATTGCAGGGGATTGGAGCAGGTGGCCTGTCTGGTGCCGGGGCAGAGGGTCTGGGTGCACTGGAAGGGCGAGGAGGGGGCCCTGCTCTCACCTCCCCCTTCCTCCCTCCCTCCCTCCCTCCCTCCCTCATAGAGCGACCAGGTGCCGGTGGGGAACTTACCGCGTTCCATCAGCGTCAGCGTGCAAGGGGAGAACACGCGCCTTGTGCAGCCAGGGGACCACGTCAGCATTACTGGCATCTTCCTCCCTGTGCGGCAGACGGGATTCCGGCAGGTCCTGCAGGTGGGAGAGCAGTAGGTGAAGCTGGGAGGGGTCTGGGGGTGGTGCTGGGGCTCTGGACTGAGCACATGTCTTGCTGCATTGTAGGGCCTTCTGTCTGACACATACCTGGAGGCCCACCACATCGTCTGCATGAGCAAGAGCGAGCAGGAGGAGCTGGGTGGAGGGGGGCTCACAGAGGAGGAGCTGCGCCAGATCACAGGTGAGGGGCGGCTTCATCCTCCCTGCCCCTCTGGCCCCATGGGGCTTGGAAAGAGCTTCCAGGAAGCTGGTTGTGGTGTGGAAGTGGTGCTCCGGCCTGCCTTGTCTAGTCTGGTTCCAAGATGCTTTGGGCAAAATCCCTTCTCAGAAGAGGTGCCTCAGAGCTGGAAGCGAAACAGGGAAAGCAGCTGCCTTATACGGACTTAGACCCAGGGTATGAGGCAGAGAGTCTTTCCCAGCCCTACCTGGCGATGCTGTTGGCAGGGATTGAACGGGGAAGTTTCTGCATGGCCCTTGGGCAATGGCTGTCCAGGAAGAGAACTTTGGGGTCATGGCAGAGATCTCGCCCAAAGTGCTGCCTCCTTGTTCCTGGACGAAGTGAAGTCAGTCTTGGCTTGCTGGCCCCTCCTGTAGGCATCTCCTCCTCTCAGCTGCCTCAGCTGGAATCTAAATCGTAACCACCTCTTTCACACCCTGATTTGGAGAGTTTCTCTGGAGGTCGGCTGGCTTCTGTCAGGGAGGTGCTTCTGTCCCTCAAGCAAGATTACTGGCAAACTCGCTTGTGCAGGCGGGTGGGGCATCTGTCCGTCACCATCCCACGCAGTGCCTCCCAGCCCCTTCTTGCCCCCAGGATCGCGGCTGGTGTGGTCTGGTTGGGTGCCTGGAAGGTGCAGGGCGGGGGCCCCTGCCCCTCACTCACACCTCCCTCCTGCTGATTCCCTTGCAGAGGAGGATTTCTATGACAAGCTGGCGGCCTCCATCGCCCCCGAGATCTATGGCCATGAGGATGTCAAAAAGGCCCTCCTCCTCCTGCTGGTGGGGGGCGTGGACCAGAACCCCCGGGGCATGAAGATTCGGGGTAAGGCCCCCATGGCTGCAAGCAGCTGCTCCCCTGCGCCTCCTTTCTCCCTCTGCTGCCATCTCCGCTCTGGGGCCTTTTCTGCAAAGTGCTGCCTTTGCTCTCAAGGGTGGGGCAATGTTTTCTCCAGAGGCCAGAGGCACCCCTGGATAATCTGCCCTCTTCTTCCCACTCCTGGACCTTGTAGGGAACATCAACATCTGCCTCATGGGGGACCCTGGTGTGGCCAAGTCCCAGCTGCTGTCATACATCACTCGCCTGGCGCCACGCAGTGAGTACCACTTCAGGGTCCACTGACTGGGATACTGCATGGGACTGAGCCTGGGACCTTCTTCCTGCAAGGCAGATGCTCTGTCCCTGAGCAGCGCCTGTCTGGCTGATGTTGCAGCTGCTTAGTTGACTCCCTCTGGAAGTTACCCAGCTCCCGCTAAGGAGACCTACAGGCTGCCATGGTGGGGGGAGCAGGGAACCTGAGGTCTCCGCTTCAGAAGAAGCTGCAAGGGGGTGGGCAGAGGGGTCTGCCCAGAGTCTTCCTTCCCACGGCTCTCAGCCAGATGGGCAGGTGTCTATGGAAAGGTAATGCTGCTTAGGCCCTGAAGGCACACCTGAGCAGCCCCTGGTCTCGGAGGCCACTTCCACCCCTGGGCTCCTTGCTTTCAGCTTCCTGCCGTGTGTGTGTGTGTGTGTGTGTGTTGGGGGAGAGTGCGCAAGGCTTTCCCTTGCCTCTAGAAAGGCCTCGCCTCTGAGGTGCATCTCGCCATGATACTGATTTCATTTTGTCAGTTGGACAAGACACTCCTTTTGCCCAGGTTTTGGGGGAGGGCCGAGGCTTATGAGGCCCATGGATTTTTTGTGCAGCCGGGGGCCTTATTTTGTGTCACCCAGTCCTTGAAGCCTAGCTCTGAGGGTGGATGTTTCCTGCCCTGAGCCCAGGAGCGTTGGGTGAGGGCGGAGGAGAGCTGCTTTAGTGATGGGCCCAACTTCCCTCCCGTTCTCCAGGCCAGTACACCACGGGGCGCGGCTCCTCTGGGGTAGGGCTGACAGCTGCTGTGCTGCGTGACCCACTGACGGGGGAGCTGACCCTGGAGGGGGGCGCGCTGGTGCTGGCTGACCAAGGCGTCTGCTGCATCGACGAGTTTGACAAGATGCTGGAAGCAGACCGGACGGCCATCCATGAGGTGATGGAGCAGCAGACCCTCTCCATTGCCAAGGCTGGCATCCTGACCACGCTGAACGCCCGCTGCGCCATCCTGGCGGCTGCCAACCCCACCTATGGCCGCTACAACCCCAAGCGCAGCCTGGAGCAGAACATCCAGCTCCCGGCTGCCCTCCTCTCCCGCTTCGACTTGCTGTGGCTCATCCAGGACCGGCCGGACCGTGACAACGACCTCCGGTGAGCAGGGGCCACCAGGCGCTGCTGATGAGCCCCTTCTCCCCCCCCCCCCCCGTGTTTTGCTGCCTTTTCTAAATGGTTGCCTGTTTTTCACAGTCTTGCCCAGCACATCACCTACGTGCACCAGCACAACCGCCAGCCCCCCTGCCAGTTCCAGGAGCTTGACATGGGCCTCATGAGGTGAGGGGGGAGGGCTTTCCAGCCCCAGGGCCATACAGTGGCTGGGCATTGGCGCATGGTGCAGGGAGGGCGGCTCCCATGCAGCGGAGGCCTTGGGTCAGGGCTCGTCTCCTTGCGTCTCCTGCCAGGCGGTACATTGCCATGTGCAAGCAGAAGCAGCCAGCGGTGCCTGAGGCTCTGGCAGACTACATCACGGCCGCTTATGTGGAGATGCGGAAGGAGGCCTTGTCCAACAAAGACACCACCTACACCTCGGCCCGCACCTTGCTGGGGATCCTGCGCCTGGCCACTGCCCTGGTGAGTAGAGTGCAACAACAACAACAACAACAACAATAATTAATTAATTAATAATTAATAATAATAATAATAATAATAATAATTTATTTATATCTAGCCCTTCCCAGCCGAAGCCGGGCTCAGATCGGCTAACAACATTAAAATGATACAACATTCTAAAATCATTTCATTCTAAAATCAATTCAAATCAGATTAATGGCAACCATTGGGCTAGAGTTCTGTGAGGATTGCCAAAGGAGGGGGTCAGGCTGTGCCCTGGCCAAAGGCCTGGTGGAACAGCTCTATCTTGCAGGCGCTGTGGAAAGATGTCAAGTCCCGCAGGGCCCTAGTCTCTTGTGACAGAGCATTCCAAGAGTCCTGCAGCAGCTGACCAAGCCAGGAGGAGCCACCGTAACCCCATGTCTGGGAGCCCAGCTGGCTGCCTTTTCTGGGAAGCCCACCAGCAGAGCCTCAGGGCAGCAGTTCTCCCCACTCACAGTTGCCAACAGCTGCTACCCAGCTCTGATGGTGGAGCTGGAATATAGCCATTGCAGCTAGTGGCTGCCGGTAGCCTTTTGCTCCCCCTGGTTGTCTCATCCTCTTCTAAAACCATCTGAGCCAGAGGCCACCAGCACTGCATTTGTCTGCTCTAATTCTTCCAATGTTCAGCTCTCCCCACCCCAAAATAAAATAATTAATTGTAGTTCTGTCATATCTAGTTTCCTCCCAGCAACTGTAGTTGTAGTCTCCATGCTGTCCTCTGGCCAATACCTCAGAGGGAAACAGGTTAATCCATCCTGCTCCACCTTCTCACTTCTAGAAATTTGTGTGGATGCAGCAGAAATTGCAGTGGGCCAAATATCTTTTTATAATACCCTGCTTTCCTATTTTTCTTTTTTTAATCCTAAGAAGCCTGCTTAGAGTTGACCCCTGCAATTCTGGTGCCTGCACTGAAAGGGTTTCAATGCAGCCGCAGGACCTTGGAGGGCATCGCTTGGTGGTTTGGAGCAGGAAGGGAACTGTTTCTTCTGTGGTGGTAGAGGGACCATGGGTGAGCCGGCTGACATTGTGGGGCTCCTCTTTAGGCTCGTCTGCGGCGTGTGGACTTGGTTGAGAAGGAGGATGTGAATGAAGCCATGCGCCTCATGGAGATGTCCAAAGACTCCCTTCTGGCAGACAAGGGGCAGACAAGCAGGTATTGTATTGTCATAACTTCATGCTATGGAGCGGGGTCATCAGACTTCTCTTGGGCTACTGGATTGACCTTCCCCCTCCCCCCTCCTACTGCAGGACACAGCGCCCCTCTGAACTGATCTTTGCAGCCATCAGGGAATTGGTTCCGGCTGGGGGACCTCGATCTGTGCACCTAGCAGCAGCTGAGCAGCGCTGCGTCTCCAAGGGCTTCACTCCTGCCCAGTTCCAGGCTGCGCTCTCCGAGTATGAGGAGCTCAATGTCTGGCAGGTGAACCAGAAAAAGACCCGCCTCACTTTTGTCTGAGCCCTGCTAGCCTGCAGGAGGTCTTGGTGCCTGCTCTCTCCCACCTTGGCTTGGACCTGGGCTGGGGGACTGCTTGCAGGGTGTCTCCTGCTATTGCTTTTATTAAGACTGGCATTTTCCCCCAATAAAGCAATTAATTTGTATATCTTGTGATCTAAATAATGCCAATGGCTGAAGGCTGACTCCTACCAGCTCTCTGCTTCCAGGGCTCTTTCTGCCTGGGGGTGGGGGGCGGGATGGGCAGCCCGCTCAAGGTTGCAATGTCCATTGAGGAGGAGAAGCAAGGGGGGTGTTGTAAGACCTCCTACACACAGTACCACCCCAAAGACATGAACCACACACAAAGTGTCTGCTGTCAAAACTGCTTTATTAGAAAGAGCCAGCATCTCAAAAGAAGAGCCCCCGCATTCGCCGGCCAATGCCCTGGCGGTCATATAGAATGTTAAACTTGTTCACAAACTGGTTCATGGTGTTGCAGGTCTTGGTGATGGTGCCAAGGTATGTCATGAGGCCCACGTCATTGCATTGCTGAGAGGGAGACAAAAGGAGGCCGGCTGATCACAGAGGGGACAACCTGTGTCCTGCAGCGCTCCTGGAAGCACTTCTTCCTCCCACCTTCCCACGCACCAGAGCTCTTCTCCAGCTGCCCTCAGATCAGGCTGTTGCAAGCTTTGCCATAACCTTAGCATTGGAAGAGACACTGAGGATCATCTAGTCTAACCCCTTGCAATGCCAGAAAAGCTCAAGTTGGCAGGTGCATTTCCAACCTTTTCCTTTTGTGGAGGTCTCTGTGAGATGCAGGAACCCCCCAGGCCAGAGGGAAGCACTTTAGCCGGGGAAGTAGAAGCAAATGACAACATTCCTGCTCCATCCCTACCCCCCATTAACAAGGGATTCCTCTCCCCCGCTCCAGTTTGACATGTCTTCCCACACTCGGCAAGAAGCAGACCAGTTTTCCTTGCCAGGACACTCACATCATAGAAATCTGTTTTGAACTTGTCAGTGCTCAGCACAGGCAGGCAGTGGCAAAGAGCATAGGCCTCGCGCAAGATCTCGTGGTTGAAGGGCACCTCCCCTGGCGAGGGTGGGAAAAGAAGCAACAGGTTAGAGAGGAGGCTGAGGTGCTTCCCACCTGCAGGAAAGAGGAACAGAGACAAAGGTGGACACTGTTGCTTCACCCACAGACCTCACCTGCTTCCGAGGCTTTAACATACTCCAAGATGAGCTTGACACGGCTGTGAAGCATCTTTATGGCACTGTGCTGGGCAATGAGATGCTCGGCCACTACAGTGACAAGTGGGGGAGGGGGAAGAGTCAGGGGGAAGCTGCCTGAAAATAGCCCTAACACCTCTCTCCCCTGAGGCATGAAGCAGGCCAGAAACAGCTTCCACCATCCTCTCTCATGGGAGACCTTGCAGCTCCAGCCCATAGTTAGGACTAACTGGCTAACAGCCCCACTGCCCATTGCCCCCCCTTGCCTGTGGAGTTCTCGCCGCTACCCGTCGCTGTCATCCGTGCCACATGATCAACCCCAATGCGCTCGGCCTCCTCTGTGGCCAGAGTGTACATCAGTTCAGCAAACAGCATTGTAGCCTTGATAGAAAGGGGAAAAGAGACAATAAGGCCGCAGATAGGCCTCTCCCCCTGCACAGGCAGCAAGCGGGGCTCCCTCCAAAGGTGGCTGGCTCTCCTTCCTCGGAGATTTTTAAGCAGAAGTTGGATGACGAGGGATCCTTTAGCTGTGCCTCCTGCACTGGGGATCTCTCCTCCCATACAGGAAAGATGGCCCGCCTCTACCCAAGTCCTTGCAATACATGCCTTTCTAAAAAGAGTGAGATGGCGCAAGAGTGGTGGGTATTACCTCTCCATTGATGATGTCAATCACCGACTCGAAGACACTGACAGGCAGCTGAGGGAGAGAGAGAGAGAGTGCACAGCAGCTCACTCAGATGTCCCTTGGTGCAGCTGTCTGAGGTTTCAGTCATGGAAGGGAGCAGGTACTCACATCCGTGTGTTTTGTCATGGGGTTCAGCTTGAGGAAGAGGGGGCTCTCGATGATCTCACACACCTGAGGAAAAAATGAAGGTGCTATCAGGAGCGGCAGAACTCTGGGCCTCTGTCCCTTGGCAATGTGGAACCGGAGGGCTGCCCACGCGTCCCACAGGCAGCAAAGGGGGTGGGGGCAAGGCGCACCTGCTTATGGACATGGATGTCAGACTGGTCTGGGGGGCCGCCTGTTGTGTACCAGCCTAGGAACTCCAAATCTTTGAAGACTTGTTTAACTGCAGGACAGCAGAAGAAAAACAGCTATCACAACATAGAGCGACACTGGTCAACTACGATGGCTGCAAGAAGGCATTAAACTAAGTTATGGAGGATAAGACTATTGCTTGTGAATATGACAACGGATCTGTATTACCTTTACTATTGGAGGCAGAATTCTTCTGAGTACCATTTGCCATGAATCACCTCAGGGAGGGGGAGGGGGAGGGGGAGGAGTGCAGCTGCACTGGGGTCCTGATTGCCAGCTCCTGGGGGGGGCTGTGTCTCTGGTTTACCACTGTGCAGAAAGAGTGCTGGGCTCTGTGGGCCCCTCGGCCCCCTGCTACCAGCCAGGCTGCTCTGAGAGACCCTCTTTGGCTCATGCCTGTCCTGCGAGTTGCCCCCGCCAGCCCCCCTCGTCGTCCTGGCAGGCCCAATTGCCGACTCACACTGTTCCTCCTTGGTATAGTAATACTCCTTGTCGATGACCACGTTCTCCCCCACCGTGTGCGAGAGCAGCTCGAAGGAGTTCATCACCTCGATGTTGCGCCCCTCCTGACGGCCGATCAGGGCCCCGATTACTGCGGGAGGCAGAAGGGGGAGTCAGGGCGGCTCCTCCCAGCAGCCCCAGCGAGGGCGGGTTGTGCTCCAGGACGACGCGAGTTTTGCCAGAGATTGGGGGGGGGGGGGGGCTCTCTTCGCTCCCTTCCCGGAAGCCTTGGCAAGGCGGGCGGCCTGGGGTTGCAGAAGATGCATTCGCGCCCCGCCCCGGCCGCCGGGCTCGGTCCCTTCGCTCCGGGGTCCCGCGGGAGGCCGCCCCTTCCCGGCTCGCAGGCAAAAGCCCACCGGGTGCAGCTCCCCCCCCCCGCTCACCTTGGACGGGGCGCCCCTCCTGCGAGCGCATCCGGATCCAGTGGTCGCTGATGTTGAGGATGACGAGCGGGTGCAGCGCCACCGACACGCTCCCCGTCACGCCCGACGCCATCACCGCCGGCGCCGCTGCGGAGACCGAGGGAGTCGTGAGGGCGGAGGGAGGCCCCGAGGGCGCCGCCGCCGCCGCTCTTTCCCGCCGCCCCAGCCAGGCCCCGCCCGCCGCCTCCCGGGCTTACCCGCCGCGTCCACCTCCATGCCGGCCCCGTTGCTGCTCCCGGCCGGGCAAGAACCGCCGCCGCTGGGAGCAGCCGCCATCTTGGCCGCGTATGTCCCGTCGTGCTCTCCGTAGAGGAAGCTCCCCGACGGACGAAGGGCGCATGAGCGTCGGGAGTGAGGCCAAAGAGATACGAAGAAGATAGAGGGATCCCGAGGTGGAACTTCCGGGCTCTTCTCAAAGCGGAGAAGGCGACTGCGCAGCTGCGAGGGGGGAGAGGGAGGACCCTTACCGGAGAGGAGGCAGGGCGGCTCCCGGCCGCCCTTGCTGCGGGTGGCGCAGGCGGAGCAGCTCCGTCCCAGCACCGCGGAGATTTTCATTTGTTGTCCGCCTAGAAAGACCCTTATGCCCCCCGCCCCGCCCGGGATCGTTTTTCTGGAGTCCCACGGGCAGCGGGGTGGGGGCCGCCGGGCTGGAGCTGGAGCTGCGCGCGGTCCGTCCGTCCCCCCGTAATAATTCCACATCTGAAATACCGTGTCCAGCTCTGGACGCCACAGTTTAAGATATTAAGGATATTGACAAGCCAGAAGGTGTGCAGAAGATGACCAAAGGTCTGGGAAACCAAGCCTTATGAGGAATAGTTGAAGGAGCTGGGGATGTTTAGCCTGGAAAAGAGGAAACTGAGAGGAGATATGCGAGCCATCTTCAAATACCTCAAGGGCAGGGAAGATGGAGCAAGCTTATTTTCTGCTGCTCTGGAGGGCAGGACTCGAACTCATGCCTTCTAGTTATAAGAAAGAGATTCAGACAACATCAGGAAGAGCCTTCTGACAATAAGAGCTGTTCGACAGTGGAACGGTCTCCCTCGAGAGGTGGTGAACTCTCCTGCCTTGGAGGCTTTTAAACAGATGGCCATTCTCTGGTGAATGCTTTAGTAGATATTCTTGCATTGCAGGGGTGGACAATTCTATGAGTCTAACTTGTGCTCTGTGTTTCTATGGATGTTCCTAAAGCTGCAGTCCTGTAGGTGCCAGGCAAAACCTAGTCCGGCATTCTAACAACTACAAAATCTTGGCTTTTAAGCAGGCATTTAAGCTTCAGTGTTAGGTTCAGTACTGTACTTTTCGATTTCATTTCCTCTCCGCTGCTTTCTTTTCTCGCTCTCGCTCTCTGTACCCATACACGCACTTAGGTATGTGCACAAAGCGAACAAATATTCCTGCAAACTGTGGATCACCATTCAAGCACCTGATAAAGTGGAATATAATCCACGAAAGTTTCTGTCGCAAGACAGTGGCAAATCCTCGTGTCGTGGTGCCCCAGGACTCCTTTCTCTTTATGTGGGAGGGAGGATGGGGAACCCAGTGGCTAGCGTGGGTTGTCAGCACCCGGGGCAAGGCAAGTAATTTGCGCCCCTAACCCATGGATTTGCGCCCCTAACCCGTGGATTTGCGCCCCCTAACCCTAACCCCCAGATGTTGCGCCCGGTGCGGCCGGCCCCCCTGCACCCCCCACGCTACGCCACTGGGGGAACCTCTGCCTCTCCGAGTTCCTCTTTCTCGACAGCTGCGTCTGCTCTGGCGAGCGGGAAGAGGGGGCTGCCCCAGCCCGACTGAAACCTCAGTTCCTCCTCCTGGCTGCACGGAAAGGGGAATTCGCCCTCCAGGGCCAGCTCAGCAGGCGGGGAGGGAGCTGATTCAGCGAGGCTGGAGGGAGGCGCCCGCGCTGCTTTTAGCTGCCTCCTCCGGCGTTGGCAGCTGCTTTGGGGCGCGCCGGTCTCAGCAAACAGCGCCTTGCGCAACTCGGGCATTCCCGCCTCAAAAGCGGCCGTGGGGAGCGGCTTCTGCCGTGTGTTGCTAAGGAGCGCCCAGAGTGGCGGGCAGGGAGGCGCCTTCAGCATTCACAAGTGCAGACCAGCTCACGTGTGTAGGGGGAGAGCAGGTGCTGGGACGCCTCTCTCTTTTAGGGATCTTGAGGTAACGTTACCAGATTTTTTTCAGAGAATCCGGGGACACTTAAAAAAAAAAGTTATTAAAAATATTTTAAAATTTATATATTAAGAAGTAATTTCTTCTCTTCTGTGGTCTCCTCTGTCGCGTGGCCTTCCTCTGGGCCCCAGCCTGCTCTCTTGGAGCGCAAGCCACCGTGGAGTAGGCTCAGGTCTGACCTGGGCTCGGCCATGTGTCCTTGCCCTCCCAGGGCTCTCCTACCTCTCTTCCTCAGAGGCGGCGGTGGCAGTGACGCGGCAAGGTCGGGGTTCCCCTCTTTTTTCTCCTTCCTTTTTCTCGCTCTTCCTTCTCCTCTCCTCCTTCTCCCTGTGTCAGCTCCGGGGTTTTTCTGGCCCCGGAGTGCCACTGGGCGGCTGGCCGGGCACTCTCGCTCCTGGCTCGATTTGGGTTGGGGCGGGTCCCGGTTCTCCCTTGGCAGTGACAGCAGCAGTGGCAGTCTCAGCAGCCTGGAGCCAGCCTGGTAGCGCAGTTGGTTCTGGCTGGCTTCAGGGGCTGCTCGCTGCTGTGGTGCCTGCTATTTTGCCTTGCTGGAAGTCGCCATATGATGTGTCTTGTGCCGTTGAACCAATCACACAACATTCATTCCCTACTAATAAATCTACAACACTTAAAATATAAATCCGGGACGTTAAATGAAATCTGGGGACATTTCGGGGATGGATTTTGTCTGGAGACAAATTTGTAAATCTGGGGACTGTCCCTGGGAAATGAGGACATCTGGTAACCATATCCCGAGGGTCTTCTAAACACATCAGTCATAAGAACATCAGAAGAGGCCGGCGGCTGCATCAGGCCAAAAGGCCCATCTAGCCCAGCATCCGGTTCTCCTCCCATCCAGAGGCCTGTATGGAAAGCCCGCAAGCAAGATTCGAGCGCACCAGCCACTTGCCCCACTCTCCATCCCCAGCAACTGGGGTCCAGAAGCATTGCTGCCTCAAATTGTGGAGGCAGAGCTTAGGCATTGTGGCTAGCAGCTATAATAGCCTTAGCCTCCATGGTTTTCTCCAACATTCTTTTAAAGCCCATTTCTGACTTTTGGGGGAGCGAGTTCCATCGCTTGACTTTGGGCTGCGTGAAAAAGGACTTTAGATTATTTGTCCTGAATCTCCCAACAATCAGCAACATTGGACGGATGCCCCTGTATTCCAGGGTCACGAGAGAGAGCCCCCCCATTCCTCAGATATTATTGAAAAGCATTATCCGAGGTTCTCCCCCCCAGCAGAAGCTTGCCCCCCCATCAAAAGCCTGGCTACGCCCATGTCTCCATGCCATGCATAATTTTATAAACTTCTGTCCTGCCGCCTCTTACTTGAATGTTCTTTAAACTAAAAAATCCCTATGCGGAGCTGGCGAAACTAACAGCAAAAACAAGAAACCAACATGAGGGACTAGTCATGAAGAATGGAAGCCCTTTTGGACATATCTGAAAAAATAAGCAGATGAAATCGCGAGCAGGATTTGAAATATGAGCAGCGATGGACGATTGATAATATACGAAATACGTTTTAGCAGAAATGTTTATTAGAATGCGTTATGTAAATGGGATGGGATTAAGAACAGCATGGAGGAAACGGCGGGAAGTCAAAGTTTAAAGAGAAATGTAAAACAAATTTGGAATCTTGAATATATGTATACTGTATAAAGTTTAATTTAAAAAAACTGACTTCAAAAAACTAAAAAGTCCCAGACGCTGCAACCTTTCTTCATAGGGAAGCCTTCCCCTCCACTTTATCATTTTGGTGGCCCTTTTCTGACCCTTTTCCAACTATGCAATACTGTACAGTATCCTTTCTGAGGTAAGCCGACCGGCACTGCACCCAGCATTCCAGAAGCGGTGGCACCATATATTGGTACAAGGACATGATAGCAGCAGTTTTATTTTCCCTAAGTTCTTCACCTTCCAGAGACATACAAACACAACATAAACCGCAGAATCAATAGCAGTTATGGGCTTCTCCCCCCATGCAGGGAACTGGGAAGGGGCTGGCGAGAGACGCGGCTTGTAGTTTTTCCCCAGCCGGAGACGCCGGAGGGCGGGGGGAGGAAGTGGGTCCGAGGCGAACCTTCCCGGAATGTGCCTGGAGGGGTTGAGGTTGCGCAAGGGGGCCTAGAGTTGCCGGGTAGCAGCAGCAGCAGCAGCAGCAGCAGCCGCAGGGCAGGCAGGCGGATAGAGACCCACATGGAGGTCCTGGAGGTAGGAGGCAGTGGGACTGGGGGCGCCGGTTGCTTGGCTGTGAGCCAAGGTGAGGCAGGGAGACGGCGGCAGAACTCGTTTGGCCCCGACGGCAGGACTCCTGGGTCCCGTCGGGAGGAAGGAGTCAACTCTGCTCCTGGGGCTTGGGGGAGGGCGGCGGAGACGGCTTTCTAGGAAGCGAGAACCTCCGGGAGGGTCATCAGCACCCTGGACAGCCGGGAGTGGGGAAGAAAGGCAGTCCCACTCCGTCGACGGCCGGCGCTCCCTCCCACCTGCCCACCTCTCGCCCCCTCCCCGCCTCCTTTCCAAGGGGCTCAGCCATAGCCCCAGGGAGGAAAAGCTCCACCAGCCTCCGCGGAGGGACTGCCTGTGAGCCCCGAGAGAGAGAGAGAGAGCGTCCTCTGCAGAAAGAAGACCACGGCCTCCCCCCCCCCCCCAGTCTCAACTGGGCGAAATGCGGAGTTGTCAGGATTTGAGGCTTCCTTTAAGTAGGGACAATCTAGGACAGAAGAGCCGCCAACCAGAGACCCCAGAAGAAAACCTGCAAGCCGGATTCAGGCACAAGAGCATTCTCCTCTCTTGCGCTTTCCGGGAACTGGTATTCGGAAGCCTTATTGCCTCAAGCTATTTAGGGACAGCATAGCCATCATGGCCAAGCAGCCATTGATAGAGCAGCTCCAAGCACCGCAGAATCCTAAGAAAGGGGTTCAGGTTAAAAAGGAGAGTCAAGATTATCAAATATTTCGAAAGGGCGTGGAAGTTATCTAAAATTGGGGGGGGGGGGAGAGCTAAGAACCAGGCAAAGCGGGGCTGAAAAACCAAGAGCCATCTAAAGGAGGAAAAAGTAGGTTGCAGCAGGCAAAATTTCAGGGCACCATCACCCCAGTGCACTACAAAAACAAAAGGAAAGAGCACTCTCTGCTGGCTCCCCGCAGATTGACGGGTACATTAGACAGACAGGGGACAAGAGGCAGTTGCTCTCTGGGTGGCTCCTTGCTTCGGAGCTGCTCAGTAGACAGTAGCTATAGGGTGGGTGGGAGAAGTGTTAGCCTAGGAGAGGTAGAAACACGCGGCAGCTGAGGAACAAGCACCGCGAACAGGGTGCCGAGTGCATGTTTGGCCTTTTCAATGTGTTGAGGGAGTGGGAGATTCTTGGTTTGTTTTTGTTCTAATTTTTATTATGTATTTTGTGTTTTTTATATTTCAATTTTTATTTTGTGAACCGCCCTGAGCAAGACGGATGAAGGGTGAATAAATAAATAAATAAATAAATAAATAAATAAATAAATAGCGGTTTTCTTTCATTTTTTTCCAGCGGCTGCCGAAGAACCTCTCAGTGCCGCTTTCTGGTGGCTCCGCGTGGAACAGCAGCAACAGCACCTCTGGCTGCTTGGAGAGCGCCGACTTCCAGTACCTGCTCTTCCCCGTGGTCTACAGCCTGGTCTTCGCCTTGGGCCTGGTGGGGAACCTCTTCGTCCTGGGCTACTTCTTCCGCACCAAGTCCGCCACGGAGCCCGCCAACGTCTTCCTGGTGAACCTGGCCGCCATCGACCTGCTCTTCGTGCTAACGCTGCCCTTCCGCATTGCCTACCACGCGCTGCGCAACGACTGGGTCTTCGGCGAGGCGCTGTGCAAGGTCACCGGCTGCCTCTTCTTCGCCAACCTGTACGGCAGCTCCCTCTTCCTGGCCTGCATCTGCCTGGAGCGCTACGTGGCCGTCGTGCACCCGCTGCGCCACCTCCGGCTCCGGCAGCTGCGCTACCGGGTGGCGGCCGCCGTCGGGGTGTGGGCGGTGCTAGTCGCCGCCGTCCTGTACCTGGCGCTCCGCGGCCCGCTGACCAGCCGCTTCCCCGACGGCCGCACCGCTTGCCTGGAGAACTTCTCCTCGAGCTCCTGGCGGGGGCGCATCTCCTCCGTCAGCCTCTTCGCCGCTGCCGTGGGCTTCCTGCTGCCGCTCTTCCTCATCGGCGTCTGCTACCCGCTCATTGCCTGGCGGCTGCTGGCCACTCCGGGGATGCAGCCCGGCTCACGAGCGGTGCGGCGCAAGGCGCTGCGCACGGTGCTGGTGGTGCTGGGCGTCTTCCTGGTCTGCTTCGCGCCGTATCACCTGGTGCAAGTGGTGCACACGTTGGGTCGCGCCGGCGTGCTGGGCGGCTGCCCGCTCATTCGCGCCACCTACGTGGCCCGCCGGCTCACCATGGCCCTCACCAGCCTCAACGCCTGCCTCGACCCGCTCGTCTACTACTTCGCAGCCGAGCGCTTTGCCTGGCAGCCCGGCTGGTGGAAATGCTGCTGCTGCTGCCGCCGGCTAGAAACCGCCCAGCCGTCCCTGCTGAGACTTCGCGGGCTTGTGGCCAGTAAGCAGGGATCCTCCTCGTGGGGAGAAAGCTGCGCTCCCGGCACAGCGCAGTGAGCTCTGCAGCAGATCGCTGAACGTCGGAGGTGCGCGCGCCTGCCTCCTCGGGCTTCTGGCTGCGCATTCGTGTGAGCGAAGGAGTTCCTCAGCCTTAGACAAGCAGCCTTAGACAAGCGTCCAGCATATTGAGGACCAGTTAAACTGCCCTGGAGGAGGTTCCTTCGCCCTCTTCACGTTAAAGTGCGCATTTACACACCCACAGCCCGTTCGTCGCAAGCACGGTTTAAGAGATGGGAATTTGGGAGGGAGAGAGAGACTTCCCCTCCCTTGAAGGGGTTTCTAGAGCTGCTGCTGCTGCGGGTGTTGGGGCTTCGCAGTTGGGACCTCTTCTGAAGTCTTTGTGGCAGGCAGACTTTAACAAGGCGCAGGTACTCCCTGCTTTCTACACACCCATTAGAGCAAAGGTAGGGAGGGGCTTCCACAGCCAGGCAGAAGAAGGGGAAGAGAGCATCTTTTGCACGCAGAGGGGCCCAGCTTCAATTCCTGACGTCTCCTGAAATCTGGAGTGCTGCTGCCAGTCAGTGCAGAGAGCAATGAGCTAGATGGTCTGTCTCCAAATATCTTGCTAATGGGTCGAAAAAAGGAGGAGTGCTGTATGGGCCTATGTACCCCTTTGCCTCACACCTTCCTCAGCATCTGATGCGACCATTCTGCTCACACACACACAAATATTATGTCTGAATGGCCACGTTTGCCAGGGAACATCCCAGCAGCCCTCATTGCCACTTGTCTGTGAGTGCAGGGGTAATAAGTGGAAGACAGGGCCTCATCTTTTCTTTTTTTTAAAAGATTTTTATTAAAGTTTCAAAAATTATATAAAAACAAAACAATAATACAAACAGACAAAAATAAAAACAAGTATAATTTCAATCCCTTATTTTCTTATAACTTACTTCCCCGACTTCCTCATACCTCCCCTTTCTGTATTCCAATTTCTAATTTATTAATGCAGCAAATCCTTTCCCTTAATTTTCATTTAATTTTTGGCTTTTCTTTTCTTTTTACTTATCCATTATCTGTTCGTCACATATGTTTTTCAGATATTCCGTAAACTTTCCCCAGTCCTCGATGAATTTGTGATCTTTCTGGTATCTGATTTTTCCAGTCATTTTATCCAATTCTGCATAGTCCATAAGTTTCATTCTCCACTCGTTCAAGGTCGGTAATTCCTCTTGTTTCCATTTTTGGGCCATTAATATTCTTGCCGCTGTTACTGCATACTGAAAAAGTTTATAATCACATCTTTTTATCTCTCTTCCTGTTATTCCTAACAAAAAGGCTTCTGGTTTTTTGACAAACGTGTATTTAAACATCTTTTTCAATTCATTATATATCATTTCCCAGAAACCCTTTACCTTCTTACATTCCCACCACATATGAAAAAATGAACCTTCTTTTTCTTTACATTTCCAACACTTATTACATGTTTTATACATTTTTGCTAACTTTACGGGTGTAATGTACCATCTGTATACCATTTTCATAATATTCTCCTTTAACGCCGTACATGCAGTAAATTTCATATTTTCATTCCATACCTTTCCCCAATCATCCAATTGTATATTATAACCAAAATCTCTGGCCCAGTGTATCATAACCGACTTTATCTCCTCATCTTTTGTTTGCCATTCCAAAAGTATTTTGTACATTTTTGACATTATCTTAACAAGATAGTCCTTAAATTTATTCCAATCTTCTTCCGCTGTCTCTCTCCCCTGGTCTCGGATTCTGCCAGTCATTTCTGCCAGTCCCATATAGTCTATCACCTTCATCTGCCATTCTTCCAAGGTGGGTAGGTCTTGTGTCTTCCAATACTTTGCGATGAGTATTCTTGCTGCTGTTGTAGCATACATAAAGAATGTTCTATCCTTCTTTGGCACCAATTGGCCGACAATACCCAAGAGAAAGGCCTCTGGTTTCTTCAGAAAGTTATATTTAAATACCTTTTTCAGTTCATTATATATCATTTCCCAGAACGCCTTAATCTTTGGGCACGTCCACCAAAGGTGAAAGAATGTACCTTCATTTTCTTTACATTTCCAACATTTATTATCAGGCAAGTGGTAAATTTTTGCAAGCTTGACTGGGGTCATGTACCACCTATAAATCATTTTCATAATATTATCTCTTAGGGCATTACATGCCATAAATTTCATACCGGTGGTCTACAACTTTTCCCAGTCAGCAAACATAATGTTATGACCAATATCTTGTGCCCACTTAATCATGGCTGACTTCACCGTTTCATCCTGCGTATTCCATTTCAACAGCAAGTTATACATTTTTGACAAATTTTTAGTATTGGATTCTAACAATTCTGTTTCCAATTTTGATTTTTCCACCTGGAAGCCAATTTTCCTGTCCAACTTGTAAACCTCCATTATTTGATAATAATGAAGCCAGTCTCGCACTTTATCTTTTAATTTCTCAAAGCTCTGCAATTTCAATTTGTCCCCTTCTTGCTCCAAAATTTCCCAATATTTCGGCCATTTGGACTCCATACAGGGCCTCATCTTGGCCAGAAAAGTGGGTGGGTGCTTCTAGGGAACAGTGTTAGTGTCAGAGTAATGCAGTTCAGGCAAGACACAGTATTCACATATTGCAAAGAAGATAGGGAGAGGGTTACAACATACAATAGAGGTTGCTATGGGCATTGATTCTCTTGCTCCTGCCCAAATCTCTGTTTTTATTCTAGAGCCTTTCCATCACAATACCAAAACAACAACTAGCTAAACGGCAAAATATGTTAAATAACTTAATTTTGCTGGGGAGGGGGGCAGAGTAAGTGACCACACATTCTACTGAGCATGGAACATGTTGGTCTAGGAATCCCAAACCTGAAACTGTATTACAAGGCATTTTGGTTGAGACATGTTATACAGATCATCAGAAATGCAAAAGACCTTCCTCTGAGTTCAGCTTGATTCACCATCAAGGCATCAAGGCATTATTGTTTCCAAACCCATCAAGGTCATTGATTTGGAAAAGTAGCCACTCTAGTGGTATGGGGGGAAATGGAATGCAGGCCTATCCCTGGCTCCCTTCCAAAATTGTATTGCCCAGATGAATACAAACAATGTGACAGATGGACTAGCAATAGTCCAAGGTACATAAAATATTTATTTGCTAGAGGAAGACCCACAAGAACCCTACAGGTGTGGGATAAATGGCAATATATTCCTATTGTCATTTGGTTTCAGCATTGCATTGGAGGGTCTGCAGTTCTGTGATGACTGGGCTGCACATGTGGTGGGACTGCCCATCAGCAAAAGAATTTTGGGAAACATTTCCCAAGAGTTGGGGAAACTACCACCTCCCCTCCCTTTTTTTGTTCTTGTTAGATCTTTAACCTAATAAATCATAACAAGCTAGCATTATAATTTGGTGGTGGAAGCTGGTTGGGGGCAAGACACTCCTAAAATGTCTAAATTTAGTAAAGGGTTAGCATTTAAGCAAACCCCCATAATTCCTGAATTTAGTAAATTGCCTAGGGGATAAGTCATCTAAGAAACAAAGACAGAGTCATGGCCCATCAATGAAAACAATCAACCAGGGAAGCCCTGCCCTGAGTTCTGGGTATTTACATGGGCATAGCCAAGATCACTGACCAATCATGTTGGTTCTGCCCCCCCACCCCGAAGAAAAATCCTGCCCTCCCCTGACAAAAATCCTGACTTTGCCTATGGTTGTTGTTTAGTTGTTTAGTCATTTAGTCATGTCCGCTTCTTTGTGCCCCCCTGGACCAGAGCACGCCAGGCACTCCGGTTTTCCACTGCCTCCCGCAGTTTGGTCAAACTCATGCTGGTAGCTTCAAGGGCTTGTGAGCGGGAGTGGCCTCCCGCCGGGGGGGGGGGGCTCCCTGCTCCTGATTGCTTCTGCTGCCAAGGCCAAGCCTCCCAGCCGACCAATAGGGCGGGCTGGTGGGCGGGGCTAAATGCGTTTAAACAGCCGCTGCAACCCTCTTTTCTTAGTCTGTCCTTCTTTCTTCGGATGATGTGTGGTTGGCAGACATCATCAGAAGTATTAAGAATTGGTTGCACCTGTGAGGGTATTGGCGGCGAGCCTTTTGGCTCGGGTGGTGGTTAGGCAATGAAATATGTGTGCTGTTGTCAGGGGCTCAGGAGCAGAGGCACAGGAGGGGGAGGAAATGGAGAGCGAGGGGGAGGAATCCGAGGGGAGCGTAGGAGATGACAGTGGTCCGAGGGATTCCATGAGCCTCTCCAGCGAATCGGAAGATTCACAGAAGGGGGCGCCAGTGGCCAGGGGTAGGGGGTTCCCAAGGGGAATGCCCCAGGAGCAAGGGGGCAGCAGGGACTCCCAGAGCAGTAGTTGGAAATCAGGACCAGCTTCCCCACCAGAGCAAAGTGGGGGGGAAGAGTCCCAAGTATCGGGGCCAGTGCATTCCCCACCAGGGAGAGAAGACGAGGCAGAGCTGACCACGCCTCCATCGGAGAGTTGGACAACGGAGGGGAGGTCAGATCCGGCCAGTATCCCGGAAGAGGGAAGCAGTGACAGAAGTAGTGTAACAGTTAGGAGAAAGGTCACTGGGTTGGCGCGAGAGGCAAGTTCAAATGTACAGGAGCGCGGGACAGCAGAGAATGAGGATTGGGAACCGGGTCCTAAAGCCCGCCGGAGGCAGGGGGAGGAGCTAAGCGACTCAGCGTCGGAAGAGTCCAGAAAGGGCAATGCCCCAGCGGGCAGGAGGACCCAGAGGAGGAGAGAGCAGCGGAAAAGGTGGAGCAGGGCTAGGATCTTAAACTGGTGTCAAAGGGGAGGAGACTCAGACGGGACTTCGCCGATCTAGGGTTTAAGACGTAGGGCTGCACGCTGCGGCTTTGAAATGGAAACTGAACTTCAATAAAGACTTTTGTACATTACGACAGCCTAGCGTTGGTCCTCTGTGAGCTGGGACCTAGAGGCAGCTCTGACAGTAAGTCCCGTCACTATAAAACCTCGCAACGTGAGTGGCCGAGAGATTCCATGAGCCTCTCCAGCGAATCGGAAGATTCACAGAAGGGGGCGCCGGTGGCCAGGGCAAGGGGGACACCCCAGAAGCAAGGGGCCAGCGGGGACTCCCAGAGCAGCAGTTGGAAATCAGGACCAGCTTCCCCACCAGAGCGTAGTGGGGGGGAGGAGTCCCAGGTATTGGCGCCAGCGTATTCACCACCAGCGGGAGAAGATGAGTCAGGATTGACCACGCCTCCATCGGAGAGCGGGGGAACGGTCAAGAGGAAGGTTGCCGGTTGGGCGCGCGCGCCAAGTTCAAATGTACAGGCGAGCGGCACAGCAGGTAGCCCGGATAGGGAACCAGGTCCTAAAGCCCGCCGGAAGGAGGGGCAAGAATCAGGGGGGTCAGCGTCAGAAGAGTCCAGAAAGGATGAAACCCCAGCGGGCAGGAGGGCCCAGAGGAGGAAGGAGCTAAGGAAGAGGTGGAGCAAGGCTAGAGTCTTAAACTGGTGTGGAAGGGGAGGAGATTCAGACGGAGCTTCACCGGTCTAGGGTTTAAGACGTAGAGCTGCACGCTGCGGCTTGGAATTGGAAACTGAACGTCAATAAAGACTTTTGTACATAACTACAGCCGGGCGTTGGTCCTCTGTGAGCTGGGACCTAGGGGCGGCTCTGACAAATATGTATTGAGGAAATTTTGGGGAAACATCAGATATGCAAGGTGAACAAAAGGGAAATAAAACAAAATGTGAGTACAGTATGAGGGAAGTCCAGGGGAGGAAGGTCGAAATATGAAAAATTGTTAAAGATATATTGTTAGAAGTAGTATACATGGAAAAATCAATACAATTAAAAATTATTTTTTAAAAATAAATAGAATCTCTGGATAAGAAATTGTCTTTTTAAGGTAATCTATTAAGACTGGAATATGATATTCCAGTTTTGATTGCTAGAAATTTAGCAATTGGGAAATATTATCCTGGATAGTGACAGAATTTGGGAATGATTCAAAGTATTTGGTATTGTATTTTTATTTGTAAACATTGAAATGAGGAAGTCTTTTTACTCAGAGAAAGATGACCAAATATTTGACAGACCTGGAAATAGCAAGCTCATGTAGATCCAAGGGGGGAGGAAGTGGATACCGCGGAAGAATATTGTAAAATTTGAGGAGGAAAATGATCTGACATGATCTACTATTCCAGTCTGGTTATCTCTTCCTAATTCTAGGTGCTATTTTTTTATTATCTTCAATATATTTTGTGAAAAGGTCTTTTAATGTACGGTCAGTAAAAGCCTGGATGTAAGGCCTGCCTTTTGTGTGAACAGTTGAAGAAAGACAGTCAGTTAGGATTACCCAAAAAAACCCTAAAAACTGTTTTGTGAATCCTCCCCCCCCCCAACCAGGCCTCAAAGCCTCCCCTCAAGTATTTTTAGAACTGCATTTCCTCTAAGACAAAAAGCATTAGCTAAGCATATTCCTCTTGCTATAACTAAAAGACTGCAACAAAGGTAGGGAACAGAGTCCATTGTTTTCTCATTGTAATTTCACCCATTAACCTAAAATAACGTGTCTGTGTGTCTTATTATAATCCTATGTGGGTGGAGGGTCCTCGACTCACAACACTGACGTTGGACAGAACCATCTCATCCTCTGTCATCCCCTTCTCCTTGTGCCCTCAGTCTTTCCCAACATCAGGGTCTTTCCCAGGGAGTCTTCTCTTCTCATGAGGGGGCCAAAGTCTTGGAGCCTCAGCTTCAGGATCTGTCCTTCCAGTGAGCACTCAGGGCTCATTTCCTTCAGAATGGATAGGTTCTTTGCCAGAAGACAATTCCAGAGTTGGGAGGGGGAAGTTTCCAGGATTACATTGGGAGATGATGTAAACCAGAGCTTTTCAACCTTTTTGATTCCATGGGTCCCTTGACCAACTACACTCTTTCTGCTGCACCCCTGTGGGGCTTAGGAGCTCACTTTGGTTACCCCTTGTCCCATTAAACTTTAATTAGTTTAATGCTAAATAAATGTCCAGTGCGCTTCCATCGTCACAAGTCCCATTACAGCAGAGCATTTCACGCAGCGGTTTAAGAAGGGCAGGAGAGGCAGTATCTTTTCAAAGAGGAATCTTGGAGCAAGAGGTTTGGAACTCAAAGAAAAGGTTTATTTACAAAAGAAAAAAAACCTTGGTGATGAACCACACATATCAGCAAACACGCCCAAAGGGGAACAAACACATGGGTGACTGACTATTTATACAAACTCACATTCCTGGAAGCTTAACGACCTCCAGCTGCTCAGTGATTAGAGCGTCTTGCTACCTCTTTAACCCTTTGATAGCAACACCCCTTACCTGCAGAGCTGGCAGCCTCTCACCTTTTTCTGAAACCCTGCCTTGTGGAGTGTTCCCTCAGTCTCCTCTCTGCTCTCCTTGGGAATCCTCTGGGCAGGTGCAGCTGCTGCCCCTGGTCCTTGATCTGCCCCCCACTCTGCCCCAAAGAGAGGGGCCTCCTCACACTGCCCACAGGGGCTTGAGAAGCACCCCTTTGCCAGTCATAGAGGCAGCATTTGCCTGGGGAGCCTGCTGCCAGGGCTGCTGCAACAAACAGCTGTGCAAGCCTTTGGGAGGCAGAGATGCAAGAGGGCATCAGAGAAGGAAAGGAAGGAAAGAGGGACTGAGGCCAGAGTAGCCCACAGCACCCCTGAGCACCATTCAAGGCACCCCAGGGTGCCATGGCACATTGGTTGAAAACCACTGATGTAAGCTAACAGGAAAACAGATTAAGTTTTCAAGCTTGATGGGTGGTGGTGGCCAGAATATAATGTGGGCCAGATCAAAATGTGGATGGGGAGGAAAGCCCTCTTCATTTTGCGTGGCAATGCAGTGGAGAAGCTGAGGGAGAATGCTATGTGACAGGCTGTAGAAAGAGACAGAGCATGGCTTATTTCTGTCTTGCATAGAAGGCTGTTTATCCTATGGGAATAATAATAATAATAATTTATTATTTATACCCAACCTATCTGGCTGCCTTCAGATGTCTTTTAAAAATAGGATAGCTGCTTATTTCCTTGACATCTGATGGGAGGGCATTCCACAGGGTAGGCGTCACTACCAAGAAGGCCCTCTGTCTGGTTCCCTGTAACCTCACGTCTTGCAATGAGGGTCCCACCAGAAGGCCTTTGGCGCTGGAGCTCAGTGTCCAGGCTGAATGATGGGGGTGGAGACGCTCCTTCAGGTATACAGGACCGAGGCCGTATAGGGCTTTAAAGGTCAGCAACAACACTTTGAATTGTGCTCAGAAATGTTATGAGAGCCAATATAGGTATTTCAGGACCGGTGTTATATGGTCCCAGTGGCCACTCCCAGTCACCAGTCTAGCTGCCACATTCTGTATTAATTGCAGTTTCCGGGTCACCTTCAAAGGTAGCCCCACGGAGAGCACATTGCAGTAGTCCAAGCGGGAGATAACTAGAGCATGCACCACTCTGGTGAGACAGTCTGCGGGTAGGTAGTGTCTCAGCCTGCTTACCAGATGGAGCTGGTAGACAGCTGCCCTGGACACAGAATTAACCTGCACCTCCATGGACAGCTGTGAGTCCAAAATTACTCCCATGCTGCACACCTGGTCCTTCAGGGACACAGTTACCCTATTCAGGACCAGGGAATCCCCCACACTCACCCGTCCCGTTCCCCCAAAACAGTACTTCTGTTTTGTCAGGATTCAACCTTAATCTGTTAGCCGCCATCCATCCTCCTACCGCCTCCAGGCACTCGTACAAGGGCAAGGGACCTCTTGAACTGTAATGCTTTGAACTCTTCCATCATAGGCTCGGGTTTTTATGAAAATAAAACAGAGTGAGTGAGAGAGAAGCATATACAAAAAAATATTGATGTGAGAGGTTGAAATTGTTGTAGAAATATGTTGGTGGTTTGGGAGACCCTATGAGGCTCTTCAGTAGTGGGAAGGATGGATGAATCCCAACCAAGCAAAACCACTTCAAGCAATGGTCCTTTATTCTGTTGCAACCAGGTTCCCTATACAAACAGCACCAGGAGGAGGCAGAAGAAGCCCCATGCAAGGCAAGTCTGGATTTCTTACACCCTCAGGATTGTGGGGGGTCCTAAACCCCATTGATCCATCATTTTTCAAGGTGAGGGGAGTTGTGTTGGTGTGGGGTGCAAGAAGGTGGAAGGGTTGCGGGTGAATTCATTTCCCCAACCCATGGAGATTGGAGATCCTGCAGAAGATGATCTTTAGCGACATGACCATCAGTTTCTTAGGATAACAATAGGGCTGCAGATGGGATGGGAGCGTCTCTAATCCGAGTTCTTTCTTCAGGGGAGGAAGCAGAGCTGTCTCATTAGGGCCTTCCAAGACAGAAGGAAGGAGACAAAGGTAAGAGCTAAGGGCAGGAATGTGTTTAAAGGGGGAATAGCATCTCGTTGCATTGCTTCAATATTGCATCCCAGGTACAAAGTTTCCATCCTCATTTCCATCGCTTCCACAATATTTACTCCAATTAGCAATTTCGTTAGCATCCCAGCCTTCCATGGCCTAACACAGTCAAAGCTCCATGAAAGAACCTACCACACCAGCACTCACCCAGAGCTGGCTCTGAAGTCTCCTTGTTTTTGAAGTGAGGCACTTGGGGTGCTCAGAGGCTCGACCCCTCCAACGGATGTAAGTTGCAGAGCTGCTGATTTCCTTACCCCCTAAGGTACCCATCTCCCACACCCCTCTGCGACTTCACTGTTTCTGCCAAGAAAGTGCCTGGTAGGTGGAGGCACAACCTCTTCAGTTCTTTCGTCTTCATCAAAACTGACTATCAGTTGTACTTAAGGAGGCCACCCAACAGTCCCTTGCCTGAGCTAAGCCAGACATCTCAGTTCTGTTTTCCCATCACTACCAACCACAGAGATGCCAACTGAGAGTGCCCACAAATGGCAGGTTTAGTTGAGTGTGCTCATATGCTATGTCACTGCACTGAATGGTGCCCAAAGAAGCCTGAAACAAACACTGATTATCAAAACACAGCATCCTTGGAGGTTGCTACTGCTGCTGAAAGCTCTTAACTCTGTCCCTTGACAAAAATAGGGTTATGACAGGAGAGATGCATTCCATTGTCTCTGCAGGCAGGGGCAGAGGAAGGGGGGTGCGGTGGGTGTGGGTCGCTCCAGGTGTCACCACTGGGGGGGTGACAAAATGCTGGGCGGCACTCACCGTGCAGCCTGCAGCGTGGGAGAGAGGCGGTGGCTTGGGTGCACACAGGCTCCGAACTGCCCAAATGGTCTGCTCTCCCCCCCCCCAGCTGCAGGGCGGCTAAGTGGGAGGAGGCAGGCAGACTCTGGAGGCCCCGTGGTGCGCCTGCCCCTATGGGTGGTGTGCCCCGCCCTTGCCCCCATGGGCGGCTCGCCCCACCCTTGGGCACGCTGCCCCATGCGCCCAAGCAGTTTCCTCCACTACTATCTGCAGTTCAGAAGAAAGAACTGCACTTTCATTCTCCTAAATGTAATGTAGACCTGTCAGGGGTTCAGAAGGAGAGACACAGGAGGGGGAGCAAATGGAGAGTGAGGAGGAGGAGTCCGAAGGGGGTGGAGGCAGTGACAGTGGAAAGAGTTACTCCACAAGCCTCTCCAGCGAATCGGAGGACTCACAGAAGGGAGCGCCAATGGCCAGAGCGAGGTGGGTTCCAGGGGGGAAGCCCCAGGAGGAAGGGGCTAGCGGGGAGTCCCTGAGCAGCAGTTGGAAGTCAGGACCAGCTTCCCCACCAGAGCGCAGTGGGGAGGGGGAGTCCCAGGAATTGGGACCAGTGTCCTCGCCACCAGCGGGAGGAGAGGAGTCAGGTTTGGCCACGCCCACATCGGGAAGCGGGGAAACGGTCAGGAGGAAGGTTACCGGCTGGGCGCGCGCGCCAAGTTCAAATGTACAGGCGAGCGGCACAGCAGGGAGCCCGGGAAGGGAGCCAGGTCCTAAAGCCCGCCGGAAGGAAGGGCAGGACTCAGGGGGCTCAGCGTCAGAGGAGTCCAGGAAGGAAGAAACCCCAGAGGGCAGAAGGACCCAGCGAAGGAAAGAACAGCGCAGGAGGTGGAGCCGGGCTAGGATCTTAAACTGGTGTGGGAGGAGCAGCGAGTCAGAGGGGACTTAGCCGGTCTAGAGTCAAGACGTGGGGCGGCACGCCCAGAGCTTTGAAATGGAAACTAAACTTCAATAAAGACTTTTGTACATTACATCCACCGGGCGTTGGTCCTCTGTGAGCTGGGACCTAGAGGCAGTCCTGACAAGACCAAACAGCTTTATGAAGTGTGTGGGTTTTTCAAGTATGGGAAAGGCAGTTGCTTACTTTTAAATACAGCTTCCAAGCACAGCCGGTCAATTATAATTATAATTATAATTTTATTATTTATACCCTGCCCATCTGGCTGGGTTTACCCAGCCACTCCTGGCAGCACCCAGCAGAACAGTAAAACTCAATAAAACATCCAACATTAAAAACTTCCCTAACCAGGGCTGTCTTCAGCTGTCTTTTAAAACTCAGATAGTTGTTTATTTCATTCACATTTGATGGGAGGGTGTTCCACTGAGCAGGTGCCACTACTGAGAAGGCCATCTGCCTCTATTGTACCCCCTGGCGATGTCATTGGGAGAGCAACATGGTCCAGCTTCCCCCTCCCTCCCTTACAGTTCACAGTGACTAAAGTGGCCTCCCTGGCCATTATATAGGTGACGCTGTAGCAGAGGGAAAATGAGGACCACAGTATCCTTTGCCTTGATGGTGTGCAGCCAGAATCTCTGGCTTTTCCCTCTGTTGCCTTACAAACTGGCAACAGAGGGATTGGCACATATGTGCAAACTTGGTCTGACTTTGACTGGAGTTTGTTCTCTTCCTCACAGGCGATTCACTTTCTTATCATGCCTTTCTCAACCAAGGACAAACAGCAGGAGCCCAAGAACCTGAAATATGCAGAGGTGTATAAAGGAGTTGGTGGTATAACGACTGCCACCTCCACAATGCCCACACTTCCTTTGCTGATGGGGTGAACTGTGAAAGTGGCCAAGAGTACCACTATTCCTACAAGCACTCAGAAATGAAATTCAGGAGCATGTAATCCCCTGGCTCAATGTTTTCGTTTCCTCCAGAGGATCCATGTGTATTTCATCCCCTGATGGGATGGGATGGAGGTTTTACTTCAGAGTGATTTTTTAAGGCCTTTCCTTTCACCTCTCAGGACCCGGCTTGGAAAATAGATGATGGGTGATGGGAGTTCGACTGCCTTACAGAAGCCAGATACAGACACAAACAATTTTACTATTTTTACTACCCCACTCAGTGGTGTAGCTATAGGGGTGTGGGCGGGATGGATCACCCCGGGCAGCGTTGGGCTTGCATGGCGCCCAAGCTGCAGCCTTTCATCCTGGGCGCCCCCTAGCTGGTGGGTACTCTGGGGGGGTTGCGGAGGTAAAAACTGAAAAATGAGAAATTGAGTCTAAGAGATGCATCCTTTCCTACCAGTGTGGTAGTCTGTAACACAACAAAGATAATATGCAGACTTTCCAGCTGAATTATTCAAAGGGGGCAGGCGGTGAGTCTAGATTAGTTATTGAAACCCATACAGCCAAAGAAGTGTGGTGCTGAAGGAATGGGTTTCCCAAACCCCAAAACTGACTGTGCAGGCAGTTTTTAAACTGCACCAAAATCCCCATTTCTCCTTAGCTAAAATGCATAAACTTTAGCCGATTGAGCAAATGCAAAACAAGAACACAGCTCTCTCCCTTATCAGTTTGATGGCAAGACTGGCCTTGACTTTACCAGTAGAACAGACACATACATATCTTATGTCCTGACCACAAATGACACAGAGACCCAAGTCTGGGACTAACGCCAGAGCATGTTCTCGGAAGTAGTGACCTCTTGCTCCAAGATAGGAGTAGGAACAGGAATATCCTTTTATGGTCAGAAGTATAGGAAGGAAGATCCTTTTATGGTTGAGAGTACCAGAGCAGGAACATATGTGATGTCAACCTGTGTACGTATGCCGACATGGTTGGGCTCCTAGGGGAGGAGTGAGAGGGTGCCTGGAGGATATATAAACTGCAGGAAACCTGTCATTTCCTTGTACTTGCTGTGGACTCACCACGCAGGTGCCTACTGCTATCCGGAGAGCAGAATAAACTCTTTCTTTGAACCAACCTCGGTGTAATTTTGACTTCCTTCCTCCTGTCCCGGAGCAACGCAGACCCAATCGGTGAAATCCAATAAGGCTACAGTGCATCAGCTAAGATTTAGGGGAGCTAGTCTCAAACATTTGTTGGGGGAGACCTAGGGTTTTTTTGAGGGGGGTTATTTGTCCTGTCTTCATGCTTCTTATGATGGAGGACTGCTGTAGCCACCCCCGACACGTTCTCAAGATGGAGGGTGAGGGAACAGCTGCAGTCGCCTGCGGTTCCTGCGCAATGTTTGCCATCTTGCCAAAGGTTGCAGGCAGCTTTACCTGCAGCAATTGCATGTTGATTGCCCTCTTAGAAGACAAAGTCCAGCAACTGGAGGAACGTGTAGCTACGCTCCAAAGAATTAGAGAGCTGGAGCTCTTCTTGGAAGCAACAGAGCACACTGTCTCCACCAAGGAGGAGACAGGAGACTCCCCTGAGAAGGAGGCTAGTTCACCAACACAGGAGCCAGATATATGGAGAAACGTGACTCAAAGAAGTATAGAATCATAGACTCATAGAGTTGCAAGGAATCATAAAACCCACTGACAAATACTCCTTCCTCTTGGTTCATGTGGGAACCAATGACACTGCAAGCAATAGCCTCCAGAAGATCAAAAGAGACTACGAGGCTCTGGGCAGGAAATTGAAGCAATTAAATGCACAAATTGTCATCTCATCTGTCCTCCCAGTTGAACGACGTGACCCAGGGAGAAAGGGAAAAATAGTGGCAGTGAACAGCTGGCTTCGCAAATGGTGTAAACAGGAACGGTTCGGATTTTTAGATCATGGACTGCAGTTTCTTGAAGATGGACTTCTGGCAAGCGATGGGCTGCACCTCACAACGGTTGGGAGGAATGTTTTTGTCAAAAATCTCAGAAACCTCATCAGGAGGGCTTTAAGCTGACTAATGTGGAGGAGGGAGACAGTGCTCCTGAAGGTAGGAGTCTATCAATTGATGAAGATGATCATCCAAGTGTCATAGACCAAATGGAGCAAACAGCAAGCAGACCTAGTGGTGGGAGGAAAAAATCCTTAAATAAGAGACACGGGGGAATGATTAATGGACTTCAATGTCTGTACACTAATGCGCAAAGCATGGGAAATAAACAAGATGAGCTTGAGCTCTTGGTATAGCAAACTAAATATGACATAATAGGCATCACTGAAACCTGGTGGGATAAGTCCCATGATTGGAATGTAATAATGGAGGGATACTGTCAGAGCCACCCGAGGTCCCAGCTCACAAGAGACCAAAGTCCAGTCCGGGTTATATACAAAAGCTTTTATTGAAGAACATTCTTGGTTTTACATCCGAGCTCCGTGGCTCTACGTCTGTTACCCTTAGACCGCTGAAGTCCCCTCTGAGTCAGTCCCGCCTCTACACCAGTTTAAGAGGCTTGTGCTGGACCACCTCTTCCTCTCCATTCTTTTCCGCAGGGTCTTTCTGCTCCCCTGTGTTCTCTCCCTCCGGGACTCCCCAGAGGCTGAATCCTCTGACGCCTGCTCCCCCCTCCTTCGCGCTTTGGGACCAGGCTCCTCCCCAGGACTCTCCTCACTTCCGCGCGCCTCCACATTTGAACTTGGCGCGCGTACGTTGCTTCTGACCTTCCTTTTGACAGTTACACTGCTCTCGGTACTACTCTCCGCCCCTTCCGGCAGGACGTCTTGCGCTGATCTCCTTCCCCCCTCTGCTCCCTGTTCTGCTGCTTCTGACACACTGGTAACTCCACCCCCTTCACTCCGTTCCGGCGGAGAAGCCGGTCCCGACTTCCAACTCCCACTGGGAGTTTCCCCTTCGTTCCCCTGCTCCTGACTGCTTCCCCCTCTAGCTCCCCTTGGCCTGACCAGGGGGGCTCCTCTTTGGGAGTCCTCCGATTCACTGGACGGACTCATGGACAACCTCGGGTCATTGTCATCCTCTTCCTCGTCGTCCTGGGATCCTTCCCCCTCGCTCTCTGTCTCCTCCCCCACCTGCGCCTCTCTCCCTGAACCCCTGACAGATACAATCTATTTCAGAGAAACAGACCAGACAAGAAAGGAGGAGGAGTGGCGTTATATGTCAGGGATGTGTATACCTGTGAAAAGATCCAAGATTTAGAACCTCAAAGCCAAAGTGAGAGCATTTGGGTCAAAATTAAGGGAGAGAAGAATAACAGTGACCTCATTGTGGGAGTTTACTATAGATCCCCAAGCCAAACGGAGGACATAGATGATGCCTTCCTGAAACAGATGGCCAAGCATGCAAAAAAGGAAGGGAGATAGTAGTAATGGGGGACTTCAATTACCCAGATATTTGTTGATGTCAAACTCAGCCAAGAGCATAAGGTCAAACAGATTCCTCACTGGCCTTGCAGACAACTTCATTTTCCAGAAAGTGGGAGAAGCAACAAGAGGAACAGCCATTTTAGATCTGGTCCTAACCAATGTTGATGACCTGGTTAGTGGGGTAGAAGTGGAAGGATCAATAGGCGTGAGTGATCATGCTCTTCTGAAGTTTACTATACAGTGGAAAGGAGCAACCAAGCATACTAGGACTCAATTTCTTGACTTTAAGAAAGCCGACTTCATAAAACTTAGGGAAGTGCTGGGTGAGATCCCATGGACAGTAATACTAAAAGGAAAGGGAGTTCATGATGGCTGGGAGTTTGTTAAAAGGGAGATAGTAAAAGCACAACTTCAGGCAATACCAATGAGATGGAAACATGGAAGGTGCCTTAAGAAGCCAGGGTGGCTATCTAAAGAACTTTTAACTGAGTTAATATTAAAAAAGGATGTGTACAAAAAATAGAAAAGGGGGGAAACCACCAAAGAGGAATTCAAACAAATAGCCAGCACGTGTAGACACAAAGTCAGAAAAGCTAAAGCACAGAATGAACTCAGGCTTGCTAGAGAGGTTAAAAGCAACAAAAAAGGCTTTTATGGGTATGTTCGTAGCAAAAGGAAGAACAAAGAAACAGTGGAGTCACTCAGAGGAGAAGATGGTGAAATGCAAACAGGGGACACAGAAAGGGCTGAACTCCTCAATGCCTTCTTTGCCTCAGTCTTCTCCGATAAAGAAAACAATGCCAATGAGAATTTGGAGCAAATGATTCAGCAGAGGAAACACAGCCCAGAATAACTGAGGAGATAGTACAAGAATACTTGGCTAGTTTAGATGTATTCAAGTCTCCAGGGCCAGATGAACTGCATCCAAGAGTATTAAAAAAACTGGCAGATGTGATCTCAGAACCACTGGCAGTCATCTTTGAGAATTCCTGGAGAACAGGCAAAGTCCCGGCAGACTAGAGGAGGGCAAATGTTGTCCCTGTTTTCAAAAAGGGGAAAAGGGGACCCAAATAATTACTGCCCAGTCAGTCTGGCATCAATACCAGGGAAGATTCTGGAGCAGATCATTAAGCAAACAGTCTGTGAGCACCTAGAAAGGAATGCTGTGATCACCAATAGTCAGCATGGATTTCTGAAAAATAAGTCATGTCAGACGAACCTGATCTCATTTTTTGACAGAATTACAAGCTTGGTAGATGAAGGGAACGCAGTGGATGTAGCCTACCTTGATTTCAGCAAGGCATTTGACAAGGTGCCCCATGATATTCTTGTAAAGAAGCTGGTAAAATGCGGTCTTGACTATGCTACCACTCAGTGGATTTGTAACTGGCTGACTGACCGAACCCAAAGGGTGCTCATCAATGGTTCCTCTTCATCCTGGAGAAGAGTGACTAGTGGGGTGCCACAGGGTTCTGTCTTGGGCCTGGTCTTATTCAACATCTTTATCAACGACTTGGATGATGGACTCAAGGGCATCCTGATCAAATTTGCAGATGACACCAAACTGGGAGGGGTGGCTAACACCCCAGAGGACAGGATCACACTTCAAAACGACCTTGACAGATTAGAGAACTGGGCCAAAACAAACACGATGAATTTTAACAGGGAGAAATGTAAAGTATTGCACTTGGGCCAAAAAAATGAGAGGCACAAATACAAGATGGGTGACACCTGGCTTGAGAGCAGTACATGTGAAAAGGATCTAGGAGTCTTGGTTGACCACAAACTTGACATGAGCCAACAGTGTGACGCGGCAGCTAAAAAAGCCAATGCAATTCTGGGCTGCATCAATAGGAGTATAGCATCTAGATCAAGGGAAGTAATAGTGCCACTGTATTCTGCTCTGGTCAGACCTCACCTGGAGTACTGTGTCCAGTTCTGGGCACCACAGTTCAAGAAGGACACTGACAAACTGGAATGTGTCCAGATGAGGGCAACCAAAATGGTCAAAGGCCTGGAAACAATGCCTTATGAGGAACGGCTAAGGGAGCTGGGCATGTTTAGCCTGGAGAAGAGGAGGTTAAGGGGTGATATGATAGCCATGTTCAAATATATAAAAGGATGTCACATAGAGGAGGGAGAAAGGTTGTTTTCTGCTGCTCCAGAGAAGCGGACACGGAGCAATGGATCCAAACTACAAGAATGAAGATTCCACCTAAACATTAGGAAGAACTTCCTGACAGTAAGAGCTGTTTGACAGTGGAATTTGCTGCCAAGGAGTGTGGTGGAGTCTCCTTCTTTGGAGGTCTTTAAGCAGAGGCTTGACAACCATATGTCAGGAGTGCTCTGATGGTGTTTCCTGCTTGGCAGGGGGTTGGACTTGATGGCCCTTGTGGTCTCTTCCAAGTCTATGATTCTATGATTCTAAGCAGGCATCTAATAACATTTTGATCTCTAATAAGCTAGCATTTTGAGTATCTTTATGGCCAATGGGGCCGATACACGTTCACACTCATATCACAGTGGCTATTCTCTATATAGCTCATGTCTGGGAAAAGGTGGTATTTTCCCAAAGTCTTACCATGAGGGTGCAGTAAATGAGAATTAGCACCTAACAGCTTGTTTGGTTCACTCCCCTGTATGTTTTAGGCTCACGTACCCTTTTCATCTGGGATGCGGTGCAGGCCGTGATTTGGGCTGACTTCCCAGAGAGCCATCACATTAGCGGTGTGAGTTGTTCAATCGCATTCTAAATGACATACAGCATTACCAAACCAATAAATAGAATATCCAGTAAATCTTCAGTACCTAAAAAAAGAACAAAGGTGCTACACTCAGTATGCCAGCAAGTTTGGAAAACACAGCAGTTGCCAGAGGATTGGAGAAGATCAGTCTACATCCCAATCTCAAAGAAGGGCAGTGCCAAAGAATGCTCCAACTACCGCACCATTGCACTCATTTCACACGCTAGCCCTGAGCTAGGAAACAGCAGGGCTTGAGCTGACCTCTTTGAATTCCGAGGTGCTGGAAGAGAGCCCAGCTTCCATCTGCCGTAAGGCCTATTATGGGCTGGCATTGAAGTCACAACGGCCCCTGCCAAAGCTGGCTTCTTCAAAGTACATTTACAAGCCATTCTGAGGCTACCTACCCAGAAGCTCAAAAGTGGTTACAACTTCTTCTTTTTTTACAATTATATTTTATTGTTTCAATATTTTAAAAATCATATACAGTCAAAACACAATTTTGACTTTTCTCTTAATTTTTGTCGACTTCCCACCCTGTTTTCCATGGAGTTGTTCTCTCCTGCTGCACTACATCTTCTGTTTGTCAAATCATAACTCCAGTATTATAATCCAATTACTTATGTTGCTCATAGCTCAAGCACTGAATTATGTTATGTTGCTCAAGCACTGAACTGCTTACGAGTTCAGTGTACTATAATCCGAAAAAGGCCTATTTGTTCACAAAACTGTTAATTTTGCTAGTTCTGCATAGTCCATTATCTTACTTATCCATTCTTTGGAACTTCTTTTTCCTTCCATTTCTGTGCATATAGAATCCTAGCTGCTGTTGTTACATATAGAAACAACTTTAACTAATTATAACTGTCAGAGCCACCCGAGGTCCCAGCTCACAAGAGACCAAAGTCCAGTCCGGGTTATATACAAAAGCTTTTATTGAAGAACATTCTTGGTTTTACATCCGAGCTCCGTGGCTCTACGTCTGTTACCCTTAGACCGCTGAAGTCCCCTCTGAGTCAGTCCCGCCTCTACACCAGTTTAAGAGGCTTGTGCTGGACCACCTCTTCCTCTCCTTTCTTTTCCGCAGGGTCTTTCTGCCCCCCTGTGTTCTCTCCCTCCGGGACTCCCCAGAGGCTGAATCCTCTGACGCCTGCTCCCCCCTCCTTCGCGCTTTGGGACCAGGCTTCTCCCCAGGACTCTCCTCACTTCCGCGCGCCTCCACATTTGAACTTGGCGCGCGTACGTTGCTTCTGACCTTCCTTTTGACAGTTACACTGCTCTCGGTACTACTCTCCGCCCCTTCCGGCAGGACGTCTTGCGCTGATCTCCTTCCCCCCTCTGCTTCCTGTTCTGCTGCTTCTGACACACTGGTAACTCCACCCCCTTCACTCCGTTCCGGCGGAGAAGCCGGTCCCGATTTCCAACTCCCACTGGGAGTTCCCCCTTCGTTCCCCTGCTCCTGACTGCTTCCCCCTCTAGCTCCCCTTGGCCTGACCAGGGGGGCTCCTCTTTGGGAGTCCTCCGATTCACTGGACGGACTCATGGACAACCTCGGGTCATTGTCATCCTCTTCCTCGTCTTCCTGTGATCCTTCCCCCTCGCTCTCTGTCTCCTCCCCCACCTGCGCCTCTCTCCCTGAACCCCTGACATCCATCCCCCCCTCGAAGCCCCCCCTTCCCCCCTCCCGCCCATCGGGTGCAGGTTGTGGGAGCTGCAGCTCTTCGGAGGTAGATGCAGGATACAGTTCGTCTACTTCAATGTCCTCTGCTTGCAGCTCGGTGTATGAGTGTTCGAATTCGGGTTCTTCACCCAAAGTGTTCTCAGCTCCCTCTTCCATTGCCACTTCGTCTGGTGCTGCCGGCCAAGGTCCCGTCAGCCATTTCCTGCGCCAGTCTTCCTCTGGTTGCTCGTCCCACCAATAAGAGGGTTCTGTGTCCACCCCCGAGCACGATCCCCTGGGCGGGCTTGATTCTGGCGTTCTCTCCTCGGCGGAAGAAAAGCCCCGGAAAGTACTGTCTGAAAGTGTGGGCGTAAAGAGCCAGTCATCAAAGTACTTGGCTGGCATGGGTCTATGCGGGAAAAGGGCATGGAACTCGTCTTTTAGAAGAGGTTCGTCTAAAGCGTAGTCTGGCACCCAACTGTTGGCACTGGTCGGAGTACCCTCTCTGGCTAGAAAGTATTCTACCCCCTCTTCCCCCCATCTCGAGTCCAGGATTTCTGTGACCTCGTTGAGTGGTTCGGCCCTAGGCGCCCCCTCCCTTTCGGGCGACTCTGTGCGTGGGTCCGGTACTGTTTCAGACTCCTGAAAGCTGTGCGGGGTCTTGTAGGGAGTGAGCACCGACCTATGAAAGACCGGGTGCACTCTGGAACCTTCGGGGAGAGCCAGTCGAAAAGCTACAGGGTTGATCCTAGCCTCCACCTGGTACGGCCCCAGCTGCCTGTGCCCTAGTTTCTTCTTAGCCAACGACTTGGCTGGCATCGCTTGGGCCGCTAACCATACCCAGTCCCCCACCTGGATGTCCTCCCCCACTCTCCTGTTTTTGTCCGCCTGCACCTTATATGCTTGTTTGGCTAGCTCCAAATGTCTCCGCAGCTCTTCGTGCACCTCCTGCAGTTCTGCTGCAAACTGGTCGGCCTCTTGCGGCACCCCCTCTCCCAGTGCTACGAAACCCGGGAAGGTTCTGGGATGACGACCATTGTTCGCGAAGAACGGCGTCACCCCCGTCGACGCGTGCTTCGTGTTGTTATAGGCAAACTCTGCCATCGGCAGGTAGTCCACCCAAGCTGCGGGTCGCTGATTGGCGTAACATCTCAGGTACTGCTGCATGATCGCGTTGACCCTCTCAGCTTGGCCGTTGTTTTGTGGATGTCTCGCCGACGCTAGGTTGATCTTGACGTGCAGGATACCTAGAAGCTTCTGCCAAAAATTGGAAACAAACTGGCGTCCCCTGTCGGACAGGATGGACTGCGGCAGCCCATGCACCCTGAACACGTGATCGATGAAGAGTTGGGCAGTCTGTTCCGCCGTCGCCACCTTTGCGCCATCTTGGTGAACAGGTCCACTACCACCAGTACCGCCGTCTTCCCTCTGGAGCTGGGCAGGTCAGTAACGAAGTCCAGTGCTACCCTCTCCCACGGTTGCTGTGGTGTCTCCAGCGGTTCCAGTAACCCCGCTGGCTTCTGGTGTACTGGCTTGGACCTTTGACAAGTGTCACACCTGGCGATGTAATCCGCTACCTCTCCACGCATCCGGGGCCACCAAAAGTCCCTTGCCACCAGTTCCATTGTCTTCTCCTTGCCGAAATGGCCCGCACTGGGGGCGTCGTGCAACTGCTGCAGAACCTTTGCGCGGAGCTCGTCGCTTGGTACGTAGAGGGCACCTTTGCGAGTTAACAGCCCGTCGCGTAATTGGAACTCATCGTCTCTCTGCGAACCCCTGCGCAGCTCCTCCATCTTGGATTGTGCGAACTGATCTACTTGCAACGCGCGTCGCACCGCGTCCAGGTCGACTGCGATGGCAGCGCACGCCCACGCCTGCGGTGCGAAAATGTGCTTGGCTGCTACTGGCGCCGCTTCATCGAGATATTGCGGTTTTCTGGAGAGCGCATCGGCTATAACGTTGGAGTCCCCCGGGATGTACTCTATCCTGAAGTCGAAATCCGCGAAGAATTCCGCCCAGCGCATGTGTCTTTGGCTCTGGAGCTTCGCCGTGCGCCAATACTCTAAGTTCTTGTGATCCGTGCGGACCTGTACTGTGTGCTTGGCTCCTATGAGGAAGTGTTGCCACGCTTTGAAAGCTGCGTGAATGGCTAACAGCTCCCTGTCCCATATGGTGTAGTTTTGCTCCGCCTTGCTGAGCTTTCGGGAGTAAAAGGCACCGGGTCTCCAATTCCCTTGCGAATCTTCTTGCAGGAGTACGGCTCCAACCGCTCTGTCTGACGCTTCGGTTTCTACTCGCATGGGCCTGCCTGGATTCACGTGCAGCAGCTGCTCCTCGGAGGCGAAGAGGCTTTTAAGCTTCCGAAAAGAGCGCTCCGCCTGTTCTGTCCAAACGAACTTCTTCTTCTTGGAACTGAGAGTGTCCGTGATCGCTGCCGTCTCCTTTGCAAAACCTCTGATGAATTTGCGGTAGAAATTGGCGAAACCGACGAATCTCTGGACTTCCTTCCGATTGCGGGGGCTCTTCCAGTCCAACACCGCGCGGACCTTGACGCTGTCCATGGCCAGCCCCTTGTCGGACAGCTTGTAGCCCAGGAAATCCACCTCCGTCACATCAAACTGGCACTTCTCTAACTTGGCGTAGAGCCTGTGTTCCCGTAGTCTCTGCAGGACCTCCTTTACGTCCCTCTCATGAGCTTCCTGCGATTCTGAAAAGATCAGGATGTCGTCGAGGAAACACACACATTTCTTGTAGAGGAGTCCCGCCAGCACGTGATGCATAAAGGCTTGGAAGACGTGAGATCCATTTTGGAGACCAAACGGCATAACTCTGTATTCATACGTGCCCAGAGGCGTGAACATGGCCGTCTTCCACTCATCGCCCTCCCGGATGCGTATGAGGTTATACGCTCCACGCAGATCCAACTTGGTGAAGATCTTCCCTTTCCGCACGGTCGCTAGGAGATCATCAATCTTGGGCATGGGAAAGGCCTTGGGCTTGGTCATAGAATTGATGGCCCGATAGTCCACAATGAGTCTTTTCTGGGGCGTGTCCTTCTTCTTCACAAAAAACACAGGACTGCCCCCCACTGCTTTAGATTCCCGGATGAATCCACGCTTCAAATTATGCTCTATGAACTCTCTGAGTTCTTGCATCTCGTCCTCAGACATGGAATACAGCTTCGCAGTCGGCAGCTGCGCCCCCGGCAACAGGTCGATCGCACAATCATAAGGTCTGTGGGGCGGCAACCGGTCAGCTTCCTTCTCGCAGAAAACCTCCAGGAACCCCTCGTACTTGCGAGGTACTGCCTGCACCATGCCAAGTCGCAGCTGCTGCTCAGCCCCCTCCTCCTGGCAGGACTGGATGCAATGTTGAGCACAGTACGATGAGCAAAAGGTGATCTGGCGTTGGTACCACGCTACAGCAGGACTGTGTCTCTCCAGCCAACTCATGCCTAATACTATAGGCGTGTCAGACAGGTGGGTGACATTGAAGCTAATGACTTCTCGATGATCTCCAATCCGCATCACCATGGGAGGTGTCTGTTGCACAACTTGCCCTCCTAGCAATTTCCTGCCATCCACCGTGACTACGTTCAGAGGCGTTGTTGCGGGCAGAAGCGCTATGCGATGTTGCTTGACGAATTGCATCCCCACGAAATCCGCGTCGCTCCCAGAATCGATCGTGATGGGTACTTCTAGGGTGGTTCCATTAGGCAACTGAAGTGTTGCAGTGAGCTGCACCGCTGGCTTGGGTGGTAAAGGGTCTGTGGGTTGCAAAGGCGCTGGGGACTGCTCTATAGACTCGCCTGGCTGAGCCCCAGCAATTCTGCTTCCAGCCAGGCACTGTCGTTTCCCTGAGGTTGCTCTTCTTGGATCACTTCTGCTGCTACTGTTGCTAAAGCTGCAGTGTGCTTCTGGAGCCTCTGGGGGCACTCTTTCGCCATGTGCTGTGCACTGTCACAGATGTAACACTTCCTGGTCCCTCTAGGAGGCTTCGCCTTTACTGCACCGGAAGCTGGGGCTCTGGCTGGTGCTTGAGCCCTAGCACCACCAATTTCCATCGGCTCCTCTCCCTGCCTCACCAGAGGCGAGGGATGTGCCTGGCCGAAGTCCCTGGGGATGAAAGGAGGCGACCTTGCTGGTGCACGCGCCTGGCGTCCTTCCTCATTGTGCCAAGGACGTTCCTCGTGTCGTATCCCTATCGCAAGAGCCCTCTGCACCACGTCCTCCAGGGTCTGAGGTCTGTCGCCCCTGGCAAGTTCATCCTTTATGGGGCCGCTGAGACCCTCCCAGAACAAATCTCTCACAGGTTTGCAGTCTTTTTCCCAGCCCAACACAGTCAGTAACGCGAAAAATCGGGAATGATACTGACGCACAGTGGCTTTGCCTTGCCGCAGTCCATGTATTTCCATGCGCGCAAGATCAAGATCCACGGTTGACTGGAAACAAGCATCCATCGCTTTAATAAATTCATCAGAATTGCGGCGGGCAGGGCCATCTTCGCGCCACAAATTGCGCAACCACGCTCTAGCTTCCCCATGCAAATGAGAAACAATAAATCCCACTTTCTCCTCCTCATCTTTAAAGTCATTACGAAGCAAATGCAGTGCATACAAGACGTCTGCTCTGAAACTTGGGTAGTGCTTCAGGTTCCCATCGAAGTGGGTGACTAGACTGCCCCCCCGCCTTCCAAGTCCAATTCCCTCCGATCTGGACCCTGGGAACCCTTCCCTGCTTGCACGCTCCCACCTTGTTTGCAGGTCTTGGCAGCGCTTCTCCATTTCGTCATTCTTCTTCTGAGATGCAATGACTGCAGCGGTAAGTTTGGTAACTGCAGTCCGCAGCGTTGTCAGCTGTTCCTCCGCACTCATGGCCGTTACCATTCGTGAGCTTTGCAAAAAAAAAAATTTTTGCGTTCTTTGCGAGGGGACTTACTGTCAGAGCCACCCGAGGTCCCAGCTCACAAGAGACCAAAGTCCAGTCCGGGTTATATACAAAAGCTTTTATTGAAGAACATTCTTGGTTTTACATCCGAGCTCCGTGGCTCTACGTCTGTTACCCTTAGACCGCTGAAGTCCCCTCTGAGTCAGTCCCGCCTCTACACCAGTTTAAGAGGCTTGTGCTGGACCACCTCTTCCTCTCCTTTCTTTTCCGCAGGGTCTTTCTGCCCCCCTGTGTTCTCTCCCTCCGGGACTCCCCAGAGGCTGAATCCTCTGACGCCTGCTCCCCCCTCCTTCGCGCTTTGGGACCAGGCTCCTCCCCAGGACTCTCCTCACTTCCGCGCGCCTCCACATTTGAACTTGGCGCGCGTACGTTGCTTCTGACCTTCCTTTTGACAGTTACACTGCTCTCGGTACTACTCTCCGCCCCTTCCGGCAGGACGTCTTGCGCTGATCTCCTTCCCCCCTCTGCTTCCTGTTCTGCTGCTTCTGACACACTGGTAACTCCACCCCCTTCACTCCGTTCCGGCGGAGAAGCCGGTCCCGATTTCCAACTCCCACTGGGAGTTCCCCCTTCGTTCCCCTGCTCCTGACTGCTTCCCCCTCTAGCTCCCCTTGGCCTGACCAGGGGGGCTCCTCTTTGGGAGTCCTCCGATTCACTGGACAACCTCGGGTCATTGTCATCCTCTTCCTCGTCGTCCTGGGATCCTTCCCCCTCGCTCTCTGTCTCCTCCCCCACCTGCGCCTCTCTCCCTGAACCCCTGACAATAACTGTCAGGGGCTCAGGAGCAGAGGCACAGGGAGGAGAGGAGGTGGAGAGCGAAGGGTAAGAATCTGAGGGCAGTGTAGGAGAAGATGACAGTGGCCCGAGAGATTCCATGAGCCTCTCCAGCGAATCAGAAGATTCACAGAAGGGGGCGCTGATGGCCAGGGCAAGGGGGGTCCCAAGGGGGACGCTCCAGAAGCAAGGGGCCAGCGGGGACTCCCAGAGCAGCAGTTGGAGATCAGGACCAGCTTCCCCACCAGAGCGTAGTGGGGGGGAAGAATCCCAGGTATCGGGACCAGCGTCTCCCCCAGCAGGGAAAGGAGATGAGTCAGGGCTGACCACGCCTCCATCGGAGAGTCAGGGAACAGAGGGGAAGTCAGGTCCAGCTAGCCTCCCGGAAGAGGGAAGCAGTGACAGAAGCAGTGTAACGGTCAGGAGGAAGGTCACAGGCTGGGCGCGAGCGCCAAGTTCAAATGTACAGGCGCGCGGGACAGCAGAGAACCCGGATTGGGAACCAGGTCCTAAAGCCCGCCGGAGGCAGGGGGAGGAGTCAGGGGACTCAGCGTCAGAAGAGTCCAGAAAGGGAAAGGCCCCAGCGGACAGGAGGACCCAGAGGAGGAGAGAGCAGAGGAAGAGGTGGAGCAGGGCTAGAGTCTTAAACTGGTGTATGAGGGGAGGAGATTCAGACGGAGCTTCGGCGGTCTAGGGTTTAAGACGTAGAGCTGCACGCTGCGGCTTGGAATTGGAAACTGAACGTCAATAAAGACTTTTGTATATAACAACGACCTGGCGTTGGTCCTCTGTGAGCTGGGACCTTGGGCAGCTTTGACAATAACGAATAGCAGGTCACCACAACCAAAAACTGCAGTATCTAGCTCACCATTGCAATGATAAACTCTAAAAATATAATTGAGACAAGGCAATTTAAGGAAAATTCATCAGAAACTATTCACTTTGGTTATTGTTAGTGGCTGTGGACATGCCATAACATTACAGCACATGACTCCTTCCCCCCGAGAATCATGGGAACTGGGGACTTCCGGTCGGTGCCAGCGTTTAATGGCGGTCTTAGCCTCGAGCTCCGAGGCAAGACTGCTCCGTGAGTTCGGGTCTGACCCGCTACGGCGAGCGGGGGACCCCTAAAATCACAGGCGCTGAAGCCTGTGAGCAAGGAGATTCGGTGGGCACCTTTGCGCCCCCCGGTACTGCGAAAGAGCCTTTTTAAAGGCTCCGGAGCGGCATCGGGAGTGAGCGTGGTGCTGAGAATCGCTACCCAGCCCGCGGAGCGAAGCCGCGTCGCCATTAACGGAGAGCGCCGATTCCTTCCTGAAACTACAGATTGACAGCAACACCCGTGAGTAAGAACTTAAAAACAACGTTTAACGGGACTTTAAATTTGGATTTGGCTGAAAGCGGGCAAGGCATAAAGTAGGGAAGTCTGCCTCCCGGAACTGCATGATTAACTAAGCAACGAAAAAGCAAGCTGCATTTAAATGAAAATTTCCTTTTAAATTGCTAAACCTGACATCGAAAGTGACCTCCCCCCTTTGGGCAGGGGAAGGGGGGGAAGAAAAATGGGACTTTGTTAACCTGCTTTTAAATGAGGTTGGATGGGAAACCTCGCACTGTCAAACCCCCCTGGCCAGGACTGCCTGAGCAGTGCACGCCTGGAAAGTGAGCTGTCAAATAAATTGCGGATACAAAGTTGGACTTTATCTGACAGAAAGTAACGGCTTTAGTGGATTCAAAAACTGTAACATCTTGGACTGATACAAAGTAAGGGTCCAAGCTGGGCTTTTTGGAACTTCTTATTGCTGCATGTTAAAAGCTCTTTTGTGACTTATTTCCATTCGGATACAATTTACTCCCTCTAGAGGACAAAAGGGACACAGTTTCATTAAGGAAGCAATAGTGGGATTTTCCACTTCTAAACTTTTCCTGTGTGAACGACCTTGGCTATGAGCAACCCAGTGGAGGAAATATCAACAAGATCAAAAACAAAACAAGCACAAAAGAAAAGAGGCTCCACGGCAGGACTACCAGCTGCACAGGAAAGAGTAACAACAGCATCAATGGAATCTATGACACAGGCACTGCTTAAAATAAATCAATCTTTGGAGGCACTGACAAAGCAATCCACTGACAAGTCTAAGAAATTGACGGAATTGACAACAAGATTGGATTTGAACACAACAACAATATCATCTAATACTGATTCTATAAATAGATTAATTCAAGAAAGTACAGAAACAAGGAAAATTGCTGAGTGCGCCAAAAGTACTGCGGAGGAAACAAAGGAAAAGTTTGTGCCAATTGAAAGAAAAGTGAACGAACATGATGCAACCTTGGCCTTAATGGAACTGGAGAGAAAAGGGAAAAATCTGAAGCTAAGACTGGTTCCTGAGGAAGAAGAGGACAACCTTAAGGAATTTCTTAAAGAGAATTTTCATGAATTCTGGCTTGATGACTTAGAAGGAGAGGAAGACTTTGTGATAACTACAGCCTTTCGGCTGGGCAGGAGACAAGGTAAGAAGCCAAGGGATTGTCTAATTACACTAAGATCCAAAGAAGAGAGAGACAAAATATTGAACCTACACTTTCAGAAGGCATTGGTGATTAAAAATTCTCAAATACAGATCTTTAAAGACATCCCTCGATACATCTTGCAAGTGAGAACTTATTTTAAAAATCTTGTCGACCTGCTGAAAGGAAATAACATTCCATTTAGGTGGGAGTTCCCACAAGGACTGTCCTTTAACTTTAAAGGGAAGAAGATTAAGATTAAAACAGTACAGGACAAGGAACACTTTTTAGAGAGATACTTTGAGGATTTACAGAAAGGGACTGTGAGTGAGAGAGAACCAACTGACATTGCAAATCTATCATTTGGACTTAGCCCAGCACCAACTGACGAGGAACAACTTGGTGCAGTCGGCGGAAAAGATACCCATCAATAAAGATGTCTCTGCAACTTCTGAGTTGGAACTGCAATGGTTTGAACCTTCCCCGAAAAAGAAAACAAGTTTTTCATATCTTAAAGAAAGAACAATTGGACTTAATATGCTTGCAAGAGACCCATATTGCCAGGATACACAGGAAGCTTCTGATAAACAGGAGATTGGGATTGGAATTTATCTCATCAGACAAGGTCAAAAAAAGAGGCGTAGTGATGTATGTAAAAGAAAAACTGGCCCCAAAAATGATATTTAAAGACGAGCAAGGAAGATATTTGGCAGTTGAAATTCAATCACAAGGAGAAAAACTTTTGATAGTAGGAGTTTATGCGCCTAATGAGGGGAAGGCGGAATTCTTCAAGAAGTTGCATGAGACTTTAGTGGACTTTATGGATCATAAAATCGTGATGATGGGAGATATGAACGGAGTAGTCTCCACAAATATGGATAAAGCACAAAGACTTGTAATATCCAAGGATGGGAGACTACCATAGACCTTCTTTGAAATGACTGACACCATGGACCTTATAGACATTTGGAGAACAAGGAACCCTCTAGAAAGAGAGGGAACCTTTTTCTCCGAGGCAAAAATGACATGGACTAGAATTGACCAAATCTGGATTTCTAGGAATCTGGCACCAAGAGTTAAAATAACAGAAATCTGCCCAAAAACCTGCTCCGACCATAATGCTGTAAAGATGGAGATGAAACTAACAACAGCTGGAACATTCAGATGGAGAATGAATGACACCCTCTTAAGAGACGAAGAAATTTATAAGAAAGCCCAAAAAGCACTAAAAGATTATTTTGAGATAAACATGAGAACAGAAGTGGAAAAAAGAATAATATGGGATGCAAGTAAGGCCGTGATGCGTGGTTTCCTAATTCAGCAGAATTCCTTAAAGAGGAAAAGACAAAAGGAGAGGGAAGAAATTTTTTTAGAAAAAATGAAAGAAGGAGAGAAGAAATTGAGATCTAAACCAAAGTCTCAAGAGATATTGAGAGAAATAAAGTATTACCAGATGCAATATATGGAATTGATGAATCAAGAAATAGAATGGAAAATAAAGCAAATGAGACAAAAGACATTTGATTCGGCAGACAAATGCGGGAAACTGCTATCATGGCAATTGAAAAAAAGACAAAAATTGAATACTGTAACATCCCTTGAAGTAGATGGGAAAATCATCACTAGACCGAATGAAATAAGTAACTGTTTCCAAAGCTTCTTTAAGAAACTGTATGCACAAGGGCCAGTAAACGAACAAGAAATAGAAGAATTTGTTGGAAAATATGGACTACCAAAGATTTCAGAACAGAACAAAATGATTTTAAATGAGAAGATTACAGAACAAGAAATAGAGGGTGCCATCCAGAACATGCAATTGGGGAAATCACCAGGACCAGACGGTTTGACTGCAAGATACTACAAAGTGCTGAAGGAATGGTTAATACAACCATTGAAGGAAGTTTGCAACCAAATTTTAGAGGGGAAAAAAGCTCCCGAATCGTGGAAAGAGGCATTCATCTCACTTATACCCAAGACAGAGACTGGGAAAAACCAGGTTAAAAACTACCGGCCTATATCATTACTGAATGTGGATTATAAAATTTTTGCAGACATTTTAGCAAAAAGATTCAAAAGAGTGTTATCAGGGGAGATTCATAAGGACCAAACAGGCTTTCTCCCAGGGAGACATATGTCAAGCAATGTGAGGAATATTTTAGATATTCTGGAGTTGTTGGAGGTGGATATTAATAAGAAAGCAGTTTTGATTTTTGTGGATGCGGAGAAAGCCTTTGACAACATTTGCTGGAGCTTTATGAAGAAGAATCTCCAAGGGATGGGGGTAGGCCAAGGTTTTGAAAATGGTATAGGTGCGATATATTCCGAACAAAAAGCTAAATTAATTGTAAACAGTGTTGTGATGGATGAAATTGCAATAGAAAAAGGTACACGACAGGGATGCCCAATATCCCCTCTACTTTTTATATCTGTCCTGGAGGTTTTGTTAAATATGATCAGAATGGACCAGCTGGTTAAAGGAATACAGGTCGGAGCGAAACATTACAAATTAAGGGCATTTGCAGATGACTTAGTGTTAACGCTGCAACAGCCAGAGGCTAGTACTAAAAGAGTGTTAGACCTAATTGAGATATTTGGTCAAGTGGCAGGATTTAAATTGAATAAACAGAAAACAAAAGTGCTGGAAAAAAATTTAACAATGGAAGAAAAAGATAGATTTCAGACTGAAACTGGTCTGGAAATAACAAAAAAGGTGAAATACCTGGGGGTGAATTTAACATCTAAAAATGTGAATTTATTTAAAGATAATTATGAAAAATGTTGGACAGAAGTGAAGAAAGATCTAGATATATGGTCTAGGCTGAAACTTTCCTTGTTAGGCCGAATTGCTGTTATCAAGATGAATGTATTGCCGAGGATGTTGTTTTTATTTCAGACATTACAGATCTTGGACAAGATGGAGTGTTTCAAGAGGTGGCAGAAAGATATTTCTAAATTTGTCTGGCAGGGCAAAAAGCCCAGAATTAAGTTTAAGATATTAACTGATGCGAAAGAAAGAGGGGGCTTTGCCCTGCCAGACTTAAAGCTCTATTATGAGGCAGCAGCTTTTTGCTGGCTGAAGCAATGGCTACTTTCTTGAGGACACTGACATTTTGGATTTGGAAGGATATGATAATAACTTTGGTTGGCATGTGTATTTATGGTATGACAAGGTGAAGGTTCACAAGGGTTTTAAAAACCACATTGTTAGGAAGGCATTGTATAATGTTTGGATCCGATATAAAGATTTGTTGGAAAGTAAAACCCCCAGGTGGTTGTCACCAATGGAAGCTAAGGCAGTGAAAAAACTCAACATGGACTCCAACTGGCCAAAATATTGTGAAATTTTAGAACAAGATGGTGAAAAGCTTAAACTTAAGAGTTATGACAAGCTAAAGCACAAAGTTCGAGATTGGTTACATTACCATCAGATAAATGAAGTATTTAAGCTAGACAGGAAGATAGGATTCCAGAGGGAGAGGTCAAAGCTAGAAATAGAACTGTTAGAATCCAATACTAAGAATCTGTCTAAAATGTATAACTTGTTGCTGAAATGGAACACACAGGACGAAATGGTAAAATCAGCTATGATTAAATGGGCACAAGATATTGGTCATGACATTATGTTTGCTGACTGGGAACAGTTATGGACCACCGGTATTAAATTTACGGCATGTAGTGCCTTGAAAGAAAACATAATGAAGATGATTTATAGGTGGTACATGACCCCAGTCAAGCTTGCTAAGATTTACCATTTGCCCAATAACAATTGTTGGAAATGTAAAGAGTCTGAAGGAACCTTCTACCACTCTGGTGGACCTGCCCAAAGATTAAGGCCTACTGGGAAATGATTTATAATGAAATTAAGAAAATCCTTAAGTGGACATTTGCAAAGAAACCGGAGGCTTTTCTCTTGGGCATGGTTGGCCAATTGGTACCAAAGAAGGACAGAAAATTTTTTATGTATGCAACTACAGCAGCAAGAATTCTTTTGGCAAAGTATTGGAAGATGCAAGAACTACCCACTCTGGAAGAATGGCAGATGAAGGTGACTGAATTTATGGGATTGGCAGAGATGACCGGCAGAATCCGTGACCAGAGGAAGGAGGCGGTGGAGGAGGACTGGAGAAAATTTAAAGTATATCTTAAGAACTGTTGTAAAATTTTGGACTGTTAAGATGTCAAGGGGTAAGAAATAGAGAATTACAGCTGTAAATGTTTAAGTTGAGAAAATCTAAGAAGGGTAAATATAGAAATTGACTGAAGGGTTGCTGAAAAATTGCAAAATAAGGATGCAGTGAAGGAGAGGTATGGGGAAGTCATGTTTTATTTATGTATTTGTATGTCTTATTTGTAAGTGTTTTTTTCTTTTTTGTTTTGTTTTCTGTCTTTTGTTGTTGAAATTAATAAAAATTATTAAAAAAAAAAAGAGAGAATCATGGGAACTGTAGTTTACCTCTAAACACAGTGCTATAGGTCCCAGTGCAACACATGCCTGGCTTATCCTAGAGATCACTGTGTGCAAAATTTGCGATGCCACTTGAGCCAAATATTTACCCTGCAATGCCAACCAGCTTTGCCCAGGACAATGTACGACACCCTGGACTCAGCTCTTCAAAAATTATTAGAATTTGGACTAATAAACAGGAGTGTGTTCTGGAAGGAAGGATATTTTAAAATGACTGGAAGATCAGAATTATGAAATGGGGGAAAAACTTGGAAAAAATATATTTAAAAAACTCTTCCAAAAATCCCTTTAAAAGAATCAAGTCTTTAAAAAAAAGTCCCAAAAAAGTATTTAAAAGAATCCTTTCCAAAAAATAAAAAAATTGTACAGTAGCCCCTTAGAGGTAGGTAGTTGGTCTACCTAGCTGAATCTGGGGGGAAACAAGAGAGAAGAACGCAGGAACAAGTGAAAGAAGCTTTCTCCCCACAGCCAGAACATGGAAAGGCCTCCCCAAAATTTTTAGTTTGGAATGTATAATTGGCTTTATTGTTTGTATTATGATGTGGCAAGATTTGATTTGATTTGATTTGTTATCAATTGGAATGTTACTAATGGAGAATTAATTTTAAAAATATTTAAATATATATATATATATTCAATCCATTAATAAGTTCTTAGTAAATATAAAAAGAGATAAGCAAGAGGTCTCCTTTCCACTGACATCATTTCATCATGTTGTCATAGTGCTGTGACCTCATGTTTCCAGGGGTTTGGGGGCCCTTAGCAACGCTGGTACACAGCGACCTTCAAAAGGAGTGAGTGTGTTTTCTCCCCCCCCCCCCAAAGTCAGTGTGATATATTTAGTTTTAATTTGGCATTTGTGTTCCCTTTTAATAAGAATAAGAATTTTTTATTTGTATCCTGCCCTCCCCGGCTGAGGCTAACATCATAAAAAAAACACAGGAAGGACCTTTTAGGCAGAATTTTGCTACGAAGCCAAAACCATTCAGCTCTTTCAGGGACTGCAGGGTAAAATGGAGAAATTGGAGACAGAGGCCTGTTCAGAGCTATTTGTGGTGGTATCATTACAACCCATGTAATTCCTTACTAATTAAACGTCTCCTTCCCTTTCCCCTCCTGATTTCACAAGAGGAATAACCATTCTCTATATAGCTCATGTCTGGGAAAAGGTGGTATTTTCCCAAAGTCTTACCATGAGGGTGCAGTAAATGAGAATTAGCACCTAACAGCTTGTTTGGTTCACTCCCCTGTATGTTTTAGGCTCACGTACCCTTTTCCTCTGGGATGCGGTGCAGGCCGTGATTTGGGCTGACTTCCCAGAGAGCCATCACATTAGCGGTGTGAGTTGTTCAATCGCATTCTAAATGACATACAGCATTACCAAACCAATAAACAGAATATCCAGTAAATCTTCAGTACCTAAAAAAGAACAAGGGATAGGACCAGAAGCATTAGCCTCATCCTTAGGATCAGAAGCAGAGGCTCCCACAGATGAGTTGTTGTTTTCAACACAACAAAAGGTATGGCGTTTCACTCCTGCATCTGCTGGAGAACCCCCCCCCCTCCAACTAACTGAAAGCACAACCTGGGAATATACACAGAAGCCAAAATGATTATTTGGAGGCGGAACAGGTACTGCTCGCAGCTGATGGGGTGCGGCTCTTCCCATGCGCCGGCTTCTTTAGAGCGGATTGGTGTCCTGAAGCGGTCGGGGCAAGGCGACTGTCTGTTGTCCATGACTTCCCCTTTCTCCAGGGAGTTGTGGCGTCCTCAGGCACAGAGGATTTCCAGGTTAGTCACGGTGTCAACTTCTGCAGGCAGCGCGCCTCCACCCGCACACAAGAGTCGACTCCAGCAAAGTGGCCCACCAAGGGGAGATCCTTCCAGCAAGGTTTCAGGGCAGACCTTCAGCCAGACCTTGTCACGAGGTAGGAACAACCCTCAGGGAGATAGGAGTCTGTCCTGGGATCCACCTATAATGAAAAAACTAAAACAAAACAAAACAAAACAAACTGTGTAGCCTTATGAGGATTTGCCCTCAGGTGGGAAAAATATTGCGCCCGGGAAAGGGAGATGGGAGTCAACAGACACTCAAGGAATAGTTTCGGAGAAAAAGCTTTATTTCTACCATCCATGAACTGGTAGAAGGAGCAAGTGTGATTAAGTCACAAAACAAGCACGAGTTCACAAAACAAGCACAGAGTATATATCCCCTTCCAGTTCCCTCCCCTTTCTCCTCCCATGTGTCTCCTGAGCATGAACAGAAAGTTCCTGTCTTGGGACCATTTTTGGACTCTTCCAAGGAAAGGGGGTGAGAAACCAAGGGGGTTTCAGAGTGTTCCAGTTATGTTTCATTCTCGTGCTTTGGCATGGTTCCCAGAGAGAAAGTAAGTTGCAATCTGATTTTAGCAAGGCCAAAGGCTCTGAGAAAACAATGGACTCTGTTCCCTACCTTTGTTGCAGTCTTTTAGTTATAGCAAGAGGAATATGCTTAGCTAATGCTTTTTGTCTTAGAGGAAATGCAGTTCTAAAAATACTTGAGGGGAGGCTTTGAGGCCTGGTTTGGGGGGGGGGAGGATTCACAAAACAGTTTTTAGGGTTTTTTTGGGTAATCCTAACTGACTGTCTTTCTTCAACTGTTCACACAAAAGGCAGGCCTTACATCCAGGCTTTTACTGACCGTACATTAAAAGACCTTTTCACAAAATATATTGAAGATAATAAAAAATAGCACCTAGAATTAGGAAGAGATAACCAGACTGGAATAGTAGATCATGTCAGATCATTTTCCTCCGCAAATTTTACAATATTCTTCTGCGGTATCCACTTCCTCCCCCCTTGGATCTACATGAGCTTGCTATTTCCAGGTCTGTCAAATATTTGGTCATCTTTCTCACTCTGAGTAAAAAGACTTCCTCATTTCAATGTTTACAAATAAAAATACAATACCAAATACTTTGAATCATTCCCAAATTCTGTCACTATCCAGGATAATATTTCCCAATTGCTAAATTTCTAGCAATCAAAACTGGAATATCATATTCCAGTCTTAATAGATTACCTTAAAAAGACAATTTCTTATCCAGAGATTCTATTTATTTTTAAAAAATAATTTTTAATTGTATTGATTTTTCCATGTATACTACTTCTAACAATATATCTTTAACAATTTTTCATATTTCGACCTTCCTCCCCTGGACTTCCCTCATACTGTACTCACATTTTGTTTTATTTCCCTTTTGTTCACCTTGCATATCTGATGTTTCCCCAAAATTTCCTCAATACATATTTGTCCCAGCTCACAGAGGACCAACGCCCGGCTGTAGTTATGTACAAAAGTCTTTATTGACGTTCAGTTTCCAATTCCAAGCCGCAGCGTGCAGCTCTACGTCTTAAACCCTAGACCGGCGAAGCTCCGTCTGAATCTCCTCCCCTTCCACACCAGTTTAAGACTCTAGCCTTGCTCCACCTCTTCCTTAGCTCCTTCCTCCTCTGGGCCCTCCTGCCCGCTGGGGTTTCATCCTTTCTGGACTCTTCTGACGCTGACCCCCCTGATTCTTGCCCCTCCTTCCGGCGGGCTTTAGGACCTGGTTCCCTATCCGGGCTACCTGCTGTGCCGCTCGCCTGTACATTTGAACTTGGCGCGCGCGCCCAACCGGCAACCTTCCTCTTGACCGTTCCCCCGCTCTCCGATGGAGGCGTGGTCAATCCTGACTCATCTTCTCCCGCTGGTGGTGAATACACTGGCGCCAATACCTGTGACTCCTCCCCCCCACTACGCTCTGGTGGGGAAGCTGGTCCTGATTTCCAACTGCTGCTCTGGGAGTCCCCGCTGGCCCCTTGCTTCTGGGGTGTCCCCCTTGCCCTGGCCACCGGCGCCCCCTTCTGTGAATCTTCCGATTCGCTGGAGAGGCTCATGGAATCTCTCGGCCACTCACGTTGCGAGGTTTTATAGTGACGGGACTTACTGTCAGAGCTGCCTCTAGGTCCCAGCTCACAGAGGACCAACGCTAGGCTGTCGTAATGTACAAAAGTCTTTATTGAAGTTCAGTTTCCATTTCAAAGCCGCAGCGTGCAGCCCTACGTCTTAAACCCTAGATCGGCGAAGTCCCGTCTGAGTCTCCTCCCCTTTGACACCAGTTTAAGATCCTAGCCCTGCTCCACCTTTTCCGCTGCTCTCTCCTCCTCCTGCCCGCTGGGGCATTGCCCTTTCTGGACTCTTCCGACGCTGAGTCGCTTAGCTCCTCCCCCTGCCTCCGGCGGGCTTTAGGACCCGGTTCCCAATCCTCATTCTCTGCTGTCCCGCGCTCCTGTACATTTGAACTTGCCTCTCGCACCAACCCAGTGACCTTTCTCCTAATCGTTACACTACTTCTGTCACTGCTTCCCTCTTCCGGGATACTGGCCGGATCTGACCTCCCCTCCGTTGTCCGACTCTCCGATGGAGGCGTGGTCAGCTCTGCCTCGTCTTCTCTCCCTGGTGGGGAATGCACTGGCCCCGATACTTGGGACTCTTCCCCCCCACTCTGCTCTGGTGGGGAAGCTGGTCCTGATTTCCAACTACTGCTCTGGGAGTCCCTGCTGCCCCCTTGCTCCTGGCTGCATTCCCCTTGGGAACCCCCTACCCCTGGCCACTGGCGCCCCCTTCTGTGAATCTTCCGATTCGCTGGAGAGGCTCATGGAATCCCTCGGACCACTGTCATCTCCTACGCTCCCCTCGGATTCCTCCCCCTCGCTCTCCATTTCCTCCCCCTCCTGTGCCTCTGCTCCTGAGCCCCTGACAGACGACCTGCTGGCGACGGTGAGGAAGGGTCGCATCTTCACCAAGTTGGATCTACGTGGGGCGTACAATCTTATACGCATGTGGGAGGGCGACGAGTGGAAGATGGCCATGTTTACGCCCCTAGGCACCTATGAATATAGAGTTATGTGGGGGTAGGTCAAAAGTTTGAAAATGGTATAAGTGCAATTTATTCGGAACAAAAGGCAAAGTTAATTGTAAACAATGTGGTTATGGACGAGCTACTTATTGAAAAAGGGACACAGCAGGGGTGCCCTATATCCCCATTACTTTTTATATCGGTCCTGGAGGTTTTGTTAAACATGATTAGGGGGGACCAGTTGGTGAAAGGGATTCAGGTCGGAGCCAGACAGTACAAATTGAAGGCCTTTGCAGATGACTTAGTTTTGACTTTGCAAGAGCCAGTGTCAGGACTGCCGCTAGGTCCCAGCTCACAGAGGACCAACGCCCAGTGGATATTATATACAAAAGTCTTTATTGAAGTTTGGTTTCCATTTCCAAGCTCTGGGCGCGCAGGCCCACGTCTTAACGCTAGACCGGCTAAGTCCCCTCTGACTCACTGCTCCACCCACACCAGTTTAAGATTCTAGCCCGGCTCCACCTCTTGCGCTGCTCTTTCCTGCGTTGGGTCCTTCTGCCCTCTGGGGTTCCCTCCTTCCTGGACTCCTCTGACGCGGAGCCTCCTGAGTCTTGCCCCTCCCTCCGGCGGGCTTTAGGACCTGGCTCCCTTCCCGGGCTCCCCGCTGTGCCGCGCTCCTGTACATTTGAACTTGGCGCGCGCGCCCAGCCGGTGACTTTCCTTCTGACCGTTTCCCCGCTTCCTGATGTGGGTGTTGCCAAACCTGACTCCTCTCCTCCCTCTGGTGGTGAGGACACTGGTCCCGACTCCTGGGACTCCCCCTCCCCACTGCGCTCTGGTGGAGACGCTGGCCCTGATCTCCAGCTGCTGTTCAGGGACTCCCCGCTGGCCCCTCCCTCTTGAGGTTTCTCCCTTGGAATCTCCCTTGCTCTGGCCACCGGCGCTCCCTTCTGTGAGTCCTCCGATTCGCTAGAGAGGCTTGTGGAATAACTCTGGCCACTGTCACTGCCTGCGCCCCCCTCGTACTCCTCCTCCTCACTCTCCATTTGCTCCCCCTCCTGTGTCTCTCCTTCTGAACCCCTGACATCCATCCCCCCCTCGAAGCCCCCCCTTCCCCCCTCCCCCTCTTCCGGTGCGGGTTCCGGGTGCTCCATTGTTGTAGGGGTGAGTCCAGGATACAGCTCGTCCCCTGAGGCTTGCAACCATCGAGATAAGTCCGGGAAGTCCCCCATGGGCTCGTCGACGACGACCTCCTCCGCTTCCATCTCCTGCGCGGTGTGCTCGAAATCTGAGCTCGACCCCAAATCACCCAAGAGCCCTCCTCCCCCTGTTGCTTGATGGGGGTCCACCTCCCAGGGCCCCTTCGGCATGTCTCTGCGCCAGCCCACTTCGGGTTGGTCCTCCCACCAATAAGATCCCCCCGTGCCAAAACCTGAAAGCGATCCCTCCGGGGAGCTGCCTCCCGGAGCCGAGTCCTCAGCTGACGAGAAACCCCGGAAAGTGCTGGCCGAGAGTGTGGGTGTGAACAAACAATCCTCGAAAAAGCCCGCCGGCATAGGCTTGTGCGGGAAAAGTGTGTGGAATTCTTCCTTGAGCAACTGCTCTTCCACTGCGTAATCCGGCACCCACCTGTTGGCGCTGGCCGGGGTGTCCTCTGTGGCGAGAAGATATTCAATCCCGTCCTCCCCCCACCTTGAGTCTAAAATCTCAGTGGCTTCATTAAGTGGCTCCCCTTTCGGCGACCCCCCTTTTTTGGGCGCTTCCCTGAGCGGGTCTGGCGCCTTCCCCGGTGCTTGAAACCTGTGGGGCTCTCTGTAGGGCGTGAGCACTGATCTATGAAAGACCGGGTGCATTTTGGAACCCTCCGGGAGTGTCAACCGGAAGGCCACTGGGTTGATCTGCGCCTCTACTTGGTAAGGCCCTAGCTGCTTGTGCCCTAGTTTCTTCTTGGCTAACGATCTGGCTGGAACTGCTTGTGCTGCCAACCAGACCCAGTCTCCCACCTGGATGTCCTCCCCAACCCTCCTGTGTCGATCTGCCTGCACTTTGTAAGCCTGTTTTGCCAACTCTAACTGCCTCCTGAGCTGCTCGTGGATCTCCTGCAACTCCGCTGCCACGTCCTCTGCTCCCTGTGGCTCCCCCTCCCGCACTGTGTCCAGACCCGGGAAGGTTCTGGGATGCCTCCCGTAGTTGGCGAAAAATGGTGTCACCCCCGTGGACCCGTGCTTCGTGTTGTTGTAGGCAAACTCGGCCAATGGTAGATAGTCCACCCAGGTCGATGGCTGCTGGTTCGCGTAGCATCTCAGGTACTGCTGCATGATGGCGTTGACCCTTTCCGCCTGCCCGTTAGTTTGCGGGTGTCTCGCCGACGCCAGGCTGACCTTGACGTTCAGGAATCCCATCAGCTTTTGCCAGAAGTTGGAGATGAACTGGCGCCCCCGGTCGGACAAAATAGACCGTGGTAGGCCGTGCACCTTGAACACGTGGTCTATGAACATCTTAGCGGTCTGCTCGGCCGTGGCCACCTTCGCGCACGGAATGAAGTGGGCCATCTTGGTGAACAGGTCCACTACCACGAGCACTGCCGTCTTGCCCCTTGAGCTGGGTAGATCTGTGACAAAGTCCAGGGCCACCCTCTCCCACGGTACGAACGGTGTCTGTAGCGGTTCCAACAGGCCCGCCGGCGGCTGGTGCACAGGCTTAGCCCTTTGGCAGGTGTCGCACCTATTGACATAGTCCGCGACATCCCCCCGCATCTTAGGCCACCAAAAGTCTCTGGCTACTAAGTCCACCGTCTTCTCCTTGCCGAAGTGCCCCGCGCTGGGCGCGTCGTGCAGCTGTTGCAGGACCTTCGCGCGGAGGCTGTCTCCTGGTACGTAGAGGACTCCCTTGCGTAGGAGCAGGCCGTCGCGCACTTGGAATTCGTCGCCCCTCGCCTTGCCACTGCACACCTCCTCCATCTTGGCTCGGGCGAACGAGTCCGTTTGCAGCGCGCGGCGCACCGCGTCCAGGTCCACCGTGGCTGACGCGCATGCCCACGCCTGTGGTGTGAAAATGTGCTTGGCCGCCGCCGGTGCCTCTGCCTCCAGATACTGTGGTTTTCTGGACAGCGCGTCCGCCAAGACGTTGCTCTTTCCTGGGATGTACTCAATTCTGAAGTCAAAATCTGCAAAGAACTCCGCCCAGCGGATGTGTCGCTGGTTCAGGAACCTCGCCGTGCGCCAGTACTCCAAGTTCTTATGGTCTGTGCGGACCTGCACCGTGTGCTTGGCTCCGACGAGGAAGTGCCGCCACGCCTTGAAGGCTGCATGTATGGCCAGCAACTTCCTGTCCCAAATGGTGTAGTTCTGCTCCGCTTTGCTGAGTTTTCTGGAGTAGAAAGCGCACGGCCTCCAGTCCCCCTGGTGGTCTTGCTGCAACAGAACGGCTCCCACGGCCCTGTCTGAGGCGTCCGTCTCCACTCTCATGGGCCTGCTGGGATTTACGTGCAGTAGGTTCTCCTCGGAAGCGAAGAGCTGCTTGAGCTTCTGAAAGGACTGCTCTGCCTGCTCCGTCCAGATGAACCTCTTCTTCTTGGAACTGAGGGTGTCGGTGATGGCCGCTGTCTGCATGGCGAAACCCTTGATGAACTTGCGATAAAAGTTGGCAAAACCGACAAACCTCTGTACTTCCTTCCTATTGCGTGGGCTCTTCCAGTCCAGTACTGCACGTACCTTGGCACCGTCCATAGCCAGTCCCTTGTCGGACAGTTTGTAGCCCAAGAAATCCACCTCCGTCTTGTCGAACTGGCACTTCTCCAGCTTGGCGTACAGCCTGTGCTCCCGCAGCCTCTGCAGAACTTCCCTAACATCTCTCTCGTGAGCCTCCGGCGATTCCGAGAAGATTAGGATGTCATCCAGGAAGCAGACGCACTTCTTGTAGAGGAGACCCGCCAAGACATGATGCATGAAGGCTTGAAAGCAGTGGGAACCATTTTTTAATCCAAAAGGCATAACTCTGTATTCATAAGTGCCCAGCGGCATAAACATGGTTGTTTTCCACTCGTCGCCTTCCCGTACGCGAATGAGATTGTACGCTCCGCGCAGATCCAACTTGGTAAAGATGCGACCCTTCCTCACCGTCGCCAGCAGGTCATCGATCTTGGGCATAGGGAAGGCTGAGGGCTTGGTCTTAAGGTTCAAGAAGCGGAAATCAACGACCAGCCTCTTTTGGGGCGTGTCCCGCTTCTTTACAAAGAATACAGGGCTGCCCCCTGCCGCCTTGGACTCCCGGATGAATCCCCGCTTCAGGTTGTGATCTATGAACTCCCTGAGCTCTTGCAATTCATCCTCAGACATGGAGTACAGTTTCCCCGTTGGGAGCGTCGCCCCGGGCAGGAGGTCGATCTTGCAGTCGTAGGGTCTGTGGGGTGGCAGCTTATCCGCCTCTTTCTCGCAGAAGACCTCCAAAAACTCCTTGTATTTGTTAGGCACCGCTTGCAACATGCCCAAGTTCAGCTGTGGTCCATCCTCGTGCCCCTCATCTTCCAAGTCCGCCAGGATGCAGTGTTCTGCGCAGTAAGAGGAGCCGAAGGTCAGTTGCCGCTGGTACCAAGCTAATGCCGGGCTGTGCCTATCCAGCCAACTCATTCCCAACACTATGGGCGTGTCTGACAGGCGGGTGACGTTGAAGCTGATGACCTCACGGTGGTTTCCAATGCGCATCACCATTGGCGGCGTCTGCTGTAGCACTTGCCCTCCCAGTAGCTCCCTGCCGTCCACTGTGACGACTTTCAGAGGTACCGCCGCTGGCAGAAGGGCTATGCCATGTTGCTGGATGAACTGCATGTCTATAAAATCTGCATTGCTCCCCGAGTCGATGGTGATGGGAATTTCCACAAGTAGCCCATTGGGGAGCTGAAGGGATGCGGTGAGCTGCACTACTGGTTTGGGTGGGAGGGGGTCGGTGGGCTGTAAGATCCCTGGGGATTGCTTCACTGACTTGTCTGGCTGGCCCCCAGAGACGCCATCTCCAGCCAGACAGTGGAGTTTTCCTGCTGCGACTCCCTCTGCTGAATTGCGTCTGTTACTGTCGCTGCGGCTGCAGTATGCTTGTGAAACCGCTGGGGACAATCTTTTGCCATATGCTGAGCACTGTCGCAGATGTAGCACTTCCTGGTTCCTCTAGGAGGCTTCATCTTGACTGCTCCCGGAGTTAGGGCTCCGACTGTGGAGTGAGCCTTAGCACCACCTATCTCCATCGGCTCCTCTCCCCCTCCCAGCGGAGGCATGGATCGAGCGCGCGCCGCCTCCTTGGGGAAGGGAGGCAGTCCTCTCGCTGGCGTGCGTCCCAAATGCCCTTCCTCCTTGCCCCAAGGGCGTCCTTCCAACCGAACCCCAATGGAGAGTGCCCGTTCCACCACGTCCTTGGTGGTTTGGGGTCTTCCCCCCCTTGCGATCTCGTCTTTCACAGCTCCGCTCAACCCCTCCCAGAACAGGTCTCTGACGGCAGGCGATTCTTTCTCCCAGGCTAGTACATTCACCAATCCGAAAAAACGTGAATGATATTGCCTCACAGTGGCTTTACCTTGTCTTAGTCCGTGAATCTCCCTCCTAGCGATATCCACATCAATCTCAGATAAAAAACACGCATCCATCACTTTAATGAAGGCAGCCGCATTTTGGAGGGCTGGATCCTTGTCTCTCCATAGATTGTGCAGCCACGATTTTGCCTCCCCCCGTAAATGCGAAATAATAAATCCCACTCTCTCTTCCTCATTTTTAAAGTCTTTGTCAAGCAGCTGCAATGCATAAATTACATCTGCTCTGAAGTTAGGATACTCCTGCAGGTCCCCATTGAAGTGAGATACCAGGCTCCCTCCTCTGTTTCCCAGCCCAATCCCTTCTGGTCTGGTGGCCGGTAGCCTCTGTGTACTTAGCACTTCTAACCTGGTTCGCAGATCCTGGCAGGCAGCAGCTGCTTCCTGTTCTTTCTTTCTGGAAGCCGCAATTTCTGCAGTCAACTGCGTCACTGCGTTTTGCAAACTCGCTATCCTCTCTTCGGTAGTCATTTCCCTGTTTTTCGTGAGCTCGCGAAGCACCAATCTTCACCCCTCGCTGCTTTCCCGCACTCCACGAGGTTGCAAAATTGGTGAAAAAAGGAGAGGGGACTTACTGTCAGGACTGCCGCTAGGTCCCAGCTCACAGAGGACCAACGCCCAGTGGATATTATATACAAAAGTCTTTATTGAAGTTTGGTTTCCATTTCCAAGCTCTGGGCGCGCAGGCCCACGTCTTAACGCTAGACCGGCTAAGTCCCCTCTGACTCACTGCTCCACCCACACCAGTTTAAGATTCTAGCCCGGCTCCACCTCTTGCGCTGCTCTTTCCTGCGTTGGGTCCTTCTGCCCTCTGGGGTTCCCTCCTTCCTGGACTCCTCTGACGCGGAGCCTCCTGAGTCTTGCCCCTCCCTCCGGCGGGCTTTAGGACCTGGCTCCCTTCCCGGGCTCCCCGCTGTGCCGCGCTCCTGTACATTTGAACTTGGCGCGCGCGCCCAGCCGGTGACTTTCCTTCTGACCGTTTCCCCGCTTCCTGATGTGGGTGTTGCCAAACCTGACTCCTCTCCTCCCTCTGGTGGTGAGGACACTGGTCCCGACTCCTGGGACTCCCCCTCCCCACTGCGCTCTGGTGGAGACGCTGGCCCTGATCTCCAGCTGCTGTTCAGGGACTCCCCGCTGGCCCCTCCCTCTTGAGGTTTCTCCCTTGGAATCTCCCTTGCTCTGGCCACCGGCGCTCCCTTCTGTGAGTCCTCCGATTCGCTAGAGAGGCTTGTGGAATAACTCTGGCCACTGTCACTGCCTGCGCCCCCCTCGTACTCCTCCTCCTCACTCTCCATTTGCTCCCCCTCCTGTGTCTCTCCTTCTGAACCCCTGACAGCCAGACACTAGTACCAAAAGAGTTTTAGAATTAATCCAAATATTTGGTCCGGTCGCAGGATTTAAACTGAATAAACAAAAAACTAAGGTACTTGAAAAAAAATTAACAAATGAGGAAAGAGAGAGATTCCAAGAGGAAACTGGATTAACGGTGGCAAAGAGAGTAAAATACCTGGTGTCAGGACTGCCGCTAGGTCCCAGCTCACAGAGGACCAACGCCCAGTGGATATTATATACAAAAGTCTTTATTGAAGTTTAGTTTCCATTTCCAAGCTCTGGGCGCGCAGGCCCACGTCTTAACGCTAGACCGGCTAAGTCCCCTCTGACTCACTGCTCCACCCACACCAGTTTAAGATTCTAGCCTGGCTCCACCTCTTGCGCTGCTCTTTCCTGCGTTGGGTCCTTCTGCCCTCTGGGGTTCCCTCCTTCCTGGACTCCTCTGACGCGGAGCCTCCTGAGTCTTGCCCCTCCCTCCGGCGGGCTTTAGGACCTGGCTCCCTTCCCGGGCTCCCCGCTGTGCCGCGCTCCTGTACATTTGAACTTGGCGCGCGCGCCCAGCCGGTGACTTTCCTTCTGACCGTTTCCCCGCTTCCTGATGTGGGTGTTGCCAAACCTGACTCCTCTCCTCCCTCTGGTGGTGAGGACACTGGTCCCGACTCCTGGGACTCCCCCTCCCCACTGCGCTCTGGTGGAGACGCTGGCCCTGATCTCCAGCTGCTGTTCAGAGACTCCCCGCTGGCCCCTCCCTCTTGAGGTTTCTCCCTTGGAATCTCCCTTGCTCTGGCCACCGGCGCTCCCTTCTGTGAGTCCTCCGATTCGCTAGAGAGGCTTGTGGAATAACTCTGGCCACTGTCACTGCCTGCGCCCCCCTCGTACTCCTCCTCCTCACTCTCCATTTGCTCCCCCTCCTGTGTCTCTCCTTCTGAACCCCTGACACCTGGGGATTAACATGACATCTAAGAATGTAAACTTATTCAAAGACAATTATGATAAGTGCTGGACAGAGATAAAGAAAGACCTAGAAATATGGTCGAACCTGAAGCTTTCCTTGTTAGGTCGAATTGCAGTGATTAAAATGAATGTATTGCCTAGAATGTTATTTTTGTTTCAGACATTACAAATTGTTGATAAACTGGATTGCTTTAAGAAGTGGCAGAAAGATATATCGAAATTTGTCTGGCAGGGCAAAAAGCCCAGAATAAAGTTTAAGATACTTACTGATTCTAAAGAAAGAGGGGGGTTTGCCCTGCCGGACTTAAGACTGTACTATGAATCGGCAGCATTCTGCTGGTTAAAAGACTGGCTACTTCTTGAAAACGCAGACATTTTAGATTTGGAAGGATTCAACAATAGCTTCGGCTGGCATGCATATATTTGGTATGACAAGGTTAAAGTTTACAAGGGTGTCAGGAACTGCCGCTAGGTCCCAGCTCACAGAGGACCAACGCCCAGTGGATCTTATATACAAAAGTCTTTATTGAAGTTTAGTTTCCATTTCCAAGCTCTGGGCGCGCAGACCCACGTCTTGACGCTAGATCGGCTAAGTCCCCTCTGACTCACTGCTAAAGCCACACCAGTTTAAGATTCTCGCTTTGCTCCACCTCCTACGCTGCTCCTTCCTTCTCTGGGTCCTTCTGCCCTCTGGGGTTACTTCCCTCCTGGATTCCTCTGACGCTGACCCCCCTGAGTCCCGCCCTTCCTTCCGGCGGGCTTTAGGACCTGGCTCCCTGTCAGGACTCCCTGCTGTGCCGCTCGCGTGTACATTTGAACTTGGCGCGCGCGCCCAGCCGGTAACCTTCCTTCTGACCGTCTCCCCGCTTCCGGATGTGGGCGTGGCCAAACCTGCCTCCTCTCCTCCCGCTGGTGGTAAGAACACTGGTCCCGACTCCTGGGACTCCCCCTCCCCACTCCGCTCTGGTGGGGAAGTTGGTCCTGACTTCCAACTGCTGCTCAGGGACTCCCCGCTGGCCCCTCCCTCCTGAGGTTTCTCCCCTGGAACCTCCCTCGCTCTGGCCTTCGGTGCTCCCTTCTGTGAGTCCTCCGATTCGCTAGAGAGGCTTGAGTCATGACTCTGGTAACTGTCACTGCCTGCACCCCCTTCGTCCTCTTCCTCCTCACTCTCCATTTGCTCCCTCTCCTGTGTCTCTCCTTCTGAACCCCTGACAAAGGGTTTTAAAAATCATATTGTCAGGAAAGCACTGTATAATGTTTGGACTCGATATAAGGATCTACTGGAAAATAAAACTCCCAGGTGGCTTTCACCAATGGAGGCCAAGGAGGTAAAGAAAATTAATATGAGAACTAATTGGCCAAAATACTCTGAAATTTTAGAACAAGAAGGTGGTGAAATTAAATTACAAAGTTTTGAGAAAATAAAGTCCAAGGTAAGAGATTGGCTCCATTATTTTCAAATAATGGAGGTTTATAAACAAGACAGGAAAATTGGCTTCCAGGTGGAGAAATCGAAACTAGAAACAGAACTGTTAGAACCCAATACTAAGAACTTGTTGAGAATGTATAACTTGCTGTTGAAGTGGAATACAATAGAGGAGACAGTGAAACCAGCTATGATTAGATGGGCACAGGATGTGGGACATGACATTATGTTCGCTGACTGGGAGCAGTTATGGACCACAGGTATTAAATTCACAGCATGTAATGCCTTAAGAGAAAATATTATGAAAATGATTTACAGGTGGTACATGACTCCAGTCAAGCTTGCAAAGATTTATCATTTGCCCAATAATAAATGTTGGAAATGTAAAGAGACTGAAGGTACCTTCTTTCACCTTTGGTGGACCTGCCCAAGGATTAAGGCCTTCTGGGAAATGATTTATAACGAGATTAAGAAAGTACTTAAATGCACCTTTTATAAAAAACCAGAGGCATTTCTCCTGGGTATGGTTGGCCAATTGGTGTCGAGAAAGGATAAAAACTTTTTTCTGTACGCTACTACGGCAGCAAGGATCCTTCTAGCAAAGTATTGGAAGACACAAGAGCTACCCACGCTGGAGGAGTGGCAAGCGAAAGTGATTGACTTTATGGGACTGGCAGAAATGACTGGCAGAATCCGTGACCGAGAGAAAGAGACTGTGGAGGAAGATTGGAAGAAGTTTAAAACTTATCTTAAGAGCTATTGTAAAATTGAGGAGAGCTAAAATGTTAAGGGAAAGGAAGACGCAAAATTACAGTGATATTTTTATATGATTAGATGAGAAATTGAAAAGGTGAACAAATTTAAATTTAATGGGTTTAAAGAGTTGCTGAATAATTGTAAAATTAAAAAAGAATGCAAAAAGGGGAAGGTATGGGGAAGTCCGAGAAAGGAGGGTTATGAGAATGAGGTTAAGAAAATATGATTTTGTGTGTGTGTCTGTACGTTGTTCTTGTTGTGTTTGTTTTAAAAATTGGAAAACCAATAAAAAATTTTATATATAAAAAAAATGAATATAGAGTTATGCCGTTTGGTTTACAAAACGGGTTAGGGTTAGGGTTAGGGTTAGGCTTAGGGTTAGGGTTGTTAGGGTTAGGGTTAGGGTTAGGGTGGGTTAGGGTTGGGGTTAGGGTTAGGGTTAGGGGTTAGGGTTAGGGTTAAGGGTTAGGGGTTAGGGGTTAGGGGTTAGGGTTAGGGTTTTAGGGTTAGGGTTTTAGGGTTAGGGTTAGGGTTAGGGTCAGGGTTAGGGTCAGGGTTAGGGTCAGGGTCAGGGTCAGGGTTAGGGTGTTAGGGTTAGGGTGTTAGGGTTAGGGTGTTAGGGTTAGGGTTAGGGTTAGGGGGTTAGGGTTAGGGTTAGGGTTAGGGTTTTAGGGTTAGGGTTTTAGGGTTAGGGTTAGGGTTAGGGGTTAGGGGTTAGGGGTTAGGGTTAGGGGTTAGGGTTAGGGTTAGGGTTAGGGTTTAGGGGTTAGGGTTAGGGGTTAGGGGTTAGGGTTAGGTTAGGGTTAGGGTTTTAGGGTTAGGGTTTTAGGGTTAGGGTTAGGGTCAGGGTTTGGGTCAGGGTCAGGGTCAGGGTCAGGGTTAGGGTGTTAGGGTTAGGGTGTTAGGGTTAGGGTGTTAGGGTTAGGGTGTTAGGGTTAGGGTTAGGGTTAGGGTTAGGGTTTTAGGGTTATGGTTTTAGGGTTAGGGTTAGGGTTAGGGTTTTAGGGTTAGGGTTAGTGTTAGGGGTTAGGGTTAGGGGTTAGGGTTAGGGTTAGGGTTAGGGTTTAGGGGTTAGGGGTTAGGGTTAGGGTTAGGGTTAGGGTTAGGGTTAGTGTCAGAGCCACCCGAGGTCCCAGCTCACAAGAGACCAAAATCCAGTCCAAGTTATATACAAAAGGTTTTATTGAAGAACATTGTTGTCGTTACATCCAAGCTCCGTGGCTCAGCATCTGTTACCCTTAGATGTTTGAAGTCCCCTCTGAGTCAGTCCCGCCCCTGCACCAGCTTAAGAGGCTTGTACTGCTCCACCTTTTCCTCTCCTTCCTTTTCCGCAGGGTCTTCCTGCCCCCCTGTGCTCCCTCCCTTCGGGACTCCCCCGAGGCTGAGTCTTCTGACGCCTGCTCCCCCCTCCTTCGTGCTTTGGGACCAGGCTCCTCCTCAGGGCTCTCCTCATTTCCGCGCGCCTCCACATTTGAACTTGGCGCGCGTACGTTGCCTCTGACCTTCCTTTCGACCGTTACGCTACTCTCGGTACTACACTCCTCCCCTTCCGGCAGGACGTTCTGCTCCGAACTCCTTCCCCTCTCTGCTCCCTGTTCTGCTCCTTCTGACACACTGGTAACTCCACCCCCTTCACTCCGTTCCGACGGAGAGGCCGGTCCCGATCTCCAACCCCCACTGGGGATTCCCTCTTCGTTCCCCTGCTTCTGACTGCTTCCCTCTCTACTGCCCCTTGGCCTGACCAGGGGGGCTCCCTTTTGGGAATCCTCGGATTCACTTGACGGACTCACTGACAACCTCGGGTCATCGTCGTCCTCTTCCTTGTCACCCTGGGACCCCTCCCCCTCGCTCTCTGTCCCTGAAACCCTGACATCCATCCCCCCTCGAAGCCCCCCCTTCCCCCCTCCCGCCCATCGGGTGCAGGTTGTAGGAGCTGCAGCTCTTCGGAGGTGGATGCAGGATACAGGTTGTGTACCTCCATATCCTCTGCTTGCAGTTCGGTGTATGAGTGTTCGAATTCGGGTTCTTGACCCAAAGTGTTCTCTTCTCCCTCTTCCATTGGTACCTCGTCTGGTGCTGCCGGCCAAGGTCCCGTCAGCCATTTCCTGCGCCAGTCCTCCTCTGGTTGCTCGTCCCACCAATAGGAGGTTTCTGTGTCCACCCCTGAGCACGATCCCCTGGGCGGGCTAGATTCTGGCGTTCTCTCCTCGGCTGAAGAAAACCCCCGGAAAGTACTGCCTGAGAGTGTGGGCGTAAAGAGCCAGTCATCAAAGTACTCGGCTGGCATGGGTCTATGCGGGAAAAGGGCATGGAACTCGTCTTTTAGAAGAGGTTCGTCTAAAGCGTAGCCCGGCACCCAACCGTTGGCACTGGCTGGAGTGCCCTCTGTGGCTAGAAAGTATTCTACCCCCTCTTCCCCCCATCTCGAGTCCAGGATTTCTGTGACCTCGTTGAGCGGTTCGACCCTAGGCGCCCTCTCCCTCTCCTGTGACTTAGTGTGTAGTTGCGGGACTGTTTCAGACTCCTGAAACCTGTGCGGTGCCTTGTAGGGGGTGAGCACCGACCTATGAAATACCGGATGCACTCTGGAACCTTCGGGGAGGGCTAGTCGAAAGGCTACAGGGTTGATCTTAGCCTCCACTTGGTACGGCCCTAACTGCCTGTGCCCTAGCTTCTTCTTGGCCAACGACTTGGCTGGCATGGCTTGGGCGGCTAACCACACCCAGTCCCCCACCTGGATCTCCTCCCCCGCTCTCCTGTTTTTGTCTGCCTGCACCTTATATGCTTGCTTGGCCAGCTCCAAATGTCTCCGCAACTCTTCGTGCACCTCCTGCAGCTCCGCTGCAAACTGGTCGGCTTCTTGCGGCACCCCCTCTCTCGGTGCCCCGAACCCCGGGAAGGTTCTGGGATGCCGACCGTTGTTCGCGAAGAACGGCGTCACCCCCGTGGACGCGTGCTTCGTGTTGTTATAGGCAAACTCTGCCATCGGCAGGTAGTCCACCCAAGCTGCGGGTCGCTGATTGGCGTAACATCTCAGGTACTGCTGCATGATCGCGTTGACCCTCTCAGCTTGGCCGTTGGTCTGTGGGTGTCTCGCCGACGTAAGGTTGATCTTGACGTTCAGGATACCTAAAAGCTTCTGCCAAAAATTGGAAACAAACTGGCACCCCCTGTCGGACAGGATGGACTGCGGCAGCCCATGCACCTTGAACACGTGATCAATGAAGAGTTTGGCAGTCTGCTCCGCCGTCGCCACCTTTGCGCACGGAATGAAGTGCGCCATCTTGGTGAACAGGTCCACAACCACCAGTACCGCTGTCTTCCCTCTGGAGCTGGGCAGGTCAGTAACGAAGTCCAGGGCTACCCTCTCCCACGGTTGCTGTGGCGTTTCCAGCGGTTCCAACAGCCCCGCTGGCTTCTGGTGTACTGGCTTGAACCTCTGACAAGTGTCACACCTGGCGACGTAATCCGCTACCTCTCCGCGCATCCGGGGCCACCAAAAGTCCCTTGCCACCAGTTCTATTGTCTTCTCCTTACCGAAGTGGCCAGCACTGGGGGCGTCGTGCAACTGCTGCAGAACCTTTGCGCGAAGCTCGTCGCTTGGCACGTAGAGGGCACCTTTGCGAGTTAGCCTAACCCCTGACAGTCGCGCAGTTGGAACTCTTCTCCACTCTGCACACCTCTGCGCAACTCCTCCATTTTGGACTGTGCGAACTGATCCACTTGCAACGCGCGTCGCACCGCGTCCAGATCTACTGCGATGGCAGCGCACGACCACGCCTGCGGTGCGAAAATGTGCTTGGCTGCTACTGGCGCCGCTTCATCGAGATATTGCGGTTTCCTGGATAGCGCATCGGCTATAACGTTGGAATCTCCTGTGATGTACTCTATCCGAAAGTCGAAATCCGCGAAGAATTCCGCCCAGCGCATGTGTCTCTGGCTTTGGAGCTTCGCCGTGCGCCAATACTCTAGGTTCTTGTGATCCGTGCGGACCTGTACTGTGTGCTTGGCTCCTATGAGGAAGTGTCGCCACGCTTTGAAAGCTGCGTGAATGGCTAACAGCTCCTTGTCCCATATGGTGTAGTTTTGCTCCGCCTTGCTGAGCTTTCGGGAGTAAAAGGCACCGGGTCTCCAGTTTCCATGTGGATCTTCTTGCAGGAGTACAGCTCCAACCGCCCTGTCTGACGCGTCGGTCTCCACTCGCATGGGCCTGCCTGGATTCACGTGCAGCAGTTGCTCCTCGGAGGCGAAAAGGCTTTTAAGCTTCCGAAAAGAGCGCTCCGCCTGTTCCGTCCACACGAACCTCTTCTTCTTGGAACTCAGAGTGTCCGTGATCGCTGCTGTCTCCTTTGCAAAACCTCTGATGAATTTGCGGTAGAAGTTGGCGAAGCCGACGAATCTCTGGACTTCCTTCCGATTGCGTGGGCTCTTCCAGTCCAACACCGCGCGAACCTTGACGCTGTCCATGGCGAGCCCCTTGTCGGACAGCTTGTAGCCCAGGAAATCCACCTCCGTCACATCAAACTGGCACTTCTCTAACTTGGCGTAGAGCCTGTGTTCCCGCAGTCTTTGCAGGACTTCCTTTACGTCCCTCTCGTGGGCCTCTTCCGTCTCCGAAAAGATCAGGATGTCGTCGAGGAAACACACACATTTCTTGTAGAGGAGTCCCGCTAGCACGTGATGCATAAAGGCTTGGAATACGTGAGATCCATTTTGGAGACCAAACGGCATAACTCTGTATTCATACGTGCCCAGAGGCGTGAACATGGCCGTTTTCCACTCATCGCCCTCCCGGATGCGTATGAGGTTATACGCTCCACGCAGATCCAATTTGGTGAAGATCTTCCCCTTCCTCACGGTTGCTAGGAGATCATCTATCTTGGGCATGGGGAAGGCCTTGGGCTTGGTCATACTGTTTATGAACCTGTAATCCACAATGAGTCTTTTTTGGGGCGTGTCTTTCTTCTTTACAAAGAACACAGGACTGCCCCCCACTGCTTTCGATTCCCGGATGAATCCACGCTTCAAATTGTGCTCTATGAACTCCCTGAGCTCTTGCATCTCGTCCTCAGACATGGAATACAGTTTTGCAGTCGGCAACTGCGCCCCCGGCACCAGGTCGATGGCACAATCATAAGGTCTGTGGGGCGGCAACTGGTCAGCTTCCTTCTCGCAGAAAACCTCCAGGAACCCTTCGTACTTGCTAGGTACTGCCTGCACCATGCCAAGTCGCAGCTGGTGCTCAGCCCCCTCCTCCTGGCAGGACTGGATGCAATTTTGAGCACAGTACGATGAGCAAAAGGTGATCTGGCGTTGGTACCACGCTACAGCAGGACTGTGTTTCTCCAGCCAACTCATGCCTAATACTATAGGCGTGTCAGACAGTTGGGTGACATTGAAGCTAATGACTTCTCGGTGATCTCCTATCCGCATCACCATGGGAGGTGTCTGTTGCACAACTTGCCCTCCTAGCAATTTCCTGCCATCCACTGTGACTACGTTCAGAGGCGTTGTGGCGGGCAGAAGCGCTATGCGATGCTGCTTGACGAATTGCATCCCCACGAAATCGGCATTGATCCCCGAATCGATCGTGAGGGGCACTTCTAGGGTGGTCCCATTTGGCAACTGAAGTGTTGCAGTGAGCTGCACCGCTGGCTTGGGTGGTAAAGGGTCTGTGGGTTGCAAAGACGCTGGGGACTGTTCTACAGATTCGCCTGGCTGAGCCCCAGCAATTCTGCTTGCAGCCAGGCATTGTCGTTTCCCTGAGGTTCCTCTTCCTGGATCACTTCTGCAGCTACCGTCGCTAAAGCTGCAGTGTGTTTCTGGAGCCTCTGGGGGCACTCTTTCGCCATGTGCAGTGCACTGTCGCAGATGTAACACTTCCTGGTCCCTCTAGGAGGCTTCGCCTTTACTGCACCAGAAACTGGGGCTCTGGCTGTTGCTTGAGCCTTAGCACCACCAAGTTCCATCGGCTCCTCCCCCTGCCTCCCGAGCGGCGAGGGATGTGACTGACTGAACTCCCTGGGGATGAAAGAAGACGTCCTCGCTGGTGGACGCACCTGACGTTCTTCCTCATTGTGCCAAGGACGTCCCTCGTGACGTATGCCAATCGCCAGAGCCCTCTGCACCACCTGCTCCAGGGTCTGAGGTCTGTCTCCCCTGGCAAGTTCGTCCTTTATGGGACCGCTGAGACCCTCCCAAAACAAATCCCTCACAGGTGTGCAGTCTTTCTCCCAGCGTAACGCAGTCAGTAAAGCAAAAAATCTGGAATGGTACTGACGCACAGTGGCTTTGCCTTGCCGCAGTCCAAATATCTCCCTGCGTGCAAGATCCAAATCTACGGTTGACTGGAAGCAGGCATCCATCGCTTTAATGAATTCATCAGAATCGCGGCGGGCAGGGCCATCTTCACGCCACAAATTGCGCAACCAGTCTCTGGCCGGCCCATGCAAGTGAGAAACAATAAACCCCACTCTCTCCTCCTCATCTTTAAAGTCATGACGAAGCAAGTGTAATGCATACAAAACGTCTGCTCTGAAACTGGGGTAGTGCTTCAGGTTCCCATC